>NC_141544.1:10602565-11251524 GCF_021556685.1 Rattus norvegicus
AATTCAGTTAGTTCCTAGTAGCCTGCTCTTGTAATATGTGTACTTTTAAAGATTTATAAAAATTTGGTGAGCCGAATCTGAGTAACATTTGAATTCGGTTAGTTCCTAATAGGCCGCAGTAGTAATAAGTGGACTGTTCGGGATATAGAAAAATTTTCACGAATGGAATCAAAATTGCTAGGCGAATTCAGTGAGTTCCCAATGGGACATGCTTGTATGAGTTTGCTTTTCAATATCGAGCAACATTTTAAGGAACGGAATCCAAGTATCATGGTGAATTGAGTAGGTTCCCAATAGGATTCGCATGTAATAAGCTTGTTATTCAAGATAGAGCAACGTTTTAACGAACTGAAACACTGTTTCTTTGTGAATTCAGTTAGTTCCTAGTAGCCTGCTCTTGTAATATGTGTACTTTTAAAGATTTATAAAAATTTGGTGAGCCGAATCTGAGTAACATGGTGAATTCGGTTAGTTCCCAATAGGCCGCAGTAGTTATAAGTGGACTGTTCGGGATATAGAAAAATTTTCACGAATGGAATCAAAATTTCTAGGCGAATTCAGTGAGTTCCCAATGGGACATGCTTGTATGAGTTTGCTCTTCAATATCGAGCAACATTTTTAGGAACGGAATCTAAGTATCATGGTGAATTGAGTAGGTTCCCAATAGGATTCGCATGTAATAAGCTTGTTATTCAAGATAGAGCAACGTTTTAACGAACTGAAACACTGTTTCTTTGTGAATTCAGTTAGATCCTAGTAGCCTGCTCTTGTAATATGTGTACTTTTAAAGATTTATAAAAATTTGGTGAGCCGAATCTGAGTAACATGGTGAATTCGGTTAGTTCCCAATAGGCCGCAGTAGTAATAAGTGGACTGTTCGGGATATAGAAAAATTTTCACAAATGGAATCAAAATTTCTAGGCGAATTCAGTGAAATCCCAATGGGACATGCTTGTATGAGTTTGCTTTTCAATATCGAGCAACATTTTAAGGAACGGAATCCAAGTATCATGGTGAATTGAGTAGGTTCCCAATAGGATTCGCATGTAATAAGCTTGTTATTCAAGATAGAGCAACGTTTTAACGAACTGAAACACTGTTTCTTTGTGAATTCAGTTAGTTCCTAGTAGCCTGCTCTTGTAATATGTGTACTTTTAAAGATTTATAAAAATTTGGTGAGCCGAATCTGAGTAACATGGTGAATTCGGTTAGTTCCCAATAGGCCGCAGTAGTAATAAGTGGACTGTTCTGGATATAGAAAAATTTTCACGAATGGAATCAAAATTTCTAGGCGAATTAAGTTTGTTCCCAATGGGACATGCTTGTATGAGTTTGCTTTTCAATATCGAGCAACATTTTAAGGAACGGAATCCAAGTAACATGGTGAATTGAGTAGGTTCCCAATAGGATTCGCATGTAATAAGCTTGTTATTCAAGATAGAACAACGTTTTAACGAACTGAAACACTGTTTCTTTGTGAATTCAGTTAGTTCCTAGTAGCCTGCTCTTGTAATATGTGTACTTTTAAAGATTTATAAAAATTTGGTGAGCCGAATCTTAGTAACATGGTGAATTCGGTTAGTTCCCAATAGGCCGCAGTAGTAATAAGTGGACTGTTCGCGATATAGAAAAATTTTCACGAATGGAATCAAAATTTCTAGGCGAATTCAGTGAGTTCCCAATGGGACATGCTTGTATGAGTTTGATTTTCATTATCGAGCAACATTTTAAGGAACGGAATCCAAGTATCATGGTGAATTGAGTAGGTTCCCAATAGGATTCGCATGTAATAAGCTTGTTATTCAAGATAGAGCAACGTTTTAACGAACTGAAACACTGTTTCTTTGTGAATTCAGTTAGTTCGTAGTAGCCCGCTCTTGTAATATGTGTACTTTTAAAGATTTATAAAAATTTGGTGAGCCGAATCTGAGTAACACGGTGAATTCGGTTAGTTCCCAGTAGGCCGCAGTAGTAATAACTGGACTGTTCGGGATATAGAAAAATTTTCACGAATGGAATCAAAATTTCTAGGCGAATTCAGTGAGTTCCCAATGGGACAAGCTTGTATGAGTTTGCTTTTCAATTTCGAGCAACATTTTAAGGAACGGAATCCAAGTATCATGGTGAATTGAGTAGGTTCCCAATAGGATTCGCATGTTTTAAGCTTGTTATTCACGATAGAGCAACGTTTTAATGAACTGAAACACTGTTTCTTTGTGAATTCAGTTAGTTCCAAGTAGCCTGCTCTTGTAATATGTGTACTTTTAAAGATTTATAAAAATTTGGTGAGCCCAATCTGAGTAACATGGTGAATTCGGTTAGTTCCCAATAGACCGCAGTAGTAATAGTGGACTGTTCGGGATATAGAAAAATTTTCACGAATGGAATCAAAATTTCTAGGCGTATTCAGTGAGTTCCCAATGGGACATGCTTGTATGAGTTTGCTTTTCAATATCGAGCAACATTTTAAGGAACGGAATACAAGTATCATGGTGAATTGAGTAGGTTCCCAATAGGATTCGCATGTAATAAGCTTGTTATTCAAGATAGAGCAACGTAGTCGAACTGAAACACTGTTTCTTTGTGAATTCAGTTAGTTCCTAGTAGCCTGCTCTTGTAATATGTGTACTTTTAAAGATTTATAAAAATTTGGTGAGCCGAATCTGAGTAACATGGTGAATTCGGTTTTTTCCCACTAGGCCGCAGTAGTAATAAGTTGACTGTTCGGGATATAGAAAAATTTTCACGAATGGAATTAAAATTTCTAGGCGAATTCTGTGGGTTCCCAATGGGACATGCTTGTATGAGTTTACTCTTCAATATCGAGCAACATTTTAAGGAACGGAATCCAAGTATCATGGTGAATTGAGTAGGTTCCCAATAGGATTCGCATGTAATAAGCTTGTTATTCAAGATAGAGCAACGTTTTAACGAACTGAAACACTGTTTCTTTGTGAATTCAGTTAGTTCCTAGTAGCCTGCTCTTGTAATATGTGTACTTTTAAAGATTTATAAAAATTTGGTGAGCCGAATCTGAGTAACATGGTGAATTCGGTTAGTTCCCAATAGGCCGCAGTAGTAATAAGTGGACCGTTCGGGATATAGAAAAATTTTCACGAATGGAATCAAAATTTCTAGGCTAATTCAGTGAGTTCCCAATGGGCCATGCTTGTATGAGTTTGCTTTTCAATATCGAGCAACATTTTAAGGAACGGAATCCAAGTATCATGGTGAATTGAGTAGGTTCCCAATAGGATTCGCATGTAATAAGCTTGTTATTCAAGATAGAGCAATGTTTTAACGAACTGAAACACTGTTTCTTTGTGAATTCAGTTAGTTCCTAGTAGCCTGCTCTTGTAATATGTGTACTTTTAAAGATTTATAAAAATTTGGTAGCCGAATCTGAATAACATGGTGAATTCGGTTAGTTCCCAATAGGCCGCAGTAGTAATAAGTGGACTGTTCGGGATATAGAAAAATATTCACGAATGGAATCAAAATTTCTAGGCGAATTCAGTGAGTTCCCAATGGGACATGCTTGTATGAGTTTGCTTTTCAATATCGAGCAACATTTTAAGGAACGGAATCCAAGTATCATGGTGAATTGAGTAGGTTCCCAATAGGATTTGTATGTAATAAGCTTGTTATTCAAGATAGAGCAACGTTTTAACGAACTGAAACACTGTTTCTTTGTGAATTCAGTTAGTTCCTAGTAGCCACCTCCTGTAATATGTGTACTTTTAAAGATTTATAAAAATTTGGTGAGCCGAATCTGAGTAACATGGTGAATTCGGTTAGTTCCCAATAGGCCGCAGTAGTAATAAGTGGACTGTTCGCGATATAGAAAAATTTTCACGAATGGAATCAAAATTTCTAGGCGAATTCAGTGAGTTGCCAATGGGACATGCTTGTATGAGTTTGCTCTTCAAAATCGAGCAACATTTTAAGGAAAGGAATCCAAGTATCATGGTGAATTGAGTAGGTTCCCAATAGGATTCGCATGTAATAAGCTTGTTATTCAAGATAGAGCAACGTTTTAACGAACTGAAACACTGTTTCTTTGTGAATTCAGTTAGTTCCTAGTAGCCCGCTCTTGTAATATGTGTACTTTTAAAGATTTATAAAAATTTGGTGAGCCGAATCTGAGTAACACGGTGAATTCGGTTAGTTCCCAGTAGGCCGCAGTAGTAATAACTGGACTGTTCGGGATATAGAAAAATTTTCACGAATGGAATCAAAATTTCTAGGCGAATTCAGTGAGTTCCCAATGGGACAAGCTTGTATGAGTTTGCTTTTCAATTTAGAGCAACATTTTAAGGAACGGAATCCAAGTATCATGGTGAATTGAGTAGGTTCCCAATAGGATTCGCATGTAATAAGCTTGTTATTCACGATAGAGCAACGTTTTAATGAACTGAAACACTGTTTCTTTGTGAATTCAGTTAGTTCCAAGTAGCCTGCTCTTGTAATATGTGTACTTTTAAAGATTTATAAAAATTTGGTGAGCCCAATCTGAGTAACATGGTTAATTCGGTTAGTTCCCAATAGGCCGCAGTAGTAATAAGTGGACTGTTCGCGATATAGAAAAATTTTCACGAATGGAATCAAAATTTCTAGGCGAATTCAGTGAGTTCCCAATGGGACATGCTTGTATGAGTTTGCTTTTCAATATCGAGCAACATTTTAAGGAACGGAAACCAAGTATCATGGTCAATTGAGTAGGTTCCCAATTGGATTCGCATGTAATAAGCTTGTTTTCAAGATAGAGCAACGTTTTAACGAACTGAAACACTGTTTCTTTGTGAATTCAGTTAGTTCCTAGTAGCCTGCTCTTGTAATATGTGTACTTTTAAAGATTTATAAAAATTTGGTGAGCCGAATCTGAGTAACATGGTGAATTCGGTTAGTTCCCAATAGACCGCAGTAGTAATAGTGGACTGTTCGGGATATAGAAAAATTTTCACGAATGGAATCAAAATTTCTAGGCGTATTCAGTGAGTTCCCAATGGGACATGCTTGTATGAGTTTGCTTTTCAATATCGAGCAACATTTTAAGGAACGGAATCCAAGTATCATGGTGAATTGAGTAGGTTCCCAATAGGATTCGCATGTAATAAGCTTGTTATTCAAGATAGAGCAACGTAGTCGAACTGAAACACTGTTTCTTTGTGAATTCAGTTAGTTCCTAGTAGCCTGCTCTTGTAATATGTGTACTTTTAAAGATTTATAAAAATTTGGTGAGCCGAATCTGAGTAACATGGTGAATTCGGTTTTTTCCCACTAGGCCGCAGTAGTAATAAGTTGACTGTTCGGGATATAGAAAAATTTTCACGAATGGAATCAAAATTTCTAGGCGAATTCTGTGGGTTCCCAATGGGACATGCTTGTATGAGTTTACTCTTCAATATCGAGCAACATTTTAAGGAACGGAATCCAAGTATCATGGTGAATTGAGTAGGTTCCCAATAGGATTCGCATGTAATAAGCTTGTTATTCAAGATAGAGCAACGTTTTAACGAACTGAAACACTGTTTCTTTGTGAATTCAGTTAGTTCCTAGTAGCCTGCTCTTGTAATATGTGTACTTTTAAAGATTTATAAAAATTTGGTGAGCCGAATCTGAATAACATGGTGAATTCGGTTAGTTCCCAATAGGCCGCAGTAGTAATAAGTGGACTGTTCGGGATATAGAAAAATATTCACGAATGGAATCAAAATTTCTAGGCGAATTCAGTGAGTTCCCAATGGGACATGCTTGTATGAGTTTGCTTTTCAATATCGAGCAACATTTTAAGGAACGGAATCCAAGTATCATGGTGAATTGAGTAGGTTCCCAATAGGATTTGTATGTAAGAAGCTTGTTATTCAAGATAGAGCAAGGTTTTAACGAACTGAAACACTGTTTCTTTGTGAATTCAGTTAGTTCCTAGTAGCCTGCTCCTGTAATATGTGTACTTTTAAAGATTTATAAAAATTTGGTGAGCCGAATCTGAGTAACATGGTGAATTCGGTTAGTTCCCAATAGGCCGCAGTAGTAATAAGTGGACTGTTCGGGATATAGAAAAATTTTCACGAATGGAATCAAAATTTCTAGGCGAATTCAGTGAGTTGCCAATGGGACATGCTTGTTTGAGTTTGCTCTTCAAAATCGAGCAACATTTTAAGGAACGGAATCCAAGTATCATGGTGAATTGAGTAGGTTCCCAATAGGATTCGCATGTAATAAGCTTGTTATTCAAGATAGGGCAACGTTTTAACGAAATGAAACACTGTTTCTTTGTAATTCAGTTAGTTCCTAGTAGCCTGTTCTTGTAATATGTGTACTTTTAAAGATTTATAAAAATTTGGTGAGCCGAATCTGAGTAACATGGTGAATTCGGTTAGTTCCCAATAGGCCGCAGTAGTAATAAGTGGACTGCTCGGGATATAGAAAAATTTTCACGAATGGAATCAAAATTTCTAGGCGAATTCAGTGAGTTCCCAATGGGACATGCTTGTATGAGTTTACTCTTCAATATCGAGCAACATTTTAAGGAACGGAATCCAAGTATCTTGGTGAATTGAGTAGGTTCCCAATAGGATTCGCATGTAATAAGCTTGTTATTCAAGATAGAGCAACGTTTTAACGAACTGAAACACTGTTTCTTTGTGAATTCAGTTAGTTCCTAGTAGCCGGCTCTTGTAATATGTGTACTTTTAAAGATTTATAAAAATTTGGTGAGCCGAATCTGAGTAACATGGTGAATTCGGTTAGTTCCCAATAGGCCGCAGTAGTAATAAGCGGACTGTTCGGGATATAGAAAAATTTTCACGAATGGAATCAAAATTTTTAGGCGAATTCAGTGAGTTGCCAATGGGACATGCTTGTATGAGTTTGCTTTTCAATATCGAGCAACATTTTAAGGAACGGAATCCAAGTATCATGGTGAATTGAGTAGGTTCCCAATAGGATTCGCATGTAATAAGCTTGTTATTCAAGATAGAGCAACGTTTGAACGAACTGAAACACTGTTTCTTTGTGAATTCAGTTAGTTCCAAGAAGCCTGCTCTTGTAATATGTGTACTTTTAAAGATTTTTAAAAATTTGGTGAGCCGAATCTGAGTAACATGGTGAATTCGGTTAGTTGCCAATAGGCCGCAGTAGTAATAAGTGGACTGTTCGGGATATAGAAAAATTTTGACGAATGGAATCAAAATTTCTAGGCGAATTCAGTGAGTTCCCAATGGCACATGCTTGTATGAGTTTGCTCTTCAATATCGAACAACATTTTAAGGAACGGAATCCAAGTATCATGGTGAATTGAGTAGGTTCCCAATAGGATTCGCATGTAATAAGCTTGTTATTCAAGATAGAGCAACGTTTTAACGAACTGAAACACTGTTTCTTTGTGAATTCAGTTAGTTCCTAGTAGCCTGCTCTTGTAATATGTGTACTTTTAAAGATTTGTAAAAATTTGTTGAGCCGAATCTGAGTAACATGGTGAATTCGGTTAGTTCCCAATAGGCCGTAGTTAATAAGTGGACTGTTCGGGAAATAGAAAAATTTTCACGAATGGAATCAAAATTTCTAGGCGAATTCAGTGAGTTGCCAGTGGGACATGCTTCTATGAGTTTGCTTTTCAATATCGAGCAACATTTTAAGGAACGGAATCCGAGTATCATGGTGAATTGAGTAGGTTCCCAATAGGATTCGCATGTAATAAGCTTGTTATTCAAGATAGAGCAATGTTTTAACGAACTGAAACACTGTTTCTTTGTGAATTCAGTTAGTTCCTGGTAGCCTGCTCTTGTAATACATGTACTTTTAAAGATTTATAAAAATTTGGTGAGCCGAATCTGAGTAACATGGTGAATTCGGTTAGTTCCCAATAGGCCGCAGTAGTAATAAGTGGACTGTTCGGGATATAGAAAAATTTTCACGAATGGAATCAAAATTTCTAGGCGAATTCAGTGAGTTGCCAATGGGACATGCTTGTATGAGTTTGCTTTTCAATATCGAACAACATTTTAAGGAACGGAATCCAAGTATCATGGTGAATTGAGTAGGTTCCCAATAGGATTCGCATGTAATAAGCTTGTTATTCAAGATAGAGCAACGTTTTACGAACTGAAACACTGTTTCTTTGTGAATTCAGTTAGTTCCTAGTAGCCTGCTCTTGTAATATGTGTACTTTTAAAGATTTATAAAAATTTGGTGAGCCGAATCTGAGTAACATGGTGAATTCGGTTAGTTCCCAATAGGCCGTAGTTAATAAGTGGACTGTTCGGGAAATAGAAAAATTTTCACGAATGGAATCAAAATTTCTAGGCGAATTCAGTGAGTTGCCAGTGGGACATGCTTCTATGACTTTGCTTTTCAATATCGAGCAACATTTTAAGGAACGGAATCCGAGTATCATGGTGAATTGAGTAGGTTCCCAATAGGATTCGCATGTAATAAGCTTGTTATTCAAGATAGAGCAATGTTTTAACGAACTGAAACACTGTTTCTTTGTGAATTCAGTTAGTTCCTGGTAGCCTGCTCTTGTAATACATGTACTTTTAAAGATTTATAAAAATTTGGTGAGCCGAATCTGAGTAACATGGTGAATTCGGTTAGTTCCCAATAGGCCGCAGTAGTAATAAGTGGACTGTTCGGGATATAGAAAAATTTTCACGAATGGAATCAAAATTTCTAGGCGAATTCAGTGAGTTGCCAATGGGACATGCTTGTATGAGTTTGCTTTTCAATATCGAACAACATTTTAAGGAACGGAATCCAAGTATCATGGTGAATTGATTAGGTTCCCAATAGGATTCGCATGTAATAAGCTTGTTATTCAAGATAGAGCAACGTTTTACGAACTGAAACACTGTTTCTTTGTGAATTCAGTTAGTTCCTAGTAGCCTGCTCTTGTAATATGTGTACTTTTAAAGATTTATAAAAATTTGGTGAGCCGAATCTGAGTAACATGGTGAATTCGGTTAGTTCCCAATAGGCCGCAGTAGTAATAAGTGGACTGTTCGGGATGTAGAAAAATTTTCACGAATGGAATCAAAATTTCTAGGCGAATTCAGTGAGTTCCCAATGGGACATGCTTGTATGAGTTTGCTTTTCAATATCGAACAACATTTTAAGGAACGGAATCCAAGTATCATGGTGAATTGAGTAGGTTCCCAATAGGATTCGCATGTAATAAGCTTGTTATTCAAGATAGAGCAACGTTTTAACGAACTGAAACACTGTTTCTTTGTGAATTCAGTTAGTTCCTAGTAGCCTGCTCTTGTAATATGTGTACTTTTAAAGATTTATAAAAATTTGGTGAGCCGAATCTGAGTAACATGGTGAATTCGGTTAGTTGCCAATAGGCCGCAGTAGTAATAAGTGGACTGTTCGGGATATAGAAAAATTTTCACGAATGGAATCAAAATTTCTAGGCGAATTCAGTGAGTTCCCAATGGGACATGCTTGTATGAGTTTGCTCTTCAATATCGAACAACATTTTAAGGAACGGAATCCAAGTATCATGGTGAATTGAGTAGGTTCCCAATAGGATTCGCATGTAATAAGCTTGTTATTCAAGATAGAGCAACGTTTTAACGAACTGAAACACTGTTTCTTTGTGAATTCAGTTAGTTCCTAGTAGCCTGCTCTTGTAATATGTGTACTTTTAAAGATTTGTAAAAATTTGTTGAGCCGAATCTGAGTAACATGGTGAATTCGGTTAGTTCCCAATAGGCCGTAGTTAATAAGTGGACTGTTCGGGATATAGAAAAATTTTCACGAATGGAATCAAAATTTCTAGGCGAATTCAGTGAGTTGCCAGTGGGACATGCTTCTATGAGTTTGCTTTTCAATATCGAGCAACATTTTAAGGAACGGAATCCGAGTATCATGGTGAATTGAGTAGGTTCCCAATAGGATTCGCATGTAATGAGCTTGTTATTCAAGATAGAGCAATGTTTTAACGAACTGAAACACTGTTTCTTTGTGAATTCAGTTAGTTCCTGGTAGCCTGCTCTTGTAATACATGTACTTTTAAAGATTTATAAAAATTTGGTGAGCCGAATCTGAGTAACATGGTGAATTCGGTTAGTTCCCAATAGGCCGCAGTAGTAATAAGTGGACTGTTCGGGATGTAGAAAAATTTTCACGAATGGAATCAAAATTTCTAGGCGAATTCAGTGAGTTGCCAATGGGACATGCTTGTATGAGTTTGCTTTTCAATATCGAGCAACATTTTAAGGAACGGAATCCAAGTATCATGGTGAATTGAGTAGGTTCCCAATAGGATTCGCATGTAATAAGCTTGTTATTCAAGATAGAGCAACGTTTTACGAACTGAAACACTGTTTCTTTGTGAATTCAGTTAGTTCCTAGTAGCCTGCTCTTGTAATATGTGTACTTTTAAAGATTTATAAAAATTTGGTGAGCCGAATCTGAGTAACATGGTGAATTCGGTTAGTTGCCAATAGGCCGCAGTAGTAATAAGTGGACTGTTCGGGATGTAGAAAAATTTTCACGAATGGAATCAAAATTTCTAGGCGAATTCAGTGAGTTCCCAATGGGACATGCTTGTATGAGTTTGCTTTTCAATATCGAACAACATTTTAAGGAACGGAACCCAAGTATCATGGTGAATTGAGTAGGTTCCCAATAGGATTCGCATGTAATAAGCTTGTTATTCAAGATAGAGCAACGTTTTAACGAACTGAATCACTGTTTCTTTGTGAATTCAGTTAGTTCCTAGTAGCCTGCTCTTGTAATATGTGTACTTTTAAAGATTTATAAAAATTTGGTGAGCCGAATCTGAGTAACATGGTGAATTCGGTTAGTTGCCAATAGGCCGCAGTAGTAATAAGTGGACTGTTCGGGATATAGAAAAATTTTCACGAATGGAATCAAAATTTCTAGGCGAATTCAGTGAGTTCCCAATGGGACATGCTTGTATGAGTTTGCTCTTCAATATCGAACAACATTTTAAGGAACGGAATCCAAGTATCTTGGTGAATTGAGTAGGTTCCCAATAGGATTCGCATGTAATAAGCTTGTTATTCAAGATAGAGCAACGTTTTAACGAACTGAAACACTGTTTCTTTGTGAATTCAGTTAGTTCCTGGTAGCCTGCTTTTGTAATATGTGTACTTTTAAAGATTTATAAAAATTTGGTGAGCCGAATCTGAGTAACATGGTGAATTCGGTTAGTTGCCAATAGGCCGCAGTAGTAATAAGTGGACTGTTCGGGATATAGAAAAATTTTGACGAATGGAATCAAAATTTCTAGGCGAATTCAGTGAGTTCCCAATGGGACATGCTTGTATGAGTTTGCTCTTCAATATCGAACAATATTTTAAGGAACGGAATCCAAGTATCATGGTGAATTGAGTAGGTTCCCAATAGGATTCGCATGTAATAAGCTTGTTATTCAAGATAGAGCAACGTTTTAACGAACTGAACCACTGTTTCTTTGTGAATTCAGTTAGTTCCTAGTAGCCTGCTCTTGTAATACGTGTACTTTTAAAGATTTATAAAAATTTGGTGAGCCGAATCTGAGTAACATGGTGAATTCGGTTAGTTCCCAATAGGCCGCAGTTAATAAGTGGACTGTTCGGATTATAGAAAAATTTTCACGAATGGAATCAAAATTTTTAGGCGAATTCAGTGAGTTGCCAATGGGACATGCTTGTATGAGTTTGCTTTTCAATATCGAGCAACACTTTAAGGAACAGAATCCAAGTATCATGGTGAATTGAGTAGGTTCCCAATAGGATTCGCATGTAATAAGCTTGTTATTCAAGATAGAGCAACGTTTTAACGAACTGAACCACTGTTTCTTTGTGAATTCAGTTAGTTCCTAGTAGCCTGCTCTTGTAATACGTGTACTTTTAAAGATTTATAAAAATTTGGTGAGCCGAATCTGAGTAACATGGTGAATTCGGTTAGTTCCCAATAGGCCGCAGTTAATAAGTGGACTGTTCGGGATATAGAAAAATTTTCACGAATGGAATCAAAATTTTTAGGCGAATTCAGTGAGTTGCCAATGGGACATGCTTGTATGAGTTTGCTTTTCAATATCGAGCAACACTTTAAGGAACGGAATCCAAGTATCATGGTGAATTGAGTAGGTTCCCAATAAGATTCGCATGTAATAAGCTTGTTATTCAAGATAGAGCAACGTTTTAACGAACTGAAACACTGTTTCTTTGTGAATTCAGTTAGTTCCTAGTAGCCTGCTCTTGTAATATGTGTACTTTTAAAGATTTATATAAATTTGTTGAGCCGAATCTGAGTAACATGGTGAATTCGGTTAGTTCCCAATAGGCCGTAGTTAATAAGTGGACTGTTCGGGATATAGAAAAATTTTCACGAATGGAATCAAAATTTCTAGGCGAATTCAGTGAGTTGCCAGTGGGACATGCTTCTATGAGTTTGCTTTTCAATATCGAGCAACATTTTAAGGAACGGAATCCGAGTATCATGGTGAATTGAGTAGGTTCCCAATAGGATTCGCATGTAATAAGCTTGTTATTCAAGATAGAGCAATGTTTTAACGAACTGAAACACTGTTTCTTTGTGAATTCAGTTAGTTCCTGGTAGCCTGCTCTTGTAATACATGTACTTTTAAAGATTTATAAAAATTTGGTGAGCCGAATCTGAGTAACATGGTGAATTCGGTTAGTTCCCAATAGGCCGCAGTAGTAATAAGTGGACTGTTCGGGATATAGAAAAATTTTCACGAATGGAATCAAAATTTCTAGGCGAATTCAGTGAGTTGCCAATGGGACATGCTTGTATGAGTTTGCTCTTCAATATCGAGCAACATTTTAAGGAACGGAATCCAAGTATCATGGTGAATTGAGTAGGTTCCCAATAGGATTCGCATGTAATAAGCTTGTTATTCAAGATAGGGCAACGTTTTAACGAACTGAAACACTGTTTCTTTGTAATTCAGTTAGTTCCTAGTAGCCTGTTCTTGTAATATGTGTACTTTTAAAGATTTATAAAAATTTGGTGAGCCGAGTCTGAGTAACATGGTGAATTCGGTTAGTTCCCAATAGGCCGCAGTAGTAATAAGTGGACTGCTCGGGATATAGAAAAATTTTCACGAATGGAATCAAAATTTCTAGGCGAATTCAGTGAGTTGCCAATGGGACATGCTTGTATGAGTTTACTCTTCAATATCGAGCAACATTTTAAGGAACGGAATCCAAGTATCTTGGTGAATTGAGTAGGTTCCCAATAGGATTCGCATGTAATGAGCTTGTTATTCAAGATAGAGCAACGTTTTAACGAACTGAAACACTGTTTCTTTGTGAATTCAGTTAGTTCCTAGTAGCCTGCTCTTGTAATATGTGTACTTTTAAAGATTTATAAAAATTTGGTGAGCCGAATCTGAGTAACATGGTGAATTCGGTTAGTTCCCAATAGGCCGCAGTAGTAATAAGCGGACTGTTCGGGATATAGAAAAATTTTCACGAATGGAATCAAAATTTCTAGGCGAATTCAGTGAGTTGCCAATGGGACATGCTTGTATGAGTTTGCTTTTCAATATCGAGCAACATTTTAAGGAACGGAATCCAAGGATCATGGTGAATTGAGTAGGTTCCCAATAGGATTCGCATGTAATAAGCTTGTTATTCAAGATAGAGCAACGTTTGAACGAACTGAAACACTGTTTCTTTGTGAATTCAGTTAGTTCCAAGTAGCCTGCTCTTGTAATATGTGTACTTTTAAAGATTTTTAAAAATTTGGTGAGCCGAATCTGAGTAACATGGTGAATTCGGTTAGTTGCCAATAGGCCGCAGTAGTAATAAGTGGACTGTTCGGGATATAGAAAAATTTTCACGAATGGAATCAAAATTTCTAGGCGAATTCAGTGAGTTCCCAATGGGACATGCTTGTATGAGTTTGCTCTTCAATATCGAACAACATTTTAAGGAACGGAATCCAAGTATCATGGTGAATTGAGTAGGTTCCCAATAGGATTCGCATGTAATAAGCTTGTTATTCAAGATAGAGCAACGTTTTAACGAACTGAAACACTGTTTCTTTGTGAATTCAGTTAGTTCCTAGTAGCGTGCTCTTGTAATATGTGTACTTTTAAAGATTTGTAAAAATTTGTTGAGCCGAATCTGAGTAACATGGTGAATTCGGTTAGTTCCCAATAGGCCGTAGTTAATAAGTGGACTGTTCGGGATATAGAAAAATTTTCACGAATGGAATCAAAATTTCTAGGCGAATTCAGTGAGTTGCCAGTGGGACATGCTTCTATGAGTTTGCTTTTCAATATCGAGCAACATTTTAAGAAACGGAATCCGAGTATCATGGTGAATTGAGTAGGTTCCCAATAGGATTCGCATGTAATAAGCTTGTTATTCAAGATAGAGCAATGTTTTAACGAACTGAAACACTGTTTCTTTGTGAATTCAGTTAGTTCCTGGTAGCCTGCTCTTGTAATACATGTACTTTTAAAGATTTATAAAAATTTGGTGAGCCGAATCTGAGTAACATGGTGAATTCGGTTAGTTCCCAATAGGCCGCAGTAGTAATAAGTGGACTGTTCGGGATATAGAAAAATTTTCAGGAATGGAATCAAAATTTCTAGGCGAATTCAGTGAGTTGCCAATGGGACATGCTTGTATGAGTTTGCTTTTCAATATCGAGCAACATTTTAAGGAACGGAATCCAAGTATCATGGTGAATTGAGTAGGTTCCCAATAGGATTCGCATGTAATAAGCTTGTTATTCAAGATAGAGCAACGTTTTACGAACTGAAACACTGTTTCTTTGTGAATTCAGTTAGTTCCTAGTAGCCTGCTCTTGTAATATGTGTACTTTTAAAGATTTATAAAAATTTGGTGAGCCGAATCTGAGTAACATGGTGAATTCGGTTAGTTCCCAATAGGCCGCAGTAGTAATAAGTGGACTGTTCGGGATGTAGAAAAATTTTCACGAATGGAATCAAAATTTCTAGGCGAATTCAGTGAGTTCCCAATGGGACATGCTTGTATGAGTTTGCTTTTCAATATCGAACAACATTTTAAGGAACGGAATCCAAGTATCATGGTGAATTGAGTAGGTTCCCAATAGGATTCGAATGTAATAAGCTTGTTATTCAAGATAGAGCAACGTTTTAACGAACTGAAACACTGTTTCTTTGTGAATTCAGTTAGTTCCTAGTAGCCTGCTCTTGTAATATGTGTACTTTTAAAGATTTATAAAAATTTGGTGAGCCGAATCTGAGTAACATGGTGAATTCGGTTAGTTGCCAATAGGCCGCAGTAGTAATAAGTGGACTGTTCGGGATATAGAAAAATTTTCACGAATGGAATCAAAATTTCTAGGAGAATTCAGTGAGTTCCAATGGGACATGCTTGTATGAGTTTGCTCTTCAATATCGAACAACATTTTAAGGAACGGAATCCAAGTATCATGGTGAATTGAGTAGGTTCCCAATAGGATTCGCATGTAATAAGCTTGTTATTAAAGATAGAGCAACGTTTTAACGAACTGAAACACTGTTTCTTTGTGAATTCAGTTAGTTCCTGGTAGCCTGCTTTTGTAATATGTGTACTTTTAAAGATTTATAAAAATTTGGTGAGCCGAATCTGAGTAACATGGTGAATTCGGTTAGTTGCCAATAGGCCGCAGTAGTAATAAGTGGACTGTTCGGGATATAGAAAAATTTTGACGAATGGAATCAAAATTTCTAGGCGAATACAGTGAGTTCCCAATGGGACATGCTTGTATGAGTTTGCTCTTCAATATCGAACAATATTTTAAGGAACGGAATCCAAGTATCATGGTGAATTGAGTAGGTTCCCAATAGGATTCGCATGTAATAAGCTTGTTATTCAAGATAGAGCAACGTTTTAACGAACTGAACCACTGTTTCTTTGTGAATTCAGTTAGTTCCTAGTAGCCTGCTCTTGTAATACGTGTACTTTTAAAGATTTATAAAAATTTGGTGAGCCGAATCTGAGTAACATGGTGAATTCGGTTAGTTCCCAATAGGCCGCAGTTAATAAGTGGACTGTTCGGGATATAGAAAAATTTTCACGAATGGAATCAAAATTTTTAGGCGAATTCAGTGAGTTGCCAATGGGACATGCTTGTATGAGTTTGCTTTTCAATATCGAGCAACACTTTAAGGAACGGAATCCAAGTATCATGGTGAATTGAGTAGGTTCCCAATAGGATTCGCATGTAATAAGCTTGTTATTCAAGATAGAGCAACGTTTTAACGAACTGAACCACTGTTTATTTGTGAATTCAGTTAGTTCCTAGTAGCCTGCTCTTGTAATACGTGTACTTTTAAAGATTTATAAAAATTTGGTGAGCCGAATCTGAGTAACATGGTGAATTCGGTTAGTTCCCAATAGGCCGCAGTTAATAAGTGGACTGTTCGGGATATTGAAAAATTTTCACGAATGGAATCAAAATTTTTAGGCGAATTCAGTGAGTTGCCAATGGGACATGCTTGTATGAGTTTGCTTTTCAATATCGAGCAACACTTTAAGGAACGAAATCCAAGTATCATGGTGAATTGAGTAGGTTCCCAATAGGATTCGCATGTAATAAGCTTGTTATTCAAGATAGAGCAACGTTTTAACGAACTGAAACACTGTTTCTTTGTGAATTCAGTTAGTTCCTAGTAGCCTGCTCTTGTAATATGTGTACTTTTAAAGATTTATATAAATTTGTTGAGCCGAATCTGAGTAACATGGTGAATTCGGTTAGTTCCCAATAGGCCGTAGTTAATAAGTGGACTGTTCGGGATATAGAAAAATTTTCACGAATGGAATCAAAATTTTTAGGCGAATTCAGTGAGTTGCCAGTGGGACATGCTTCTATGAGTTTGCTTTTCAATATCGAGCAACATTTTAAGGAACGGAATCCAAGTATCATGGTGAATTGAGTAGGTTCCCAATAGGATTCGCATGTAATAAGCTTGTTATTCAAGATAGGGCAACGTTTTAACGAACTGAAACAGGGTTTCTTTGTAACTCAGTTAGTTCCTAGTAGCCTGTTCTTGTAATATGTGTACTTTTAAAGATTTATAAAAATTTGGTGAGCCGAATCTGAGTAACATGGTGAATTCGGTTAGTTCCCAATAGGCCGCAGTAGTAATAAGTGGACTGCTCGGGATATAGAAAAATTTTCACGAATGGAATCAAAAATTCTAGGCGAATTCAGTGAGTTCCCAATGGGACATGCTTGTATGAGTTTACTCTTCAATATCGAGCAACATTTTAAGGAACGGAATCCAAGTATCATGGTGAATTGAGTAGGTTCCCAATAGGATTCGCATGTAATAATTTTGTTATTCAAGATAGAGCAAAGTTTTAACGAACTGAAACACTGTTTCTTTGTGAATTCAGTTAGTTCCTAGTAGCCTGCTCTTGTAATATGTGTACTTTTAAATATTTATAAAAATTTGGTGAGCCGAATCTGAGTAACATGGTGAATTCGGTTAGTTCCCAATAGGCCGCAGTAGTAATAAGTGGACTGTTCGGGATATAGAAAAATTTTCACGAATGGAATCAAAATTTCTAGGCGAATTCAGTGAGTTCCCAATGGGACATGCTTGTATGAGTTTGCTTTTCAATATCGAGCAACATTTTAAGGAACGGAATCCAAGTATCTTGGTGAATTGAGTAGGTTCCCAATAGGATTCGCATGTAATAAGCTTGTTATTCAAGATAGAGCAACGTTTTAACGAACTGAAACACTGTTTCTTTGTGAATTCAGTTAGTTCCTAGTAGCCTGCTCTTGTAATACGTGTACTTTTAAAGATTTATAGAAATTTGGTGAGCCGAATCAGAGTAACATGGTGAATTCGGTTAGTTCCCAATAGGCCGCAGTAGTAATAAGTGGACTGTTCGGGATATAGAAAAATTTTCACGAATGGAATCAAAATTTCTAGGCGAATTAAGTGAGTTGCCAATGGGACATGCTTGTATGAGTTTGCTCTTCAATATCGAGCAACATTTTAAGGAACGGAATCCAAGTATCATGGTGAATTGAGTAGGTTCCCAATAGGATTCGCATGTAATAAGCTTATTATTCAAGATAGGGCAACGTTTTAACGAACTGAAACACTGTTTCTTTGTAATTCAGTTAGTTCCTAGTAGCCTGTTCTTGTAATATGTGTACTTTTAAAGATTTATAAAAATTTGGTGAGCCGAATCTGAGTAACATGGTGCATTCGGTTAGTTCCCAATAGGCCGCAGTAGTAATAAGTGGACTGCTCGGGATATAGTAAAATTTTCACGAATGGAATCAAAATTTCTAGGCGAATTCAGTGAGTTCCCAATGGGACATGCTTGTATGAGTTTACTCTTCAATATCGAGCAACATTTTAAGGAACGGAATCCAAGTATCATGGTGAATTGAGTAGGTTCCCAATAGGATTCGCATGTAATAAGCTTGTTATTCAAGATAGAGCAACGTTTTAACGAACTGAAACACTGTTTCTTTGTGAATTCAGTTAGTTCCTAGTAGCCTGCTCTTGTAATACGTGTACTTTTAAAGATTTATAGAAATTTGGTGAGCCGAATCAGAGTAACATGGTGAATTCGGTTAGTTCCCAATAGGCCGCAGTAGTAATAAGTGGACTGTTCGAGATATAGAAAAATTTTCACGAATGGAATCAAAATTTCTAGGCGAATTCAGTGAGTTGCCAATGGGACATGCTTGTATGAGTTTGCTCTTCAATATCGAGCAACATTTTAAGGAACGGAATCCAAGTATCATGGTGAATTGAGTAGGTTCCCAATAGGATTCGCATGTAATAAGCTTGTTATTCAAGATAGGGCAACGTTTTAACGAACTGAAACACTGTTTCTTTGTAACTCAGTTAGTTCCTAGTAGCCTATTCTTGTAATATGTGTACTTTTAAAGATTTATAAAAATTTGGTGAGCCGAATCTGAGTAACATGGTGAATTCGGTTAGTTCCCAATAGGCCGCAGTAGTAATAAGCGGACTGTTCGGGATATAGAAAAATTTTCACGAATGGAATCAAAATTTCTAGGCGAATTCAGTGAGTTGCCAATGGGACATGCTTGTATGAGTTTGCTTTTCAATATCGAGCAACATTTTAAGGAACGGAATCCAAGTATCATGGTGAATTGAGTAGGTTCCCAATAGGATTCGCATGTAATAAGCTTGTTATTCAAGATAGAGCAACGTTTTAACGAACTGAAACACTGTTTCTTTGTGAATTCAGTTAGTTCCTAGTAGCCTGCTCTTGTAATATGTGTACTTTTAAAGATTTTTAAAAATTTGGTGAGCCGAATCAGAGTAACATGGTGAATTCGGTTAGTTGCCAATAGGCCGCAGTAGTAATAAGTGGACTGTTCGGGATATAGAAAAATTTTCACGAATGGAATCAAAATTTCTAGGCGAATTCAGTGAGTTCCCAATGGGACATGCTTGTATGAGTTTGCTCTTCAATATCCAACAACATTTTAAGGAAAGGAATCCAAGTATCATGGTGAATTGAGTAGGTTCCCAGTAGGATTCGCATGTAATAAGCTTGTTATTCAAGATAGAGCAACGTTTTAACGAACTGAAACACTGTTTCTTTGTGAATTCAGTTAGTTCCTAGTAGCCTGCTCTTGTAATATGTGTACTTTTAAAGACTTATAAAAATTTGGTGAGCCGAATCTGAGTAACATGGTGAATTCGGTTAGTTCCCAATAGGCCGTAGTTAATAAGTGGACTGTTCGGGATATAGAAAAATTTTCACGAATGGAATCAAAATTTCTAGGCGAATTCAGTGAGTTGCCAGTGGGACATGCGTCTATGAGTTTGCTTTTCAATATCGAGCAACATTTTAAGGAACGGAATCCAAGTATCATGGTGAATTGAGTAGGTTCCCAATAGGATTCGCATGTAATAAGCTTGTTATTCAAGATAGAGCAACGTTTTAACGAACTGAAACACTGTTTCTTTGTGAATTCAGTTAGTTCCTGGTAGCCTGCTCTTGTAATACATGTACTTTTAAAGATTTATAAAAATTTGGTGAGCCGAATCTGAGTAACATGGTGAATTCGGTTAGTTCCCAATAGGCCGCAGTAGTAATAAGTGGACTGTTCGGGATATAGAAAAATTTTCACGAATGGAATCAAAATTTCTAGGCGAATTCAGTGAGTTGCCAATGGGACATGCTTGTATGAGTTTGCTTTTCAATATCGAGCAACATTTTAAGGAACGGAATCCAAGTATCATGGTGAATTGAGTAGGTTCCCAATAGGATTCGCATGTAATAAGCTTGTTATTCAAGATAGAGCAACGTTTTACGAACTGAAACACTGTTTCTTTGTGAATTCAGTTAGTTCCTAGTAGCCTGCTCTTGTAATATGTGTACTTTTAAGATTTATAAAAATTTGGTGAGCCGAATCTGAGTAACATGGTGAATTCGGTTAGTTCCCAATAGGCCGCAGTAGTAATAAGTGGACTGTTCGGGATGTAGAAAAATTTTCACGAATGGAATCAAAATTTCTAGGCGAATTCAGTGAGTTCCCAATGGGACATGCTTGTATGAGTTTGCTTTTCAATATCGAACAACATTTTAAGGAACGGAATCCAAGTATCATGGTGAATTGAGTAGGTTCCCAATAGGATTCGCATGTAATAAGCTTGTTATTCAAGATAGAGCAACGTTTTAACGAACTGAAACACTGTTTCTTTGTGAATTCAGTTAGTTCCTAGTAGCCTGCTCTTGTAATATGTGTACTTTTAAAGATTTATAAAAATTTGGTGAGCCGAATCTGAGTAACATGGTGAATTCGGTTAGTTGCCAATAGGCCGCATTAGTAATAAGTGTACTGTTCGGGATATAGAAAAATTTTCACGAATGGAATCAAAATTTCTAGGCGAATTCAGTGAGTTCCCAATGGGACATGCTTGTATGAGTTTGCTCTTCAATATCGAACAACATTTTAAGGAACGGAATCCAAGTATCATGGTGAATTGAGTAGGTTCCCAATAGGATTCGCATGTAATAAGCTTGTTATTCAAGATAGAGCAACGTTTTAACGAACTGAAACACTGTTTCTTTGTGAATTCAGTTAGTTCCTGGTAGCCTGCTTTTGTAATATGTGTACTTTTAAAGATTTATAAAAATTTGGTGAGCCGAATCTGAGTAACATGGTGAATTCGGTTAGTTGCCAATAGGCCGCAGTAGTAATAAGTGGACTGTTCGGGATATAGAAAAATTTTGACGAATGGAATCAAAATTTCTAGGCGAATTCAGTGAGTTCCCAATGGGACATGCTTGTATGAGTTTGCTCTTCAATATCGAACAATATTTTAAGGAACGGAATCCAAGTATCATGGTGAATTGAGTAGGTTCCCAATAGGATTCGCATGTAATAAGCTTGTTATTCAAGATAGAGCAACGTTTTAACGAACTGAACCACTGTTTCTTTGTGAATTCAGTTAGTTCCTAGTAGCCTGCTCTTGTAGTACGTGTACTTTTAAAGATTTATAAAAATTTGGTGAGCCGAATCTGAGTAACATGGTGAATTCGGTTAGTTCCCAATAGGCCGCAGTTAATAACTGGACTGTTCGGGATATAGAAAAATTTTCACGAATGGAATCAAAATTTTTAGGCGAATTCAGTGAGTTGCCAATGGGACATGCTTGTATGAGTTTGCTTTTCAATATCGAGCAACACTTTAAGGAACGGAATTCAAGTATCATGGTGAATTGAGTAGGTTCCCAATAGGATTCGCATGTAATAGGCTTGTTATTCAAGATAGAGCAACGTTTTAACGAACTGAAACACTGTTTCTTTGTGAATTCAGTTAGTTCCTAGTAGCCTGCTCTTGTAATATGTGTACTTTTAAAGATTTATATAAATTTGGTGAGCCGAATCTGAGTAACATGGTGAATTCGGTTAGTTCCCAATAGGCCGCAGTAGTAATAAGTGGACTGTTCGGGATATAGAAAATTTTTCACGAATGGAATCAAAATTTCTAGGCGAATTCAGTGAGTTCCCAATGGGACATGCTTGTATGAGTTTGCTCTTCAATATCGAGCAACATTTTAAAGAACGGTATCCAAGTATCATGGTGAATTGAGTAGGTTCCCAATAGGATTCGCATTAATAAGCTTGTTATTCAAGATAGAGCAACGTTTAACGAACTGAAACACTGTTTCCTTGTAATTTAGTTAGGTCCTAGTAGCCTGTTCTTGTAATATGTGTACTTTTAAAGATTTATAAAAATTTGTGTGCCGAATCTGAGTAACATGGTGAATTCGGTTAGTTCCCAATAGGCCGCAGTAGTAATAAGTGGACTGTTCGGGATATAGAAAAATTTTCACGAATGGAATCAAAATTTCTAGGCGAATTCAGTGAGTTCCCAATGGGACATGCTTGTATGAGTTTGCTTTTCAATATCGAGCAACATTTTAAGGAACGGAATCCAAGTATCATGGTGAATTGAGTAGGTTCCCAATAGGATTCGCATGTAATAAGCTTGTTATTCAAGATAGAGCAACGTTTTAACGAACTGAAACACTGTTTCTTTGTGAATTCAGTTAGTTCCTAGTAGCCTGCTCTTGTAATACGTGTACTTTTAAAGATTTATAGAAATTTGGTGAGCCGAATCAGAGTAACATGGTTAATTGGGTTAGTTCCCAATAGGCCGCAGTAGTAATAAGTGGACTGTTCGGGATATAGAAAAATTTTCACGAATGGAATCAAAATTTCTAGGAGAATTCAGTGAGTTGCCAATGGGACATGCTTGTATGAGTTTGCTCTTCAATATCGAGCAACATTTTAAGGAACGGAATCCAAGTATCATGGTGAATTGAGTAGGTTCCCAATAGGATTCGCATGTAATAAGCTTGTTATTCGAGATAGGGCAACGTTTTAACGAACTGAAACACTGTTTCTTTGTAATTCAGTTAGTTCCTAGTAGCCTGTTCTTGTAATATGTGTACTTTTAAAGATTTATAAAAATTTGGTGAGCCGAATCTGAGTAACATGGTGAATTCGGTTAGTTCCCAATAGGCCGCAGTAGTAATAAGTGGACTGCTCGGGATATAGTAAAATTTTCACGAATGGAATCAAAATTTCTAGGCGAATTCAGTGAGTTCCCAATGGGACATGCTTGTATGAGTTTACTCTTCAATATCGAGCAACATTTTAAGGAACGGAATCCAAGTATCATGGTGAATTGAGTAGGTTCCCAATAGGATTCGCATGTAATAAGCTTGTTATTCAAGATAGAGCAACGTTTTAACGAACTGAAACACTGTTTCTTTGTGAATTCAGTTAGTTCCTAGTAGCCTGCTCTTGTAATACGTGTACTTTTAAAGATTTATAGAAATTTGGTGAGCCGAATCAGAGTAACATGGTGAATTCGGTTAGTTCCCAATAGGCCGCAGTAGTAATAAGTGGACTGTTCGGGATATAGAAAAATTTTCACGAATGGAATCAAAATTTCTAGGCGAATTCAGTGAGTTGCCAATGGGACATGCTTGTATGAGTTTGCTCTTCAATATCGAGCAACATTTTAAGGAACGGAATCCAAGTATCATGGTGAATTGAGTAGGTTCCCAATAGGATTCGCATGTAATAAGCTTGTTATTCAAGATAGGGCAACGTTTTAACGAACTGAAACACTGTTTCTTTGTAACTCAGTTAGTTCCTAGTAGCCTGTTCTTGTAATATGTGTACTTTTAAAGATTTATAAAAATTTGGTGAGCCGAATCTGAGTAACATGGTGAATTCGGTTAGTTCCCAATAGGCCGCAGTAGTAATAAGTGGACTGCTCGGGATATAGAAAAATTTTCACGAATGGAATCAAAATTTCTAGGCGAATTCAGTGAGTTCCCAATGGGACATGCTTGTATGAGTTTACTCTTCAATATCGAGCAACATTTTAAGGAACGGAATCCAAGTATCATGGTGAATTGAGTAGGTTCCCAATAGGATACGCATGTAATAATTTTGTTATTCAAGATAGAGCAAAGTTTTAACGAACTGAAACACTGTTTCTTTGTGAATTCAGTTAGTTCCTAGTAGCCTGCTCTTGTAATATGTGTACTTTTAAAGATTTATAAAAATTTGGTGAGCCGAATCTGAGTAACATGGTGAATTCGGTTAGTTCCCAATAGGCCGCAGTAGTAATAAGTGGACTGTTCGGGATATAGAAAAATTTTCACGAATGGAATCAAAATTTCTAGGCGAATTCAGTGAGTTCCCAATGGGACATGCTTGTATGAGTTTGCTTTTCAATATCGAGCAACATTTTAAGGAACGGAATCCAAGTATCTTGGTGAATTGAGTAGGTTCCCAATAGGATTCGCATGTAATAAGCTTGTTATTCAAGATAGAGCAACGTTTTAACGGACTGAAACACTGTTTCTTTGTGAATTCAGTTAGTTCCTAGTAGCCTGCTCTTGTAATACGTGTACTTTTAAAGATTTATAGAAATTTGGTGAGCCGAATCAGAGTAACATGGTGAATTCGGTTAGTTCCCAATAGGCCGCAGTAGTAATAAGTGGACTGTTCGGGATATAGAAAAATTTTCACGAATGGAATCAAAATTTCTAGGCGAATTCAGTGAGTTGCCAATGGGACATGCTTGTATGAGTTTACTCTTCAATATCGAGCAACATTTTAAGGAACGGAATCCAAGTATCATGGTGAATTGAGTAGGTTCCCAATAGGATTCGCATGTAATAAGCTTGTTATTCAAGATAGAGCAACGTTTTAACGAACTGAAACACTGTTTCTTTGTGAATTCAATTAGTTCCTAGTAGCCTGCTCTTGTAATATGTGTACTTTTAAAGATTTATAAAAATTTGGTGAGCCGAATCTGAGTAACATGGTGAATTCGGTTAGTTGCCAATAGGCCGCAGTAGTAATAAGTGGACTGTTCGGGATATAGAAAAATTTTCACGAATGGAATCAAAATTTCTAGGCGAATTCAGTGAGTTCCCAATGGGACATGCTTGTATGAGTTTGCTCTTCAATATCGAACAACATTTTAAGGAACGGAATCCAAGTATCATGGTGAATTGAGTAGGTTCCCAATAGGATTCGCATGTAATAAGCTTGTTATTCAAGATAGAGCAACGTTTTAACGAACTGAAACACTGTTTCTTTGTGAATTCAGTTAGTTCCTAGTAGCCTGCTCTTGTAATATGTGTACTTTTAAAGACTTATAAAAATTTGGTGAGCCGAATCTGAGTAACATGGTGAATTCGGTTAGTTCCCAATAGGCCGTAGTTAATAAGTGGACTGTTCGGGATATAGAAAAATTTTCACGAATGGAATCAAAATTTCTAGGCGAATTCAGTGAGTTGCCAGTGGGACATGCGTCTATGAGTTTGCTTTTCAATATCGAGCAACATTTTAAGGAACGGAATCCAAGTATCATGGTGAATTGAGTAGGTTCCCAATAGGATTCGCATGTAATAAGCTTGTTATTCAAGATAGAGCAACGTTTTAACGAACTGAAACACTGTTTCTTTGTGAATTCAGTTAGTTCCTGGTAGCCTGCTCTTGTAATACATGTACTTTTAAAGATTTATAAAAATTTGGTGAGCCGAATCTGAGTAACATGGTGAATTCGGTTAGTTCCCAATAGGCCGCAGTAGTAATAAGTGGACTGTTCGGGATATAGAAAAATTTTCACGAATGGAATCAAAATTTCTAGGCGAATTCAGTGAGTTGCCAATGGGACATGCTTGTATGAGTTTGCTCTTCAATATCGAGCAACATTTTAAGGAACGGAATCCAAGTATCATGGTGAATTGAGTAGGTTCCCAATAGGATTCTCATGTAATAAGCTTGTTATTCAAGATAGGGCAACGTTTTAACGAACTGAAACACTGTTTCTTTGTAATTCAGTTAGTTCCTAGTAGCCTGTTCTTGTAATATGTGCACTTTTAAAGATTTATAAAAATTTGGTGAGCCGAATCTGAGTAACATGGTGAATTCGGTTAGTTCCCAATAGGCCGCAGTAGTAATAAGTGGACTGCTCGGGATATAGAAAAATTTTCACGAATGGAATCAAAATTTCTAGGCGAATTCAGTGAGTTCCCAATGGGACATGCTTGTATGAGTTTACTCTTTAATATCGAGCAACATTTTAAGGAACGGAATCCAAGTATCATGGTGAATTGAGTAGGTTCCCAATAGGATTCGCATGTAATAATTTTGTTATTCAAGATAGAGCAAAGTTTTAACGAACTGAAACACTGTTTCTTTGTGAATTCAGTTAGTTCCTAGTAGCCTGCTCTTGTAATATGTGTACTTTTAAAGATTTATAAAAATTTGGTGAGCCGAATCTGAGTAACATGGTGAATTCGGTTAGTTCCCAATAGGCCGCAGTAGTAATAAGCGGACTGTTCGGGATATAGAAAAATTTTCACGAATGGAATCAAAATTTCTAGGCGAATTCAGTGAGTTGCCAATGGGACATGCTTGTATGAGTTTGCTTTTCAATATCGAGCAACATTTTAAGGAACGGAATCCAAGTATCATGGTGAATTGAGTAGGTTCCCAATAGGATTCGCATGTAATAAGCTTGTTATTCAAGATAGAGCAACGTTTTAACGAACTGAAACACTGTTTCTTTGTGAATTCAATTAGTTCCTAGTAGCCTGCTCTTGTAATATGTGTACTTTTAAAGATTTTTAAAAATTTGGTGAGCCGAATCTGAGTAACATGGTGAATTCGGTTAGTTGCCAATAGGCCGCAGTAGTAATAAGTGGACTGTTCGGGATATAGAAAAATTTTCACGAATGGAATCAAAATTTCTAGGCGAATTCAGTGAGTTCCCAATGGGACATGCTTGTATGAGTTTGCTCTTCAATATCGAACAACATTTTAAGGAACGGAATCAAAGTATCATGGTGAATTGAGTAGGTTCCCAATAGGATTCACATGTAATAAGCTTGTTATTCAAGATAGAGCAACGTTTTAACGAACTGAAACACTGTTTCTTTGTGAATTCAGTTAGTTCCTAGTAGCCTGCTCTTGTAATATGTGTACTTTTAAAGACTTATAAAAATTTGGTGAGCCGAATCTGAGTAACATGGTGAATTCGGTTAGTTCCCAATAGGCCGTAGTTAATAAGTGGACTGTTCGGGATATAGAAAAATTTTCACGAATGGAATCAAAATTTCTAGGCGAATTCAGTGAGTTGCCAGTGGGACATGCGTCTATGAGTTTGCTTTTAATATCGAGCAACATTTTAAGGAACGGAATCCAAGTATCATGGTGAATTGAGTAGGTTCCCAATAGGATTCGCATGTAATAAGCTTGTTATTCAAGATAGAGCAACGTTTTACGAACTGAAACACTGTTTCTTTGTGAATTCAGTTAGTTCCTAGTAGCCTGCTCTTGTAATATGTGTACTTTTAAAGATTTATAAAAATTTGGTGAGCCGAATCTGAGTAACATGGTGAATTCGGTTAGTTCCCAATAGGCCGCAGTAGTAATAAGTGGACTGTTCGGGATATAGAAAAATTTTCACGAATGGAATCAAAATTTCTAGGCGAATTCAGTGAGTTCCCAATGGGACATGCTTGTATGAGTTTGCTTTTCAATATCGAGCAACATTTTAAGGAACGGAATCCAAGTATCATGGTGAATTGAGTAGGTTCCCAATAGGATTCGCATGTAATAAGCTTGTTATTCAAGATAGAGCAACGTTTTAACGAACTGAAACACTGTTTCTTTGTGAATTCAGTTAGTTCCTAGTAGCCTGCTCTTGTAATACGTGTACTTTTAAAGATT
This sequence comes from Rattus norvegicus, assembly GCF_021556685.1. Classification (NCBI taxonomy): domain Eukaryota; kingdom Metazoa; phylum Chordata; class Mammalia; order Rodentia; family Muridae; genus Rattus; species Rattus norvegicus. Next base: position 10,630,312 of record NC_141544.1, read on the forward strand.
TCTAAAAATTTGGTGAGCCGAATCTGAGTAACATGGTGAATTCGATTAGTTGCCAATAGGCCGCAGTAGTAAGTGGACTGTTCGGGATATAGAAAAATTTTCACGAATGGAATCAAAATTTCAAGGCGAATTCAGTGAGTTCCCAATGGGACATGCTTGTATGAGTTTGCTCTTCAATATCGAACAACATTTTAAGGAACGGAATCCAAGTATCATGGTGAATTGAGTAGGTTCCCAATAGGATTCGCATGTAATAAGCTTGTTATTCAAGATAGAGCAACGTTTTAACGAACTGAACCACTGTTTCTTTGTGAATTCAGTTAGTTCCTAGTAGCCTGCTCTTGTAATACGTGTACTTTTAAAGATTTATAAAAATTTGGTGAGCCGAATCTGAGTAACATGGTGAATTCGGTTAGTTCCCAATAGGCCGCAGTTAATAAGTGGACTGTTCGGGATATAGAAAAATTTTCACGAATGGAATCAAAATTTCTAGGCGAATTCAGTGAGTTGCCAATGGGACATGCTTGTATCAGTTTGCTTTTCAATATCGAGCAACACTTTAAGGAACGGAATCCAAGTATCATGGTGAATTGAGTAGGTTCCCAATAGGATTCGCATGTAATAAGCTTGTTATTCAAGATAGAGCAACGTTTTAACGAACTGAAACACTGTTTCCTTGTGAATTCAGTTAGTTCCTAGTAGCCTGCTCTTGTAATATGTGTACTTTTAAAGATTTATAAAAATTTGGTGAGCCGAATCTGAGTAACATGGTGAATTCGGTTAGTTCCCAATAGGCCGCAGTAGTAATAAGTGGACTGTTCGGGATATAGAAAAATTTTCACGAATGGAATCAAAATTTCTAGGCGAATTCAGTGAGTTCCCAATGGGACATGCTTGTATGAGTTTGCTCTTCAATATCGAGCAACATTTTAAAGAACGGAATCCAAGTATCATGGTGAATTGAGTAGGTTCCCAATAGGATTCGCATTAATAAGCTTGTTATTCAAGATAGAGCAACGTTTAACGAACTGAAACACTGTTTCCTTGTAATTTAGTTAGGTCCTAGTAGCCTGTTCTTGTAATATGTGTACTTTTAAAGATTTATAAAAATTTGGTGAGCCGAATCTGAGTAACATGGTGAATTCGGTTAGTTCCCAATAGGCCGCAGTAGTAATAAGTGGACTGTTCGGGATATAGAAAAATTTTCACGAATGGAATCAAAATTTCTAGGCGAATTCAGTCAGTTCCCAATGGGACATGCTTGTATGAGTTTACTCTTCAATATCGAGCAACATTTTAAGGAACGGAATCCAAGTATCATGGTGAATTGAGTAGGTTCCCAATAGGATTCGCATGTAATAAGCTTGTTATTCAAGATAGAGCAACGTTTTAACGAACTGAGACACTGTTCTTTGTGAATTCAGTTAGTTCCTAGTAGCCTGCTCTTGTAATATGTGTACTTTTAAAGATTTATAAAAATTTGGTGAGCCGAATCTGAGTAACATGGTGAATTCGGTTAGTTCCCAATAGGCCGCAGTAGTAATAAGAGGACTGTTCGGGATATAGTAAAATTTTCACGAATGGAATCAAAATTTCTAGGCGAATTCAGTGAGTTGCCAATGGGACATGCTTGTATGAATTTGCTTTTCAATATCGAGCAACATTTTAAGGAACGGAATCCAATTATCATGGTGAATTGAGTAGGTTCCCAATAGGATTCGCATGTAATAAGCTTGTTATTCAAGATAGAGCAAGGTTTTTACGAACTGAAACACTGTTTCTTTGTGAATTCAGTTAGTTCCTAGTAGCCTGCTCTTGTAATATGTGTACTTTTAAAGATTTATAAAAATTTGGTGAGCCGAATCTGAGTAACATGGTGAATTCGGTTAGTTCCCAATAGGCCGCAGTAGTAATAAGTGGACTGTTCGGGATATAGAAAAATTTTCACGAATGGAATCAAAATTTCTAGGCGAATTCAGTGAGTTGCCAATGGGACATGCTTGTATGAGTTTGCTTTTCAATATCGAGCAACATTTTAAGTAACGGAATCCAAGTATCATGGTGAATTGAGTAGGTTCCCAATAGGATTCGCATGTAATAAGCTTGTTATTCAAGATAGAGCAACGTTTTAACGAACTGAAACACTGTTTCTTTGTGAATTCAGTTAGTTCCTATTAGCCTGCTCTTGTAATATGTGTACTTTTAAAGATTTATAGAAATTTGGTGAGCCGAATCTGAGTAACATGGTGAATTCGGTTAGTTCCCAATAGGCCGCAGTAGTAATAAGTGGACTATTCGGGATATAGAAAAATTTTCACGAATGAAATCAAAATTTCTAGGCGAATTCAGTGAGTTCCCAATGGGACATGCTTGTATGAGTTTGCTTTTCAATATCGAGCAACATTTTAAGGAATGGAATCCAAGTATCATGGTGAATTGAGTAGGTTCCCAATAGGATTCGCATGTAATAAGCTTGTTATTCAAGATAGAGCAACGTTTTAATGAACTGAAACACTGTTTCTTTGTGAATTCAGTTAGTTCCTAGTAGCCTGCTCTTGTAATATGTGTACTTTTAAAGATTTATAAAAATTTGGTGAGCCGAATCTGAGTAACATGATGAATTCGGTTAGTTGCCAATAGGCCGCAGTAGTAATAAGTGGACTGTTCGGGATATAGAAAAATTTTCACGAATGGAATCAAAATTTCTAGGCGAATTCAGTGAGTTCCCAATGGGACATGCTTGTATGAGTTTGCTTTTCAATATCGAGCAACATTTTAAGTAACGGAATCCAAGTATCATGGTGAATTGAGTAGGTTCCCAATAGGATTCGCATGTAATAAGCTGGTTATTCAAGATAGAGCAACGTTTTAACGAACTAAAACACTGTTTCTTTGTGAATTCAGTTAGTTCCTAGTAGCCTGCTCTTGTAATATGTGTACTTTTAAAGATTTATAAAAATTTGGTGAGCCGAATCTGAGTAACATGGTGAATTCGGTTAGTTGCCAGTAGGCCGCAGTAGTAATAAGTGGACTGTTCGGGATATCGAAAAATTGTCACGAATGGAATCAAAATTTCTAGGCGAATTCAGTGAGTTCCCAATGGGACATGCTTGTATGAGTTTGCTCTTCAATATCGAACAACATTTTAAGGAACGGAATCCAAGTATCATGGTGAATTGAGTAGGTTCCCAATAGGATTCGCATGTAATAAGCTTGTTATTCAAGATAGAGCAACGTTTTAACGAACTGAAACACTGTTTCTTTGTGAATTCAGTTAGTTCCTAGTAGCCTGCTCTTGTAATATGTGTACTTTTAAAGACTTATAAAAATTTGGTGAGCCGAATCTTAGTAACATGGTGAATTCGGTTAGTTCCCAATAGGCCGTAGTTAATAAGTGGACTGTTCGGGATATAGAAAAATTTTCACGAATGGAATCAAAATTTCTAGGCGAATTCAGTGAGTTGCCAGTGGGACATGCGTCTATGAGTTTGCTTTTCAATATCGAGCAACATTTTAAGGAACGGAATCCAAGTATCATGGTGAATTGAGTAGGTTCCCAATAGGATTCGCATGTAATAAGCTTGTTATTCAAGATAGAGCAACGTTTTAACGAACTGAAACACTGTTTCTTTGTGAATTCAGTTAGTTCCTGGTAGCCTGCTCTTGTAATACATGTACTTTTAAAGATTTATAAAAATTTGGTGAGCCGAATCTGAGTAACATGGTGAATTCGGTTAGTTCCCAATAGGCCGCAGTAGTAATAAGTGGACTGTTCGGGATATAGAAAAATTTTCACGAATGGAATCAAAATTTCTAGGCGAATTCAGTGAGTTGCCAATGGGACATGCTTGTATGAGTTTGCTTTTAATATCGAGCAACATTTTAAGGAACGGAATCCAAGTATCATGGTGAATTGAGTAGGTTCCCAATAGGATTCGCATGTAATAAGCTTGTTATTCAAGATAGAGCAACGTTTTACGAACTGAAACACTGTTTCTTTGTGAATTCAGTTAGTTCCTAGTAGCCTGCTCTTGTAATATGTGTACTTTTAAAGATTTATAAAAATTTGGTGAGCCGAATCTGAGTAACATGGTGAATTCGGTTAGTTCCCAATAGGCCGCAGTAGTAATAAGTGGACTGTTCGGGATATAGAAAAATTTTCACGAATGGAATCAAAATTTCTAGGCGAATTCAGTGAGTTCCCAATGGGACATGCTTGTATGAGTTTGCTTTTCAATATCGAGCAACATTTTAAGGAACGGAATCCAAGTATCATGGTGAATTGAGTAGGTTCCCAATAGGATTCGCATGTAATAAGCTTGTTATTCAAGATAGAGCAACGTTTTAACGAACTGAAACACTGTTTCTTTGTGAATTCAGTTAGTTCCTAGTAGCCTGCTCTTGTAATACGTGTACTTTTAAAGATTTCTAAAAATTTGGTGAGCCGAATCTGAGTAACATGGTGAATTCGGTTAGTTGCCAATAGGCCGCAGTAGTAAGTGGACTGTTCGGGATATAGAAAAATTTTCACGAATGGAATCAAAATTTCTAGGCGAATTCAGTGAGTTCCCAATGGGACATGCTTGTATGAGTTTGCTCTTCAATATCGAACAACATTTTAAGGAACGGAATCCAAGTATCATGGTGAATTGAGTAGGTTCCCAATAGGATTCGCATGTAATAAGCTTGTTATTCAAGATAGAGCAACGTTTTAACGAACTGAACCACTGTTTCTTTGTGAATTCAGTTAGTTCCTAGTAGCCTGCTCTTGTAATACGTGTACTTTTAAAGATTTATAAAAATTTGGTGAGCCGAATCTGAGTAACATGGTGAATTCGGTTAGTTCCCAATAGGCCGCAGTTAATAAGTGGACTGTTCGGGATATAGAAAAATTTTCACGAATGGAATCAAAATTTCTAGGCGAATTCAGTGAGTTGCCAATGGGACATGCTTGTATCAGTTTGCTTTTCAATATCGAGCAACACTTTAAGGAACGGAATCCAAGTATCATGGTGAATTGAGTAGGTTCCCAATAGGATTCGCATGTAATAAGCTTGTTATTCAAGATAGAGCAACGTTTTAACGAACTGAAACACTGTTTCCTTGTGAATTCAGTTAGTTCCTAGTAGCCTGCTCTTGTAATATGTGTACTTTTAAAGATTTATAAAAATTTGGTGAGCCGAATCTGAGTAACATGGTGAATTCGGTTAGTTCCCAATAGGCCGCAGTAGTAATAAGTGGACTGTTCGGGATATAGAACATTTTTCACGAATGGAATCAAAATTTCTAGGCGAATTCAGTGAGTTCCCAATGGGACATGCTTGTATGAGTTTGCTCTTCAATATCGAGCAACATTTTAAAGAACGGAATCCAAGTATCATGGTGAATTGAGTAGGTTCCCAATAGGATTCGCATTAATAAGCTTGTTATTCAAGATAGAGCAACGTTTAACGAACTGAAACACTGTTTCCTTGTAATTTAGTTAGGTCCTAGTAGCCTGTTCTTGTAATATGTGTACATTTAAAGATTTATAAAAATTTGGTGAGCCGAATCTGAGTAACATGGTGAATTCGGTTAGTTCCCAATAGGCCGCAGTAGTAATAAGTGGACTGTTCGGGATATAGAAAAATTTTCACGAATGGAATCAAAATTTCTAGGCGAATTCAGTCAGTTCCCAATGGGACATGCTTGTATGAGTTTACTCTTCAATATCGAGCAACATTTTAAGGAACGGAATCCAAGTATCATGGTGAATTGAGTAGGTTCCCAATAGGATTCGCATGTAATAAGCTTGTTATTCAAGATACAGCAACGTTTTAACGAACTGAGACACTGTTCTTTGTGAATTCAGTTAGTTCCTAGTAGCCTGCTCTTGTAATATGTGTACTTTTAAAGATTTATAAAAATTTGGTGAGCCGAATCTGAGTAACATGGTGAATTCGGTTAGTTCCCAATAGGCCGCAGTAGTAATAAGAGGACTGTTCGGGATATAGTAAAATTTTCACGAATGGAATCAAAATTTCTAGGCGAATTCAGTGAGTTGCCAATGGGACATGCTTGTATGAATTTGCTTTTCAATATCGAGCAACATTTTAAGGAACGGAATCCAATTATCATGGTGAATTGAGTAGGTTCCCAATAGGATTCGCATGTAATAAGCTTGTTATTCAAGATAGAGCAAGGTTTTTACGAACTGAAACACTGTTTCTTTGTGAATTCAGTTAGTTCCTAGTAGCCTGCTCTTGTAATATGTGTACTTTTAAAGATTTATAAAAATTTGGTGAGCCGAATCTGAGTAACATGGTGAATTCGGTTAGTTCCCAATAGGCCGCAGTAGTAATAAGTGGACTGTTCGGGATATAGAAAAATTTTCACGAATGGAATCAAAATTTCTAGGCGAATTCAGTGAGTTCCCAATGGGACATGCTTGTATGAGTTTGCTTTTCAATATCGAGCAACATTTTAAGGAATGGAATCCAAGTATCATGGTGAATTGAGTAGGTTCCCAATAGGATTCGCATGTAATAAGCTTGTTATTCAAGATAGAGCAACGTTTTAATGAACTGAAACACTGATTCTTTGTGAATTCAGTTAGTTCCTAGTAGCCTGCTCTTGTAATATGTGTACTTTTAAAGATTTATAAAAATTTGGTGAGCCGAATCTGAGTAACATGATGAATTCGGTTAGTTGCCAATAGGCCGCAGTAGTAATAAGTGGACTGTTCGGGATATAGAAAAATTTTCACGAATGGAATCAAAATTTCTAGGCGAATTCAGTGAGTTCCCAATGGGACATGCTTGTATGAGTTTGCTTTTCAATATCGAGCAACATTTTAAGTAACGGAATCCAAGTATCATGGTGAATTGAGTAGGTTCCCAATAGGATTCGCATGTAATAAGCTTGTTATTCAAGATAGAGCAACGTTTTAACGAACTGAAACACTGTTTCTTTGTGAATTCAGTTAGTTCCTAGTAGCCTGTTCTTGTAATATGTGTACTTTTAAAGATTTATAAAAATTTGGTGAGCCGAATCTGAGTAACATGGTGAATTCGGTTAGTTCCCAATAGGCCGCAGCAGTAATAAGTGGACTATTCGGGATATAGAAAAATTTTCACGAATGGAATCAAAATTTCTAGGCGAATTCAGTGAGTTCCCAATGGGACATGCTTGTATGAGTTTGCTTTTCAATATCGAGCAACATTTTAAGGAACGGAATCCAAGTATCATGGTGAATTGAGTAGGTTCCCAATAGGATTCGCATGTAATAAGCTTGTTATTCAAGATAGAGCAACGTTTTAACGAACTGAAACACTGTTTCTTTTTGAATTCAGTTAGTTCCTAGTAGCCTGCTCTTGTAATATGTGTACTTTTAAAGATTTATAAAAATTTGGTGAGCCGAATCTGAGTAACATGGTGAATTCGGTTAGTTCCCAATAGGACGCAGTAGTAATAAGTGGACTGTTCGGGATATAGAAAAATTTTCACGAATGGAATCAAAATTTCTAGGCTAATTCAGTGAGTTCCCAATGGGACATGCTTGTATGAGTTTGCTCTTCAATATCGAGCAACATTTTAAGGAACGGAATCCAAGTATCATGGTGAATTGAGTAGGTTCCCTATAGGATTCGCATGTAATAAGCTTGTTATTCAAGATAGAGCAACGTTTTAACGAACTGAAACACTGTTTCTTTGTAATTCAGTTAGTTCCTAGTAGCCTGTTCTTGTAATATATGTACTTTTAAAGATTTATAAAAATTTGGTGAGCCGAATCTGAGTAACATGGTGAATTCGGTTAGTTCCCAATAGGCCGCAGTAGTAATAAGTGGACTGTTCGGGATATAGAAAAATTTTCACGAATGGAATCAAAATTTCTAGGCGAATTCAGTGAGTTCCCAATGGGACATGCTTGTATGAGTTTACTCTTCAATATCGAGCAAAATTTTAAGGAACGGAATCCAAGTATCATGGTGAATTGAGTAGGTTCCCAATAGGATTCGCATGTAATAAGCTTGTTATTCAAGATAGAGCAACGTTTTGACGAACTGAAACACAGTTTCTTTGTGAATTCAGTTAGTTCCTAGTAGCCTGCTCTTGTAATATGTGTACTTTTAAAGATTTATAAAAATTTGGTGAGCCGAATCTGAGTAACATGGTGAATTCGGTTAGTTCCCAATAGGCCGCAGTAGTAATAAGTGGACTGTTCGGGATATAGAAAAATTTTCACGAATGGAATCAAAATTTCTAGGCGAATTCAGTGAGTTCCCAATGGGACATGCTTGTATGAGTTTGCTTTTCAATATCGAGCAACATTTTAAGGAACGGAATCCAAGTATCATGGTGAATTGTGTAGGTTCCCAATAGGATTCGCATGTAATAATCTTGTTATGCAAGGTACAGCAACGTTTTAACGAACTGAAACACTGTTTCTTTGTGAATTCAGTTAGTTCCTAGTAGCCTGCTCTAGTAATATGTGTACTTTTAAAGATTTTTAAAAATTTGATGAGCCGAATCTGAGTAACATGGTGAATTCGGTTAGTTCCCAATAGGCCGCAGTAGTAATAAGTGGACTGTTCGGGATAGAAAAATTTTCACGAATGGAATCAAAATTTCTAGGCGAATTCAGTGAGTTCCCAATGGGACATGCTTGTATGAGTTTGCTTTTCAATATCGAGCAACATTTTAAGGAACGGAATCCAAGTATCATGGTGAATTGAGTAGGTTCCCAATAGGATTCGCATGTAATAAGCTTGTTATTCAAGATAGAGCAACGTTTTAACGAACTGAAACACTGTTTCTTTGTGAATTCAGTTAGTTCCTAGTAGCCTGCTCTTGTAATATGTGTACTTTTAAAGATTTATAAAAATTTGGTGAGCCGAATCTGAGTAACATGGTGAATTCGGTTAGTTCCCAATAGGCCGCAGTAGTAATAAGTGGACTGTTCGGGATATAGAAAAATTTTCACGAATGGAATCAAAATTTCTAGGCGAATTCAGTGAGTTCCCAATGGGACATGCTTGTATGAGTTTGCTTTTCAATATCGAGCAACATTTTAAGGAATGGAATCCAAGTATCATGGTGAATTGAGTAGGTTCCCAATTGGATTCGCATGTAATAAGCTTGTTATTCAAGATAGAGCAACGTTTTAACGAACTGAAACACTGTTTCTTTGTGAATTCAGTTAGTTCCTAGTAGCCTGCTCTTGTAATATGTGTACTTTTAAAGATTTTTAAAAATTTGGTGAGCCGAATCTGAGTAACATGGTGAATTCGGTTAGTTCCCAATAGGCCGCAGTAGTAATAAGTGGACTATTCGGGATATAGAAAAATATTCACGAATGGAATCAAAATTTCTAGGCGAATTCAGTGAGTTCCCAATGGGACATGCTTGTATGAGTATGCTTTTCAATATCGAGCAACATTTTAAGGAACGGAATCCAAGTATTATGGTGAATTGAGCAGGTTCCCAATAGGATTCGCATGTAATAAGCTTGTTATTCAAGATAGAGCAACGTTTTAACGAACTGAAACACTGTTTCTTTGTGAATTCAGTTAGTTCCTAGTAGCCTGCTCTTGTAATACATGTACTTTTAAAGATTTCTAAAAATTTGGTGAGCCGAATCTGAGTAACATGGTGAATTCGGTTAGTTCCCAATAGGCCGCAGTAGTAATAAGTGGACTGTTCGGGATATAGAAAAATGTTCACGAATGGAATCAAAATTTCTAGGCGAATTCAGTGAGTTGCCAATGGGACATGCTTGTATGAGTTTGCTTTTCAATATCGAGCAACATTTTAAGGAACGGAATCCAAGTATCATGGTGAATTGTGTAGGTTCCCAATAGGATTTGCATGTAATAATCTTGTTATGCAAGGTAGAGCAACGTTTTAACGAACTGAAACACTGTTTCTTTGTGAATTCAGTTAGTTCCTAGTAGCCTGCTCTTGTAATATGTGTACTTTTAAAGATTTTTAAAAATTTGGTGAGCCGAATCTGAGTAACATGGTGAATTCGGTTAGTTCCCAATAGGCCGCAGTAGTAATAAGTGGACTGTTCGGGATATAGAAAAATTTTCACGAATGGAATCAAAATTTCAAGGCGAATTCAGTGAGTTCCCAATGGGACATGCTTGTATGAGTTTCCTTTTCAATATCGAGCAACATTTTAAGGAACGGAATCCAAGTATCATGGTGAATTGAGTAGGTTCCCAATAGGATTCGCATGTAATAAGCTTGTTATTCAAGATAGAGCAACGTTTTAACGAACTGAAACACTGTTTATTTGTGAATTCAGTTAGTTCCTAGTAGCCTGCTCTTGTAATACATGTACTTTTAAAGATTTCTAAAAATTTGGTGAGCCGAATCTCAGTAACATGGTGAATTCGGTTAGTTCCCAATAGGCCGCAGTAGTAATAAGTGGACTGTTCGGGATATAGAAAAATTTTCACGAATGGAATCAAAATTTCTAGGCGAATTCAGTGAGTTGCCAATGGGACATGCTTGTATGAGTTTGCTTTTCAATATCGAGCAACATTTTAAGGAACGGAATCCAAGTATCATGGTGAATTGAGTAGGTCCCCAATAGGATTCGCATGTAATAAGCTTGTTATTCAAGATAGAGCAACGTTTTAACGAACTGAAACACTGTTTCTTTGTGAATTCTGTTAGTTCCTAGTAGCCTGTTCTTGTAATATGTGTACTTTTAAAGATTTATAAAAATTTGGTGAGCCGAATCTGAGTAACATGGTGAATTTGGTTAGTTCCCAATAGGCCGCAGTAGTAATAAGTGGACTGTTCGGGATATAGAAAAATTTTCACGTATGGAATCAAAATTTCTAGGCAAATTCAGTGAGTTCCCAATGGGACATGCTTGTATGAGTTTGCTTTTCAATATCGAGCAAAATTTTAAGGAACGGAATCCAAGTATCATGGTGAATTGTGTAGGTTCCCAATAGGATTTGCATGTAATAAGCTTGTTATGCAAGGTAGAGCAACGTTTTAACGAACTGAAACACTGTTTCTTTGTGAATTCAGTTAGTTCCTAGTAGCCTGCTCTTGTAATATGTGTACTTTTAAAGATTTATAAAAATTTTGTGAGCCGAATCTGAGTAACATGGTGAATTCGGTTAGTTCCCAATTGGCCGCAGTAGTAATAAGTGGACGGTTCGGGATATAGAAAAATTTTCACGAATGGAATCAAAATTTCTAGGCGAATTCAGTGAGTTCCCAATGGGACATGCTTGTATGAGTTTGCTTTTCAATATCGAGCAACATTTTAAGGAACGGAATCCAAGTATCATGGTGAATTGAGTAGGTTCCCAATAGGATTTGCATGTAATAAGCTTGTTAATCAAGATAGAGCAACGTTTTAACGAACTGAAACACTGTTTCTTTGTGAATTCAGTTAGTTCCTAGTAGCCTGCTCTTGTAATATGTGTACTTTTAAAGATTTTTAAAAATTTGGTGAGCCGAATCTGAGTAACATGGTGAATTCGGTTAGTTCCCAATAGGCCGCAGTAGTAATAAGTGGACTATTCGGGATATAGAAAAATATTCACGAATGGAATCAAAATTTCTAGGCGAATTCAGTGAGTTCCCAATGGGACATGCTTGTATGAGTATGCTTTTCAATATCGAGCAACATTTTAAGGAACGGAATCCAAGTATCATGGTGAATTGAGCAGGTTCCCAATAGGATTCGCATGTAATAAGCTTGTTATTCAAGATAGAGCAACGTTTTAACGAACTGAAACACTGTTTCTTTGTGAATTCAGTTAGTTCCTAGTAGCCTGCTCTTGTGATACATGTACTTTTAAAGATTTCTAAAAATTTGGTGAACCGAATCTGAGTAACATGGTGAATTCGGTTAGTTCCCAATAGGCCGCAGTAGTAATAAGTGGACTGTTCGCGATATAGAAAAATTTTCACGAATGGAATCAAAATTTCTAGGCGAATTCAGTGAGTTCCCAATGGGACATGCTTGTATGAGTTTGCTTTTCAATATCGAGCAACATTTTAGGGAACGGAATCCAAGTATCATGGTGAATTGAGTAGGTTCCCAGTAGGATTCGCATGTAATAAGCTTGTTATTCAAGATAGAGCAACGTTTTAACGAACTGAAACACTGTTTCTTTGTGAATTCAGTTAGTTCCTAGTAGCCTGCTCTTGTAATATGTGTACTTTTAAAGATTTATAAAAATTTGGTGAGCCGAATCTGAGTAACATGGTGAATTCGGTTAGTTCCCAATAGGCCGCAGTAGTAATAAGTGGACTGTTCGAGATATAGAAAAATTTTCACGAATGGAATCAAAATTTCTAGGCGAATTCAGTGAGTTCCCAATGGGACATGCTTGTATGAGTTTGCTCTTCAATATCGAGCAACATTTTAAGGAACGGAATCCAAGTATCATGGTGAATTGAGTAGGTTCCCAATAGGATTCGCATGTAATAAGCTTGTTATTCAAGATAGAGCAACGTTTTAACGAACTGAAACACTGTTTCTTTGTGAATTCAGTTAGTTCCTAGTAGCCTGCTCTTGTAATATGTGTACTTTTAAAGATTTATAAAAATTTGGTGAGCCGAATCTGAGTAACATCGTGAATTCGGTTAGTTCCCAATAGGCCGCAGTAGTAATAAGTGGACTGTTCGGGATATAGAAAATTTTTCACGAATGGAATCAAAATTTCTAGGCGAATTCAGTGAGTTCCCAATGGGACATGCTTGTATGAGTTTGCTCTTCAATATCGAGCAACATTTTAAGGAACGGAATCCAAGTATCATGGTGAATTGAGTAGGTTCCCAATAGGATTCGCATGTAATAAGCTTGTTATTCAAGATAGAGCAACGTTTTAACGAACTGAAACACTGTTTCTTTGTAATTCAGTTAGTTCCTAGTAGCCTGTTCTTGTAATATGTGTACTTTTAAAGATTTATAAAAATTTGGTGAGCCGAATCTGAGTAACATGGTGAATTCGGTTAGTTCCCAATAGGCCGCAATAGTAATAAGTGGACTGTTCGGGATATAGAAAAATTTTCACGAATGGAATCAAAATTTCTAGGCGAATTCAGTGAGTTCCCAATGGGACATGCTTGTATGAGTTTACTCTTCAATATCGAGCAACATTTTATGGAACGGAATCCAAGTATCATGGTGAATTGAGTAGGTTCCCAATAGGATTCGCATGTAATAAGCTTGTTATTCAAGGTAGAGCAAGTTTTTTAGGAACTGAAACACTGTTTCTTTGTGAATTCAGTTAGTTCCTAGTAGCCTGCTCTTGTAATATGTGTACTTTTAAAGATTTATAAAAATTTGGTGAGCCGAATCTGAGTAACATGGTGAATTCGGCTAGTTCCCAATAGGCCGCAGTAGTAATAAGTGGACTGTTCGGGATATAGAAAAATTTTCACGAATGGAATCAAAATTTCTAGGCGAATTCAGTGAGTTCCCAATGGGACATGCTTGTATGAGTTTGCTTTTCAATATCGAGCAACATTTTAAGGAACGGAATCCAAGTATCATGGTGAATTGAGTAGGTTCCCAATAGGATTCGCATGTAATAAGCTTGTTATTCAAGATAGAGCAACGTTTTAACGAACTGAAACACTGTTTCTTTGTGAATTCAGTTAGTTCCTAGTAGCCTGCTCTTGTAATATGTGTACTTTTAAAGATTTATAAAAATTGGTGAGCCTAATCTGAGTAACATGGTGAATTCGGTTAGTTCATAATAGGCCGCAGTAGTAATAAGTGGACTGTTCGGGATATAGAAAAATTTTCACGAATGGAATCAAAATTTCTAGGCGAATTCAGTGAGTTCCCAATGGGACATGCTTGTATGAGTTTGCTCTTCAATATCGAGCAACATTTTAAGGACCGGAATCCAAGTATCATGGTGAATTGAGTAGGTTCCCAATAGGATTCGCATGTAATAAGCTTGTTATTCAAGATAGAGCAACGTTTTAACGAACTGAAACACTGTTTCTTTGTGAATTCAGTTAGTTCCTTGTAGCCTGCTCTTGTAATATGTGTACTTTTAAAGATTTATAAAAATTTGGTGAGCCGAATCTGAGTAACATGGTGAATTCGGTTAGTTCCCAATAGGCTGCAGTAGTAATAAGTGGACTGTTTGGGATATCGAAAAATTGTCACGAATGGAATCAAAATTTCTAGGCGAATTCAGTGAGTTCCCAATGGGACATGCTTGTATGAGTTTGCTTTTCAATATCGAGCAACATTTTAAGGAACGGAATCCAAGTATCATGGTGAATTGAGTAGGTTCCCAAAAGGATTCGCATGTAATAAGCTTGTTATTCAAGATAGAGCAACGTTTTAACGAACTGAAACACTGTTTCTTTGTGAATTCAGTTAGTTCCTAGTAGCCTGCTCTTGTAATATGTGTACTTTTAAAGATTTATAAAAATTTGGTGAGCCGAATCTGAGTAACATGGTGAATTCGGTTAGTTCCCAATAGGCCGCAGTAGTAATAAGTGGACTGTTCGAGATATAGAAAAATTTTCACGAATGGAATCAAAATTTCTAGGCGAATTCAGTGAGTTCCCAATGGGACATGCTTGTATGAGTTTGCTCTTCAATATCGAGCAACATTTTAAGGAACGGAATCCAAGTATCATGGTGAATTGAGTAGGTTCCCAATAGGATTCGCATGTAATAAGCTTGTTATTCAAGATAGAGCAACGTTTTAACGAACTGAAACACTGTTTCTTTGTGAATTCAGTTAGTTCCTAGTAGCCTGCTCTTGTAATATGTGTACTTTTAAAGATTTATAAAAATTTGGTGAGCCGAATCTGAGTAACATCGTGAATTCGGTTAGTTCCCAATAGGCCGCAGTAGTAATAAGTGGACTGTTCGGGATATAGAAAATTTTTCACGAATGGAATCAAAATTTCTAGGCGAATTCAGTGAGTTCCCAATGGGACATGCTTGTATGAGTTTGCTCTTCAATATCGAGCAACATTTTAAGGAACGGAATCCAAGTATCATGGTGAATTGAGTAGGTTCCCAATAGGATTCGCATGTAATAAGCTTGTTATTCAAGATAGAGCAACGTTTTAACGAACTGAAACACTGTTTCTTTGTAATTCAGTTAGTTCCTAGTAGCCTGTTCTTGTAATATGTGTACTTTTAAAGATTTATAAAAATTTGGTGAGCCGAATCTGAGTAACATGGTGAATTCGGTTAGTTCCCAATAGGCCGCAATAGTAATAAGTGGACTGTTCGGGATATAGAAAAATTTTCACGAATGGAATCAAAATTTCTAGGCGAATTCAGTGAGTTCCCAATGGGACATGCTTGTATGAGTTTACTCTTCAATATCGAGCAACATTTTATGGAACGGAATCCAAGTATCATGGTGAATTGAGTAGGTTCCCAATAGGATTCGCATGTAATAAGCTTGTTATTCAAGGTAGAGCAAGTTTTTTAGGAACTGAAACACTGTTTCTTTGTGAATTCAGTTAGTTCCTAGTAGCCTGCTCTTGTAATATGTGTACTTTTAAAGATTTATAAAAATTGGTGAGCCTAATCTGAGTAACATGGTGAATTCGGTTAGTTCATAATAGGCCGCAGTAGTAATAAGTGGACTGTTCGGGATATAGAAAAATTTTCACGAATGGAATCAAAATTTCTAGGCGAATTCAGTGAGTTCCCAATGGGACATGCTTGTATGAGTTTGCTCTTCAATATCGAGCAACATTTTAAGGACCGGAATCCAAGTATCATGGTGAATTGAGTAGGTTCCCAATAGGATTCGCATGTAATAAGCTTGTTATTCAAGATAGAGCAACGTTTTAACGAACTGAAACACTGTTTCTTTGTGAATTCAGTTAGTTCCTTGTAGCCTGCTCTTGTAATATGTGTACTTTTAAAGATTTATAAAAATTTGGTGAGCCGAATCTGAGTAACATGGTGAATTCGGTTAGTTCCCAATAGGCTGCAGTAGTAATAAGTGGACTGTTTGGGATATCGAAAAATTGTCACGAATGGAATCAAAATTTCTAGGCGAATTCAGTGAGTTCCCAATGGGACATGCTTGTATGAGTTTGCTTTTCAATATCGAGCAACATTTTAAGGAACGGAATCCAAGTATCATGGTGAATTGAGTAGGTTCCCAAAAGGATTTGCATGTAATAAGCTTGTTATTCAAGATAGAGCAACGTTTTAACGAACTGAAACACTGTTTCTTTTTGAATTCAGTTAGTTCCTAGTAGCCTGCTCTTGTAATATGTGTACTTTTAAAGATTTATAAAAATTTGGTGAGCCGAATCTGAGTAACATGGTGAATTCGGTTAGTTGCCAATAGGCCGCAGTAGTAATAAGTGGACTGTTCGGGATATCGAAAAATTGTCACGAATGGAATCAAAATTTCTAGGCGAATTCAGTGAGTTCCCAATGGGACATGCTTGTATGAGTTTGCTTTTCAATATCGAGCAACATTTTAAGGAACGGAATCCAAGTATCATGGTGAATTGAGTAGGTTCCCAAAAGGATTTGCATGTAATAAGCATGTTATTCAAGATAGAGCAACGTTTTAACGAACTGAAACACTGTTTCTTATTGAATTCAGTTAGTTCCTAGTAGCCTGCTCTTGTAATATGTGTACTTTTAAAGATTTATAAAAATTTGGTGAGCCGAATCTGAGTAACATGGTGAATTCGGTTAGTTCCCAATAGGCCGCAGTAGTAATAAGTGGACTGTTCGGGATATAGAAAAATTTTCACGAATGGAATCAAAATTTCTAGGCGAATTCAGTGAGTTCCCAATGGGACATGCTTGTATGAGTTTGCTCTTCAATATCGAACAACATTTTAAGGAACGGAATCCAAGTATCATGGTGAATTGAGTAGGTTCCCAATAGGATTCGCATGTAATAAGCTTGTTATTCAAGATAGAGCAACGTTTTAACGAACTGAAACACTGTTTCATTGTGAATTCAGTTAGTTCCTAGTAGCCTGCTGTTGTAATATGTGTACTTTTAAAGATTTATAAAAATTTGGTGAGCCGAATCTGAGTAACATGGTGAATTCGGTTAGTTCCCAATAGGCCGCTTTAGTATGAAGTGGACTGTTCGGGATATTGACAAATTTTCACGAATGGAATCAAAATTTCTAGGCGAATTCAGTGAGTTCCCAATGGGACATGCTTGTATGAGTTTACTCTTCAATATCGAGCAACATTTTAAGGAACGGAATCCAAGTATCATGGTGAATTGAGTAGGTTCCCAATAGGATTCGCATGTAATAAGCTTGTTATTCAATATAGAGCAACGTTTTAACGAACTGAAACACTGTTTCTTTGTGAATTCAGTTAGTTCCTAGTAGCCTGCTCTTGAAATATGTGTACTTTTAAAGATTTATAAAAATTTGGTGAGCCTAATCTGAGTAACATGGTGAATTCGGTTAGTTCCCAATAGGCCGCAGTAGTAATAAGTGGACTGTTCGGGATATAGAAAAATGTTCACGAATGGAATCAAAATTTCTAGGCGAATTCAGTGAGTTCCCAATGGGACATGCTTGTATGAGTTTGCTTTTCAATATCGAGCAACATTTTAAGGAACGGATTCCAAGTATCATGGTGAATTGAGTAGGTTCCCAATAGGATTCGCATGTAATAAGCTTGTTATTCAAGATAGAGCAACGTTTTAACGAACTGAAACACTGTTTCTTTGTGAATTCAGTTAGTTCCTTGTAACCTGCTCTTGTAATATGTGTACTTTTAAAGATTTATAAAAATTTGGTGAGCCGAATCTGAGTAACATGGTGAATTCGGTTAGTTCCCAATAGGCCGCAGTAGTAATAAGTGGACTGTTCGGGATATCGAAAAATTGTCACAAATGGATTCAAAATTTCTAGGCGAATTCAGTGAGTTCCCAATGGGACATGCTTGTATGAGTTTGCTTTTCAATATAGAGCAACATTTTAAGGAACGGAATCCCAGTATCATGGTGAAATGATTAGGTTCCCAAGAGGATTCGCGTGTAATAAGCTTGTTATTCAAGATAGAGCAATGTTTTAACGAACTGAAACACTGTTTCTTTGTGAATTCAGTTAGTTCCTAGTAGCCTGCTCTTGTAATATGTGTACTTTTAAAGATTTATAAAAATTTGGTGAGCCGAATCTGAGTAACATGGTGAATTCGGTTAGTTCCCAATAGGCCGGAGTAGTAATAAGTGGACTGTTCGGGATATCGAAAAATTGTCACGAATGGAATCAAAATTTCTAGGCGAATTCAGTGAGTTCCCAATGGGACATGCTTGTATGAGTTTGCTTTTCAATATCGAGCAACATTTTAAGGAACGGAATCCAAGTATCAAGGTGAATTTTGTAGGTTCCCAAAAGGATTCGCATGTAATAAGCATGTTATTCAAGATAGAGCAACGTTTTAACGAACTGAAACACTGTTTCTTTTTGAATTCAGTTAGTTCCTAGTAGCCTGCTCTTGTAATATGTGTACTTTTAAAGATTTATAAAAATTTGGTGAGCAGAATCTGAGTAACATGGTGAATTCGGTTAGTTCCCAATAGGCCGCAGTAGTAATAAGTGGACTGTTCGGGATATAGAAAAATTTTCACGAATGGAATCAAAATTTCTAGGCGAATTCAGTGAGTTCCCAATGGGACATGCTTGTATGAGTTTGCTCTTCAATATCGAACAACATTTTAAGGAACGGAATCCAAGTATCATGGTGAATTGAGTAGGTTCCCAATAGGATTCGCATGTAATAAGCTTGTTATTCAAGATAGAGCAACGTTTTAACGAACTGAAACACTGTTTCTTCTGAATTCAGTTAGTTCCTAGTAGCCTGCTCTTGTAATATGTGTACTTTTAAAGATTTATAAAAATATGGTGAGCCGAATCTGAGTAACAAGGTGAATTCGGTTAGTTCCCAATAGGCCGCAGTAGTAATAAGTGGACTGTTCGGGATATAGAAAAATTTTCACGAATGGAATCAAAATTTCTAGGCGAATTCAGTGAGTTCCCAATGGGACATGCTTGTATGAGTTTGCTTTTCAATATCGAGCAACATTTTAAGGAACGGAATCCAAGTATCATGGTGAATTGAGTAGGTTCCCAATAGGATTCGCATGTAATAAGCTTGTTATTCAAGATAGAGCAACGTTTTAACGAACTGAAACACTGTTTCTTTGTGAATTCAGTTAGTTCCTAGTAGCCTGCTCTTGTAATATGTGTACTTTTAAAGATTTTTAAAAATTTGGTGAGCCTAATCTGAGTAACATGGTGAATTCGGTTAGTTCCCAATAGGCCGCAGTAGTAATAAGTGGACTGTTCGGGATATAGAAAAATTTTCACGAATGGAATCAAAATTTCTAGGCGAATTCAGTGAGTTGCCAATGGGACATGCTTGTATGAGTTTGCTTTTCAATATCGAGCAACATTTTAAGGAACGGAATCCAAGTATCATGGTGAATTGAGTAGGTTCCCAATAGGATTCACATGTAATAAGCTTGTTATTCAAGATAGAGCAACGTTTTAACGAACTGAAACACTGTTTCTTTGTGAATTCAGTTAGTTCCTAGTAGCGTGCTCTTGTTTATGTGTACTTTTAAAGATTTATAAAAATTTCGTGAGCCGAATCTGAGTAACATGGTGAATTCGGTTAGTTCCCAATAGGCCGCAGTAGTATTAAGAGGACTGTTCGGGATATCGAAAAATTGTCACGAATGGAATCAAAATTTCTAGGCGAATTCAGTGAGTTCCCTATGGGACATGCTTGTATGAGTTTGCTTTTCAATATCGAGCAACATTTTAAGGAACGGAATCCAAGTATCATGGTGAATTGAGTGGGTTCCCAAAAGGATTTGCATGTAATAAGCTTGTAATTCAAGATAGAGCAACGTTTTAACGAACTGAAACACTGTTTCTTTTTGAATTCAGTTAGTTCCTAGTAGCCTGCTCTTGTAATATGTGTACTTTTAAAGATTCATAAAAATTTGGTGAGCCGAATCTGAGTAACATGGTGAATTCGGTTAGTTGCCAATAGGCCGCAGTAGTAATAAGTGGACTGTTCGGGATATAGAAAAATTTTCACGAATGGAATCAAAATTTCTAGGCGAATTCAGTGAGTTCCCAATGGGACATGCTTGTATGAGTTTGCTTTTCAATATCGAGCAACATTTTAAGGAACAGAATCCAAGTATCATGGTGAATTGAGTAGGTTCCCTATAGGATTCGCATGTAATAAGCTTGTTATTCAAGATAGAGCAAGGTTTTTAGGAACTGAAACACTGTTTCTTTGTGAATTCAGTTAGTTCCTAGTAGCCTGCTCTTGTAATATGTGTACTTTTAAAGATTTATAAAAATATGGTGAGCCGAATCTGAGTAACATGGTGAATTCGGTTAGTTCCCAATAGGCCGCAGTAGTAATAAGTGGACTGTTCGGGATATAGAAAAATTTTCACGAATGGAATCAAAATTTCTAGGCGAATTCAGTGAGTTCCCAATGGGACATGCTTGTATGAGTTTGCTTTTCAATATCGAGCAACATTTTAAGGAACAGAATCCAAGTATCATGGTGAATTGTGTAGGTTCCCTATAGGATTCGCATGTAATAAGCTTGTTATTCAAGATAGAGCAATGTTTTAACGAACTGAAACACTGTTTCTTTGTGAATTCAGTTAGTTCCTAGTAGCCTGCTCTTGTAATATGTGTACTTTTAAAGATTTATAAAAATTTGGTGAGCCGAATCTGAGTAACATGGTGAATTCGGTTAGTTCCCAATAGGCCGGAGTAGTAATAAGTGGACTGTTCGGGATATCGAAAAATTGTCACGAATGGAATCAAAATTTCTAGGCGAATTCAGTGAGTTCCCAATGGGACATGCTTGTATGAGTTTGCTTTTCAATATCGAGCAACATTTTAAGGTACGGAATCCAAGTATCATGGTGAATTGAGTAGGTTCCCAAAAGGATTTGCATGTAATAAGCATGTTATTCAAGATAGAGCAACGTTTTAACGAACTGAAACACTGTTTCTTTTTGAATTCAGTTAGTTCCTAGTAGCCTGCTCTTGTAATATGTGTACTTTTAAAGATTTATAAAAATTTGGTGAGCAGAATCTGAGTAACATGGTGAATTCGGTTAGTTGCCAATAGGCTGCAGTAGTAATAAGTGGACTGTTCGGGATATAGAAAAATTTTCACGAATGGAATCAAAATTTCTAGGCGAATTCAGTGAGTTCCCAATGGGACATGCTTGTATGAGTTTGCTCTTCAATATCGAACAACATTTTAAGGAACGGAATCCAAGTATCATGGTGAATTGAGTAGGTTCCCAATAGGATTCGCATGTAATAAGCTTGTTATTCAAGATAGAGCAACGATTTAACGAACTGAAACACTGTTTCTTCTGAATTCAGTTAGTTCCTAGTAGCCTGCTCTTGTAATATGTGTACTTTTAAAGATTTATAAAAATATGGTGAGCCGAATCTGAGTAACAAGGTGAATTCGGTTAGTTCCCAATAGGCCGCAGTAGTAATAAGTGGACTGTTCGGGATATAGAAAAATTTTCACGAATGGAATCAAAATTTCTAGGCGAATTCAGTGAGTTCCCAATGGGACATGCTTGTATGAGTTTGCTTTTCAATATCGAGCAACATTTTAAGGAACGGAATCCAAGTATCATGGTGAATTGAGTAGGTTCCCAATAGGATTCGCATGTAATAAGCTTGTTATTCAAGATAGAGCAACGTTTTAACGAACTGAAACACTGTTTCTTCTGAATTCAGTTAGTTCCTAGTAGCCTGCTCTTGTAATATGTGTACTTTTAAAGATTTATAAAAATATGGTGAGCCGAATCTGAGTAACAAGGTGAATTCGGTTAGTTCCCAATAGGCCGCAGTAGTAATAAGTGGACTGTTCGGGATATAGAAAAATTTTCACGAATGGAATCAAAATTTCTAGGCGAATTCAGTGAGTTCCCAATGGGACATGCTTGTATGAGTTTGCTTTTCAATATCGAGCAACATTTTAAGGAACGGAATCCAAGTATCATGGTGAATTGAGTAGGTTCCCAATAGGATTCGCATGTAATAAGCTTGTTATTCAAGATAGAGCAACGTTTTAACGAACTGAAACACTGTTTCTTTGTGAATTCTGTTAGTTCCTAGTAGCCTGCTCTTGTAATATGTGTACTTTTAAAGATTTATAAAAATTTGGTGAGCCGAATCTGAGTAACATGGAGAATTCGGTTAGTTCCCAATAGGCTGCAGTAGTAATAAGTGGACTGTTCGGGATATAGAAAAATTTTCACGAATGGAATCAAAATTTCTAGGCGAATTCAGTGAGTTCCCAATGGGACATGCTTGTATGAGTTTGCTTTTCAATATCGAGCAACATTTTAAGGAACGGAATCCAAGTATCATGGTGAATTGAGTAGGTTCCCAATAGGATTCGCATGTAATAAGCTTGTTATTCAAGATAGAGCAACGTTTTAACGAACTGAAACACTGTTTCTTCTGAATTCAGTTAGTTCCTAGTAGCCTGCTCTTGTAATATGTGTACTTTTAAAGATTTATAAAAATATGGTGAGCCGAATCTGAGTAACAAGGTGAATTCGGTTAGTTGCCAATAGGCCGCAGTAGTAATAAGTGGACTGTTCGGGATATAGAAAAATTTTCACGAATGGAATCAAAATTTCTAGGCGAATTCAGTGAGTTGCCAATGGGACATGCTTGTATGAGTTTGCTTTTCAATATCGAGCAACATTTTAAGGAACGGAATCCAAGTATCATGGTGAATTGAGTAGGTTCCCAATAGGATTCGCATGTAATAAGCTTGTTATTCAATTAGAGCAAGATTTTTAAGAACTGAAACACTGTTTCTTCTGAATTCAGTTAGTTCCTAGTAGCCTGCTCTTGTAATATGTGTACTTTTAAAGATTTATAAAAATATGGTGAGCCGAATCTGAGTAACATGGTGAATTCGGTTAGTTCCCAATAGGCCGCAGTAGTAATAAGTGGACTGTTCGGGATATAGAAAAATTTTCACGAATGGAATCAAAATTTCTAGGCGAATTCAGTGAGTTCCCAATGGGACATGCTTGTATGAGTTTGCTTTTCAATATCGAGCAACATTTTAAGGAACGGAATCCAAGTATCATGGTGAATTGAGTAGGTTCCCAATAGGATTCGCATGTAATAAGCTTGTTATTCAAGATAGAG
Source organism: Rattus norvegicus (assembly GCF_021556685.1). NCBI lineage: Eukaryota > Metazoa > Chordata > Mammalia > Rodentia > Muridae > Rattus > Rattus norvegicus. The sequence continues at coordinate 10,653,496 of NC_141544.1, forward strand.
CAACGTTTTAACGAACTGAAACACTGTTTCTTTGTGAATTCAGTTAGTTCCTAGTAGCCTGCTCTTGTAATATGTGTACTTTTAAAGATTTATAAAAATTTGGTGAGCCTAATCTGAGTAACATGGTGAATTCGGTTAGTTCCCAATAGGCCGCAGTAGTAATAAGTGGACTGTTCGGGATATAGAAAAATTTTCACGAATGGAATCAAAATTTCTAGGCGAATTCAGTGAGTTCCCAATGGGACATGCTTGTATGAGTTTGCTTTTCAATATCGAGCAACATTTTAAGGAACGGAATCCAAGTATCATGGTGAATTGAGTAGGTTCCCAATAGGATTCGCATGTAATAAGCTTGTTATTCAAGAAAGAGCAACGTTTTAACGAACTGAAACACTGTTTCTTTGTGAATTCAGTTAGTTCCTTGTAGCCTGCTCTTGTAATATGTGTACTTTTAAAGATTTATAAAAATTTGGTGAGCCGAATCTGAGTAACATGGTGAATTCGGTTAGTTCCCAATAGGCCGCAGTAGTAATAAGTGGACTGTTCGGGATATCAAAAAATTGTCACGAATGGAATCAAAATTTCTAGGCGAATTCAGTGAGTTCCCAATGGGACATGCTTGTATGAGTTTGCTTTTCAATATCGAGCAACATTTTAAGGAACGGAATCCAAGTATCATGGTGAATTGAGTAGGTTCCCAAAAGGATTTGCATGTAATAAGCTTGTTATTCAAGATAGAGCAACGTTTTAACGAACTGAAACACTGTTTCTGTTTGAATTCAGTTAGTTCCTAGTAGCCTGCTCTTGTAATATGTGTACTTTTAAAGATTTATAAAAATTTGGTGAGCCGAATCTGAGTAACATGGTGAATTCGGTTAGTTGCCAATAGGCCGCAGTAGTAATAAGTGGACTGTTCGGGATATAGAAAAATTTTCACGAATGGAATCAAAATTTCTAGGCGAATTCAGTGAGTTCCCAATGGGACATGCTTGTATGAGTTTGCTCTTCAATATCGAACAACATTTTAAGGAACAGAATCCAAGTATCATGGTGAATTGAGTAGGTACCCAATAGGATTTTCATGTAATAAGCTTGTTATTCAAGATAGAGCAACGTTTTAACGACTGAAACACTGTTTCTTTGTAATTCAGTTAGTTCGTAGGAGCCTGCTCTTGTAATATGTGTACGTTTAAAGATTTATAAAAATTTGGTGAGCCGAATCTGAGTAACATGGTGAATTCGGTTAGTTCCCAATAGGCCGCAGTAGTAATAAGTGGACTGTTCGGGATATCGAAAAATTGTCACGAATGGAATCAAAATTTCTAGGCGAATTCAGTGAGTTCCCAATGGGACATGCTTGTATGAGTTTGCTTTTCAATATCGAGCAACATTTTAAGGAACGGAATCCAAGTATCATGGTGAATTGAGTAGGTTCCCAAATGGATTTGCATGTGATAAGCATGTTATTCAAGTTAGAGCAACGTTTTAACGAACTGAAACACTGTTTCTTTTTGAATTCAGTTAGTTCCTAGTATCCTGCTCTTGTAATATGTGTACTTTTAAAGATTTATAAAAATTTGGTGAGCCGAATCTGAGTAACATGGTGAATTCGGTTAGTTCCCAATAGGCCGCAGTAGTAATAAGTGGACTGTTCGGGATATAGAAAAATTTTCACGAATGGAATCAAAATTTCTAGGCGAATTCAGTGAGTTCCCAATGGGACATGCTTGTATGAGTTTGCTCTTCAATATCGTACAACATTTTAAGGAACGGAATCCAAGTATCATGGTGAATTGAGTAGGTTCCCAATAGGATTCGCATGTAATAAGCTTGTTATTCAAGATAGAGCAACGTTTTAACGAACTGAAACACTGTTTCATTGTGAATTCAGTTAGTTCCTAGTAGCCTGCTCTTGTAATATGTGTACTTTTAAAGATTTATAAAAATATGGTGAGCCGAATCTGAGTAACATGGTGAATTCGGTTAGTTCCCAATAGGCCGCACTAGTATGAAGTGGACTGTTCGGGATATAGAAAAATTTTCACAAATGGAATCAAAATTTCTAGGCGAATTCAGTGAGTTCCCAATGGGACATGCTTGTATGAGTTTACTCTTCAATATCGAGCAACATTTTAAGGAACGGAATCCAAGTATCATGGTGAATTGACTAGGTTCCCAATAGGATTCGCATGTAATAAGCTTGTTATTCAAGGTAGAGCAAGTTTTTTAGGAACTGAAACACTGTTTCTTTGTGAATTCAGTTAGTTCCTAGTAGCCTGCTCTTGTAATATGTGTACTTTTAAAGATTTATAAAAATTTGGTGAGCCGAATCTGAGTAACATGGTGAATTCGGTTAGTTCCCAATAGGCCGCAGTAGTAATAAGTGGACAGTTCGGGATATAGAAAAATTTTCACGAATGGAATCAAAATTTCTAGGCGAATTCAGTGAGTTCCCAATGGGACATGCTTGTATGAGTTTGATTTTCAATATCGAGCAACATTTTAAGGAACGGAATCCAAGTGTCATGGTGAATTGAGTAGGTTCCCAATAGGATTCGCATGTAATAAGCTTGTTATTCAAGATAGAGCAACGTTTTAACGAACTGAAACACTGTTTCTTTGTGAATTCAGTTAGTTCCTAGTAGCCTGCTCTTGTAATATGTGTACTTTTAAAGATTTATAAAAATTTGGTGAGCCTAATCTGAGTAACATGGTGAATTCGGTTAGTTCCCAATAGGCCGCAGTAGTAATAAGTGGACTGTTCGGGATATAGAAAAATGTTCACGAATGGAATCAAAATTTCTAGGCGAATTCAGTGAGTTCCCAATGGGACATGCTTGTATGAGTTTGCTTTTCAATATCGAGCAACATTTTAAGGAACGGAATCCAAGTATCATGGTGAATTGAGTAGGTTCCCAATAGGATTCGCATGTAATAAGCTTGTTATTCAAGATAGAGCAACGTTTTAACGAACTGAAACACTGTTTCTTTGTGAATTCAGTTAGTTCCTAGTAGCCTGCTCTTGTAATATGTGTACTTTTAAAGATTTATAAAAATTTGGTGAGCCTAATCTGAGTAACATGGTGAATTCGGTTAGTTCCCAATAGGCCGCAGTAGTAATAAGTGGACTGTTCGGGATATAGAAAAATTTTCACGAATGGAATCAAAATTTCTAGGCGAATTCAGTGAGTTCCCAATGGGACATGCTTGTATGAGTTTGCTTTTCAATATCGAGCAACATTTTAAGGAACGGAATCCAAGTATCATGGTGAATTGAGTAGGTTCCCAATAGGATTCGCATGTAATAAGCTTGTTATTCAAGGTAGAGCAAGTTTTTTAGGAACTGAAACACTGTTTCTTTGTGAATTCAGTTAGTTCCTAGTAGCCTGCTCTTGTAATATGTGTACTTTTAAAGATTTATAAAAATTTGGTGAGCCGAATCTGAGTAACATGGTGAATTCGGTTAGTTCCCAATAGGCCGCAGTAGTAATAAGTGGACTGTTCGGGATATAGAAAAATTTTCACGAATGGAATCAAAATTTCTAGGCGAATTCAGTGAGTTCCCAATGGGACATGCTTGTATGAGTTTGATTTTCAATATCGAGCAACATTTTAAGGAACGGAATCCAAGTGTCATGGTGAATTGAGTAGGTTCCCAATAGGATTCGCATGTAATAAGCTTGTTATTCAAGATAGAGCAACGTTTTAACGAACTGAAACACTGTTTCTTTGTGAATTCAGTTAGTTCCTAGTAGCCTGCTCTTGTAATATGTGTACTTTTAAAGATTTATAAAAATTTGGTGAGCCTAATCTGAGTAACATGGTGAATTCGGTTAGTTCCCAATAGGCCGCAGTAGTAATAAGTGGACTGTTCGGGATATAGAAAAATGTTCACGAATGGAATCAAAATTTCTAGGCGAATTCAGTGAGTTCCCAATGGGACATGCTTGTATGAGTTTGCTTTTCAATATCGAGCAACATTTTAAGGAACGGAATCCAAGTATCATGGTGAATTGAGTAGGTTCCCAATAGGATTCGCATGTAATAAGCTTGTTATTCAAGATAGAGCAACGTTTTAACGAACTGAAACACTGTTTCTTTGTGAATTCAGTTAGTTCCTAGTAGCCTGCTCTTGTAATATGTGTACTTTTAAAGATTTATAAAAATTTGGTGAGCCTAATCTGAGTAACATGGTGAATTCGGTTAGTTCCCAATAGGCCGCAGTAGTAATAAGTGGACTGTTCGGGATATAGAAAAATTTTCACGAATGGAATCAAAATTTCTAGGCGAATTCAGTGAGTTCCCAATGGGACATGCTTGTATGAGTTTGCTTTTCAATATCGAGCAACATTTTAAGGAACGGAATCCAAGTATCATGGTGAATTGAGTAGGTTCCCAATAGGATTCGCATGTAATAAGCTTGTTATTCAAGATAGAGCAATGTTTTAACGAACTGAAACACTGTTTCTTTGTGAATTCAGTTAGTTCCTAGTAGCCTGCTCTTGTAATATGTGTACTTTTAAAGATTTATAAAAATTTGGTGAGTCGAATCTGAGTAACATGGTGAATTCGGTTAGTTCCCAATAGGCCGCAGTAGTAATAAGTGGACTGTTCGGGATATCGAAAAATTGTCACGAATGGAATCAAAATTTCTAGGCGAATTCAGTGAGTTCCCAATGGGACATGCTTGTATGAGTTTGCTTTTCAATATCGAGCAACATTTTAAGGAACGGAATCCAAGTATCATGGTGAATTGAGTAGGTTCCCAAATGGATTTGCATGTGATAAGCATGTTATTCAAGTTAGAGCAACGTTTTAACGAACTGAAACACTGTTTCTTTTTGAATTCAGTTAGTTCCTAGTAGCCTGCTCTTGTAATATGTGTACTTTTAAAGATTTATAAAAATTTGGTGAGTCGAATCTGAGTAACATGGTGAATTCGGTTAGTTCCCAATAGGCCGCAGTAGTAATAAGTGGACTGTTCGGGATATCGAAAAATTGTCACGAATGGAATCAAAATTTCTAGGCGAATTCAGTGAGTTCCCAATGGGACATGCTTGTATGAGTTTGCTTTTCAATATCGAGCAACATTTTAAGGAACGGAATCCAAGTATCATGGTGAATTGAGTAGGTTCCCAAATGGATTTGCATGTGATAAGCATGTTATTCAAGTTAGAGCAACGTTTTAACGAACTGAAACACTGTTTCTTTGTGAATTCAGTTAGTTCCTAGTAGCCTGCTCTTGTAATATGTGTACTTTTAAAGATTTATAAAAATTTGGTGAGTCGAATCTGAGTAACATGGTGAATTCGGTTAGTTCCCAATAGGCCGCAGTAGTAATAAGTGGACTGTTCGGGATATCGAAAAATTGTCACGAATGGAATCAAAATTTCTAGGCGAATTCAGTGAGTTCCCAATGGGACATGCTTGTATGAGTTTGCTTTTCAATATCGAGCAACATTTTAAGGAACGGAATCCAAGTATCATGGTGAATTGAGTAGGTTCCCAAAAGGATTTGCATGTGATAAGCATGTTATTCAAGTTAGAGCAACGTTTTAACGAACTGAAACACTGTTTCTTTTTGAATTCAGTTAGTTCCTAGTATCCTGCTCTTGTAATATGTGTACTTTTAAAGATTTATAAAAATTTGGTGAGCCGAATCTGAGTAACATGGTGAATTCGGTTAGTTCCCAATAGGCCGCAGTAGTAATAAGTGGACTGTTCGGGATATAGAAAAATTTTCACGAATGGAATCAAAATTTCTAGGCGAATTCAGTGAGTTCCCAATGGGACATGCTTGTATGAGTTTGCTCTTCAATATCGTACAACATTTTAAGGAACGGAATCCAAGTATCATGGTGAATTGAGTAGGTTCCCAATAGGATTCGCATGTAATAAGCTTGTTATTCAAGATAGAGCAACGTTTTAACGAACTGAAACACTGTTTCATTGTGAATTCAGTTAGTTCCTAGTAGCCTGCTCTTGTAATATGTGTACTTTTAAAGATTTATAAAAATTTGGTGAGCCGAATCTGAGTAACATGGTGAATTCGGTTAGTTCCCAATAGGCCGCACTAGTATGAAGTGGACTGTTCGGGATATAGAAAAATTTTCACGAATGGAATCAAAATTTCTAGGCGAATTCAGTGAGTTCCCAATGGGACATGCTTGTATGAGTTTGCTCTTCAATATCGAGCAACATTTTAAGGAACGGAATCCAAGTATCATGGTGAATTGAGTAGGTTCCCAAATGGATTTGCATGTGATAAGCATGTTATTCAAGTTAGAGCAACGTTTTAACGAACTGAAACACTGTTTCTTTGTGAATTCAGTTAGTTCCTAGTAGCCTGCTCTTGTAATATGTGTACTTTTAAAGATTTATAAAAATTTGGTGAGCCGAATCTGAGTAACATGGTGAATTCGGTTAGTTCCCAATAGGCCGCAGTAGTTATAAGTGGACTGTACGGGATATAGAAAAATTTTCACGAATGGAATCAAAATTTCTAGGCGAATTCAGTGAGTTCCCAATGGGACATGCTTGTATGAGTTTGCTTTTCATTATCGAGCAACATTTTAAGGAACGGATTCCAAGTATCATGGTGAATTGAGTAGGTTCCCAATAGGATTCGCATGTAATAAGCTTGTTATTCAAGATAGAGCAACGTTTTAACGAACTGAAACACTGTTTCTTTCTGAATTCAGTTAGTTCCTAGTAGCCTGCTCTTGTAATATGTGTACTTTTAAAGATTTATAAAAATTTGGTGAGCCGAATCTGAGTAACATGGTGAATTCAGTTAGTTCCCAATAGGCCGCAGTAGTTATAAGTGGACTGTTCGGGTATAGAAAAATTTTCACGAATGGAATCAAAATTTCTAGGCGAATTCAGTGAGTTCCCAATGGGACATGCTTGTATGAGTTTGCTTTTCAATATCGAGCAACATTTTAAGGAACGGAATCCAAGTATCATGGTGAATTGAGTAGGTTCCCTATAGGATTCGCATGTAATAAGCTTGTTATTCAAGATAGAGCAATGTTTTAACGAACTGAAACACTGTTTCTTTGTGAATTCAGTTAGTTCCTAGTAGCCTGCTCTTGTAATATGTGTACTTTTAAAGATTTATAAAAATTTGGTGAGTCGAATCTGAGTAACATGGTGAATTCGGTTAGTTCCCAATAGGCCGCAGTAGTAATAAGTGGACTGTTCGGGATATCGAAAAATTGTCACGAATGGAATCAAAATTTCTAGGCGAATTCAGTGAGTTCCCAATGGGACATGCTTGTATGAGTTTGCTTTTCAATATCGAGCAACATTTTAAGGAACGGAATCCAAGTATCATGGTGAATTGAGTAGGTTCCCAATAGGATTCGCATGTAATAAGCTTGTTATTCAAGATAGAGCAACGTTTTAACGAACTGAAACACTGTTTCTTTGTGAATTCAGTTAGTTCCTAGTAGCCTGCTCTTGTAATATGTGTACTTTTAAAGATTTATAAAAATTTGGTGAGCCGAATCTGAGTAACATGGTGAATTCGGTTAGTTCCCAATAGGCCGCAGTAGTTATAAGTGGACTGTACGGGATATAGAAAAATTTTCACGAATGGAATCAAAATTTCTAGGCGAATTCAGTGAGTTCCCAATGGGACATACTTGTATGAGTTTGCTTTTCATTATCGAGCAACATTTTAAGGAACGGATTCCAAGTATCATGGTGAATTGAGTAGGTTCCCAATAGGATTCGCATGTAATAAGCTTGTTATTCAAGATAGAGCAACGTTTTAACGAACTGAAACACTGTTTCTTTCTGAATTCAGTTAGTTCCTAGTAGCCTGCTCTTGTAATATGTGTACTTTTAAAGATTTATAAAAATTTGGTGAGCCTAATCTGAGTAACATGGTGAATTCAGTTAGTTCCCAATAGGCCGCAGTAGTTATAAGTGGACTGTTCGGGTATAGAAAAATTTTCACGAATGGAATCAAAATTTCTAGGCGAATTCAGTGAGTTCCCAATGGGACATGCTTGTATGAGTTTGCTTTTCAATATCGAGCAACATTTTAAGGAACAGAATCCAAGTATCATGGTGAATTGAGTAGGTTCCCTATAGGATTCGCATGTAATAAGCTTGTTATTCAAGATAGAGCAATGTTTTAACGAACTGAAACACTGTTTCTTTGTGAATTCAGTTAGTTCCTAGTAGCCTGCTCTTGTAATATGTGTACTTTTAAAGATTTATAAAAATTTGGTGAGTCGAATCTGAGTAACATGGTGAATTCGGTTAGTTCCCAATAGGCCGCAGTAGTAATAAGTGGACTGTTCGGGATATCGAAAAATTGTCACGAATGGAATCAAAATTTCTAGGCGAATTCAGTGAGTTCCCAATGGGACATGCTTGTATGAGTTTGCTTTTCAATATCGAGCAACATTTTAAGGAACGGAATCCAAGTATCATGGTGAATTGAGTAGGTTCCCAAATGGATTTGCATGTGATAAGCATGTTATTCAAGTTAGAGCAACGTTTTAACGAACTGAAACACTGTTTCTTTTTGAATTCAGTTAGTTCCTAGTAGCCTGCTCTTGTAATATGTGTACTTTTAAAGATTTATAAAAATTTGGTGAGCCGAATCTGAGTAACATGGTGAATTCGGTTAGTTCCCAATAGGCCGCAGTAGTAATAAGTGGACTGTTCGGGATATAGAAAAATTTTCACGAATGGAATCAAAATTTCTAGGCGAATTCAGTGAGTTCCCAATGGGACATGCTTGTATGAGTTTGCTCTTCAATATCGTACAACATTTTAAGGAACGGAATCCAAGTATAATGGTGAATTGAGTAGGTTCCCAATAGGATTCGCATGTAATAAGCTTGTTATTCAAGATAGAGCAACGTTTTAACGAACTGAAACACTGTTTCATTGTGAATTCAGTTAGTTCCTAGTAGCCTGCTCTTGTAATATGTGTACTTTTAAAGATTTATAAAAATATGGTGAGCCGAATCTGAGTAACATGGTGAATTCGGTTAGTTCCCAATAGGCCGCACTTGTATGAAGTGGACTGTTCGGGATATAGAAAAATTTTCACGAATGGAATCAAAATTTCTAGGCGAATTCAGTGAGTTCCCAATGGGACATGCTTGTATGAGTTTGCTTTTCAATATCGAGCAACATTTTAAGGAACGGAATCCAAGTATCATGGTGAATTGAGTAGGTTCCCAATAGGATTCGCATGTAATAAGCTTGTTATTCAAGATAGAGCAACGTTTTAACGAACTGAAACACTGTTTCTTTGTGAATTCAGTTAGTTCCTTGTAGCCTGCTCTTGTAATATGTGTACTTTTAAAGATTTATAAAAATTTGGTGAGCCGAATCTGAGTAACATGGTGAATTCGGTTAGTTCCCAATAGGCCGCAGTAGTAATAAGTGGACTGTTCGGGATATCGAAAAATTGTCACGAATGGAATCAAAATTTCTAGGCGAATTCAGTGAGTTCCCAATGGGACATGCTTGTATGAGTTTGCTTTTCAATATCGAGCAACATTTTAAGGAACGGAATCCAAGTATCATGGTGAATTGAGTAGGTTCCCAAAAGGATTTGCATGTAATAAGCTTGTTATTCAAGATAGAGCAATGTTTTAACGAACTGAAACACTGTTTCTTTGTGAATTCAGTTAGTTCCTAGTAGCCTGCTCTTGTAATATGTGTACTTTTAAAGATTTATAAAAATTTGGTGAGTCGAATCTGAGTAACATGGTGAATTCGGTTAGTTCCCAATAGGCCGCAGTAGTAATAAGTGGACTGTTCGGGATATCGAAAAATTGTCACGAATGGAATCAAAATTTCTAGGCGAATTCAGTGAGTTCCCAATGGGACATGCTTGTATGAGTTTGCTTTTCAATATCGAGCAACATTTTAAGGAACGGAATCCAAGTATCATGGTGAATTGAGTAGGTTCCCAAATGGATTTGCATGTGATAAGCATGTTATTCAAGTTAGAGCAACGTTTTTACGAACTGAAACACTGTTTCTTTTTGAATTCAGTTAGTTCCTAGTATCCTGCTCTTGTAATATGTGTACTTTTAAAGATTTATAAAAATTTGGTGAGCCGAATCTGAGTAACATGGTGAATTCGGTTAGTTCCCAATAGGCCGCAGTAGTAATAAGTGGACTGTTCGGGATATAGAAAAATTTTCACGAATGGAATCAAAATTTCTAGGCGAATTCAGTGAGTTCCCAATGGGACATGCTTGTATGAGTTTGCTCTTCAATATCGTACAACATTTTAAGGAACGGAATCCAAGTATCATGGTGAATTGAGTAGGTTCCCAATAGGATTCGCATGTAATAAGCTTGTTATTCAAGATAGAGCAACGTTTTAACGAACTGAAACACTGTTTCATTGTGAATTCAGTTAGTTCCTAGTAGCCTGCTCTTGTAATATGTGTACTTTTAAAGATTTATAAAAATATGGTGAGCCGAATCTGAGTAACATGGTGAATTCGGTTAGTTCCCAATAGGCCGCACTAGTATGAAGTGGACTGTTCGGGATATAGAAAAATTTTCACAAATGGAATCAAAATTTCTAGGCGAATTCAGTGAGTTCCCAATGGGACATGCTTGTATGAGTTTACTCTTCAATATCGAGCAACATTTTAAGGAACGGAATCCAAGTATCATGGTGAATTGACTAGGTTCCCAATAGGATTCGCATGTAATAAGCTTGTTATTCAAGGTAGAGCAAGTTTTTTAGGAACTGAAACACTGTTTCTTTGTGAATTCAGTTAGTTCCTAGTAGCCTGCTCTTGTAATATGTGTACTTTTAAAGATTTATAAAAATTTGGTGAGCCGAATCTGAGTAACATGGTGAATTCGGTTAGTTCCCAATAGGCCGCAGTAGTAATAAGTGGACTGTTCGGGATATAGAAAAATTTTCACGAATGGAATCAAAATTTCTAGGCGAATTCAGTGAGTTCCCAATGGGACATGCTTGTATGAGTTTGATTTCCAATATCGAGCAACATTTTAAGGAACGGAATCCAAGTGTCATGGTGAATTGAGTAGGTTCCCAATAGGATTCGCATGTAATAAGCTTGTTATTCAAGATAGAGCAACGTTTTAACGAACTGAAACACTGTTTCTTTGTGAATTCAGTTAGTTCCTAGTAGCCTGCTCTTGTAATATGTGTACTTTTAAAGATTTATAAAAATTTGGTGAGCCTAATCTGAGTAACATGGTGAATTCGGTTAGTTCCCAATAGGCCGCAGTAGTAATAAGTGGACTGTTCGGGATATAGAAAAATGTTCACGAATGGAATCAAAATTTCTAGGCGAATTCAGTGAGTTCCCAATGGGACATGCTTGTATGAGTTTGCTTTTCAATATCGAGCAACATTTTAAGGAACGGAATCCAAGTATCATGGTGAATTGAGTAGGTTCCCAATAGGATTCGCATGTAATAAGCTTGTTATTCAAGATAGAGCAACGTTTTAACGAACTGAAACACTGTTTCTTTGTGAATTCAGTTAGTTCCTTGTAGCCTGCTCTTGTAATATGTGTACTTTTAAAGATTTATAAAAATTTGGTGAGCCGAATCTGAGTAACATGGTGAATTCGGTTAGTTCCCAATAGGCCGCAGTAGTAATAAGTGGACTGTTCGGGATATCGAAAAATTGTCACGAATGGAATCAAAATTTCTAGGCGAATTCAGTGAGTTCCCAATGGGACATGCTTGTATGAGTTTGCTTTTCAATATCGAGCAACATTTTAAGGAACGGAATCCAAGTATCATGGTGAATTGAGTAGGTTCCCAAAAGGATTTGCATGTAATAAGCTTGTTATTCAAGATAGAGCAATGTTTTAACGAACTGAAACACTGTTTCTTTGTGAATTCAGTTAGTTCCTAGTAGCCTGCTCTTGTAATATGTGTACTTTTAAAGATTTATAAAAATTTGGTGAGTCGAATCTGAGTAACATGGTGAATTCGGTTAGTTCCCAATAGGCCGCAGTAGTAATAAGTGGACTGTTCGGGATATAGAAAAATTTTCACGAATGGAATCAAAATTTCTAGGCGAATTCAGTGAGTTGCCAATGGGACATGCTTGTATGAGTTTGCTTTTCAATATCGAGCAACATTTTAAGGAACGGAATCCAAGTATCATGGTGAATTGAGTAGGTTCCCAATAGGATTCGCATGTAATAAGCTTGTTATTCAATTAGAGCAAGATTTTTAAGAACTGAAACACTGTTTCTTCTGAATTCAGTTAGTTCCTAGTAGCCTGCTCTTGTAATATGTGTACTTTTAAAGATTTATAAAAATATGGTGAGCCGAATCTGAGTAACATGGTGAATTCGGTTAGTTCCCAATAGGCCGCAGTAGTAATAAGTGGACTGTTCGGGATATAGAAAAATTTTCACGAATGGAATCAAAATTTCTAGGCGAATTCAGTGAGTTCCCAATGGGACATGCTTGTATGAGTTTGCTTTTCAATATCGAGCAACATTTTAAGGAACGGAATCCAAGTATCATGGTGAATTGAGTAGGTTCCCAATAGGATTCGCATGTAATAAGCTTGTTATTCAAGATAGAGCAACGTTTTAACGAACTGAAACACTGTTTCTTTGTGAATTCAGTTAGTTCCTAGTAGCCTGCTCTTGTAATATGTGTACTTTTAAAGATTTATAAAAATTTGGTGAGCCTAATCTGAGTAACATGGTGAATTCGGTTAGTTCCCAATAGGCCGCAGTAGTAATAAGTGGACTGTTCGGGATATAGAAAAATTTTCACGAATGGAATCAAAATTTCTAGGCGAATTCAGTGAGTTCCCAATGGGACATGCTTGTATGAGTTTGCTTTTCAATATCGAGCAACATTTTAAGGAACGGAATCCAAGTATCATGGTGAATTGAGTAGGTTCCCAATAGGATTCGCATGTAATAAGCTTGTTATTCAAGAAAGAGCAACGTTTTAACGAACTGAAACACTGTTTCTTTGTGAATTCAGTTAGTTCCTTTAGCCTGCTCTTGTAATATGTGTACTTTTAAAGATTTATAAAAATTTGGTGAGCCGAATCTGAGTAACATGGTGAATTCGGTTAGTTCCCAATAGGCCGCAGTAGTAATAAGTGGACTGTTCGGGATATCAAAAAATTGTCACGAATGGAATCAAAATTTCTAGGCGAATTCAGTGAGTTCCCAATGGGACATGCTTGTATGAGTTTGCTTTTCAATATCGAGCAACATTTTAAGGAACGGAATCCAAGTATCATGGTGAATTGAGTAGGTTCCCAAAAGGATTTGCATGTAATAAGCTTGTTATTCAAGATAGAGCAACGTTTTAACGAACTGAAACACTGTTTCTGTTTGAATTCAGTTAGTTCCTAGTAGCCTGCTCTTGTAATATGTGTACTTTTAAAGATTTATAAAAATTTGGTGAGCCGAATCTGAGTAACATGGTGAATTCGGTTAGTTGCCAATAGGCCGCAGTAGTAATAAGTGGACTGTTCGGGATATAGAAAAATTTTCACGAATGGAATCAAAATTTCTAGGCGAATTCAGTGAGTTCCCAATGGGACATGCTTGTATGAGTTTGCTCTTCAATATCGAACAACATTTTAAGGAACAGAATCCAAGTATCATGGTGAATTGAGTAGGTACCCAATAGGATTTTCATGTAATAAGCTTGTTATTCAAGATAGAGCAACGTTTTAACGACTGAAACACTGTTTCTTTGTAATTCAGTTAGTTCGTAGGAGCCTGCTCTTGTAATATGTGTACTTTTAAAGATTTATAAAAATTTGGTGAGCCGAATCTGAGTAACATGGTGAATTCGGTTAGTTCCCAATAGGCCGCAGTAGTAATAAGTGGACTGTTCGGGATATAGAAAAATTTTCACGAATGGAATCAAAATTTCTAGGCGAATTCAGTGAGTTCCCAATGGGACATGCTTGTATGAGTTTGCTTTTCAATATCGAGCAACATTTTAAGGAACAGAATCCAAGTATCATGGTGAATTGAGTAGGTTCCCTATAGGATTCGCATGTAATAAGCTTGTTATTCAAGATAGAGCAATGTTTTAACGAACTGAAACACTGTTTCTTTGTGAATTCAGTTAGTTCCTAGTAGCCTGCTCTTGTAATATGTGTACTTTTAAAGATTTATAAAAATTTGGTGAGTCGAATCTGAGTAACATGGTGAATTCGGTTAGTTCCCAATAGGCCGCAGTAGTAATAAGTGGACTGTTCGGGATATCGAAAAATTGTCACGAATGGAATCAAAATTTCTAGGCGAATTCAGTGAGTTCCCAATGGGACATGCTTGTATGAGTTTGCTTTTCAATATCGAGCAACATTTTAAGGAACGGAATCCAAGTATCATGGTGAATTGAGTAGGTTCCCAAATGGTTTTGCATGTGATAAGCATGTTATTCAAGTTAGAGCAACGTTTTAACGAACTGAAACACTGTTTCTTTTTGAATTCAGTTAGTTCCTAGTATCCTGCTCTTGTAATATGTGTACTTTTAAAGATTTATAAAAATTTGGTGAGCCGAATCTGAGTAACATGGTGAATTCGGTTAGTTCCCAATAGGCCGCAGTAGTAATAAGTGGACTGTTCGGGATATAGAAAAATTTTCACGAATGGAATCAAAATTTCTAGGCGAATTCAGTGAGTTCCCAATGGGACATGCTTGTATGAGTTTGCTCTTCAATATCGTACAACATTTTAAGGAACGGAATCCAAGTATCATGGTGAATTGAGTAGGTTCCCAATAGGATTCGCATGTAATAAGCTTGTTATTCAAGATAGAGCAACGTTTTAACGAACTGAAACACTGTTTCATTGTGAATTCAGTTAGTTCCTAGTAGCCTGCTCTTGTAATATGTGTACTTTTAAAGATTTATAAAAATATGGTGAGCCGAATCTGAGTAACATGGTGAATTCGGTTAGTTCCCAATAGGCCGCACTAGTATGAAGTGGACTGTTCGGGATATAGAAAAATTTTCACAAATGGAATCAAAATTTCTAGGCGAATTCAGTGAGTTCCCAATGGGACATGCTTGTATGAGTTTACTCTTCAATATCGAGCAACATTTTAAGGAACGGAATCCAAGTATCATGGTGAATTGACTAGGTTCCCAATAGGATTCGCATGTAATAAGCTTGTTATTCAAGGTAGAGCAAGTTTTTTAGGAACTGAAACACTGTTTCTTTGTGAATTCAGTTAGTTCCTAGTAGCCTGCTCTTGTAATATGTGTACTTTTAAAGATTTATAAAAATTTGGTGAGCCGAATCTGAGTAACATGGTGAATTCGGTTAGTTCCCAATAGGCCGCAGTAGTAATAAGTGGACTGTTCGGGATATAGAAAAATTTTCACGAATGGAATCAAAATTTCTAGGCGAATTCAGTGAGTTCCCAATGGGACATGCTTGTATGAGTTTGATTTTCAATATCGAGCAACATTTTAAGGAACGGAATCCAAGTGTCATGGTGAATTGAGTAGGTTCCCAATAGGATTCGCATGTAATAAGCTTGTTATTCAAGATAGAGCAACGTTTTAACGAACTGAAACACTGTTTCTTTGTGAATTCAGTTAGTTCCTAGTAGCCTGCTCTTGTAATATGTGTACTTTTAAAGATTTATAAAAATTTGGTGAGCCGAATCTCAGTAACATGGTGAATTCGGTTAGTTCCCAATAGGCCGCAGTAGTAATAAGTGGACTGTTCGGGATATAGAAAAATGTTCACGAATGGAATCAAAATTTCTAGGCGAATTCAGTGAGTTCCCAATGGGACATGCTTGTATGAGTTTGCTTTTCAATATCGAGCAACATTTTAAGGAACGGAATCCAAGTATCATGGTGAATTGAGTAGGTTCCCAATAGGATTCGCATGTAATAAGCTTGTTATTCAAGATAGAGCAACGTTTTAACGAACTGAAACACTGTTTCTTTGTGAATTCAGTTAGTTCCTTGTAGCCTGCTCTTGTAATATGTGTACTTTTAAAGATTTATAAAAATTTGGTGAGCCGAATCTGAGTAACATGGTGAATTCGGTTAGTTCCCAATAGGCCGCAGTAGTAATAAGTGGACTGTTCGGGATATCGAAAAATTGTCACGAATGGAATCAAAATTTCTAGGCGAATTCAGTGAGTTCCCAATGGGACATGCTTGTATGAGTTTGCTTTTCAATATCGAGCAACATTTTAAGGAACGGAATCCAAGTATCATGGTGAATTGAGTAGGTTCCCAAAAGGATTTGCATGAAATAAGCTTGTTATTCAAGATAGAGCAACATTTTAACGAACTGAAACACTGTTTCTTTTTGAATTCAGTTAGTTCCTAGTAGCCTGCTCTTGTAATATGTGTACTTTTAAAGATTTATAAAAATTTGGTGAGCCGAATCTGAGTAACATGGTGAATTCGGTTAGTTGCCAATAGGCCGCAGTAGTAATAAGTGGACTGTTCGGGATATAGAAAAATTTTCACGAATGGAATCAAAATTTCTAGGCGAATTCAGTGAGTTCCCAATGGGACATGCTTGTATGAGTTTGCTCTTCAATATCGAACAACATTTTAAGGAACAGAATCCAAGTATCATGGTGAATTGAGTAGGTACCCAATAGGATTTTCATGTAATAAGCTTGTTATTCAAGACAGAGCAACGTTTTAACGACTGAAACACTGTTTCTTTGTAATTCAGTTAGTTCGTAGGAGCCTGTTCTTGTAATATGTGTACTTTTAAAGATTTCTAAAAATTTGGTGAGCCGAATCTGAGTAACATGGTGAATTCGGTTAGTTCCCAATAGGCCGCAGTAGTAATAAGTGGACTGTTCGGGATATAGAAAAATTTTCACGAATGGAATCAAAATTTCTAGGCGAATTCAGTGAGTTCCCAATGGGACATGCTTGTATGAGTTTACTCTTCAATATCGAGCAACATTTTAAGGAACGGAATCCAAGTATCATGGTGAATTGAGTAGGTTCCCAATAGGATTCGCATGTAATAAGCTTGTTATTCAAGATAGAGCAACGTTTTAACGAACTGAAACACTGTTTCTTTGTGAATTCAGTTAGTTCCTAGTAGCCTGCTCTTGTAATATGTGTACTTTTAAAGATTTATAAAAATATGGTGAGCCGAATCTGAGTAACATGGTGAATTCGGTTAGTTCCCAATAGGCCGCAGTAGTAATAAGTGGACTGTTCGGGATATAGAAAAATTTTCACGAATGGAATCAAAATTTCTAGGCGAATTCAGTGAGTTCCCAATGGGACATGCTTGTATGAGTTTGATTTTCAATATCGAGCAACATTTTAAGGAACGGAATCCAAGTGTCATGGTGAATTGAGTAGGTTCCCAATAGGATTCGCATGTAATAAGCTTGTTATTCAAGATAGAGCAACGTTTTAACGAACTGAAACACTGTTTCTTTGTGAATTCAGTTAGTTCCTAGTAGCCTGCTCTTGTAATATGTGTACTTTTAAAGATTTATAAAAATTTGGTGAGCCGAATCTCAGTAACATGGTGAATTCGGTTAGTTCCCAATAGGCCGCAGTAGTAATAAGTGGACTGTTCGGGATATAGAAAAATGTTCACGAATGGAATCAAAATTTCTAGGCGAATTCAGTGAGTTCCCAATGGGACATGCTTGTATGAGTTTGCTTTTCAATATCGAGCAACATTTTAAGGAACGGAATCCAAGTATCATGGTGAATTGAGTAGGTTCCCAATAGGATTCGCATGTAATAAGCTTGTTATTCAAGATAGAGCAACGTTTTAACGAACTGAAACACTGTTTCTTTGTGAATTCAGTTAGTTCCTTGTAGCCTGCTCTTGTAATATGTGTACTTTTAAAGATTTATAAAAATTTGGTGAGCCGAATCTGAGTAACATGGTGAATTCGGTTAGTTCCCAATAGGCCGCAGTAGTAATAAGTGGACTGTTCGGGATATAGAAAAATTGTCACGAATGGAATCAAAATTTCTAGGCGAATTCAGTGAGTTCCCAATGGGACATGCTTGTATGAGTTTGCTTTTCAATATCGAGCAACATTTTAAGGAACGGAATCCAAGTATCATGGTGAATTGAGTAGGTTCCCAAAAGGATTTGCATGAAATAAGCTTGTTATTCAAGATAGAGCAACATTTTAACGAACTGAAACACTGTTTCTTTTTGAATTCAGTTAGTTCCTAGTAGCCTGCTCTTGTAATATGTGTACTTTTAAAGATTTATAAAAATTTGGTGAGCCGAATCTGAGTAACATGGTGAATTCGGTTAGTTGCCAATAGGCCGCAGTAGTAATAAGTGGACTGTTCGGGATATAGAAAAATTTTCACGAATGGAATCAAAATTTCTAGGCGAATTCAGTGAGTTCCCAATGGGACATGCTTGTATGAGTTTGCTCTTCAATATCGAACAACATTTTAAGGAACAGAATCCAAGTATCATGGTGAATTGAGTAGGTACCCAATAGGATTTTCATGTAATAAGCTTGTTATTCAAGACAGAGCAACGTTTTAACGACTGAAACACTGTTTCTTTGTAATTCAGTTAGTTCGTAGGAGCCTGTTCTTGTAATATGTGTACTTTTAAAGATTTCTAAAAATTTGGTGAGCCGAATCTGAGTAACATGGTGAATTCGGTTAGTTCCCAATAGGCCGCAGTAGTAATAAGTGGACTGTTCGGGATATAGAAAAATTTTCACGAATGGAATCAAAATTTCTAGGCGAATTCAGTGAGTTCCCAATGGGACATGCTTGTATGAGTTTACTCTTCAATATCGAGCAACATTTTAAGGAACGGAATCCAAGTATCATGGTGAATTGAGTAGGTTCCCAATAGGATTCGCATGTAATAAGCTTGTTATTCAAGATAGAGCAACGTTTTAACGAACTGAAACACTGTTTCTTTGTGAATTCAGTTAGTTCCTAGTAGCCTGCTCTTGTAATATGTGTACTTTTAAAGATTTATAAAAATATGGTGAGCCGAATCTGAGTAACATGGTGAATTCGGTTAGTTCCCAATAGGCCGCAGTAGTAATAAGTGGACTGTTCGGGATATAGAAAAATTTTCACGAATGGAATCAAAATTTCTAGGCGAATTCAGTGAGTTCCCAATGGGACATGCTTGTATGAGTTTGCTTTTCAATATCGAGCAACATTTTAAGGAACAGAATCCAAGTATCATGGTGAATTGTGTAGGTTCAAAATAGGATTCACATGTAATAAGCTTGTTATTCAA
The DNA here is from genome assembly GCF_021556685.1 of Rattus norvegicus. Taxonomy (NCBI): domain Eukaryota; kingdom Metazoa; phylum Chordata; class Mammalia; order Rodentia; family Muridae; genus Rattus; species Rattus norvegicus. The sequence goes on from NC_141544.1 coordinate 10,672,716, forward strand.
GATAGAGCAATGTTTTAACGAACTGAAACACTGTTTCTTTGTGAATTCAGTTAGTTCCTAGTAGCCTGCTCTTGTAATATGTGTACTTTTAAAGATTTATAAAAATTTGGTGAGCCGAATCTGAGTAACATGGTGAATTCGGTTAGTTCCCAATAGGCCGCAGTAGTAATAAGTGGACTGTTCGGGATATCGAAAAATTGTCACGAATGGAATCAAAATTTCTAGGCGAATTCAGTGAGTTCCCAATGGGACATGCTTGTATGAGTTTGCTTTTCAATATCGAGCAACAATCTAAGGAACGGAATCCAAGTATCATGGTGAATTGAGTAGGTTCCCAAAAGGATTTGCATGTAATAAGCATGTTATTCAAGATAGAGCAACGTTTTAACGAACTGAAACACTGTTTCTTTGTGAATTCAGTTAGTTCCTAGTAGCCTGCTCTTGTAATATGTGTACTTTTAAAGATTTATAAAAATTTGGTGAGCCGAATCTCAGTAACATGGTGAATTCGGTTAGTTCCCAATAGGCCGCAGTAGTAATAAGTGGACTGTTCGGGATATAGAAAAATGTTCACGAATGGAATCAAAATTTCTAGGCGAATTCAGTGAGTTCCCAATGGGACATGCTTGTATGAGTTTGCTTTTCAATATCGAGCAACATTTTAAGGAACGGAATCCAAGTATCATGGTGAATTGAGTAGGTTCCCAATAGGATTCGCATGTAATAAGCTTGTTATTCAAGATAGAGCAACGTTTTAACGAACTGAAACACTGTTTCTTTGTGAATTCAGTTAGTTCCTTGTAGCCTGCTCTTGTAATATGTGTACTTTTAAAGATTTATAAAAATTTGGTGAGCCGAATCTGAGTAACATGGTGAATTCGGTTAGTTCCCAATAGGCCGCAGTAGTAATAAGTGGACTGTTCGGGATATCGAAAAATTGTCACGAATGGAATCAAAATTTCTAGGCGAATTCAGTGAGTTCCCAATGGGACATGCTTGTATGAGTTTGCTTTTCAATATCGAGCAACATTTTAAGGAACGGAATCCAAGTATCATGGTGAATTGAGTAGGTTCCCAAAAGGATTTGCATGAAATAAGCTTGTTATTCAAGATAGAGCAACATTTTAACGAACTGAAACACTGTTTCTTTTTGAATTCAGTTAGTTCCTAGTAGCCTGCTCTTGTAATATGTGTACTTTTAAAGATTTATAAAAATTTGGTGAGCCGAATCTGAGTAACATGGTGAATTCGGTTAGTTGCCAATAGGCCGCAGTAGTAATAAGTGGACTGTTCGGGATATAGAAAAATTTTCACGAATGGAATCAAAATTTCTAGGCGAATTCAGTGAGTTCCCAATGGGACATGCTTGTATGAGTTTGCTCTTCAATATCGAACAACATTTTAAGGAACAGAATCCAAGTATCATGGTGAATTGAGTAGGTACCCAATAGGATTTTCATGTAATAAGCTTGTTATTCAAGATAGAGCAACGTTTTAACGACTGAAACACTGTTTCTTTGTAATTCAGTTAGTTCGTAGGAGCCTGTTCTTGTAATATGTGTACTTTTAAAGATTTCTAAAAATTTGGTGAGCCGAATCTGAGTAACATTGTGAATTCGGTTAGTTCCCAATAGGCCGCAGTAGTAATAAGTGGACTGTTCGGGATATAGAAAAATTTTCACGAATGGAATCAAAATTTCTAGGCGAATTCAGTGAGTTCCCAATGGGACATGCTTGTATGAGTTTACTCTTCAATATCGAGCAACATTTTAAGGAACGGAATCCAAGTATCATGGTGAATTGAGTAGGTTCCCAATAGGATTCGCATGTAATAAGCTTGTTATTCAAGATAGAGCAACGTTTTAACGAACTGAAACACTGTTTCTTTGTGAATTCAGTTAGTTCCTAGTAGCCTGCTCTTGTAATATGTGTACTTTTAAAGATTTATAAAAATATGGTGAGCCGAATCTGAGTAACATGGTGAATTCGGTTAGTTCCCAATAGGCCGCAGTAGTAATAAGTGGACTGTTCGGGATATAGAAAAATTTTCACGAATGGAATCAAAATTTCTAGGCGAATTCAGTGAGTTCCCAATGGGACATGCTTGTATGAGTTTGCTTTTCAATATCGAGCAACATTTTAAGGAACAGAATCCAAGTATCATGGTGAATTGTGTAGGTTCAAAATAGGATTCACATGTAATAAGCTTGTTATTCAAGATAGAGCAATGTTTTAACGAACTGAAACACTGTTTCTTTGTGAATTCAGTTAGTTCCTAGTAGCCTGCTCTTGTAATATGTGTACTTTTAAAGATTTATAAAAATTTGGTGAGCCGAATCTGAGTAACATGGTGAATTCGGTTAGTTCCCAATAGGCCGCAGTAGTAATAAGTGGACTGTTCGGGATATCGAAAAATTGTCACGAATGGAATCAAAATTTCTAGGCGAATTCAGTGAGTTCCCAATGGGACATGCTTGTATGAGTTTGCTTTTCAATATCGAGCAACAATCTAAGGAACGGAATCCAAGTATCATGGTGAATTGAGTAGGTTCCCAAAAGGATTTGCATGTAATAAGCATGTTATTCAAGATAGAGCAACGTTTTAACGAACTGAAACACTGTTTCTTTGTGAATTCAGTTAGTTCCTAGTAGCCTGCTCTTGTAATATGTGTACTTTTAAAGATTTATAAAAATTTGGTGAGCCGAATCTGAGTAACATGGTGAATTCGGTTAGTTCCCAATAGGCCGCAGTAGTAATAAGTGGACTGTTCGGGATATAGAAAAATTTTCACGAATGGAATCAAAATTTCTAGGCGAATTCAGTGAGTGCCCAATGGGACATGCTTGTATTAGTTTGCTCTTCAATATCGAACAACATTTTAAGGAACGGAATCCAAGTATCATGGTGAATTGAGTAGGTTCCCAATAGGATTCGCATGTAATAAGCTTGTTATTCAAGATAGAGCAACGTTTTAACGAACTGAAACACTGTTTCATTGTGAATTCAGTTAGTTCCTAGTAGCCTGCTCTTGTAATATGTTTACTTTTAAAGATTTATAAAAATTTGGTGAGCCGAATCTGAGTAACATGGTGAATTCGGTTAGTTCCCAATAGGCCGCAGTAGTAATAAGTGGACTGTTCGGGATATAGAAAAATTTTCACGAATGGAATCAAAATTTCTAGGCGAATTCAGTGAGTTGCCAATGGGACATGCTTGTATGAGTTTGCTTTACAATATCGAGCAACATTTTAAGGAACGGAATCCAAGTATCATGGTGAATTGAGTAGGTTCCCAATAGGATTCGCATGTAATAAGCTTGTTATTCAAGATAGAGCAACGTTTTAACGAACTGAAACACTGTTTCTTTGTGAATTCAGTTAGTTCCTAGTAGCCTGCTCTTGTAATATGTGTACTTTTAAAGATTTATAAAAATTTGGTGAGCCGTATCTGAGTAACATGGTGAATTCGCTTAGTTCCCAGTAGGCCGCAGTAGTAATAAGTGGACTGTTCGGGATATAGAAAAATTTTCACGAATGGAATCAAAATTTCTAGGCGAATTCAGTGAGTTCCCAATGGAACATGCTTGTATGAGTTTGCTTTTCAATATCGAGCAACAATTTAAAGAACGGAATCCAAGTATCATTGTGAATTGTGTAGGTTCCCAATAGGATTCGCATGTAATAAGCTTGTTATTCAAGATAGAACAACGTTTTAACGAACTGAAACACTGTTTCTTTGTGAATTCAGTTAGTTCCTAGTAGCCTGCCCTTGTAATATGTGTACTTTTAAAGATTTATAAAAATTTGGTGAGCCGAATCTGAGTAACATGGTGAATTCGGTTAGTTCCCAATAGGCCGCAGTAGTAATAAGTGGACTGTTCGGGATATAGAAAAATTTTCACGAATGGAATCAAAATTTCTAGGCGAATTCAGTGAGTTCCCAATGGGACATGCTTGTATGAGTTTGCTTTTCAATATCGAGCAACATTTTAAGGAACAGAATCCAAGTATCATGGTGAATTGAGTAGGTTCCATATAGGATTCGCATGTAATAAGCTTGTTATTCAAGATAGAGCAATGTTTTAACGAACTGAAACACTGTTTCTTTGTGAATTCAGTTAGTTCCTAGTAGCCTGCTCTTGTAATATGTGTACTTTTAAAGATTTATAAAAATTTGGTGAGTCGAATCTGAGTAACATGGTGAATTCGGTTAGTTCCCAATAGGCCGCAGTAGTAATAAGTGGACTGTTCGGGATATCGAAAAATTTTCACGAATGGAATCAAAATTTCTAGGCGAATTCAGTGAGTTCCCAATGGGACATGCTTGTATGAGTTTGCTTTTCAATATCGAGCAACATTTTAAGGAACGGAATCCAAGTATCATGGTGAATTGAGTAGGTTCCCAAATGGATTTGCATGTGATAAGCATGTTATTCAAGTTAGAGCAACGTTTTAACGAACTGAAACACTGTTTCTTTTTTAATTCAGTTAGTTCCTAGTATCCTGCTCTTGTAATATGTGTACTTTTAAAGATTTATAAAAATTTGGTGAGCCGAATCTGAGTAACATGGTGAATTCGGTTAGTTCCCAATAGGCCGCAGTAGTAATAAGTGGACTGTTCGGGATATAGAAAAATTTTCACGAATGGAATCAAAATTTCTAGGCGAATTCAGTGAGTTCCCAATGGGACATGCTTGTATGAGTTTGCTCTTCAATATCGTACAACATTTTAAGGAACGGAATCCAAGTATCATGGTGAATTGAGTAGGTTCCCAATAGGATTCGCATGTAATAAGCTTGTTATTCAAGATAGAGCAACGTTTTAACGAACTGAAACACTGTTTCATTGTGAATTCAGTTAGTTCCTAGTAGCCTGCTCTTGTAATATGTGTACTTTTAAAGATTTATAAAAATATGGTGAGCCGAATCTGAGTAACATGGTGAATTCGGTTAGTTCCCAATAGGCCGCACTAGTATGAAGTGGACTGTTCGGGATATAGAAAAATTTTCACAAATGGAATCAAAATTTCTAGGCGAATTCAGTGAGTTCCCAATGGGACATGCTTGTATGAGTTTACTCTTCAATATCGAGCAACATTTTAAGGAACGGAATCCAAGTATCATGGTGAATTGACTAGGTTCCCAATAGGATTCGCATGTAATAAGCTTGTTATTCAAGGTAGAGCAAGTTTTTTAGGAACTGAAACACTGTTTCTTTGTGAATTCAGTTAGTTCCTAGTAGCCTGCTCTTGTAATATGTGTACTTTTAAAGATTTATAAAAATTTGGTGAGCCGAATCTGAGTAACATGGTGAATTCGGTTAGTTCCCAATAGGCCGCAGTAGTAATAAGTGGACTGTTCGGGATATAGAAAAATTTTCACGAATGGAATCAAAATTTCTAGGCGAATTCAGTGAGTTTCCAATGGGACATGCTTGTATTAGTTTGATTTTCAATATCGAGCAACATTTTAAGGAACGGAATCCAAGTGTCATGGTGAATTGAGTAGGTTCCCAATAGGATTCGCATGTAATAAGCTTGTTATTCAAGATAGAGCAACGTTTTAACGAACTGAAACACTGTTTCTTTGTGAATTCAGTTAGTTCCTAGTAGCCTGCTCTTGTAATATGTGTACTTTTAAAGATTTATAAAAATTTGGTGAGCCTAATCTGAGTAACATGGTGAATTCGGTTAGTTCCCAATAGGCCGCAGTAGTAATAAGTGGACTGTTCGGGATATAGAAAAATGTTCACGAATGGAATCAAAATTTCTAGGCGAATTCAGTGAGTTCCCAATGGGACATGCTTGTATGAGTTTGCTTTTCAATATCGAGCAACATTTTAAGGAACGGAATCCAAGTATCATGGTGAATTGAGTAGGTTCCCAATAGGATTCGCATGTAATAAGCTTGTTATTCAAGATAGAGCAACGTTTTAACGAACTGAAACACTGTTTCTTTGTGAATTCAGTTAGTTCCTTGTAGCCTGCTCTTGTAATATGTGTACTTTTAAAGATTTATAAAAATTTGGTGAGCCGAATCTGAGTAACATGGTGAATTCGGTTAGTTCCCAATAGGCCGCAGTAGTAATAAGTGGACTGTTCGGGATATCGAAAAATTGTCACGAATGGAATCAAAATTTCTAGGCGAATTCAGTGAGTTCCCAATGGGACATGCTTGTATGAGTTTGCTTTTCAATATCGAGCAACATTTTAAGGAACGGAATCCAAGTATCATGGTGAATTGAGTAGGTTCCCAAAAGGATTTGCATGAAATAAGCTTGTTATTCAAGATAGAGCAACATTTTAACGAACTGAAACACTGTTTCTTTTTGAATTCAGTTAGTTCCTAGTAGCCTGCTCTTGTAATATGTGTACTTTTAAAGATTTATAAAAATTTGGTGAGCCGAATCTGAGTAACATGGTGAATTCGGTTAGTTGCCAATAGGCCGCAGTAGTAATAAGTGGACTGTTCGGGATATAGAAAAATTTTCACGAATGGAATCAAAATTTCTAGGCGAATTCAGTGAGTTCCCAATGGGACATGCTTGTATGAGTTTGCTCTTCAATATCGAACAACATTTTAAGGAACAGAATCCAAGTATCATGGTGAATTGAGTAGGTACCCAATAGGATTTTCATGTAATAAGCTTGTTATTCAAGATAGAGCAACGTTTTAACGACTGAAACACTGTTTCTTTGTAATTCAGTTAGTTCGTAGGAGCCTGTTCTTGTAATATGTGTACTTTTAAAGATTTATAAAAATTTGGTGAGCCGAATCTGAGTAACATGGTGAATTCGGTTAGTTCCCAATAGGCCGCAGTAGTAATAAGTGGACTGTTCGGGATATAGAAAAATTTTCACGAATGGAATCAAAATTTCTAGGCGAATTCAGTGAGTTCCCAATGGGACATGCTTGTATGAGTTTACTCTTCAATATCGAGCAACATTTTAAGGAACGGTGTCCAAGTATCATGGTGAATTGAGTAGGTTCCCAATAGGATTCGCATGTAATAAGCTTGTTATTCAAGATAGAGCAACGTTTTAACGAACTGAAACACTGTTTCTTTGTGAATTCAGTTAGTTCCTAGTAGCCTGCTCTTGTAATATGTGTACTTTTAAAGATTTATAAAAATATGGTGAGCCGAATCTGAGTAACATGGTGAATTCGGTTAGTTCCCAATAGGCCGCAGTAGTAATAAGTGGACTGTTCGGGATATAGAAAAATTTTCACGAATGGAATCAAAATTTCTAGGCGAATTCAGTGAGTTCCCAATGGGACATGCTTGTATGAGTTTGCTTTTCAATATCGAGCAACATTTTAAGGAACAGAATCCAAGTATCATGGTGAATTGTGTAGGTTCAAAATAGGATTCACATGTAATAAGCTTGTTATTCAAGATAGAGCAATGTTTTAACGAACTGAAACACTGTTTCTTTGTGAATTCAGTTAGTTCCTAGTAGCCTGCTCTTGTAATATGTGTACTTTTAAAGATTTATAAAAATTTGGTGAGCCGAATCTGAGTAACATGGTGAATTCGGTTAGTTCCCAATAGGCCGCAGTAGTAATAAGTGGACTGTTCGGGATATCGAAAAATTGTCACGAATGGAATCAAAATTTCTAGGCGAATTCAGTGAGTTCCCAATGGGACATGCTTGTATGAGTTTGCTTTTCAATATCGAGCAACATTTTAAGGAACGGAATCCAAGTATCATGGTGAATTGAGTAGGTTCCCAAAAGGATTTGCATGTAATAAGCATGTTATTCAAGATAGAGCAACGTTTTAACGAACTGAAACACTGTTTCTTTTTGAATTCAGTTAGTTCCTAGTAGCCTGCTCTTGTAATATGTGTACTTTTAAAGATTTATAAAAATTTGGTGAGCCGAATCTGAGTAACATGGTGAATTCGGTTAGTTCCCAATAGGCCGCAGTAGTAATAAGTGGACTGTTCGGGATATAGAAAAATTTTCACGAATGGAATCAAAATTTCTAGGCGAATTCAGTGAGTGCCCAATGGGACATGCTTGTATTAGTTTGCTCTTCAATATCGAACAACATTTTAAGGAACGGAATCCAAGTATCATGGTGAATTGTGTAGGTTCCCAATAGGATTCGCATGTAATAAGCTTGTTATTCAAGATAGAGCAACGTTTTAACGAACTGAAACACTGTTTCATTGTGAATTCAGTTAGTTCCTAGTAGCCTGCTCTTGTAATATGTTTACTTTTAAAGATTTATAAAAATTTGGTGAGCCGAATCTGAGTAACATGGTGAATTCGGTTAGTTCCCAATAGGCCGCAGTAGTAATAAGTGGACTGTTCGGGATATAGAAAAATTTTCACGAATGGAATCAAAATTTCTAGGCGAATTCAGTGAGTTGCCAATGGGACATGCTTGTATGAGTTTGCTTTACAATATCGAGCAACATTTTAAGGAACGGAATCCAAGTATCATGGTGAATTGAGTAGGTTCCCAATAGGATTTTCATGTAATAAGCTTGTTATTCAAGATAGAGCAACGTTTTAACGACTGAAACACTGTTTCTTTGTAATTCAGTTAGTTCGTAGGAACCTGTTCTTGTAATATGTGTACTTTTAAAGATTTATAAAAATTTGGTGAGCCGAATCTGAGTAACATGGTGAATTCGGTTAGTTCCCAATAGGCCGCAGTAGTAATAAGTGGACTGTTCGGGATATAGAAAAATTTTCACGAATGGAATCAAAATTTCTAGGCGAATTCAGTGAGTTCCCAATGGGACATGCTTGTATGAGTTTACTCTTCAATATCGAGCAACATTTTAAGGAACGGAATCCAAGTATCATGGTGAATTGAGTAGGTTCCCAATAGGATTCGCATGTACTAAGCTTGTTATTCAAGATAGAGCAAGGTTTTTAGGAACTGAAACACTGTTTCTTTGTGAATTCAGTTAGTTCCTAGTAGCCTGCTCTTGTAATATGTGTACTTTTAAAGATTTATAAAAATATGGTGAGCCGAATCTGAGTAACATGGTGAATTCGGTTAGTTCCCAATAGGCCGCAGTAGTAATAAGTGGACTGTTCGGGATATAGAAAAATTTTCACGAATGGAATCAAAATTTCTAGGCGAATTCAGTGAGTTCCCAATGGGACATGCATGTATGAGTTTGCTTTTCAATATCGAGCAACATTTTAAGGAACAGAATCCAAGTATCATGGTGAATTGAGTAGGTTCAAAATAGGATTCGCATGTAATAAGCTTGTTATTCAAGATAGAGCAATGTTTTAACGAACTGAAACACTGTTTCATTGTGAATTCAGTTAGTTCCTAGTAGTCTGCTCTTGTAATATGTGTACTTTTAAAGATTTATAAAAATTTGGTGAGCCGAATCTGAGTAACATGGTGAATTCGGTTAGTTCCCAATAGGCCGCAGTAGTAAAAAGTGGACTGTTCGGGATATCGAAAAATTGTCACGAATGGAATCAAAATTTCTAGGCGAATTCAGTGAGTTCCCAATGGGACATGCTTGTATGAGTTTGCTTTTCAATATCGAGCAACATTTTAAGGAACGGAATCCAAGTATCATGGTGAATTGAGTAGGTTCCCAAAAGGATTTGCATGTAATAAGCATGTTATTCAAGATAGAGCAACGTTTTAACGAACTGAAACACTGTTTCTTTTTGAATTCAGTTAGTTCCTAGTAGCCTGCTCTTGTAATATGTGTACTTTTAAAGATTTATAAAAATTTGGTGAGCCTAATCTGAGTAACATGGTGAATTCGGTTAGTTCCCAATAGGCCGCAGTAGTAATAAGTGGACTGTTCGGGATATAGAAAAATTTTCACGAATGGAATCAAAATTTCTAGGCGAATTCAGTGAGTTCCCAATGGGACATGCTTGTATGAGTTTGCTCTTCAATATCGAACAACATTTTAAGGAACGGAATCCAAGTATCATGGTGAATTGAGTAGGTTCCCAATAGGATTCGCATGTAATAAGCTTGTTATTCAAGATAGAGCAACGTTTTAACGAACTGAAACACTGTTTCATTGTGAATTCAGTTAGTTCCTAGTAGCCTGCTCTTGTAATATGTGTACTTTTAAAGATTTATAAAAATTTGGTGAGCCGAATCTGAGTAACATGGTGAATTCGGTTAGTTCCCAATAGGCCGCAGTAGTAATAAGTGGACTGTTCGGGATATAGAAAAATTTTCACGAATGGAATCAAAATTTCTAGGCGAATTCAGTGAGTTTCCAATGGGACATGCTTGTATGAGTTTGCTTTACAATATCGAGCAACATTTTAAGGAACGGAATCCAAGTATCATGGTGAATTGAGTAGGTTCCCAATAGGATTCGCATGTAATAAGCTTGTTATTCAAGATAGAGCAACGTTTTAACGAACTGAAACACTGTTTCTTTGTGAATTCAGTTAGTTCCTAGTAGCCTGCTCTTGTAATATGTGTACTTTTAAAGATTTCTAAAAATTTGGTGAGCCGAATCTGAGTAACATGGTGAATTCGGTTAGTTCTCAGTAGGCCGCAGTAGTAATAAGTGGACTGTTCGGGATATAGAAAAATTTTCACGAATGGAATCAAAATTTCTAGGCGAATTCAGTGAGTTCCCAATGGAACATGCTTGTATGAGTTTGCTTTTCAATATCGAGCAACAATTTAAAGAACGGAATCCAAGTATCATTGTGAATTGAGTAGGTTCCCAATAGGATTCGCATGTAATAAGCTTGTTATTCAAGATAGAGCAACGTTTTAACGAACTGAAACACTGTTTCTTTGTGAATTCAGTTAGTTCCTAGTAGCCTGCCCTTGTAATATGTGTACTTTTAAAGATTTATAAAAATTTGGTGAGCCGAATCTGAGTAACATGGTGAATTCGGTTAGTTCCCAATAGGCCGCAGTAGTAATAAGCGGACTGTTCGGGATATAGAAAAATTTTCACGAATGGAATCAAAATTTCTAGGCGAATTCAGTGAGTTGCCAATGGGACATGCTTGTATGAGTTTGCTTTTCAATATCGAGCAACATTTTAAGGAACGGAATCCAAGTATCATGGTGAATTGAGTAGGTTCCCAATAGGATTCGCATGTACTAAGCTTGTTATTCAAGATAGAGCAAGGTTTTTAGGAACTGAAACACTGTTTCTTTGTGAATTCAGTTAGTTCCTAGTAGCCTGCTCTTGTAATATGTGTACTTTTAAAGATTTATAAAAATATGGTGACCCGAATCTGAGTAACATGGTGAATTCGGTTAGTTCCCAATAGGCCGCAGTAGTAATAAGTGGACTGTTCGGGATATAGAAAAATTTTCACGAATGGAATCAAAATTTCTAGGCGAATTCAGTGAGTTCCCAATGGGACATGCATGTATGAGTTTGCTTTTCAATATCGAGCAACATTTTAAGGAACAGAATCCAAGTATCATGGTGAATTGAGTAGGTTCAAAATAGGATTCGCATGTAATAAGCTTGTTATTCAAGATAGAGCAATGTTTTAACGAACTGAAACACTGTTTCTTTGTGAATTCAGTTAGTTCCTAGTAGTCTGCTCTTGTAATATGTGTACTTTTAAAGATTTATAAAAATTTGGTGAGCCGAATCTGAGTAACATGGTGAATTCGGTTAGTTCCCAATAGGCCGCAGTAGTAATAAGTGGACTGTTCGGGATATCGAAAAATTGTCACGAATCGAATCAAAATTTCTAGGCGAATTCAGTGAGTTCCCAATGGGACATGCTTGTATGAGTTTGCTTTTCAATATCGAGCAACATTTTAAGGAACGGAATCCAAGTATCATGGTGAATTGAGTAGGTTCCCAAAAGGATTTGCATGTAATAAGCATGTTATTCAAGATAGAGCAACGTTTTAACGAACTGAAACACTGTTTCTTTTTGAATTCAGTTAGTTCCTAGTAGCCTGCTCTTGTAATATGTGTACTTTTAAAGATTTATAAAAATTTGGTGAGCCGAATCTGAGTAACATGGTGAATTCGGTTAGTTCCCAATAGGCCGCAGTAGTAATAAGTGGACTGTTCGGGATATAGAAAAATTTTCACGAATGGAATCAAAATTTCTAGGCGAATTCAGTGAGTTGCCAATGGGACATGCTTGTATGAGTTTGCTTTACAATATCGAGCAACATTTTAAGGAACGGAATCCAAGTATCATGGTGAATTGAGTAGGTTCCCAATAGGATTCGCATGTAATAAGCTTGTTATTCAAGATAGAGCAACGTTTTAACGAACTGAAACACTGTTTCTTTGTGAATTCAGTTAGTTCCTAGTAGCCTGCTCTTGTAATATGTGTACTTTTAAAGATTTCTAAAAATTTGGTGAGCCGAATCTGAGTAACATGGTGAATTCGGTTAGTTCTCAGTAGGCCGCAGTAGTAATAAGTGGACTGTTCGGGATATAGAAAAATTTTCACGAATGGAATCAAAATTTCTAGGCGAATTCAGTGAGTTCCCAATGGAACATGCTTGTATGAGTTTGCTTTTCAATATCGAGCAACAATTTAAAGAACGGAATCCAAGTATCATTGTGAATTGAGTAGGTTCCCAATAGGATTCGCATGTAATAAGCTTGTTATTCAAGATAGAGCAACGTTTTAACGAACTGAAACACTGTTTCTTTGTGAATTCAGTTAGTTCCTAGTAGCCTGCCCTTGTAATATGTGTACTTTTAAAGATTTATAAAAATTTGGTGAGCCGAATCTGAGTAACATGGTGAATTCGGTTAGTTCCCAATAGGCCGCAGTAGTAATAAGCGGACTGTTCGGGATATAGAAAAATTTTCACGAATGGAATCAAAATTTCTAGGCGAATTCAGTGAGTTGCCAATGGGACATGCTTGTATGAGTTTGCTTTTCAATATCGAGCAACATTTTAAGGAACGGAATCCAAGTATCATGGTGAATTGAGTGGGTTCCCAAAAGGATTTGCATGTAATTAGCTTGTTATTCAAGATAGAGCAACGTTTTAACGAACTGAAACACTGTTTCTTTTTGAATTCAGTTAGTTCCTAGTAGCCTGCTCTTGTAATATGTGTACTTTTAAAGATTTATAAAAATTTGGTGCGCCGAATCTGAGTAACATGGTGAAGTCGGTTAGTTGCCAATAGGCCGCAGTAGTAATAAGTGGACTGTTCGGGATATAGAAAAATTTTCACGAATGGAATCAAAATTTCTAGGCGAATTCAGTGAGTTGCCAATGGGACATGCTTGTATGAGTTTGCTTTTCAATATCGAGCAACATTTTAAGGAACGGAATCCAAGTATCATGGTGAATTGAGTAGGTTCCCAATAGGATTCGCATGTAATAAGCTTGTTATTCAAGATAGAGCAAGATTTTTACGAACTGAAACACTGTTTCTTCTGAATTCAGTTAGTTCCTAGTAGCCTGCTCTTGTAATATGTGTACTGTTAAAGATTTATTAAAATTTGGCGAGCCGAATCTGAGTAACATGTTCAATTCGGTTAGTTCCCACTAGGCCGCAGTAGTAATAAGTGGACTGTTCGGGATATAGAAAAATTTTCACGAATGGAATCAAAATTTCTAGGCGAATTCAGTGAGTTCCCAATGGGACATGCTTGTATGAGTTTACTCTTCAATATCGAGCAACATTTTAAGGAACGGAATCCAAGTATCATGGTGAATTGAGTAGGTTCCCAATAGGATTCGCATGTAATAAGCTTGTTATTCAAGATAGAGCAACGTTTTAACGAACTGAAACACTGTTTCTTTGTGAATTCAGTTAGTTCCTAGTAGCCTGCTCTTGTAATATGTGTACTTTTAAAGATTTATAAAAATTTGGTGAGCCGAATCTGAGTAACATGGTGAATTCGGTTAGTTCCCAATAGGCCGCAGTAGTAATAAGTGGACTGTTCGGGATATAGAAAAATTTTCACGTAAGGAATCAAAATTTCTAGGCGAATTCAGTGAGTTCCCAATGGGACATGCTTGTATGAGTTTGCTTTTCAATATCGAGCAACATTTTAAGGAACGGAATCCAAGTATCATGGTGAATTGTGTAGGTTCCCAATAGGATTTGCATGTAATAAGCTTGTTATGCAAGGTAGAGCAAAGTTTTAACGAACTGAAACACTGTTTCTTTGTGAATTCAGTTAGTTCCTAGTAGCCTGCTCTTGTAATATGTGTACTTTTAAAGATTTTTAAAAATTTGGTGAGCTGAATCTGAGTAACATGGTGAATTCGGTTAGTTCCCAATAGGCCGCAGTAGTAATAATGGACTGTTCGGGATATAGAAAAATTTTCACGTATGGAATCAAAATTTCTAGGCGAATTCAGTGAGTTCCCAATGGGACATGCTTGTATGAGTTTGCTTTTCAATATCGAGCAACATTTTAAGGAACGGAATCCAAGTATCATGGTGAATTGAGTAGGTTCCCAATAGGATTCGCATGTAATAAGCTTGTTATGCAAGATAGAGCAACGTTTTAACGAACTGAAACACTGTTTCTTTGTGAATTCAGTTAGTTCCTAGTAGCCTGCTCTTGTAATAGGTGTACTTTTAAAGATTTATAAAAATTTGGTGAGCCGAATCTGAGTAACATGGTGAATTCGGTTAGTTCCCAATAGGCCGCAGTAGTAATAAGTGGACTGTTCGGGATATAGAAAAATTTTCACGAATGGAATCAAAATTTCTAGGCGAATTCAGTGAGTTGCCAATGGGACATGCTTGTATGAGTTTGCTTTTCAATATCGAGCAACATTTTAAGGAACGGAATCCAAGTATCATGGTGAATTGAGTACGTTCCCAATAGGATTCGCATGTAATAAGCTTGTTATTCAAGATAGAGCAACGTTTTAACGAACTGAAACACTGTTTCTTTGTGAATTCAGTTAGTTCCTAGTAGCCTGCTCTTGTAATATGTGTACTTTTAAAGATTTATAAAAATTTGGTGAGCTGAATCTGAGTAACATGGTGAATTCGGTTAGTTCCCAATAGGCCGCAGTAGTAATAAGTGGACTGTTCGGGATATAGAAAAATTTTCACGTAAGGAATCAAAATTTCTAGGCGAATTCAGTGAGTTCCCAATGGGACATGCTTGTATGAGTTTGCTTTTCAATATCGAGCAACATTTTAAGGAACGGAATCCAAGTATCATGGTGAATTGTGTAGGTTCCCAATAGGATTTAAATGTAATAAGCTTGTTATGCAAGGTAGAGCAAAGTTTTAACGAACTGAAACACTGTTTCTTTGTGAATTCAGTTAGTTCCTAGTAGCCTGCTCTTGTAATATGTGTACTTTTAAAGATTTTTAAAAATTTGGTGAGCCCAATCTGAGTAACATGGTGAATTCGGTTAGTTCCCAATAGGCCGCAGTAGTAATAATGGACTGTTCGGGATATAAAAAATTTTCACGTATGGAATCAAAATTTCCAGGCGAATTCAGTGAGTTCCCAATGGGACATGCTTGTATGAGTTTGCTTTTCAATATCGAGCAACATTTTAAGGAACGGAATCCAAGTATCATGGTGAATTGAGTAGGTTCCCAATAGGATTCGCATGTAATAATCTTGTTATGCAAGATAGAGCAACGTTTTAACGAACTGAAACACTGTTTCTTTGTGAATTCAGTTAGTTCCTAGTAGCCTGCTCTTGTAATATGTGTACTTTTAAAGATTTATAAAAATTTGGTGAGCCGAATCTGAGTAACATGGTGAATTCGGTTAGTTCCCAATAGGCCGCAGTAGTAATAAGTGGACTGTTCGGGATATAGAAAAATTTTCACGAATGGAATCAAAATTTCTAGGCGAATTCAGTGAGTTCCCAATGGGACATGCTTGTATGAGTTTGCTTTTCAATATCGAGCAACATTTTAAGGAACGGAATCCAAGTATCATGGTGAATTGAGTAGGTTCCCAATAGGATTCGCATGTAATAAGCTTGTTATTCAAGATAGAGCAACGTTTTAACGAACTGAAACACTGTTTCTTTGTGAATTCAGTTAGTTCCTAGTAGCCTGCTCTTCTAATATGTGTACTTTTAAAGATTTTTAAAAATTTGGTGAGCCGAATCTGAGTAACATGGTGAATTCGGTTAGTTCCCAATAGGCCGCAGTAGTAATAAGTGGACTATTCGGGATATAGAAAAATATTCACGAATGGAATCAAAATTTCTAGGCGAATTCAGTGAGTTCCCAATGGGACATGCTTGTATGAATATGCTTTTCAATATCGAGCAACATTTTAAGGAACGGAATTCAAGTATAATGGTGAATTGAGCAGGTTCCCAATAGGATTCGCATGTAATAAGCTTGTTATTCAAGATAGAGCAACGTTTTAACGAACTGAAACACTGTTTCTTTGTGAATTCAGTTAGTTCCTAGTAGCCTGCTCTTGTAATACATGTACTTTTAAAGATTTCTAAAACTTTGGTGAGCCGAATCTGAGTAACATGGTGAATTCGGTTAGTTCCCAATAGGCCGCAGTAGTAATAAGTGGACTGTTCGGGATATAGAAAAATTTTCACGAATGGAATCAAAATTTCTAGGCGAATTCAGTGAGTTGCCAATGGGACATGCTTGTATGAGTTTGCTTTTCAATATAGAGCAACATTTTAAGGAACGGAATCCAAGTATCATGGTGAATTGAGTAGGTTCCCAATAGGATTCGCATGTAATAAGCTTGTTATTCAAGATAGAGCAACGTTTTAACGAACTGAAACACTGTTTCTTTGTGAATTCAGTTAGTTCCTAGTAGCCTGCTCTTGTAATATGTGTACTTTTAAAGATTTATAAAAATTTGGTGAGCCGAATCTGAGTAACATGGTGAATTCGGTTAGTTCCCAATAGGCCGCAGTAGTAATAAGTGGACTGTTCGGGATATAGAAAAATTTTCACGAATGGAATCAAAATTTCTAGGCTAATTCAGTGAGTTCCCAATGGGACATGCTTGTATGAGTTTGCTCTTCAATATCGAGCAACATTTTGAGTAACGGAATCCAAGTATCATGGTGAATTGAGTAGGTTCCCTATAGGATTCGCATGTAATAAGCTTGTTATTCAAGATAGAGCAACGTTTTAACGAACTGAAACACTGTTTCTTTGTAATTCAGTTAGTTCCTAGTAGCCTGTTCTTGTAATATATGTACTTTTAAAGATTTATAAAAATTTGGTGAGCCGAATCTGAGTAACATTGTGAATTCGGTTAGTTCCCAATAGGCCGCAGTAGTAATAAGTGGACTGTTCGGGATATAGAAAAATTTTCACGAATGGAATCAAAATTTCTAGGCGAATTAAGTGAGTTCCCAATGGGACATGCTTGTATGAGTTTGCTTTTCAATATCGAGCAACATTTTAAGGAACGGAATCCAAGTATCATGGTGAATTGAGTAGGTTCCCAATAGGATTCGCAGGTAATAAGCTTGTTATTCAAGATAGAGCAACGTTTTAACGAACTGAAACACTGTTTCTTTGTGAATTCAGTTAGTTCCTAGTAGCCTGCTCTTGTAATATGTGTACTTTTAAAGATTTATAAAAATTTGGTGAGCCGAATCTGAGTAACATGGTGAATTCGGTTAGTTCCCAATAGGAGGCAGTAGTAATAAGTGGACTGTTCGGGATATAGAAAAATTTTCACGAATGGAATCAAAATTTCTAGGCGAATTCAGTGAGTTGCCAATGGGACATGCTTGTATGAGTTTGCTTTTCAATATCGAGCAACATATTAAGGAACGGAATCCAAGTATCATGGTGAATTGAGTAGGTTCCCAATAGGATTCGCATGTAATAAGCTTGTTATTCCAGATAGAGCAACGTTTTAACGAACTGAAACACTGTTTCTTTGTGAATTCAGTTAGTTCCTAGTAGCCTGATCTTGTAATATGTGTACTGTTAAAGATTTATTAAAATTTGGTGAGCCGAATCTGAGTAACATGTTCAATTCGGTTAGTTCCCACTAGGCCGCAGTAGTAATAAGTGGACTGTTCGGGATATAGAAAAATTTTCACGAATGGAATCAAAATTTCTAGGCGAATTCAGTGAGTTCCCAATGGGACATGCTTGTATGAGTTTACTCTTTAATATCGAGCAACATTTTAAGGAACGGAATCCAAGTATCATGGTGAATTGAGTAGGTTCCCAATAGGATTCGCATGTAATAAGCTTGTTATTCAAGATAGAGCAACGTTTTAACGAACTGAAACACTGTTTCTTTGTGAATTCAGTTAGTTCCTAGCAGCCTGCTCTTGTAATATGTGTACTTTTAAAGATTTATAAAAATTTGGTGAGCCGAATCTGAGTAACATGGTGAATTCGGTTAGTTCCCAATAGGCCGCAGTAGTAATAAGTGGACCGTTCGGGATATAGAAAAATTTTCACGAATGGAATCAAAATTTCTAGGCGAATTCAGTGAGTTGCCGATGGGACATGCTTGTATGAGTTTGCTTTTCAATATCGAGCAACATTTTAAGGAACGGAATCCAAGTATCATGGTGAATTGTGTAGGTTCCCAATAGGATTCGCATGTAATAAGCTTGTTATGCAAGATAGAGCAACGTTTTAACGAACTGAAACACTGTTTCTTTGTGAATTCAGTTAGTTCCTAGTAGCCTGCTCTTGTAATATGTGTACTTTTAAAGATTTATAAAAATTTGGTGAGCCGAATCTGAGTAACATGGTGAATTCGGTTAGTTCCCAATAGGCCGCAGTAGTAATAAGTGGACTGTTCGGGATATAGAAAAATTTTCATGTAAGGAATCAAAATTTCTAGGCGAATTCAGTGAGTTCCCAATGGGACATGCTTGTATGAGTTTGCTTTTCAATATCGAGCAACATTTTAAGGAACGGAATCCAAGTATCATGGTGAATTGTGTAGGTTCCCAATAGGAATTGCATGTAATAAGCTTGTTATGCAAGGTAGAGCAAAGTTTTAACGAACTGAAACACTGTTTCTTTGTGAATTCAGTTAGTTCCTAGTAGCCTGCTCTTGTAATATGTGTACTTTTAAAGATTTTTAAAAATTTGGTGAGCCGAATCTGAGTAACATGGTGAATTCGGTTAGTTCCCAATAGGCCGCAGTAGTAATAATGGACTGTTCGGGATATAGAAAAATTTTCACGTATGGAATCAAAATTTCTAGGCGAATTCAGTGAGTTCCCAATGGGACATGCTTGTATGAGTTTGCTTTTCAATATCGAGCAACATTTTAAGGAACGGAATCCAAGTATCATTGTGAATTGAGTAGGTTCCCAATAGGATTCGCATGTAATAAGCTTGTTATGCAAGATAGAGCAACGTTTTAACGAACTGAAACACTGTTTCTTTGTGAATTCAGTTAGTTCCTAGTAGCCTGCTCTTGTAATAGGTGTACTTTTAAAGATTTATAAAAATTTGGTGAGCCGAATCTGAGTAACATGGTGAATTCGGTTAGTTCCCAATAGGCCGCAGTAGTAATAAGTGGACTGTTCGGGATATAGAAAAATTTTCACGAATGGAATCAAAATTTCTAGGCGAATTCAGTGAGTTGCCAATGGGACATGCTTGTATGAGTTTGCTTTTCAATATCGAGCAACATTTTAAGGAACGGAATCCAAGTATCATGGTGAATTGAGTAGGTTCCCAATAGGATTCACATGTAATAAGCTTGTTATTCAAGATAGAGCAACGTTTTAACGAACTGAAACACTGTTTCTTTGTGAATTCAGTTAGTTCCTAGTAGCCTGCTCTTGTAATATGTGTACTTTAAAAGATTTATAAAAATTTGCTGAGCCGAATCTGAGTAACATGGTGAATTCGGTTAGTTCCCAATAGGCCGCACTAGTATGAAGTGGACTGTTCGGGATATAGAAAAATTTTCACGAATGGAATCAAAATTTCTAGGCGAATTCAGTGAGTTCCCAATGGGACATGCTTGTATGAGTTTGCTCTTCAATATCGAGCAACATTTTAAGGAACGGAATCCAAGTATCATGGTGAATTGAGTAGGTTCCCAATAGGATTCGCATGTAATAAGCTTGTTATTCAAGATAGAGCAACGTTTTAACGAACTGAAACACTGTTTCTTTGTGAATTCAGTTAGTTCCTAGTAGCCTGCTCTTGTAATATGTGTACTTTTAAAGATTTATAAAAATGTGGTGAGCCGAATCTGAGTAACCTTGTGAATTCGGTTAGTTCCCAATAGGCCGCAGTAGTAATAAGTGGACTGTTCGGGATATAGAAAATTTTTCACGTATGGAATCAAAATTTCTAGGCGAATTCAGTGAGTTCCCAATGGGCCATGCTTGTATGAGTTTGCTTTTCAATATCGAGCAACATTTTAAGGAACGGAATCCAAGTATCATGGTGAATTGAGTAGGTTCCCAATAGGATTCGCATGTAATAAGCTTGTTATTCAAGATAGAGCAACGTTTTAACGAACTGAAACACTGTTTCTTTGTGAATTCAGTTAGTTCCTAGTAGCCTGCTCTTGTAATATGTGTACTTTTAAATATTTTTAAAAATTTGCTGAGCCGAATCTGAGTAACATTGTGAATTCGGTTAGTTCCCAATAGGCCGCAGTAGTAATAAGTGGACTATTCGGGATATAGAAAAATATTCACGAATGGAATCAAAATTTCTAGGCGAATTCAGTGAGTTCCCAATGGGACATGCTTGTATGAGTATGCTTTTCAATATCGAGCAACATTTTAAGGAATGGAATCCAAATATCATGGTGAATTGAGCAGGTTCCCAATAGGATTCGCATGTAATAAGCTTGTTATTCAAGATAGAGCAAAGTTTTAACGAACTGAAACACTGTTTCTTTGTGAATTCAGTTAGTTCCTAGTAGCCTGCTCTTGTAATACATGTACTTTTAAAGATTTCTAAAAATTTGGTGAGCCGAATCTGAGTAACATCGTGAATTCGGTTAGTTCCCAATAGGCCGCAGTAGTAATAAGTGGACTGTTCGGGATATAGAAAAATTTTCACGAATGGAATCAAAATTTCTAGGCGAATTCAGTGAGTTCCCAATGGGACATGCTTGTATGAGTTTGCTTTTCAATATCGAGCAACATTTTAGGGAACGGAATCCAAGTATCATGGTGAATTGAGTAGGTTCCCTATAGGATTCGCATGTAATAAGCTTGTTATTCAAGATAGAGCAACGTTTTAACGAACTGAAACACTGTTTCTTTGTGAATTCAGTTAGTTCCTAGTAGCCTGCTCTTGTAATATGTGTACTTTTAAAGATTTATAAAAATTTGGTGAGCCGAATCTGAGTAACATCGTGAATTCGGTTAGTTCCCAATAGGCCGCAGTAGTAATAAGTGGACTGTTCGGGATATAGAAAATTTTTCACGAATGGAATCAAAATTTCTAGGCGAATTCAGTGAGTTCCCAATGGGACATGCTTGTTTGAGTTTGCTCTTCAATATCGAGCAATATTTTAAGGAACGGACTCTAAGTATCATGGTGAATTGAGTAGGTTCCCAATAGGATTCGCATGTAATA
Source organism: Rattus norvegicus (assembly GCF_021556685.1). Classification (NCBI taxonomy): domain Eukaryota; kingdom Metazoa; phylum Chordata; class Mammalia; order Rodentia; family Muridae; genus Rattus; species Rattus norvegicus. The sequence goes on from NC_141544.1 coordinate 10,694,150, forward strand.
AGCTTGTTATTCAAGGTAGAGCAAGTTTTTTAGGAACTGAAACACTGTTTCTTTGTGAATTCAGTTAGTTCCTTGTAGCCTGCTCTTGTAATATGTGTACTTTTAAAGATTTATAAAAATTTGGTGAGCCGAATCTGAGTAACATGGTGAATTCGGTTAGTTCCCAATAGGCCGCAGTAGTAATAAGTGGACTGTTCGGGATATAGAAAAATTTTCACGAATGGAATCAAAATTTCTAGGCGAATTCAGGGAGTTCCCAATGGGACATGCTTGTATGAGTTTGCTTTTCAATATCGAGCAACATTTTAAGGAACGAAATCCAAGTATCATGGTGAATTGAGTAGGTTCCCAATAGGATTCGCATGTAATAAGCTTGTTATTCAAGATAGAGCAACGTTTTAACGAACTGAAACACTGTTTCTTTGTGAATTCAGTTAGTTCCTAGTAGCCTGCTCTTGTAATATGTGTACTTTTAAAGATTTATAAAAATTTGGTGAGCCTAATCTGAGTAACATGGTGAATTCGGTTAGTTACCAATAGGCCGCAGTAGTAATAAGTGGACTGTTCGGGATATCGAAAAATTGTCACGAATGGAATCAAAATTTCTAGGCAAATTCACTGAGTTCCCAATGGGACATGCTTGTATGAGTTTGCTTTTCAATATCGAGCAACATTTTAAGGAACGGAATCCAAGTATCATGGTGAATTGAGTAGGTTCCCAAAAGGATTTGCAAGTAATAAGCTTGTTATTCAAGATAGAGCAACGTTTTAACGAACTGAAACACTGTTTCTTTGTGAATTCAGTTAGTTCCTAGTAGCCTGCTCTTGTAATATGTGTACTTTTAAAGATTTATAAAAATTTGGTGAGCCGAATCTGATTAACATGGTGAATTCGCTTAGTTGCCAATAGGCCGCAGTAGTAATAAGTGGACTGTTCGGGATATAGAAAAATTTTCACGAATGGAATCAAAATTTCTAGGCGATTCAGTGAGTTCCCAATGGGACATGCTTGTATGAGTTTGCTCTTCAATATCGAACAACATTTTAAGGAACAGAATCCAAGTATCATGGTGAATTGAGTAGGTTCCCAATAGGATATTCATGTAATAAGCTTGTTATTCAAGATAGAGCAACGTTTTAACGACTGAAACACTGTTTCTTTGTAATTCAGTTAGTTCGTAGGAGCCTGTTCTTGTAATATGTGTACTTTTAAAGATTTATAAAAATTTGGTGAGCCGAATCTGAGTAACATGGTGAATTGGGTTAGTTCCCAATAGGCCGCAGTAGTAATAAGTGGACTGTTCGGGATATAGAAAAATTTTCACGAATGGAATCAAAATTTCTAGGCGAATTCAGTGAGTTCCCAATGGGACATGCTTGTATGAGTTTACTCTTCAATATCGAGCAACATTTTAAGGAACGGAATCCAAGTATCATGGTGAATTGAGTAGGTTCCCAATGGGATTCGCATGTAATAAGCTTGTTATTCAAGATAGAGCAAGGTTTTTAGGAACGGAAACACTGTTTCTTTGTGAATTCAGTTAGTTCCTAGTAGCCTGCTCTTGTAATATGTGTACTTTTAAAGATTTATAAAAATATGGTGAGCCGAATCTGAGTAACATTGTGAAATCTGTTAGTTCCCAATAGGCCGCAGTAGTAATAAGTGGACTGTTCGGGATATAGAAAAATTTTCACGAATGGAATCAAAATTTCTAGGCGAATTCAGTGAGTTCCCAATGGGACATGCTTGTATGAGTTTGCTTTTCAATATCGAACAACATTTTAAGGAACGGAATCCAAGTATCATGGTGAATTGAGTAGGTTCCCAATAGGATTCACATGTAATAAGCTTGTTATTCAAGATAGAGCAACGTTTTAATGAACTGAAACACTGTTTCATTGTGAATTCAGTTAGTTCCTAGTAGCCTGCTCTTGTAATATGTGTACTTTTAAAGATTTATAAAAATTTGGTGAGCCGAATCTGAGTAACATGGTGAATTCGGTTAGTTCCCAATAGGCCGCAGTAGTAATAAGTGGACTGTTCGGGATATAGAAAAATTTTCACGAATGGAATCAAAATTTCTAGGCGAATTCAGTGAGTTGCCAATGGGACATGCTTGTATGAGTTTGCTTTACAATATCAAGCATCATTTTAAGGAACGGAATCCAAGTATCATGGTGAATTGAGTAGGTTCCCAATAGGATTCGCATGTAATAAGCTAGTTATTCAAGATAGAGCAACGTTTTAACGAACTGAAACACTGTTTCTTTGTGAATTCAGTTAGTTCCTAGTAGCCTGCTCTTGTAATATGTGTACTTTTAAAGATTTATAAAAATTTGGTGAGCCTAATCTGAGTAACATGGTGAATTCGGTTAGTTCCCAATAGGCCGCAGTAGTAATAAGTGGACTGTTCGGGATATAGAAAAATTTTCACGAATGGAATCAAAATTTCTAGGCGAATTCAGTGAGTTCCCAATGGGACATGCTTGTATGAGTTTGCTTTTCAATATCGAGCAACAATTTAAGGAAAGGAATCCAAGGATCATGGTGAATTGAGTAGGTTCCCAATAGGATTCGCATGTAATAATCTTGTTATTCAAGATAGAGCAACGTTTTAACGAACTGAAACACTGTTTCTTTGTGAATTCAGTTAGTTCCTTGTAGCCTGCTCTTGTAATATGTGTACTTTTAAAGATTTATAAAAATTTGGTGAGCCGAATCTGAGTAACATGGTGAATTCGGTTAGTTCCCAATAGGCCGCAGTAGTAATAAGTGGACTGTTCGGGATATCGAAAAATTGTCACGAATGGAATCAAAATTTCTAGGCGAATTCAGTGAGTTCCCAATGGGACATGCTTGTATGAGTTTGCTTTTCAATATCGAGCAACATTTTAAGGAACGGAATCCAAGTATCATGGTGAATTGAGTAGGTTCCCAAAAGGATTTGCAAGTAATAAGCTTGTTATTCAAGATAGAGCAACGTTTTAACGAACTGAAACACTGTTTCTTTGTGAATCAGTTAGTTCCTAGTAGCCTGCTCTTGTAATATGTGTACTTTTAAAGATTTATAAAAATGTGGTGAGCCGAATCTGAGTAACATGGTGAATTCGGTTAGTTCCCAATAGGCCGCAGTAGTAATAAGTGGACTGTTCGGGATATAGAAAAATTTTCACGAATGGAATCAAAATTTCTAGGCGAATTCAGTGAGTTCCCAATGGGACATGCTTGTATGAGTTTGATTTTCAATATCGAGCAACATTTTAGGGAACGGAATCCAAGTATCATGGTGAATTGAGTAAGTTCCCTATAGGATTCGCATGTAATAAGCTTGTTATTCAAGATAGAGCAACGTTTTAACGAACTGAAACACTGTTTCTTTGTGAATTCAGTTAGTTCCTAGTAGCCTGCTCTTGTAATATGTGTACTTTTAAAGATTTATAAAAATTTGGTGAGCCGAATCTGAGTAACATGGTGAATTCGGTTAGTTCCCAATAGGCCGCACTAGTATGAAGTGGACTGTTCGGGATATAGAAAAATTTTCACGAATGGAATCAAAATTTCTTGGCGAATTCAGTGAGTTCCCAATGGGACATGCTTGTATGAGTTTGCTCTTCAATATCGAGCAACATTTTAAGGAACGGAATCCAAGTATCATGGTGAATTGAGTAGGTTCCCAATAGGATTCGCATGTAATAAGCTTGTTATTCAAGATAGAGCAACGTTTTAACGAACTGAAACACTGTTTCTTTGTGAATTCAGTTAGTTCCTAGTAGCCTGCTCTTGTAATATGTGTACTTTTAAAGATTTATAAAAATTTGGTGAGCCGAATCTGAGTAACATGGTGAATTCGGTTAGTTCCCAATAGGCCGCAGTAGTAATAAGTGGACTGTTCGGGATATAGAAAATTTTTCACGAATGGAATCAAAATTTCTAGGCGAATTCAGTGAGTTCCCAATGGGACATGCTTGTATGAGTTTGCTCTTCAATATCGAGCAACATTTTAAGGAACGGACTCTAAGTATCATGGTGAATTGAGTAGGTTCCCAATAGGATTCGCATGTAATAAGCTTGTTATTCAAGATAGAGCAACGTTTTAACGAACTGAAACACTGTTTCATTGTAATTCAGTTAGTTCCTAGTAGCCTGTTCTTGTAATATGTGTACTTTTAAAGATTTATAAAAATATGGTGAGCCGAATCTGAGTAACATGGTGAATTCGGTTAGTTCCCAATAGGCCGCAGTAGTAATAAGTGGACTGTTCGGGATATAGAAAAATTTTCACGAATGGAATCAAAATTTCTAGGCGATTCAGTGAGTTCCCAATGGGACATGCTTGTATGAGTTTGCTCTTCAATATCGAACAACATTTTAAGGAACAGAATCCAAGTATCATGGTGAATTGAGTAGGTTCCCAATAGGATATTCATGTAATAAGCTTGTTATTCAAGATAGAGCAACGTTTTAACGACTGAAACACTGTTTCTTTGTAATTCAGTTAGTTCGTAGGAGCCTGTTCTTGTAATATGTGTACTTTTAAAGATTTATAAAAATTTGGTGAGCCGAATCTGAGTAACATGGTGAATTGGGTTAGTTCCCAATAGGCCGCAGTAGTAATAAGTGGACTGTTCGGGATATAGAAAAATTTTCACGAATGGAATCAAAATTTCTAGGCGAATTCAGTGAGTTCCCAATGGGACATGCTTGTATGAGTTTACTCTTCAATATCGAGCAACATTTTAAGGAACGGAATCCAAGTATCATGGTGAATTGAGTAGGTTCCCAATGGGATTCGCATGTAATAAGCTTGTTATTCAAGATAGAGCAAGGTTTTTAGGAACTGAAACACTGTTTCTTTGTGAATTCAGTTAGTTCCTAGTAGCCTGCTCTTGTAATATGTGTACTTTTAAAGATTTATAAAAATATGGTGAGCCGAATCTGAGTAACATTGTGAAATCTGTTAGTTCCCAATAGGCCGCAGTAGTAATAAGTGGACTGTTCGGGATATAGAAAAATTTTCACGAATGGAATCAAAATTTCTAGGCGAATTCAGTGAGTTCCCACTGGGACATGCTTGTATGAGTTTGCTTTTCAATATCGAACAACATTTTAAGGAACGGAATCCAAGTATCATGGTGAATTGAGTAGGTTCCCAATAGGATTCACATGTAATAAGCTTGTTATTCAAGATAGAGCAACGTTTTAATGAACTGAAACACTGTTTCATTGTGAATTCAGTTAGTTCCTAGTAGCCTGCTCTTGTAATATGTGTACTTTTAAAGATTTATAAAAATTTGGTGAGCCGAATCTGAGTAACATGGTGAATTCGGTTAGTTCCCAATAGGCCGCAGTAGTAATAAGTGGACTGTTCGGGATATAGAAAAATTTTCACGAATGGAATCAAAATTTCTAGGCGAATTCAGTGAGTTGCCAATGGGACATGCTTGTATGAGTTTGCTTTACAATATCAAGCATCATTTTAAGGAACGGAATCCAAGTATCATGGTGAATTGAGTAGGTTCCCAATAGGATTCGCATGTAATAAGCTTGTTATTCAAGATAGAGCAACGTTTTAACGAACTGAAACACTGTTTCTTTGTGAATTCAGTTAGTTCCTAGTAGCCTGCTCTTGTAATATGTGTACTTTTAAAGATTTATAAAAATTTGGTGAGCCTAATCTGAGTAACATGGTGAATTCGGTTAGTTCCCAATAGGCCGCAGTAGTAATAAGTGGACTGTTCGGGATATAGAAAAATTTTCACGAATGGAATCAAAATTTCTAGGCGAATTCAGTGAGTTCCCAATGGGACATGCTTGTATGAGTTTGCTTTTCAATATCGAGCAACAATTTAAGGAAAGGAATCCAAGGATCATGGTGAATTGAGTAGGTTCCCAATAGGATTCGCATGTAATAATCTTGTTATTCAAGATAGAGCAACGTTTTAACGAACTGAAACACTGTTTCTTTGTGAATTCAGTTAGTTCCTTGTAGCCTGCTCTTGTAATATGTGTACTTTTAAAGATTTATAAAAATTTGGTGAGCCGAATCTGAGTAACATGGTGAATTCGGTTAGTTCCCAATAGGCCGCAGTAGTAATAAGTGGACTGTTCGGGATATCGAAAAATTGTCACGAATGGAATCAAAATTTCTAGGCGAATTCAGTGAGTTCCCAATGGGACATGCTTGTATGAGTTTGCTTTTCAATATCGAGCAACATTTTAAGGAACGGAATCCAAGTATCATGGTGAATTGAGTAGGTTCCCAAAAGGATTTGCAAGTAATAAGCTTGTTATTCAAGATAGAGCAACGTTTTAACGAACTGAAACACTGTTTCTTTGTGAATTCAGTTAGTTCCTAGTAGCCTGCTCTTGTAATATGTGTACTTTTAAAGATTTATAAAAATGTGGTGAGCCGAATCTGAGTAACATGGTGAATTCGGTTAGTTCCCAATAGGCCGCAGTAGTAATAAGTGGACTGTTCGGGATATAGAAAAATTTTCACGAATGGAATCAAAATTTCTAGGCGAATTCAGTGAGTTCCCAATGGGACATGCTTGTATGAGTTTGCTTTTCAATATCGAGCAACATTTTAGGGAACGGAATCCAAGTATCATGGTGAATTGAGTAAGTTCCCTATAGGATTCGCATGTAATAAGCTTGTTATTCAAGATAGAGCAACGTTTTAACGAACTGAAACACTGTTTCTTTGTGAATTCAGTTAGTTCCTAGGAGCCTGCTCTTGTAATATGTGTACTTTTAAAGATTTATAAAAATTTGGTGAGCCGAATCTGAGTAACATGGTGAATTCGGTTAGTTCCCAATAGGCCGCACTAGTATGAAGTGGACTGTTCGGGATATAGAAAAATTTTCACGAATGGAATCAAAATTTCTTGGCGAATTCAGTGAGTTCCCAATGGGACATGCTTGTATGAGTTTGCTCTTCAATATCGAGCAACATTTTAAGGAACGGAATCCAAGTATCATGGTGAATTGAGTAGGTTCCCAATAGGATTCGCATGTAATAAGCTTGTTATTCAAGATAGAGCAACGTTTTAACGAACTGAAACACTGTTTCTTTGTGAATTCAGTTAGTTCCTAGTAGCCTGCTCTTGTAATATGTGTACTTTTAAAGATTTATAAAAATTTGGTGAGCCGAATCTGAGTAACATGGTGAATTCGGTTAGTTCCCAATAGGCCGCAGTAGTAATAAGTGGACTGTTCGGGATATAGAAAATTTTTCACGAATGGAATCAAAATTTCTAGGCGAATTCAGTGAGTTCCCAATGGGACATGCTTGTATGAGTTTGCTCTTCAATATCGAGCAACATTTTAAGGAACGGACTCTAAGTATCATGGTGAATTGAGTAGGTTCCCAATAGGATTCGCATGTAATAAGCTTGTTATTCAAGATAGAGCAACGTTTTAACGAACTGAAACACTGTTTCATTGTAATTCAGTTAGTTCCTAGTAGCCTGTTCTTGTAATATGTGTACTTTTAAAGATTTATAAAAATATGGTGAGCCGAATCTGAGTAACATGGTGAATTCGGTTAGTTCCCAATAGGCCGCAGTAGTAATAAGTGGACTGTTCGGGATATAGAAAATTTTTCACGAATGGAATCAAAATTTCTAGGCGAATTCAGTGAGTTCCCAATGGGACATGCTTGTATGAGTTTACTCTTCAATATCGAGCAACATTTTAAGGAACGGAATCCAAGTATCATGGTGAATTGAGTAGGTTCCCAATAGGATTCGCATGTAATAAGCTTGTTATTCAAGGTAGAGCAAGTTTTTTAGGAACTGAAACACTGTTTCTTTGTGAATTCAGTTAGTTCCTTGTAGCCTGCTCTTGTAATATGTGTACTTTTAAAGATTTATAAAAATTTGGTGAGCCGAATCTGAGTAACATGGTGAATTCGGTTAGTTCCCAATAGGCCGCAGTAGTAATAAGTGGACTGTTCGGGATATCGAAAAATTTTCACGAATGGAATCAAAATTTCTAGGCGAATTCAGTGAGTTCCCAATGGGACATGCTTGTATGAGTTTGCTTTTCAATATCGAGCAACATTTTAAGGAACGGAATCCAAGTATCATGGTGAATTGAGTAGGTTCCCAATAGGATTCGCATGTAATAAGCTTGTTATTCAAGATAGAGCAACGTTTTAACGAACAGAAACACTGTTTCTTTGTGAATTCAGTTAGTTCCTTGTAGCCTGCTCTTGTAATATGTGTACTTTTAAAGATTTATAAAAATTTGGTGAGCCGAATCTGAGTAACATGGTGAATTCGGTTAGTTCCCAATAGGCCGCAGTAGTAATAAGTGGACTGTTCGGGATATCGAAAAATTGTCACGAATGGAATCAAAATTTCTAGGCGAATTCACTGAGTTCCCAATGGGACATGCTTGTATGAGTTTGCTTTTCAATATCGAGCAACATTTTAAGGAACGGAATCCAAGTATCATGGTGAATTGAGTAGGTTCCCAAAAGGATTTGCAAGTAATAAGCTTGTTATTCAAGATAGAGCAACGTTTTAACAAACTGAAACACTGTTTCTTTGTGAATTCAGTTAGTTCCTAGTAGCCTGCTCTTGTAATATGTGTACTTTTAAAGATTTATAAAAATTTGGTGAGCCGAATCTGAGTAACATGGTGAATTCGCTTAGTTGATAATAGGCCGCAGTAGTAATAAGTGGACTGTTCGGGATATAGAAAAATTTTCACGAATGGAATCAAAATTTCTAGGCGATTCAGTGAGTTCCCAATGGGACATGCTTCTATGAGTTTGCTCTTCAATATCGAACAACATTTTAAGGAACAGAATCCAAGTATCATGGTGAATTGAGTAGGTTCCCAATAGGATATTCATGTAATAAGCTTGTTATTCAAGATAGAGCAACGTTTTAACGACTGAAACACTGTTTCTTTGTAATTCAGTTAGTTCGTAGGAGCCTGTTCTTGTAATATGTGTACTTTTAAAGATTTATAAAAATTTGGTGAGCCGAATCTGAGTAACATGGTGAATCGGGTTAGTTCCCAATAGGCCGCAGTAGTAATAAGTGGACTGTTCGGGATATAGAAAAATTTTCACGAATGGAATCAAAATTTCTAGGCGAATTCAGTGAGTTCCCAATGGGACATGCTTGTATGAGTTTACTCTTCAATATCGAGCAACATTTTAAGGAACGGAATCCAAGTATCATGGTGAATTGAGTAGGTTCCCAATAGGATTCGCATGTAATAAGTTTGTTATTCAAGATAGAGCAAGGTTTTTAGGAACTGAAACACTGTTTCTTTGTGAATTCAGTTAGTTCCTAGTAGCCTGCTCTTGTAATATGTGTACTTTTAAAGATTTATAAAAATATGGTGAGCCGAATCTGAGTAACATTGTGAAATCTGTTAGTTCCCAATAGGCCGCAGTAGTAATAAGTGGACTGTTCGGGATATAGAAAAATTTTCACGAATGGAATCAAAATTTCTAGGCGAATTCAGTGAGTTCCCAATGGGACATGCATGTATGAGTTTGCTTTTCAATATCGAACAACATTTTAAGGAACTGAATCCAAGTATCATGGTGAATTGAGTAGGTTCCCAATAGGATTCGCATGTAATAAGCTTGTTATTCAAGATAGAGCAACGTTTTAATGAACTGAAACACTGTTTCATTGTGAATTCAGTTAGTTCCAAGTAGCCTGCTCTTGTAATATGTGTACTTTTAAAGATTTATAAAAATTTGGTGAGCCGAATCTGAGTAACATGGTGAATTCGGTTAGTTCCCAATAGGCCGCAGTAGTAATAAGTGGACTGTTCGGGATATAGAAAAATTTTCACGAATGGAATCAAAATTTCTAGGCGAATTCAGTGAGTTGCCAATGGGACATGCTTGTATGAGTTTGCTTTACAATATCGAGCAACATTTTAAGGAACGGAATCCAAGTATCATGGTGAATTGAGTAGGTTCCCAATAGGATTCGCATGTAATAAGCTTGTTATTCAAGATAGAGCAACGTTTTAACGAACTGAAACACTGTTTCTTTGTGAATTCAGTTAGTTCCTAGTAGCCTGCTCTTGTAATATGTGTACTTTTAAAGATTTATAAAAATTTGGTGAGCCTAATCTGAGTAACATGGTGAATTCGGTTAGTTCCCAATAGGCCGCAGTAGTAATAAGTGGACTGTTCGGGATATAGAAAAATTTTCACGAATGGAATCAAAATTTCTAGGCGAATTCAGTGAGTTCCCAATGGGACATGCTTGTATGAGTTTGCTTTTCAATATCGAGCAACATTTTAAGGAACGGAATCCAAGGATCATGGTGAATTGAGTAGGTTCCCAACAGGATTCGCATGTAATAATCTTGTTATTCAAGATAGAGCAACGTTTTAACGAACTGAAACACTGTTTCTTTGTGAATTCAGTTAGTTCCTTGTAGCCTGCTCTTGTAATATGTGTACTTTTAAAGATTTATAAAAATTTGGTGAGCCGAATCTGAGTAACATGGTGAATTCGGTTAGTTCCCAATAGGCCGCAGTAGTAATAAGTGGACTGTTCGGGATATCGAAAAATTGTCACGAATGGAATCAAAATTTCTAGGCGAATTCAGTGAGTTCCCAATGGGACATGCTTGTATGAGTTTGCTTTTCAAAATCGAGCAACATTTTAAGGAACGGAATCCAAGTATCATGGTGAATTGAGTAGGTTCCCAAAAGGATTTGCAAGTAATAAGCTTGTTATTCAAGATAGAGCAACGTTTTAACGAACTGAAACACTGTTTCTTTGTGAATTCAGTTAGTTCCTAGTAGCCTGCTCTTGTAATATGTGTACTTTTAAAGATTTATAAAAATGTGGTGAGCCGAATCTGAGTAACATGGTGAATTCGGTTAGTTCCCAATAGGCCGCAGTAGTAATAAGTGGACTGTTCGGGATATAGAAAAATTTTCACGAATGGAATCAAAATTTCTAGGCGAATTCAGTGAGTTCCCAATGGGACATGCTTGTATGAGTTTGCTTTTCAATATCGAGCAACATTTTAGGGAACGGAATCCAAGTATCATGGTGAATTGAGTAAGTTCCCTATAGGATTCGCATGTAATAAGCTTGTTATTCAAGATAGAGCAACGTTTTAACGAACTGAAACACTGTTTCTTTGTGAATTCAGTTAGTTCCTAGTAGCCTGCTCTTGTAATATGTGTACTTTTAAAGATTTATAAAAATTTGGTGAGCCGAATCTGAGTAACATGGTGAATTCGGTTAGTTCCCAATAGGCCGCACTAGTATGAAGTGGACTGTTCGGGATATAGAAAAATTTTCACGAATGGAATCAAAATTTCTTGGCGAATTCAGTGAGTTCCCAATGGGACATGCTTGTATGAGTTTGCTCTTCAATATCGAGCAACATTTTAAGGAACGGAATCCAAGTATCATGGTGAATTGAGTAGGTTCCCAATAGGATTCGCATGTAATAAGCTTGTTATTCAAGATAGAGCAACGTTTTAACGAACTGAAACACTGTTTCTTTGTGAATTCAGTTAGTTCCTAGTAGCCTGCTCTTGTAATATGTGTACTTTTAAAGATTTATAAAAATATGGTGAGCCGAATCTGAGTAACATGGTGAATTCGGTTAGTTCCCAATAGGCCGCAGTAGTAATAAGTGGACTGTTCGGGATATAGAAAAATTTTCACGAATGGAATCAAAATTTCTAGGCGAATTCAGTGAGTTCCCAATGGGACATGCTTGTATGAGTTTACACTTCAATATCGAGCAACATTTTAAGGAACGGAATCCAAGTATCATGGTGAATTGAGTAGGTTCCAAATAGGATTCGCATGTAATAAGCTTGTTATTCAAGGTAGAGCAAGTTTTTTAGGAACTGAAACACTGTTTCTTTGTGAATTCAGTTAGTTCCTTGTAGCCTGCTCTTGTAATATGTGTACTTTTAAAGATTTATAAAAATTTGGTGAGCCGAATCTGAGTAACATGGTGAATTCGGTTAGTTCCCAATAGGCCGCAGTAGTAATAAGTGGACTGTTCGGGATATAGAAAAATTTTCACGAATGGAATCAAAATTTCTAGGCGAATTCAGGGAGTTCCCAATGGGACATGCTTGTATGAGTTTGCTTTTCAATATCGAGCAACATTTTAAGGAACGGAATCCAAGTATCATGGTGAATTGAGTAGGTTCCCAATAGGATTCGCATGTAATAAGCTTGTTATTCAAGATAGAGCAACGTTTTAACGAACTGAAACACTGTTTCTTTGTGAATTCAGTTAGTTCCTAGTAGCCTGCTCTTGTAATATGTGTACTTTTAAAGATTTATAAAAATTTGGTGAGCCTAATCTGAGTAACATGGTGAATTCGGTTAGTTCCCAATAGGCCGCAGTAGTAATAAGTGGACTGTTCGGGATATCGAAAAATTTTCACGAATGGAATCAAAATTTCTAGGCGAATTCAGTGAGTTCCCAATGGGACATGCTTGTATGAGTTTGCTTTTCAATATCGAGCAACATTTTAAGGAACGGAATCCAAGTATCATGGTGAATTGAGTAGGTTCCCAATAGGATTCGCATGTAATAAGCTTGTTATTCAAGATAGAGCAACGTTTTAACGAACTGAAACACTGTTTCTTTGTGAATTCAGTTAGTTCCTTGTAGCCTGCTCTTGTAATATGTGTACTTTTAAAGATTTATAAAAATTTGGTGAGCCGAATCTGAGTAACATGGTGAATTCGGTTAGTTCCCAATAGGCCGCAGTAGTAATAAGTGGACTGTTCGGGATATAGAAAAATTTTCACGAATGGAATCAAAATTTCTAGGCGAATTCACTGAGTTCCCAATGGGACATGCTTGTATGAGTTTGCTTTTCAATATCGAGCAACATTTTAAGGAACGGAATCCAAGTATCATGGTGAATTGAGTAGGTTCCCAAAAGGATTTGCAAGTAATAAGCTTGTTATTCAAGATAGAGCAACGTTTTAACGAACTGAAACACTGTTTCTTTGTGAATTCAGTTAGTTCCTAGTAGCCTGCTCTTGTAATATGTGTACTTTTAAAGATTTATAAAAATTTGTTGAGCCGAATCTGAGTAACATGGTGAATTCGCTTAGTTGATAATAGGCCGCAGTAGTAATAAGTGGACTGTTCGGGATATAGAAAAATTTTCACGAATGGAATCAAAATTTCTAGGCGATTCAGTGAGTTCCCAATGGGACATGCTTGTATGAGTTTGCTCTTCAATATCGAACAACATTTTAAGGAACAGAATCCAAGTATCATGGTGAATTGAGTAGGTTCCCAATAGGATATTCATGTAATAAGCTTGTTATTCAAGATAGAGCAACGTTTTAACGACTGAAACACTGTTTCTTTGTAATTCAGTTAGTTCGTAGGAGCCTGTTCTTGTAATATGTGTACTTTTAAAGATTTATAAACATTTGGTGAGCCGAATCTGAGTAACATGGTGAATTGGGTTAGTTCCCAATAGGCCGCAGTAGTAATAAGTGGACTGTTCGGGATATAGAAAAATTTTCACGAATGGAATCAAAATTTCTAGGCGAATTCAGTGAGTTCCCAATGGGACATGCTTGTATGAGTTTACTCTTCAATATCGAGCAACATTTTAAGGAACGGAATCCAAGTATCATGGTGAATTGAGTAGGTTCCCAATAGGATTCGCATGTAATAAGCTTGTTATTCAAGATAGAGCAAGGTTTTTAGGAACGGAAACAATGTTTCTTTGTGAATTCAGTTAGTTCCTAGTAGCCTGCTCTTGTAATATGTGTACTTTTAAAGATTTATAAAAATATGGTGAGCCGAATATGAGTAACATTGTGAAATCTGTTAGTTCCCAATAGGCCGCAGTAGTAATAAGTGGACTGTTCGGGATATAGAAAAATTTTCACGAATGGAATCAAAATTTCTAGGCGAATTCAGTGAGTTCCCAATGGGACATGCTTGTATGAGTTTTCTCTTCAATATCGAACAACATTTTAAGGAACGGAATCCAAGTATCATGGTGAATTGAGTAGGTTCCCAATAGGATTCGCATGTAATAAGCTTGTTATTCAAGATAGAGCAACGTTTTAACGAACTGAAACACTGTTTCTTTGTGAATTCAGTTAGTTCCTAGTAGCCTGCTCTTGTAATATGTGTACTTTTAAAGATTTATAAAAATTTGGTGAGCCGAATCTGAGTAACATGGTGAATTCGGTTAGTTCCCAATAGGCCGCAGTAGTAATAAGTGGACTGTTCGGGATATAGAAAAATTTTCACGAATGGAATCAAAATTTCTAGGCGAATTCAGTGAGTTCCCAATGGGACATGCTTGTATGAGTTTGCTTTTCAATATCGAGCAACATTTTAAGGAACGGAATCCAAGTATCATGGTGAATTGAGTAGGTTCCCAAAAGGATTTGCTTGTAATAAGCATGTTATTCAAGATAGAGCAACGTTTTAACGAACTGAAACACTGTTTCTTTTTGAATTCAGTTAGTTCCTAGTAGCCTGCTCTTGTAATATGTGTACTTTTAAAGATTTATAAAAATTTGTTGAGCCGAATCTGAGTAACATGGTGAATTCGGTTAGTTCCCAATAGGCCGCAGTAGTAATAAGTGGACTGTTCGGGATATAGAAAAATTTTCACGAATGGAATCAAAATTTCTAGGCGAATTCAGTGAGTTGCCAATGGGACATGCTTGTATGAGTTTGCTTTACAATATCGAGCAACATTTTAAGGAACGGAATCCAAGTATCATGGTGAATTGAGTAGGTTCCCAATAGGATTCGCATGTAATAAGCTTGTTATTCAAGATAGAGCAACGTTTTAACGAACTGAAACACTGTTTGTTTGTGAATTCAGTTAGTTCCTAGTAGCCTGCTCTTGTAATATGTGTACTTTTAAAGATTTATAAAAATTTGGTGAGCCGAATCTGAGTAACATGGTGAATTCGGTTACTTCCCAGTAGGCCGCAGTAGTAATTAGTGGACTGTTCAGGATATAGAAAAATTTTACGAATGGAATCAAAATTTCTAGGCGAATTCAGTGAGTTCCCAATGGATGATGCTTGTATGAGTTTGCTTTTCAATATCGAGCAACATTTTAAGGAACGGAATCCAAGTATCATGGTGAATTGAGTAGGTTCCCAATAGGATTCGCATGTAATAAGCTTGTTATTGAAGATAGAGCAACGTTTTAACGAACTGAAACTCTGTTTCTTTGTGAATTCAGTTAGTTCCTAGTAGCCTGCTCTTGTAATATGTGTACTTTTAAAGATTTATAAAAATTTGGTGAGCCGAATCTGAGTAACATGGTGAATTCGGTTAGTTCCCAATAGGCCGCAGTAGTAATAAGCGGACTGTTCGGGATATAGAAAAATTTTCACGAATGGAATCAAAATTTCTAGGCGAATTCAGTGAGTTGCCAATGGGACATGCTTGTATGAGTTTGCTTTTCAATATCGAGCAACATTTTAAGGAACGGAATCCAAGTATCATGGTGAATTGAGTAGGTTCCCAATAGGATTCGCATGTAATAAGCTTGTTATTCAAGATAGAGCAAGGTTTTTTCGAACTGAAACACTGTTTCTTCTGAATTCAGTTAGTTCCTAGTAGCCTGCTCTTGTAATATGTGTACTTTTAAAGATTTATAAAAATATGGTGAGCCGAATCTGAGTAACATGGTGAATTCGGTTAGTTCCCAATAGGCCGCAGTAGTAATAAGTGGACTGTTCGGGATATAGAAAAATTTTCACGAATGGAATCAAAATTTCTAGGCGAATTCAGTGAGATCCCAATGGGACATGCTTGTATGAGTTTGCTTTTCAATATCGGGCAACATTTTAAGGAACGGAATCCAAGTATCATGGTGAATTGAGTAGGTTCCCAATAGGATTCGCATGTAATAAGCTTGTTATTCAAGATAGAGCAACGTTTTAACGAACTGAAACACTGTTTCTTTTTGAATTCAGTTAGTTCCTAGTAGCCTGCTCATGTAATATGTGTACTTTTAAAGATTTTTAAAAATTTGGTGAGCCTAATCTGAGTAACATGGTGAATTCGGTTAGTTCCCAATAGGCCGCAGTAGTAATAAGTGGACTGTTCGGGATATAGAAAAATTTTCACGAATGGAATCAAAATTTCTAGGCGAATTCAGTGAGTTCCCAATGGGACATGCTTGTATGAGTTTGCTTTTCAATATCGAGCAACATTTTAAGGAACGGAATCCAAGTATCATGGTGAATTGAGTAGGTTCAAAATAGGATTCGCATGTAATAAGCTTGTTATTCAAGATAGAGCAACGTTTTAACGAACTGAAACACTGTTTCTTTGTGAATTCAGTTAGTTCCTACTAGCTTGCTCTTGTAATATGTGTACTTTTAAAGATTTATAAAAATTTGGTGAGCCGAATCTGAATAACATGGTGAATTCGGTTAGTTCCCAATAGGCCGCAGTAGTAATAAGTGGACTGTTCGGGATATAGAAAAATTTTCACGAATGGAATCAAAATTTATAGGCGAATTCAGTGAGTTGCCAATGGGACATGCTTGTATGAGTTTGCATTTCAATATCGAGCAACATGTTAAGGAACGGAATCCAAGTATCATGGTGAATTGAGTAGGTTCCCAATAGGATTCGCATGTAATAAGCTTGTTATTCAAGATAGAGCAAGATTTTTACGTACTGAAACACTGTTTCTTCTGAATTCAGTTAGTTCCTAGTAGCCTGCTCTTGTAATATGTGTACTTTTAAAGATTTATAAAAATATGGTGAGCCGAATCTGAGTAACATGGTGAATTCGGTTAGTTCCCAATAGGCCGCAGTAGTAATAAGTGGACTGTTCGGGATATAGACTAATTTTCAAAAATGGAATCAAAATTTCTAGGCGAATTCAGTGAGTTGCCAATGGGACATGCTTGTATGAGTTTGCTTTTCTATATCGAGCAACATTTTAAGGAACGGAATCCAAGTATCATGGTGAATTGAGTAGGTTCCCAATAGGATTCGCATGTAATAAGCTTGTTATACAAGATAGAGCAAGGTTTTTACGAACTGAAACACTGTTTCTTCTGAAATCAGTTAGTTCCTAGTAGCCTGCTCTTGTAATATGTGTACTTTTAAAGATATATAAAAATTTGGTGAGCCGAATCTGAGTAACATGGTGAATTCGGTTAGTTCCCAATAGGCGCAGTAGTAATAAGTGGACTGTTCGGGATATAGAAAAATTTTCACGAATGGAATCAAAATTTCTAGGCGAATTCAGTGAGTTCCCAATGGGACATGCTTGTATGAGTTTGCTTTTCAATATCGAGCAACATTTTAAGGAACGGAATCCAAGTATCATGGTGAATTGAGTAGGTTCAAAATAGGATTCGCATGTAATAAGCTTGTTATTCAAGATAGAGCAACGTTTTAACGAACTGAAATACTGTTTCTTTGTGAATTCAGTTAGTTCCTAGTAGCCTGCTCTTGTAATATGTGTACTTTTAAAGATTTATAAAAATTTGGTGAGCCGAATCTGAGTAACATGGTGAATTCGGTTAGTTCCCAATAGGCCGCAGTAGTAATATGGACTGTTCGGGATATCGAAAAATTGTCACGAATGGAATCAAAATTTCTAGGCGAATTCAGTGAGTTCCCAATGGGACATGCTTGTATGAGTTTGCTTTTCAATATCGAGCAACATTTTAAGGAACGGAATCCAAGTATCATGGTGAATTGAGTGGGTTCCCAAAAGGATTTGCATGTAATAAGCTTGTTATTCAAGATAGAGCAACGTTTTAACGAACTGAAACACTGTTTCTTTTTGAATTCAGTTAGTTCCTAGTAGCCTGCTCTTGTAATATGTGCACTTTTAAAGATTTATAAAAATTTGGTGAGCCGAATCTGAGTAACATGGTGAATTCGGTTAGTTGCCAATAGGCCGCAGTAGTAATAAGTGGACTGTTCGGGATATAGAAAAATTTTCACGAATGGAATCAAAATTTCTAGGCGAATTCAGTGAGTTGCCAATGGGACATGCTTGTATGAGTTTGCTTTACAATATCGAGCAACATTTTAAGTAACGGAATCCAAGTATCATGGTGAATTGAGTAGGTTCCCAATAGGATTCGCATGTAATAAGCTTGTTATTCAAGATAGAGCAACGTTTTAACGAACTGAAACACTGTTTCTTTGTGAATTCAGTTAGTTCCTAGTAGCCTGCTCTTGTAATATGTGTACTTTTAAAGATTTATAAAAATTTGGTGAGCCGAATCTGAGTAACATGGTGAATTCGGTTAGTTCCCAATAGGCCGCAGTAGTAATAAGTGGACTGTTCGGGATATAGAAAAATTTTCACGAATGGAATCAAAATTTCTAGGCGAATTCAGTGAGTTCCCAATGGGACATGCTTGTATGAGTTTGCTTTTCAATATCGAGCAACATTTTAAGGAACGGAATCCAAGTATCTTGGTGAATTGAGTAGGTTCCCAATAGGATTCGCATGTAATAAGCTTGTTATTCAAGATAGAGCAATGTTTTAACCAACTGAAACACTGTTTCTTTGTGAATTCAGTTAGTTCCTAGTAGCCTGCTCTTGTAATATGTGTACTTTTAAAGATTTATAAAAATTTGGTGAGCCGAATCTGAGTAACATGGTGAATTCGGTTAGTTCCCACTAGGCCGCAATAGTAATAAATGGACTGTTCGGGATATAGAAAAATTTTCACAAATGGAATCAAAATTTCTAGGCGAATTCAGTGAGTTCCCAATGGGACATGCTTGTATGAGTTTACTCTTCAATATCGAGCAACATTTTAAGGAACGGAATCCAAGTATCATGGTGAATTGAGTAGGTTCCCAATAGGATTCGCATGTAATAAGCTTGTTATTCAAGATAGAGCAACGTTTTAACGAACTGAAACACTGTTTGTTTGTGAATTCAGTTAGTTCCTAGTAGCCTGCTCTTGTAATATGTGTACTTTTAAAGATTTATAAAAATTTGGTGAGCCGAATCTGAGTAACATGGTGAATTCGGTTAGTTCCCAATAGGCCGCAGTAGTAATAAGCGGACTGTTCGGGATATAGAAAAATTTTCACGAATGGAATCAAAATTTCTAGGCGAATTCAGTGAGTTCCCAATGGGACATGCTTGTATGAGTTTGCTCTTCAATATCGAACAACATTTTAAGGAACGGAATCCAAGTATCATGGTGAATTGAGTAGGTTCCCAATAGGATTCGCATGTAATAAGCTTGTTATTCAAGATAGAGCAACGTTTTAACGAACTGAAACACTGTTTCTTTGTGAATTCAGTTAGTTCCTAGTAGCCTGCTCTTGTAATATGTGTACTTTTAAAGATTTATAAAAATTTGGTGAGCCGAATCTGAGTAACATGGTGAATTCGGTTAGTTCCCAATAGGCCGCAGTAGTAATAAGTGGACTGTTCGGGATATAGAAAAATTTTCACGAATGGAATCAAAATTTCTGGGCGAATTCAGTGAGTTGCCAATGGGACATGCTTGTATGAGTTTGCTTTACAATATCGAGCAACATTTTAAGGAACGGAATCCAAGTATCATGGTGAATTGAGTAGGTTCCCAATAGGATTCGCATGTAATAAGCTTGTTTTTCAAGATAGAGCAACGTTTTAACGAACTGAAACACTGTTTCTTTGTGAATTCAGTTAGTTCCTAGTAGCCTGCTCTTGTAATATGTGTACTTTTAAAGATTTATAAAAATTTGGTGAGCCGAATCTGAGTAACATGGTGAATTCGGTTAGTTCCCAATAGGCCGCAGTAGTAATAAGTGGACTGTTCGGGATATAGAAAAATTTTCACGAATGGAATCAAAATTTCTAGGCGAATTCAGTGAGTTCCCAATGGGACATGCTTGTATGAGTTTGCTTTTCAATATCGAGCAACATTTTAAGGAACGGAATCCAAGTATCTTGGTGAATTGAGTAGGTTCCCAATAGGATTCGCATGTAATAAGCTTGTTATTCAAGATAGAGCAATGTTTTAACCAACTGAAACACTGTTTCTTTGTGAATTCAGTTAGTTCCTAGTAGCCTGCTCTTGTAATATGTGTACTTTTAAAGATTTATAAAAATTTGGTGAGCCGAATCTGAGTAACATGGTGAATTCGGTTAGTTCCCACTAGGCCGCAGTAGTAATAAATGGACTGTTCGGGATATAGAAAAATTTTCACAAATGGAATCAAAATTTCTAGGCGAATTCAGTGAGTTCCCAATGGGACATGCTTGTATGAGTTTACTCTTCAATATCGAGCAACATTTTAAGGAACGGAATCCAAGTATCATGGTGAATTGAGTAGGTTCCCAATAGGATTCGCATGTAATAAGCTTGTTATTCAAGATAGAGCAACGTTTTAACGAACTGAAACACTGTTTGTTTGTGAATTCAGTTAGTTCCTAGTAGCCTGCTCTTGTAATATGTGTACTTTTAAAGATTTATAAAAATTTGGTGAGCCGAATCTGAGTAACATGGTGAATTCGGTTAGTTCCCAATAGGCCGCAGTAGTAATAAGCGGACTGTTCGGGATATAGAAAAATTTTCACGAATGGAATCAAAATTTCTAGGCGAATTCAGTGAGTTCCCAATGGGACATGCTTGTATGAGTTTGCTCTTCAATATCGAACAACATTTTAAGGAACGGAATCCAAGTATCATGGTGAATTGAGTAGGTTCCCAATAGGATTCGCATGTAATAAGCTTGTTATTCAAGATAGAGCAACGTTTTAACGAACTGAAACACTGTTTCTTTGTGAATTCAGTTAGTTCCTAGTAGCCTGCTCTTGTAATATGTGTACTTTTAAAGATTTATAAAAATTTGGTGAGCCGAATCTGAGTAACATGGTGAATTCGGTTAGTTCCCAATAGGCCGCAGTAGTAATAAGTGGACTGTTCGGGATATAGAAAAATTTTCACGAATGTAATCAAAATTTCTGGGCGAATTCAGTGAGTTGCCAATGGGACATGCTTGTATGAGTTTGCTTTACAATATCGAGCAACATTTTAAGGAACGGAATCCAAGTATCATGGTGAATTGAGTAGGTTCCCAATAGGATTCGCATGTAATAAGCTTGTTTTTCAAGATAGAGCAACGTTTTAACGAACTGAAACACTGTTTCTTTGTGAATTCAGTTAGTTCCTAGTAGCCTGCTCTTGTAATATGTGTACTTTTAAAGATTTATAAAAATTTGTTGAGCCGAATCTGAGTAACATGGTGAATTCGGTTAGTTCCCAGTAGGCCGCAGTAGTAATAAGTGGACCGTTCGGGATATAGAAAAATTTTCACGAATGGAATCAAAATTTCTAGGCGAATTCAGTGAGTTCCCAATGGGACATGCTTGTATGAGTTTGCTTTTCAATATCGAGCAACATTTTAAGGAACGGAATCCAAGTATCATGGTGAATTGAGTAGGTTCCCAATAGGATTTGCATGTAATAAGCTTGTTATTCAAGATAGAGCAACGTTTTAACGAACTGAAACACTGTTTCTTTGTGAATTCAGTTAGTTCCTAGTAGCCTGCTCTTGTAATATGTGTACTTTTAAAAATTTATAAAAATTTGGCGAGCCGAATCTGAGTATCATGGTGAATTCGGTTAGTTCCCAATAGGCCGCAGTAGTAATAAGCGGACTGTTCGGGATATAGAAAAATTTTCACGAATGGAATCAAAATCTAGGCGAATTCAGTGAGTTTCCAATGGGACATGCTTGTATGAGTTTGCTTTTCAATATCGAGCAACATTTTAAGGAACGGAATCCAAGTATCATGGTGAATTGAGTAGGTTCCCAATAGGATTCGCATGTAATAAGCTTGTTATTCAAGATAGAGCAAGGTTTTTACGAACTGAAACACTGTTTCTTCTGAATTCAGTTAGTTCCTAGTAGCCTGCTCTTGTAATATGAGTACTTTTAAAGATTTATAAAAATTTGGTGAGCCGAATCTGAGTAACATGGTGAATTCGGTTAGTTCCCACTAGGCCGCAGTAGTAATAAGTGGACTGTTCGGGATATAGAAAAATTTTCACGAATGGAATCAAAATTTCTAGGCGAATTCAGTGAGTTCCCAATGGGACATGCTTGTATGAGTTTACTCTTCAATATCGAGCAACATTTTAAGGAACGGAATCCAAGTATCATGGTGAATTGAGTAGGTTCCCAATAGGATTCGCATGTAATAAGCTTGTTATTCAAGATAGAGCAACGTTTTAACGAACTGAAACACTGTTTGTTTGTGAATTCAGTTAGTTCCTAGTAGCCTGCTCTTGTAATATGTGTACTTATAAAGATTTATAAAAATTTGGTGAGCCGAATCTGAGTAACATGGTGAAATCGGTTAGTTCCCAATAGGCCGCAGTAGTAATAAGTGGACCGTTCGGGATATAGAAAAATTTTCCGAAATGGAATCAAAATTTCTAGGCGAATTCAGTGAGTTGCCAATGGGACATGCTTGTATGAGTTTACTCTTCAATATCGAGCAACATTTTAAGGAACGGAATCCAAGTATCATGGTGAATTGTGTAGGTTCCAAATAGGATTCGCATGTAATAAGCTTGTTATTCAAGATAGAGCAACGTTTTGACGAACTGAAACACTGTTTCTTTGTGAATTCAGTTAGTTCCTAGTAGCCTGCTCTTGTAATATGTGTACTTTTAAAGATTTATAAAAATTTGGTGAGCCGAATCTGAGTAACATGGTGAATTCGGTTAGTTCCCAATAGGCCGCAGTAGTAATAAGTGGACTGTTCGGGATATAGAAAAATTTTCACGAATGGAATCAAAATTTCTGGGCGAATTCAGTGAGTTGCCAATGGGACATGCTTGTATGAGTTTGCTTTACAATATCGAGCAACATTTTAAGGAACGGAATCCAAGTATCATGGTGAATTGAGTAGGTTCCCAATAGGATTCGCATGTAATAAGCTTGTTTTTCAAGATAGAGCAACGTTTTAACGAACTGAAACACTGTTTCTTTGTGAATTCAGTTAGTTCCTAGTAGCCTGCTCTTGTAATATGTGTACTTTTAAAGATTTATAAAAATTTGGTGAGCCGAATCTGAGTAACATGGTGAATTCGGTTAGTTCCCAGTAGGCCGCAGTAGTAATAAGTGGACCGTTCGGGATATAGAAAAATTTTCACGAATGGAATCAAAATTTCTAGGCGAATTCAGTGAGTTCCCAATGGGACATGCTTGTATGAGTTTGCTTTTCAATATCGAGCAACATTTTAAGGAACGGAATCCAAGTATCATGGTGAATTGAGTAGGTTCCCAATAGGATTTGCATGTAATAAGCTTGTTATTCAAGATAGAGCAACGTTTTAACGAACTGAAACACTGTTTCTTTGTGAATTCAGTTAGTTCCTAGTAGCCTGCTCTTGTAATATGTGTACTTTTAAAAATTTATAAAAATTTGGCGAGCCGAATCTGAGTATCATGGTGAATTCGGTTAGTTCCCAATAGGCCGCAGTAGTAATAAGCGGACTGTTCGGGATATAGAAAAATTTTCACGAATGGAATCAAAATCTAGGCGAATTCAGTGAGTTTCCAATGGGACATGCTTGTATGAGTTTGCTTTTCAATATCGAGCAACATTTTAAGGAACGGAATCCAAGTATCATGGTGAATTGAGTAGGTTCCCAATAGGATTCGCATGTAATAAGCTTGTTATTCAAGATAGAGCAAGGTTTTTACGAACTGAAACACTGTTTCTTCTGAATTCAGTTAGTTCCTAGTAGCCTGCTCTTGTAATATGAGTACTTTTAAAGATTTATAAAAATTTGGTGAGCCGAATCTGAGTAACATGGTGAATTCGGTTAGTTCCCACTAGGCCGCAGTAGTAATAAGTGGACTGTTCGGGATATAGAAAAATTTTCACGAATGGAATCAAAATTTCTAGGCGAATTCAGTGAGTTCCCAATGGGACATGCTTGTATGAGTTTACTCTTCAATATCGAGCAACATTTTAAGGAACGGAATCCAAGTATCATGGTGAATTGAGTAGGTTCCCAATAGGATTCGCATGTAATAAGCTTGTTATTCAAGATAGAGCAACGTTTTAACGAACTGAAACACTGTTTGTTTGTGAATTCAGTTAGTTCCTAGTAGCCTGCTCTTGTAATATGTGTACTTATAAAGATTTATAAAAATTTGGTGAGCCGAATCTGAGTAACATGGTGAAATCGGTTAGTTCCCAATAGGCCGCAGTAGTAATAAGTGGACCGTTCGGGATATAGAAAAATTTTCCGAACTGGAATCAAAATTTCTAGGCGAATTCAGTGAGTTGCCAATGGGACATGCTTGTATGAGTTTACTCTTCAATATCGAGCAACATTTTAAGGAACGGAATCCAAGTATCATGGTGAATTGTGTAGGTTCCAAATAGGATTCGCATGTAATAAGCTTGTTATTCAAGATAGAGCAACGTTTTGACGAACTGAAACACTGTTTCTTTGTGAATTCAGTTAGTTCCTAGTAGCCTGCTCTTGTAATATGTGTACTTTTAAAGATTTATAAAAATTTGGTGAGCCGAATCTGAGTAACATGGTGAATTCGGTTAGTTCCCAATAGGCCGCAGTAGTAATAAGTGGACTGTTCGGGATATAGAAAAATTTTCACGAATGGAATCAAAATTTCTAGGCGAATTCAGTGAGTTGCCAATGGGACATGCTTGTATGAGTTTGCTTTTCAATAATGAGCAACATTTTAAGGAACGGAATCCAAGTATCATGGTGAATTGAGTAGGTTCCCAATAGGATTCGCAGGTAATAAGCTTGTTATTCAAGATAGAGCAACGTTTTAACGAACTGAAACACTGTTTCTTTGTGAATTCAGTTAGTTCCTAGTAGCCTGCTCTTGTAATATGTGTACTTTTAAAGATTAATAAAAATTTGGTGAGCCGAATCTGAGTAACATGGTGAATTCGGTTAGTTCCCACTAGGCCGCAGTAGTAATAAGTGGACTGTTCGGGATATAGAAAAATTTTCACGAATGGAATCAAAATTTCTAGGCGAATTCAGTGAGTTCCCAATGGGACATGCTTGTATGAGTTTGCTTTTCAATATCGAGCAACATTTTAAGGAACTGAATCCAAGTATCATGGTGAATTGAGTAGGTTCCCAATAGGATTTGCATGTAATAAGCTTGTTATTCAAGATAGAGCAACGTTTTAACGAACTGAAACACTGTTTCTTTGTGAATTCAGTTAGTTCCTAGTAGCCTGCTCTTGTAATATGTGTACTTTTAAAGATTTATAAAAATTTGGTGAGCCGAATCTGAGTAACATGGTGAATTCGGTTAGTTCCCAATAGGCCGCAGTAGTAATAAGCGGACTGTTCGGGATATAGAAAAATTTTCACGAATGGAATCAAAATTTCTAGGCGAATTCAGTGAGTTGCCAATGGGACATGCTTGTATGAGTTTGCTTTTCAATATCGAGCAACATTTTAAGGAACGGAATCCAAGTATCATGGTGAATTGAGTAGTTCCCAATAGGATTCGCATGTAATAAGCTTGTTATTCAAGATAGAGCAAGGTTTTTACGAACTGAAACACTGTTTCTTCTGAATTCAGTTAGTTCCTAGTAGCCTGCTCTTGTAATATGTGTACTTTTAAAGATTTATAAAAATTTGGTGAGCCGAATCTGAGTAACATGGTGAATTCGGTTAGTTCCCACTAGGCCGCAGTAGTAATAAGTGGACTGTTCGGGATATAGAAAAATTTTCACGAATGGAATCAAAATTTCTAGGCGAATTCAGTGAGTTCCCAATGGGACATGCTTGTATGAGTTTGCTCTTCAATATCGAACAACATTTTAAGGAACGGAATCCATGTATCATGGTGAATTGAGTAGGTTCCCAATAGGATTCGCATGTAATAAGCTTGTTATTCAAGATAGAGCAACGTTTTAACCAACTGAAACACTGTTTCTTTGTGAATTCAGTTAGTTCCTAGTAGCCTGGTTGTAATACGTGTACTTTTAAAGATTTATAAAAATTTGGTGAGCCGAATCTGAGTAACATGGTGAATTCGGTTAGTTCCCAATAGGCCGCAGTTAATAATTGGACTGTTCGGGATATAGAAAAATTTTCACGAATGGAATCAAAATTTCTAGGCGAATTCAGTGAGTTGCCAATGGGACATGCTTGTATGAGTTTGCTTTTCAATATCGAGCAACATTTTAAGGAACGGAATCCAAGTATCATGGTGAATTGAGTAGGTTCCCAATAGGATTCGCATGTAATAAGCTTGTTATTCAAGATAGAGCAACTTTTTAACGAACTGAAACACTGTTTCTTTGTGAATTCAGTTAGTTCCGAGTAGCCTGCTCTTGTAATATGTGTACTTTTAAAGATTTATAAAAATTTGGTGAGCCGAATCTGAGTAACATGGTGAATTCGCTTAGTTCCCAATAGGCCGCAGTAGTAATAAGTGGACCGTTCGGGATATAGAAAAATTTTTACGAATGGAATCAAAATTTCTAGGCGAATTCAGTGAGTTCCCAATGGGACATGCTTGTATGAGTTTGCTTTTCAATATCGAGCAACATTTTGAGGAACGGAATCCAAGTATCATGGTGAATTGAGTAGGTTCCCAATAGGTTTCGCATGTAATAAGATTGTTATTCAAGATAGAGCAACGTTTTAACGAACTGAAACACTGTTTCTTTGTGAATTCAGTTAGTTCCTAGTAGCCTGCTCTTGTAATATGTGTACTTTTAAAGATTTATAAAAATTTGGTGAGCCGAATCTGAGTAACATGGTGAATTCGGTTAGTTCCCAATAGGCCGCAGTAGTAATAAGTGGACTGTTCGGGATATAGAAAAATTTTCACGAATGGAATCAAAATTTCTAGGCGAATTCAGTGAGTTGCCAATGGGACATGCTTGTATGAGTTTGCTTTTCAATATCGAGCAACATTTTAAGGAACGGAATCCAAGTATCATGGTGAATTGAGTAGGTTCCCAATAGGATTCGCATGTAATAAGCTTGTTATTCAAGATAGAGCAACGTTTTAACGAACTGAAACACTGTTTCTTTGTGAATTCAGTTAGTTCCTAGTAGCCTGCTCTTGTAATATGTGTTCTTTTAAAGATTTATAAAAATTTGGTGAGCCGAATCTGAGTAACATGGTGAATTCGGTTAGTTCCCACTAGGCCGCAGTAGTAATAAGTGGACTGTTCGGGATATAGAAAAATTTTCACGAATGGAATCAAAATTTCTAGGCGAATTCAGTGAGTTCCCAATGGGACATGCTTGTATGAGTTTGCTCTTCAATATCGAACAACATTTTAAGGAACGGAATCCAAGTATCATGGTGAATTGAGTAGGTTCCCAATAGGATTCGCATGTAATAAGCTTGTTATTCAAGATAGAGCAACGTTTTAACGAACTGAAACACTGTTTCTTTGTGAATTCAGTTAGTTCCTAGTAGCCTGCTCTTGTGATATGTGTACTTTTAAAGATTTATAAAAATTTGGTGAGCCGAATCTGAGTAACATGGTGAATTCGGTTAGTTCCCAATAGGCCGCAGTAGTAATAAGTGGACTGTTCGGGATATAGAAAAATTTTCACGAATGGAATCAAAATTTCTAGGCGAATTCAGTGAGTTGCCAATGGGACATGCTTGTATGAGTTTGCTTTACAATATCGAGCAACATTTTAAGGAACGGAATCCAAGTATCATGGTGAATTGAGTAGGTTCCCAATAGGATTCGCATGTAATAAGCTTGTTATTCAAGATAGAGCAACTTTTTAACGAACTGAAACACTGTTTCTTTGTGAATTCAGTTAGTTCCTAGTAGCCTGCTCTTGTAATATGTGTACTTTTAAAGATTTATAAAAATTTGGTGAGCCGTATCTGAGTAACATGGTGAATTCGGTTAGTTCCCAGTAGGCCGCAGTAGTAATAAGTGGACTGTTCGGGATATAGAAAAATTTTCACGAATGGAATCAAAATTTCTAGGCGAATTCAGTGAGTTCCCAATGGGACATGCTTGTATGAGTTTGCTTTTCAATATCGAGCAACATTTTAAGGAACTGAATCCAAGTATCATGGTGAATTGAGTAGGTTCCCAATAGGATTTGCATGTAATAAGCTTGTTAATCAAGATAGAGCAACGTTTTAACGAACTGAAACACTGTTTCTTTGTGAATTCAGTTAGTTCCTAGTAGCCTGCTCTTGTAATATGTGTACTTTTAAAGATTTATAAAAATTTGGTGAGCCGAATCTGAGTAACATGGTGAATTCGGTTAGTTCCCAATAGGCCGCAGTAGTAATAAGCGGACTGTTCGGGATATAGAAAAATTTTCACGAATGGAATCAAAATTTCTAGGCGAATTCAGTGAGTTGCCAATGGGACATGCTTGTATGAGTTTGCTTTTCAATATCGAGCAACATTTTAAGGAACGGAATCCAAGTATCATGGTGAATTGAGTAGGTTCCCAATAGGATTCGCATGTAATAAGCTTGTTATTCAAGATAGAGCAAGGTTTTTACGAACTGAAACACTGTTTCTTCTGAATTCAGTTAGTTCCTAGTAGCCTGCTCTTGTAATATGTGTACTTTTAAAGATTTATAAAAATTAGGTGAGCCGAGTCTGAGTAACATGGTGAATTCGGTTAGTTCCCACTAGGCCGCAGTAGTAATAAGTGGACTGTTCGGGATATAGAAAAATTTTCACGAATGGAATCAAAATTTCTAGGCGAATTCAGTGAGTTCCCAATGGGACATGCTTGTATGAGTTTACTCTTCAATATCGAGCAACATTTTAAGGAACGGAATCCAAGTATCATGGTGAATTGAGTAGGTTCCCAATAGGATTCGCATGTAATAAGCTTGTTATTCAAGATAGAGCAACGTTTTAACGAACTGAAACACTGTTTCTTTGTGAATTCAGTTAGTTCCTAGTAGCCTGCTCTTGTAATATGTGTACTTTTAAAGATTTATAAAAATTTGGTGAGCCGAATCTGAGTAACATGGTGAATTCGGTTAGTTCCCAATAGGCCGCAGTAGTAAAAAGTGGAATGTTCGGGATATAGAAAAATTTTCACGAGTGGAATCAAAATTTCTAGGCGAATTCAGTGAGTTCCCAAAGGGACATGCTTGTATGAGTTTGCTTTACATTATTGAGCAACATTTTAAGGAACGGAATCCAAGTATCATGGTGAATTGAGTAGGTTCCCAATAGGATTCGCATGTAATAAGCTTGTTATTCAAGATAGAGCAACGTTTTAACGAACTGAAACACTGTTTCTTTGTGAATTCAGTTAGTTCCTAGTAGCCTGCTCTTGGAATATGTGTACTTTTAAAGATTTATAAAATTTGGTGAGCCGAATCTGAGTAACATGGTGAATTCGGTTAGTTCCCAATAGGCCGCAGTAGTAATAAGTGGACTGTTCGGGATATAGAAAAATTGTCACGAATGGAATCAAAATTTCTAGGCGAATTCAGTGAGTTCCCAATGGGACATGCTTGTATGAGTTTGCTTTTCAATATCGAGCAACATTTTAAGGAACGGAATCCAAGTATCATGGTGAAATGAGTAGGTTCCCAATAGGATTCGCATGTAATAAGCTTGTTATTCAAGATAGAGCAACGTTTTAACCAACTGAAACACTGTTTCTTTGTGAATTCAGTTAGTTCCTAGTAGCCTGCTCTTGTAATATGTGTACTTTTAAAGATTTATAAAAATTTGGTGAGCCGAATCTGAGTAACATGGTGAATTCGGTTAGTTCCCAATAGGCCGCAGTAGTATTAAGTGGACTGTTCGGTATATAGAAAAATTTTCACGAATGGAATCAAAATTTCTAGGCGAATTCAGTGAGTTCCCAATGGGACATGCTTGTATGAGTTTGCTTTTCAATATCGAGCAACATTTTAAGGAACGGAATCCAAGTATCATGGTGAATTGAGTAGTTTCCCAATAGGATTCGCATGTAATAAGCTTGTAATTCATGATGGGCAACGTTTTAACGAACTGAAACACTGTTTCTTTGTGAATTCAGTTAGTTCCTAGTAGCCTGCTCTTGTAATATGTTTACTTTTAAAGATTTATAAAAATTTGGTGAGCCGAATCTGAGTAAC
Source organism: Rattus norvegicus (assembly GCF_021556685.1). Classification (NCBI taxonomy): domain Eukaryota; kingdom Metazoa; phylum Chordata; class Mammalia; order Rodentia; family Muridae; genus Rattus; species Rattus norvegicus. The sequence goes on from NC_141544.1 coordinate 10,724,226, forward strand.
TTGGTGAATTCGGTTAGTTCCCAATAGGCCGCAGTAGTAATAAGTGGACTGTTCAGGATATAGAAAAATTTTCACGAATGGCATCAAACTTTCTAGGCGAATTCAGTGAGTTCCCAAAGGGACATGCTTGTATGAGTTTGCTTTACAATATTGAGCAACATTTTAAGGAACGGAATCCAATATCATGGTGAATTGAGTAGGTTCCCAATAGGATTCGCATGTAATAAGCTTGTTATTCAAGATAGAGCAACGTTTTAACGAACTGAATCACTGTTTCTTTGTGAATTCAGTTAGTTCCTAGTAGCCTGCTCTTGTAATATGTGTACTTTTAAAGATTTATAAAAATTTGGTGAGCTGAATCTGAGTAACATGGTGAATTCGGTTAGTTCCCAATAGGCCGCAGTAGTAATCAGTGGACTGTTCGGGATATAGAAAAATTGTCACGAATGGAATCAAAATTTCTAGGTGAATTCAGTGAGTTTCCAATGGGACATGCTTGTATGAGTTTGCTTTTCAATATCGAGCAACATTTTAAGGTACGGAATCCAAGTATCATGGTGAATTGAGTAGGTTCCCAGTAGGATTCGCATGTAATTAACTTCTTATTCAAATAGAGCAACGTTTGAACGAACTGAAACACTGTTTCTTTGTGAATTCAGTTAGTTCCTAGTAGCCTGCTCTTGTAATATGTGTACTTTTAAAGATTTATAAAAATTTGGTGAGCCGAATCTGAGTAACATGGTGAATTCGGTTAGTTCCCAATAGGCCGCAGTAGTAATAAGTGGACTGTTCGGGATATAGAAAAATTTTCACGAATGGCATCAAACTTTCTAGGCGAATTCAGTGAGTTCCCAATGGGACATGCTTGTATGAGTTTGCTTTTCAATATCGAGCAACATTTTAAGAAACGGACTCTAAGTATCATGGTGAATTGAGTAGGTTCCCAATAGGATTCGCATGTAATAAGCTTGTTATTCAAGATAGAGCAACGTTTTAACGAACTGAAACACTGTTTCTTTGTGAATTCAGTTAGTTCCTAGTAGCCAGCTCTTGTAATATGTGTACTTTTAAAGATTTATAAAAATTTCGTGAGCCGAATCTGAGTAACATGGTGAATTCGGTTAGTTCCCAATAGGCCGCAGTAGTAATAAGTGGACTGTTCGGGATATAGAATAATTTTCACGAATGGAATCAAAATTTCTAGGCGAATTCAGTGAGTTCCCAATGGGACATGCTTGTATGAGTTTGCTTTTCAATATCGAGCAACATTTTAAGGAACGGATTCTAAGTATCATGGTGAATTGAGTAGGTTCCCAATAGGATTCGCATGTAATAAGCTTGTTATTCAAGATAGAGCAACGTTTTAACGAACTGAAACACTGTTTCTTTGTGAATTCAGTTAGTTCCTAGTAGCCTGCTCTTGGAATATGTGTACTTTTAAAGATTTATAAAATTTGGTGAGCCGAATCTGAGTAACATGGTGAATTCGGTTAGTTCCCAATAGGCCGCAGTAGTAATAAGTGGACTGTTCGGGATATAGAAAAATTGTCACGAATGGAATCAAAATTTCTAGGCGAATTCAGTGAGTTCCCAATGGGACATGCTTGTATGAGTTTGCTTTTCAATATCGAGCAACATTTTAAGGAACGGAATCCAAGTATCATGGTGAAATGAGTAGGTTCCCAATAGGATTCGCATGTAATAAGCTTGTTATTCAAGATAGAGCAACGTTTTAACCAACTGAAACACTGTTTCTTTGTGAATTCAGTTAGTTCCTAGTAGCCTGCTCTTGTAATATGTGTACTTTTAAAGATTTATAAAAATTTGGTGAGCCGAATCTGAGTAACATGGTGAATTCGGTTAGTTCCCAATAGGCCGCAGTAGTAATAAGTGGACTGTTCGGTATATAGAAAAATTTTCACGAATGGAATCAAAATTTCTAGGCGAATTCAGTGAGTTCCCAATGGGACATGCTTGTATGAGTTTGCTCTTCAATATCGAACAACATTTTAAGGAAGGGAATCCAAGTACCATGGTGAATTGAGTAGGTTCCCAATAGGATTCGCATGTAATAAGCTTGTTATTCAAGATAGAGCAACGTTTTAACGAACTGAAACACTGTTTCTTTGTGAATTCAGTTAGTTCCTAGTAGCCTGCTCTTGTAATATGTTTACTTTTAAAGATTTATAAAAATTTGGTGAGCCGAATCTGAGTAACTTGGTGAATTCGGTTAGTTCCCAATAGGCCGCAGTAGTAATAAGTGGACTGTTCAGGATATAGAAAAATTTTCACGAATGGCATCAAACTTTCTAGGCGAATTCAGTGAGTTCCCAAAGGGACATGCTTGTATGAGTTTGCTTTACAATATTGAGGAACATTTTAAGGAACGGAATCCAATATCATGGTGAATTGAGTAGGTTCCCAATAGGATTCGCATGTAATAAGCTTGTTATTCAAGATAGAGCAACGTTTTAACGAACTGAATCACTGTTTCTTTGTGAATTCAGTTAGTTCCTAGTAGCCTGCTCTTGTAATATGTGTACTTTTAAAGATTTATAAAAATTTGGTGAGCTGAATCTGAGTAACATGGTGAATTCGGTTAGTTCCCAATAGGCCGCAGTAGTAATAAGTGGACTGTTCGGGATATAGAAAAATTGTCACGAATGGAATCAAAATTTCTAGGTGAATTCAGTGAGTTTCCAATGGGACATGCTTGTATGAGTTTGCTTTTCAATATCGAGCAACATTTTAAGGTACGGAATCCAAGTATCATGGTGAATTGAGTAGGTTCCCAGTAGGATTCGCATGTAATTAACTTCTTATTCAAATAGAGCAACGTTTGAACGAACTGAAACACTGTTTCTTTGTGAATTCAGTTAGTTCCTAGTAGCCTGCTCTTGTAATATGTGTACTTTTAAAGATTTATAAAAATTTGGTGAGCCGAATCTGAGTAACATGGTGAATTCGGTTAGTTCCCAATAGGCGGCAGTAGTAATAAGTAGACTGTTCGGGATATAGAAAAATTTTCACGAATGGCATCAAACTTTCTAGGCGAATTCAGTGAGTTCCCAATGGGACATGCTTGTATGAGTTTGCTTTTCAATATCGAGCAACATTTTAAGAAACGGACTCTAAGTATCATGGTGAATTGAGTAGGTTCCCAATAGGATTCGCATGTAATAAGCTTGTTATTCAAGATAGAGCAACGTTTTAACGAACTGAAACACTGTTTCTTTGTGAATTCAGTTAGTTCTTAGTAGCCAGCTCTTGTAATATGTGTACTTTTAAAGATTTATAAAAATTTGGTGAGCCGAATCTGAGTAACATGGTGAATTCGGTTAGTTCCCAATAGGCCGCAGTAGTAATAAGTGGACTGTTCGGGATATAGAAAAATTTTCACGAATGGAATCAAAATTTCTAGGCGAATTCAGTGAGTTGCCAATGGGACATGCTTGTATGAGTTTGCTTTTCAATATCGAGCAACATTTTAAGGAACGGAATCCAAGTATCATGGTGAATTGAGTAGGTTCCCAATAGGATTCGCATGTAATAAGCTTGTTATTCAAGATAGAGCAACGTTTTAACGAACTGAAACACTGTTTCTTTGTGAATTCAGTTAGTTCCTAGTAGCCTGCTCTTGTAATATGTGTTCTTTTAAAGATTTATAAAAATTTGGTGAGCCGAATCTGAGTAACATGGTGAATTCGGTTAGTTCCCACTAGGCCGCAGTAGTAATAAGTGGACTGTTCGGGATATAGAAAAATTTTCACGAATGGAATCAAAATTTCTAGGCGAATTCAGTGAGTTCCCAATGGGACATGCTTGTATGAGTTTGCTCTTCAATATCGAACAACATTTTAAGGAACGGAATCCAAGTATCATGGTGAATTGAGTAGGTTCCCAATAGGATTCGCATGTAATAAGCTTGTTATTCAAGATAGAGCAACGTTTTAACGAACTGAAACACTGTTTCTTTGTGAATTCAGTTAGTTCCTAGTAGCCTGCTCTTGTAATATGTGTACTTTTAAAGATTTATAAAAATTTGGTGAGCCGAATCTGAGTAACATGGTGAATTCGGTTAGTTCCCAATAGGCCGCAGTAGTAATAAGTGGACTGTTCGGGATATAGAAAAATTTTCACGAATGGAATCAAAATTTCTAGGCGAATTCAGTGAGTTGCCAATGGGACATGCTTGTATGAGTTTGCTTTACAATATCGAGCAACATTTTAAGGAACGGAATCCAAGTATCATGGTGAATTGAGTAGGTTCCCAATAGGATTCGCATGTAATAAGCTTGTTATTCAAGATAGAGCAACTTTTTAACGAACTGAAACACTGTTTCTTTGTGAATTCAGTTAGTTCCTAGTAGCCTGCTCTTGTAATATGTGTACTTTTAAAGATTTATAAAAATTTGGTGAGCCGTATCTGAGTAACATGGTGAATTCGGTTAGTTCCCAGTAGGCCGCAGTAGTAATAAGTGGACTGTTCGGGATATAGAAAAATTTTCACGAATGGAATCAAAATTTCTAGGCGAATTCAGTGAGTTCCCAATGGGACATGCTTGTATGAGTTTGCTTTTCAATATCGAGCAACATTTTAAGGAACTGAATCCATATATCATGGTGAATTGAGTAGGTTCCCAATAGGATTTGCATGTAATAAGCTTGTTAATCAAGATAGAGCAACGTTTTAACGAACTGAAACACTGTTTCTTTGTGAATTCAGTTAGTTCCTAGTAGCCTGCTCTTGTAATATGTGTACTTTTAAAGATTTATAAAAATTTGGTGAGCCGAATCTGAGTAACATGGTGAATTCGGTTAGTTCCCAATAGGCCGCAGTAGTAATAAGCGGACTGTTCGGGATATAGAAAAATTTTCACGAATGGAATCAAAATTTCTAGGCGAATTCAGTGAGTTGCCAATGGGACATGCTTGTATGAGTTTGCTTTTCAATATCGAGCAACATTTTAAGGAACGGAATCCAAGTATCATGGTGAATTGAGTAGGTTCCCAATAGGATTCGCATGTAATAAGCTTGTTATTCAAGATAGAGCAAGGTTTTTACGAACTGAAACACTGTTTCTTCTGAATTCAGTTAGTTCCTAGTAGCCTGCTCTTGTAATATGTGTACTTTTAAAGATTTATAAAAATTAGGTGAGCCGAGTCTGAGTAACATGGTGAATTCGGTTAGTTCCCACTAGGCCGCAGTAGTAATAAGTGGACTGTTCGGGATATAGAAAAATTTTCACGAATGGAATCAAAATTTCTAGGCGAATTCAGTGAGTTCCCAATGGGACATGCTTGTATGAGTTTACTCTTCAATATCGAGCAACATTTTAAGGAACGGAATCCAAGTATCATGGTGAATTGAGTAGGTTCCCAATAGGATTCGCATGTAATAAGCTTGTTATTCAAGATAGAGCAACGTTTTAACGAACTGAAACACTGTTTCTTTGTGAATTCAGTTAGTTCCTAGTAGCCTGCTCTTGTAATATGTGTACTTTTAAAGATTTATAAAAATTTGGTGAGCCGAATCTGAGTAACATGGTGAATTCGGTTAGTTCCCAATAGGCCGCAGTAGTAAAAAGTGGAATGTTCGGGATATAGAAAAATTTTCACGAGTGGAATCAAAATTTCTAGGCGAATTCAGTGAGTTCCCAAAGGGACATGCTTGTATGAGTTTGCTTTACATTATTGAGCAACATTTTAAGGAACGGAATCCAAGTATCATGGTGAATTGAGTAGGTTCCCAATAGGATTCGCATGTAATAAGCTTGTTATTCAAGATAGAGCAACGTTTTAACGAACTGAAACACTGTTTCTTTGTGAATTCAGTTAGTTCCTAGTAGCCTGCTCTTGGAATATGTGTACTTTTAAAGATTTATAAAATTTGGTGAGCCGAATCTGAGTAACATGGTGAATTCGGTTAGTTCCCAATAGGCCGCAGTAGTAATAAGTGGACTGTTCGGGATATAGAAAAATTGTCACGAATGGAATCAAAATTTCTAGGCGAATTCAGTGAGTTCCCAATGGGACATGCTTGTATGAGTTTGCTTTTCAATATCGAGCAACATTTTAAGGAACGGAATCCAAGTATCATGGTGAAATGAGTAGGTTCCCAATAGGATTCGCATGTAATAAGCTTGTTATTCAAGATAGAGCAACGTTTTAACCAACTGAAACACTGTTTCTTTGTGAATTCAGTTAGTTCCTAGTAGCCTGCTCTTGTAATATGTGTACTTTTAAAGATTTATAAAAATTTGGTGAGCCGAATCTGAGTAACATGGTGAATTCGGTTAGTTCCCAATAGGCCGCAGTAGTATTAAGTGGACTGTTCGGTATATAGAAAAATTTTCACGAATGGAATCAAAATTTCTAGGCGAATTCAGTGAGTTCCCAATGGGACATGCTTGTATGAGTTTGCTTTTCAATATCGAGCAACATTTTAAGGAACGGAATCCAAGTATCATGGTGAATTGAGTAGTTTCCCAATAGGATTCGCATGTAATAAGCTTGTAATTCATGATGGGCAACGTTTTAACGAACTGAAACACTGTTTCTTTGTGAATTCAGTTAGTTCCTAGTAGCCTGCTCTTGTAATATGTTTACTTTTAAAGATTTATAAAAATTTGGTGAGCCGAATCTGAGTAACTTGGTGAATTCGGTTAGTTCCCAATAGGCCGCAGTAGTAATAAGTGGACTGTTCAGGATATAGAAAAATTTTCACGAATGGCATCAAACTTTCTAGGCGAATTCAGTGAGTTCCCAAAGGGACATGCTTGTATGAGTTTGCTTTACAATATTGAGCAACATTTTAAGGAACGGAATCCAATATCATGGTGAATTGAGTAGGTTCCCAATAGGATTCGCATGTAATAAGCTTGTTATTCAAGATAGAGCAACGTTTTAACGAACTGAATCACTGTTTCTTTGTGAATTCAGTTAGTTCCTAGTAGCCTGCTCTTGTAATATGTGTACTTTTAAAGATTTATAAAAATTTGGTGAGCTGAATCTGAGTAACATGGTGAATTCGGTTAGTTCCCAATAGGCCGCAGTAGTAATAAGTGGACTGTTCGGGATATAGAAAAATTGTCACGAATGGAATCAAAATTTCTAGGTGAATTCAGTGAGTTCCCAAAGGGACATGCTTGTATGAGTTTGCTTTTCAATATCGAGCAACATTTTAAGGAACTGAATCCAAGTATCATGGTGAATTGAGTAGGTTCCCAATAGGATTTGCATGTAATAAGCTTGTTAATCAAGATAGAGCAACGTTTTAACGAACTGAAACACTGTTTCTTTGTGAATTCAGTTAGTTCCTAGTAGCCTGCTCTTGTAATATGTGTACTTTTAAAGATTTATAAAAATTTGGTGAGCCGAATCTGAGTAACATGGTGAATTCGGTTAGTTCCCAATAGGCCGCAGTAGTAATAAGCGGACTGTTCGGGATATAGAAAAATTTTCACGAATGGAATCAAAATTTCTAGGCGAATTCAGTGAGTTGCCAATGGGACATGCTTGTATGAGTTTGCTTTTCAATATCGAGCAACATTTTAAGGAACGGAATCCAAGTATCATGGTGAATTGAGTAGGTTCCCAATAGGATTCGCATGTAATAAGCTTGTTATTCAAGATAGAGCAACGTTTTAACGAACTGAAACACTGTTTCTTTGTGAATTCAGTTAGTTCCTAGTAGCCAGCTCTTGTAATATGTGTACTTTTAAAGATTTATAAAAATTTCGTGAGCCGAATCTGAGTAACATGGTGAATTCGGTTAGTTCCCAATAGGCCGCAGTAGTAATAAGTGGACTGTTCGGGATATAGAAAAATTGTCACGAATGGAATCAAAATTTCTAGGTGAATTCAGTGAGTTTCCAATGGGACATGCTTGTATGAGTTTGCTTTTCAATATCGAGCAACATTTTAAGGTACGGAATCCAAGTATCATGGTGAATTGAGTAGGTTCCCAGTAGGATTCGCATGTAATTAACTTCTTATTCAAATAGAGCAACGTTTGAACGAACTGAAACACTGTTTCTTTGTGAATTCAGTTAGTTCCTAGTAGCCTGCTCTTGTAATATGTGTACTTTTAAAGATTTATAAAAATTTGGTGAGCCGAATCTGAGTAACATGGTGAATTCGGTTAGTTCCCAATAGGCCGCAGTAGTAATAAGTGGACTGTTCGGGATATAGAAAAATTTTCACGAATGGCATCAAACTTTCTAGGCGAATTCAGTGAGTTCCCAATGGGACATGCTTGTATGAGTTTGCTTTTCAATATCGAGCAACATTTTAAGAAACGGACTCTAAGTATCATGGTGAATTGAGTAGGTTCCCAATAGGATTCGCATGTAATAAGCTTGTTATTCAAGATAGAGCAACGTTTTAACGAACTGAAACACTGTTTCTTTGTGAATTCAGTTAGTTCCTAGTAGCCAGCTCTTGTAATATGTGTACTTTTAAAGATTTATAAAAATTTCGTGAGCCGAATCTGAGTAACATGGTGAATTCGGTTAGTTCCCAATAGGCCGCAGTAGTAATAAGTGGACTGTTCGGGATATAGAATAATTTTCACGAATGGAATCAAAATTTCTAGGCGAATTCAGTGAGTTCCCAATGGGACATGCTTGTATGAGTTTGCTTTTCAATATCGAGCAACATTTTAAGGAACGGATTCTAAGTATCATGGTGAATTGAGTAGGTTCCCAATAGGATTCGCATGTAATAAGCTTGTTATTCAAGATAGAGCAACGTTTTAACGAACTGAAACACTGTTTCTTTGTGAATTCAGTTAGTTCCTAGTAGCCTGCTCTTGGAATATGTGTACTTTTAAAGATTTATAAAATTTGGTGAGCCGAATCTGAGTAACATGGTGAATTCGGTTAGTTCCCAATAGGCCGCAGTAGTAATAAGTGGACTGTTCGGGATATAGAAAAATTGTCACGAATGGAATCAAAATTTCTAGGCGAATTCAGTGAGTTCCCAATGGGACATGCTTGTATGAGTTTGCTTTTCAATATCGAGCAACATTTTAAGGAACGGAATCCAAGTATCATGGTGAAATGAGTAGGTTCCCAATAGGATTCGCATGTAATAAGCTTGTTATTCAAGATAGAGCAACGTTTTAACCAACTGAAACACTGTTTCTTTGTGAATTCAGTTAGTTCCTAGTAGCCTGCTCTTGTAATATGTGTACTTTTAAAGATTTATAAAAATTTGGTGAGCCGAATCTGAGTAACATGGTGAATTCGGTTAGTTCCCAATAGGCCGCAGTAGTAATAAGTGGACTGTTCGGTATATAGAAAAATTTTCACGAATGGAATCAAAATTTCTAGGCGAATTCAGTGAGTTCCCAATGGGACATGCTTGTATGAGTTTGCTCTTCAATATCGAACAACATTTTAAGGAAGGGAATCCAAGTACCATGGTGAATTGAGTAGGTTCCCAATAGGATTCGCATGTAATAAGCTTGTTATTCAAGATAGAGCAACGTTTTAACGAACTGAAACACTGTTTCTTTGTGAATTCAGTTAGTTCCTAGTAGCCTGCTCTTGTAATATGTTTACTTTTAAAGATTTATAAAAATTTGGTGAGCCGAATCTGAGTAACTTGGTGAATTCGGTTAGTTCCCAATAGGCCGCAGTAGTAATAAGTGGACTGTTCAGGATATAGAAAAATTTTCACGAATGGCATCAAACTTTCTAGGCGAATTCAGTGAGTTCCCAAAGGGACATGCTTGTATGAGTTTGCTTTACAATATTGAGGAACATTTTAAGGAACGGAATCCAATATCATGGTGAATTGAGTAGGTTCCCAATAGGATTCGCATGTAATAAGCTTGTTATTCAAGATAGAGCAACGTTTTAACGAACTGAATCACTGTTTCTTTGTGAATTCAGTTAGTTCCTAGTAGCCTGCTCTTGTAATATGTGTACTTTTAAAGATTTATAAAAATTTGGTGAGCTGAATCTGAGTAACATGGTGAATTCGGTTAGTTCCCAATAGGCCGCAGTAGTAATAAGTGGACTGTTCGGGATATAGAAAAATTGTCACGAATGGAATCAAAATTTCTAGGTGAATTCAGTGAGTTTCCAATGGGACATGCTTGTATGAGTTTGCTTTTCAATATCGAGCAACATTTTAAGGTACGGAATCCAAGTATCATGGTGAATTGAGTAGGTTCCCAGTAGGATTCGCATGTAATTAACTTCTTATTCAAATAGAGCAACGTTTGAACGAACTGAAACACTGTTTCTTTGTGAATTCAGTTAGTTCCTAGTAGCCTGCTCTTGTAATATGTGTACTTTTAAAGATTTATAAAAATTTGGTGAGCCGAATCTGAGTAACATGGTGAATTCGGTTAGTTCCCAATAGGCGGCAGTAGTAATAAGTAGACTGTTCGGGATATAGAAAAATTTTCACGAATGGCATCAAACTTTCTAGGCGAATTCAGTGAGTTCCCAATGGGACATGCTTGTATGAGTTTGCTTTTCAATATCGAGCAACATTTTAAGAAACGGACTCTAAGTATCATGGTGAATTGAGTAGGTTCCCAATAGGATTCGCATGTAATAAGCTTGTTATTCAAGATAGAGCAACGTTTTAACGAACTGAAACACTGTTTCTTTGTGAATTCAGTTAGTTCTTAGTAGCCAGCTCTTGTAATATGTGTACTTTTAAAGATTTATAAAAATTTCGTGAGCCGAATCTGAGTAACATGGTGAATTCGGTTAGTTCCCAATAGGCCGCAGTAGTAATAAGTGGACTGTTCGGGATATAGAATAATTTTCACGAATGGAATCAAAATTTCTAGGCGAATTCAGTGAGTTCCCAATGGGACATGCTTGTATGAGTTTGCTTTTCAATATCGAGCAACATTTTAAGGAACGGATTCTAAGTATCATGGTGAATTGAGTAGGTTCCCAATAGGATTCGCATGTAATAAGCTTGTTATTCAAGATAGAGCAACGTTTTAACGAACTGAAACACTGTTTCTTTGTGAATTCAGTTAGTTCCTAGTAGCCTGCTCTTGTAATATGTGTACTTTTAAAGATTTATAAAAATTTGGTGAGCCGAATCTGAGTAACATGGTGAATTCGGTTAGTTCCCAATAGGCCGCAGTAGTAATAAGTGGACTGTTCGGTATATAGAAAAATTTTCACGAATGGAATCAAAATTTCTAGGCGAATTCAGTGAGTTCCCAATGGGACATGCTTGTATGAGTTTGCTCTTCAATATCGAACAACATTTTAAGGAACGGAATCCAAGTACCATGGTGAATTGAGTAGGTTCCCAATAGGATTCGCATGTAATAAGCTTGTTATTCAAGATAGAGCAACGTTTTAACGAACTGAAACACTGTTTCTTTGTGAATTCAGTTAGTTCCTAGTAACCTGCTCTTGTAATATGTGTACTTTTAAAGATTTATAAAAATTTGGTGAGCCGAATCTGAGTAACATGGTGAATTCGGTTAGTTCCCAATAGGCGGCAGTAGTAATAAGTAGACTGTTCGGGATATAGAAAAATTTTCACGAGTGGAATCAAAATTTCTAGGCGAATTCAGTGAGTTCCCAATGGGACATGCTTGTATGAGTTTGCTTTACAATATCGAGCAACATTTTAAGGAACGGAATCCAAGTATCATGGTGAATTGAGTAGGTTCCCAATAGGATTCGCATGTAATAAGCTTGTTATTCAAGATAGAGCAACGTTTTAACGAACTGAAACACTGTTTCTTTGTGAATTCAGTTAGTTCCTAGTAGCCTGCTCTTGTAATATGTGTACTTTTAAAGATTTATAAAAATTTGGTGTGCCGAATCTGAGTAACATGGTGAATTCGGTTAGTTCCCAATAGGCCGCAGTAGTAATAAGTGGACTGTTCGGGATATAGAAAAATTGTCACGAATGGAATCAAAATTTCTAGGTGAATTCAGTGAGTTTCCAATGGGACATGCTTGTATGAGTTTGCTTTTCAATATCGAGCAACATTTTAAGGAACGGAATCCAAGTATCATGGTGAATTGAGTAGGTTCCCAATAGGATTCCCATGTAATAAGATTGTTATTCAAGATAGAGCAACGTTTGAACGAACTGAAATACTGTTTCTTTGTGAATTCAGTTAGTTCCTAGTAGCCTGCTCTTGTAATATGTGTACTTTTAAAGATTTATAAAAATTTGGTGAGCCGAATCTGAGTAACATGGTGAATTCGGTTAGTTCCCAATAGGCCGTAGTAGTAATAAGTGGACTGTTCGGGATATAGAAAAATTGTCACGAATGGAATCAAAATTTCTAGGCGAATTCAGTGAGTTCCCAATGGGACATGCTTGTATGAGTTTGCTTTTCAATATCGAGCAACATTTTAAGGAACGGAATTCCAAGTATCATGGTGAATTGAGTAGGATCCCAATAGGATTCGCATGTAATAAGCTTGTTATTCAAGATAGAGCAACGTTTTAACGAACTGAAACACTGTTTCTTTGTGAATTCAGTTAGTTCCCAGTAGCCTGCTCTTGTAATAAGTGTACTTTTAAAGATCTATAAATATTTGGTGAGCCGTATCTGAGTAACATGGTGAATTCGGTTAGTTCCCAATAGGCCGCAGTAGTAATAAGTGGACTGTTCGGGATATAGAAAAATTTTCACGAATGGCATCAAACTTTCTAGGCGAATTCAGTGAGTTCCCAATGGGACATGCTTGTATGAGTTTGCTTTTCAATATCGAGCAACATTTTAAGAAACGGACTCTAAGTATCATGGTGAATTGAGTAGGTTCCCAATAGGATTCGCATGTAATAAGCTTGTTATTCAAGATAGAGCAACGTTTTAACGAACTGAAACACTGTTTCTTTGTGAATTCAGTTAGTTCTTAGTAGCCAGCTCTTGTAATATGTGTACTTTTAAAGATTTATAAAAATTTCGTGAGCCGAATCTGAGTAACATGGTGAATTCGGTTAGTTCCCAATAGGCCGCAGTAGTAATAAGTGGACTGTTCGGGATATAGAATAATTTTCACGAATGGAATCAAAATTTCTAGGCGAATTCAGTGAGTTCCCAATGGGACATGCTTGTATGAGTTTGCTTTTCAATATCGAGCAACATTTTAAGGAACGGATTCTAAGTATCATGGTGAATTGAGTAGGTTCCCAATAAGATTCGCATGTAATAAGCTTGTTATTCAAGATAGAGCAACGTTTTAACGAACTGAAACACTGTTTCTTTGTGAATTCAGTTAGTTCCTAGTAGCCTACTCTTGTAATATGTGTACGTTTAAAGATTTATAAAAATTTGGTGAGCCGAATCTGAGTAACATGGTGAATTCGATTAGTTCCCAATAGGCCGCAGTAGTAATAAGTGTACTGTTCGGGATATAGAAAAATTTTCACGAATGGAATCAAAATTTCTAGGCGAATTCAGTGAGTTCCCAATGGGACATGCTTGTATGAGTTTGCTTTTCAATATCGAGCAACATTTTAAGGAACGGAATCCAAGTACCATGGTGAATTGAGTAGGTTCCCAATAGGATTCGCATGTAATAAGCTTGTTATTCAAGATAGAGCAACGTTTTAACGAACTGAAACACTGTTTCTTTGTGAATTCAGTTAGTTCCTAGTAACCTGCTCTTGTAATATGTGTACTTTTAAAGATTTATAAAAATTTGGTGAGCCGAATCTGAGTAACATGGTGAATTCGGTTAGTTCCCAATAGGCGGCAGTAGTAATAAGTAGACTGTTCGGGATATAGAAAAATTTTCACGAGTGGAATCAAAATTTCTAGGCGAATTCAGTGAGTTCCCAATGGGACATGCTTGTATGAGTTTGCTTTACAATATCGAGCAACATTTTAAGGAACGGAATCCAAGTATCATGGTGAATTGAGTAGGTTCCCAATAGGATTCGCATGTAATAAGCTTGTTATTCAAGATAGAGCAACGTTTTAACGAACTGAAACACTGTTTCTTTGTGAATTCAGTTAGTTCCTAGTAGCCTGCTCTTGTAATATGTGTACTTTTAAAGATTTATAAAAATTTGGTGTGCCGAATCTGAGTAACATGGTGAATTCGGTTAGTTCCCAATAGGCCGCAGTAGTAATAAGTGGACTGTTCGGGATATAGAAAAATTGTCACGAATGGAATCAAAATTTCTAGGTGAATTCAGTGAGTTTCCAATGGGACATGCTTGTATGAGTTTGCTTTTCAATATCGAGCAACATTTTAAGGAACGGAATCCAAGTATCATGGTGAATTGAGTAGGTTCCCAATAGGATTCCCATGTAATAAGCTTGTTATTCAAGATAGAGCAACGTTTGAACGAACTGAAATACTGTTTCTTTGTGAATTCAGTTAGTTCCTAGTAGCCTGCTCTTGTAATATGTGTACTTTTAAAGATTTATAAAAATTTGGTGAGCCGAATCTGAGTAACATGGTGAATTCGGTTAGTTCCCAATAGGCCGTAGTAGTAATAAGTGGACTGTTCGGGATATAGAAAAATTGTCACGAATGGAATCAAAATTTCTACGCGAATTCAGTGAGTTCCCAATGGGACATGCTTGTATGAGTTTGCTTTTCAATATCGAGCAACATTTTAAGGAACGGAATTCCAAGTATCATGGTGAATTGAGTAGGATCCCAATAGGATTCGCCTGTAATAAGCTTGTTATTCAAGATAGAGCAACGTTTTAACCAACTGAAACACTGTTTCTTTGTGAATTCAGTTAGTTCCTAGTAGCCTGGTTGTAATACGTGTACTTTTAAAGATTTATAAAAATTTGGTGAGCCGAATCTGAGTAACATGGTGAATTCGGTTAGTTCCCAATAGGCCGCAGTTAATAATTGGACTGTTCGGGATATAGAAAAATTTTCACGAATGGAATCAAAATTTCTAGGCGAATTCAGTGAGTTGCCAATGGGACATGCTTGTATGAGTTTGCTTTTCAATATCGAGCAACATTTTAAGGAACGGAATCCAAGTATCATGGTGAATTGAGTAGGTTCCCAATAGGATTCGCATGTAATAAGCTTGTTATTCAAGATAGAGCAACTTTTTAACGAACTGAAACACTGTTTCTTTGTGAATTCAGTTAGTTCCGAGTAGCCTGCTCTTGTAATATGTGTACTTTTAAAGATTTATAAAAATTTGGTGAGCCGAATCTGAGTAACATGGTGAATTCGCTTAGTTCCCAATAGGCCGCAGTAGTAATAAGTGGACCGTTCGGGATATAGAAAAATTTTTACGAATGGAATCAAAATTTCTAGGCGAATTCAGTGAGTTCCCAATGGGACATGCTTGTATGAGTTTGCTTTTCAATATCGAGCAACATTTTGAGGAACGGAATCCAAGTATCATGGTGAATTGAGTAGGTTCCCAATAGGTTTCGCATGTAATAAGCTTGTTATTCAAGATAGAGCAACGTTTTAACGAACTGAAACACTGTTTCTTTGTGAATTCAGTTAGTTCCTAGTAGCCTGCTCTTGTAATATGTGTACTTTTAAAGATTTATAAAAATTTGGTGAGCCGAATCTGAGTAACATGGTGAATTCGGTTAGTTCCCAATAGGCCGCAGTAGTAATAAGTGGACTGTTCGGGATATAGAAAAATTTTCACGAATGGAATCAAAATTTCTAGGCGAATTCAGTGAGTTGCCAATGGGACATGCTTGTATGAGTTTGCTTTTCAATATCGAGCAACATTTTAAGGAACGGAATCCAAGTATCATGGTGAATTGAGTAGGTTCCCAATAGGATTCGCATGTAATAAGCTTGTTATTCAAGATAGAGCAACGTTTTAACGAACTGAAACACTGTTTCTTTGTGAATTCAGTTAGTTCCTAGTAGCCTGCTCTTGTAATATGTGTTCTTTTAAAGATTTATAAAAATTTGGTGAGCCGAATCTGAGTAACATGGTGAATTCGGTTAGTTCCCACTAGGCCGCAGTAGTAATAAGTGGACTGTTCGGGATATAGAAAAATTTTCACGAATGGAATCAAAATTTCTAGGCGAATTCAGTGAGTTCCCAATGGGACATGCTTGTATGAGTTTGCTCTTCAATATCGAACAACATTTTAAGGAACGGAATCCAAGTATCATGGTGAATTGAGTAGGTTCCCAATAGGATTCGCATGTAATAAGCTTGTTATTCAAGATAGAGCAACGTTTTAACGAACTGAAACACTGTTTCTTTGTGAATTCAGTTAGTTCCTAGTAGCCTGCTCTTGTAATATGTGTTCTTTTAAAGATTTATAAAAATTTGGTGAGCCGAATCTGAGTAACATGGTGAATTCGGTTAGTTCCCACTAGGCCGCAGTAGTAATAAGTGGACTGTTCGGGATATAGAAAAATTTTCACGAATGGAATCAAAATTTCTAGGCGAATTCAGTGAGTTCCCAATGGGACATGCTTGTATGAGTTTGCTCTTCAATATCGAACAACATTTTAAGGAACGGAATCCAAGTATCATGGTGAATTGAGTAGGTTCCCAATAGGATTCGCATGTAATAAGCTTGTTATTCAAGATAGAGCAACGTTTTAACGAACTGAAACACTGTTTCTTTGTGAATTCAGTTAGTTCCTAGTAGCCTGCTCTTGTAATATGTGTACTTTTAAAGATTTATAAAAATTTGGTGAGCCGAATCTGAGTAACATGGTGAATTCGGTTAGTTCCCAATAGGCCGCAGTAGTAATAAGTGGACTGTTCGGGATATAGAAAAATTTTCACGAATGGAATCAAAATTTCTAGGCGAATTCAGTGAGTTGCCAATGGGACATGCTTGTATGAGTTTGCTTTTCAATATCGAGCAACATTTTAAGGAACGGAATCCAAGTATCATGGTGAATTGAGTAGGTTCCCAATAGGATTCGCATGTAATAAGCTTGTTATTCAAGATAGAGCAACGTTTTAACGAACTGAAACACTGTTTCTTTGTGAATTCAGTTAGTTCCTAGTAGCCTGCTCTTGTAATATGTGTTCTTTTAAAGATTTATAAAAATTTGGTGAGCCGAATCTGAGTAACATGGTGAATTCGGTTAGTTCCCACTAGGCCGCAGTAGTAATAAGTGGACTGTTCGGGATATAGAAAAATTTTCACGAATGGAATCAAAATTTCTAGGCGAATTCAGTGAGTTCCCAATGGGACATGCTTGTATGAGTTTGCTCTTCAATATCGAACAACATTTTAAGGAACGGAATCCAAGTATCATGGTGAATTGAGTAGGTTCCCAATAGGATTCGCATGTAATAAGCTTGTTATTCAAGATAGAGCAACGTTTTAACGAACTGAAACACTGTTTCTTTGTGAATTCAGTTAGTTCCTAGTAGCCTGCTCTTGTAATATGTGTACTTTTAAAGATTTATAAAAATTTGGTGAGCCGAATCTGAGTAACATGGTGAATTCGGTTAGTTCCCAATAGGCCGCAGTAGTAATAAGTGGACTGTTCGGGATATAGAAAAATTTTCACGAATGGAATCAAAATTTCTAGGCGAATTCAGTGAGTTGCCAATGGGACATGCTTGTATGAGTTTGCTTTACAATATCGAGCAACATTTTAAGGAACGGAATCCAAGTATCATGGTGAATTGAGTAGGTTCCCAATAGGATTCGCATGTAATAAGCTTGTTATTCAAGATAGAGCAACTTTTTAACGAACTGAAACACTGTTTCTTTGTGAATTCAGTTAGTTCCTAGTAGCCTGCTCTTGTAATATGTGTACTTTTAAAGATTTATAAAAATTTGGTGAGCCGTATCTGAGTAACATGGTGAATTCGGTTAGTTCCCAGTAGGCCGCAGTAGTAATAAGTGGACTGTTCGGGATATAGAAAAATTTTCACGAATGGAATCAAAATTTCTAGGCGAATTCAGTGAGTTCCCAATGGGACATGCTTGTATGAGTTTGCTTTTCAATATCGAGCAACATTTTAAGGAACTGAATCCAAGTATCATGGTGAATTGAGTAGGTTCCCAATAGGATTTGCATGTAATAAGCTTGTTAATCAAGATAGAGCAACGTTTTAACGAACTGAAACACTGTTTCTTTGTGAATTCAGTTAGTTCCTAGTAGCCTGCTCTTGTAATATGTGTACTTTTAAAGATTTATAAAAATTTGGTGAGCCGAATCTGAGTAACATGGTGAATTCGGTTAGTTCCCAATAGGCCGCAGTAGTAATAAGCGGACTGTTCGGGATATAGAAAAATTTTCACGAATGGAATCAAAATTTCTAGGCGAATTCAGTGAGTTGCCAATGGGACATGCTTGTATGAGTTTGCTTTTCAATATCGAGCAACATTTTAAGGAACGGAATCCAAGTATCATGGTGAATTGAGTAGGTTCCCAATAGGATTCGCATGTAATAAGCTTGTTATTCAAGATAGAGCAAGGTTTTTACGAACTGAAACACTGTTTCTTCTGAATTCAGTTAGTTCCTAGTAGCCTGCTCTTGTAATATGTGTACTTTTAAAGATTTATAAAAATTAGGTGAGCCGAATCTGAGTAACATGGTGAATTCGGTTAGTTCCCACTAGGCCGCAGTAGTAATATGTGGACTGTTCGGGATATAGAAAAATTTTCACGAATGGAATCAAAATTTCTAGGCGAATTCAGTGAGTTCCCAATGGGACATGCTTGTATGAGTTTACTCTTCAATATCGAGCAACATTTTAAGGAACGGAATCCAAGTATCATGGTGAATTGAGTAGGTTCCCAATAGGATTCGCATGTAATAAGCTTGTTATTCAAGATAGAGCAACGTTTTAACGAACTGAAACACTGTTTCTTTGTGAATTCAGTTAGTTCCTAGTAGCCTGCTCTTGTAATATGTGTACTTTTAAAGATTTATAAAAATTTGGTGAGCCGAATCTGAGTAACATGGTGAATTCGGTTAGTTCCCAATAGGCCGCAGTAGTAAAAAGTGGAATGTTCGGGATATAGAAAAATTTTCACGAGTGGAATCAAAATTTCTAGGCGAATTCAGTGAGTTCCCAAAGGGACATGCTTGTATGAGTTTGCTTTACATTATTGAGCAACATTTTAAGGAACGGAATCCAAGTATCATGGTGAATTGAGTAGGTTCCCAATAGGATTCACATGTAATAAGCTTGTTATTCAAGATAGAGCAACGTTTTAACGAACTGAAACACTGTTTCTTTGTGAATTCAGTTAGTTCCTAGTAGCCTGCTCTTGGAATATGTGTACTTTTAAAGATTTATAAAATTTGGTGAGCCGAATCTGAGTAACATGGTGAATTCGGTTAGTTCCCAATAGGCCGCAGTAGTAATAAGTGGACTGTTCGGGATATAGAAAAATTGTCACGAATGGAATCAAAATTTCTAGGCGAATTCAGTGAGTTCCCAATGGGACATGCTTGTATGAGTTTGCTTTTCAATATCGAGCAACATTTTAAGGAACGGAATCCAAGTATCATGGTGAAATGAGTAGGTTCCCAATAGGATTCGCATGTAATAAGCTTGTTATTCAAGATAGAGCAACGTTTTAACCAACTGAAACACTGTTTCTTTGTGAATTCAGTTAGTTCCTAGTAGCCTGCTCTTGTAATATGTGTACTTTTAAAGATTTATAAAAATTTGGTGAGCCGAATCTGAGTAACATGGTGAATTCGGTTAGTTCCCAATAGGCCGCAGTAGTAATAAGTGGACTGTTCGGTATATAGAAAAATTTTCACGAATGGAATCAAAATTTCTAGGCGAATTCAGTGAGTTCCCAATGGGACATGCTTGTATGAGTTTGCTTTTCAATATCGAGCAACATTTTAAGGAACGGAATCCAAGTATCATGGTGAATTGAGTAGTTTCCCAATAGGATTCGCATGTAATAAGCTTGTAATTCATGATGGGCAACGTTTTAACGAACTGAAACACTGTTTCTTTGTGAATTCAGTTAGTTCCTAGTAGCCTGCTCTTGTAATATGTTTACTTTTAAAGATTTAAAAAATTTGGTGAGCCGAATCTGAGTAACATGGTGAATTCGGTTAGTTCCCAATAGGCCGCAGTAGTAATAAGTGGACTGTTCAGGATATAGAAAAATTTTCACGAATGGCATCAAACTTTCTAGGCGAATTCAGTGAGTTCCCAAAGGGACATGCTTGTATGAGTTTGCTTTACAATATTGAGCAACATTTTAAGGAACGGAATCCAATATCATGGTGAATTGAGTAGGTTCCCAATAGGATTCGCATGTAATAAGCTTGTTATTCAAGATAGAGCAACGTTTTAACGAACTGAATCACTGTTTCTTTGTGAATTCAGTTAGTTCCTAGTAGCCTGCTCTTGTAATATGTGTACTTTTAAAGATTTATAAAAATTTGGTGAGCTGAATCTGAGTAACATGGTAAATTCGGTTAGTTCCCAATAGGCCGCAGTAGTAATAAGTGGACTGTTCGGGATATAGAAAAATTGTCACGAATGGAATCAAAATTTCTAGGTGAATTCAGTGAGTTTCCAATGGGACATGCTTGTATGAGTTTGCTTTTCAATATCGAGCAACATTTTAAGGTACGGAATCCAAGTATCATGGTGAATTGAGTAGGTTCCCAGTAGGATTCGCATGTAATTAACTTCTTATTCAAATAGAGCAACGTTTGAACGAACTGAAACACTGTTTCTTTGTGAATTCAGTTAGTTCCTAGTAGCCTGCTCTTGTAATATGTGTACTTTTAAAGATTTATAAAAATTTGGTGAGCCGAATCTGAGTAACATGGTGAATTCGGTTAGTTCCCAATAGGCCGCAGTAGTAATAAGTGGACTGTTCGGGATATCGAAAAATTGTCACGAATGGAATCAAAATTTCTAGGCGAATTCAGTGAGTTCCCAATGGGACATGCTTGTATGAGTTTGCTTTTCAATATCGAGCAACATTTTAAGAAACGGACTCTAAGTATCATGGTGAATTGAGTAGGTTCCCAATAGGATTCGCATGTAATAAGCTTGTTATTCAAGATAGAGCAACGTTTTAACGAACTGAAACACTGTTTCTTTGTGAATTCAGTTAGTTCTTAGTAGCCAGCTCTTGTAATATGTGTACTTTTAAAGATTTATAAAAATTTCGTGAGCCGAATCTGAGTAACATGGTGAATTCGGTTAGTTCCCAATAGGCCGCAGTAGTAATAAGTGGACTGTTCGGGATATAGAATAATTTTCACGAATGGAATCAAAATTTCTAGGCGAATTCAGTGAGTTCCCAATGGGACATGCTTGTATGAGTTTGCTTTTCAATATCGAGCAACATTTTAAGGAACGGATTCTAAGTATCATGGTGAATTGAGTAGGTTCCCAGTAAGATTCGCATGTAATAAGCTTGTTATTCAAGATAGAGCAACGTTTTAACGAACTGAAACACTGTTTCTTTGTGAATTCAGTTAGTTCCTAGTAGCCTACTCTTGTAATATGTGTACGTTTAAAGATTTATAAAAATTTGGTGAGCCGAATCTGAGTAACATGGTGAATTCGATTAGTTCCCAATAGGCCGCAGTAGTAATAAGTGTACTGTTCGGGATATAGAAAAATTTTCACGAATGGAATCAAAATTTCTAGGCGAATTCAGTGAGTTGCCAATGGGACATGCTTGTATGAGTTTGCTTTTCAATATCGAGCAACATTTTAAGGAACGGAATCCAAGTACCATGGTGAATTGAGTAGGTTCCCAATAGGATTCGCATGTAATAAGCTTGTTATTCAAGATAGAGCAACGTTTTAACGAACTGAAACACTGTTTCTTTGTGAATTCAGTTAGTTCCTAGTAACCTGCTCTTGTAATATGTGTACTTTTAAAGATTTATAAAAATTTGGTGAGCCGAATCTGAGTAACATGGTGAATTCGGTTAGTTCCCAATAGGCGGCAGTAGTAATAAGTAGACTGTTCGGGATATAGAAAAATTTTCACGAGTGGAATCAAAATTTCTAGGCGAATTCAGTGAGTTCCCAATGGGACATGCTTGTATGAGTTTGCTTTACAATATCGAGCAACATTTTAAGGAACGGAATCCAAGTATCATGGTGAATTGAGTAGGTTCCCAATAGGATTCGCATGTAATAAGCTTGTTATTCAAGATAGAGCAACGTTTTAACGAACTGAAACACTGTTTCTTTGTGAATTCAGTTAGTTCCTAGTAGCCTGCTCTTGTAATATGTGTACTTTTAAAGATTTATAAAAATTTGGTGTGCCGAATCTGAGTAACATGGTGAATTCGGTTAGTTCCCAATAGGCCGCAGTAGTAATAAGTGGACTGTTCGGGATATAGAAAAATTGTCACGAATGGAATCAAAATTTCTAGGTGAATTCAGTGAGTTTCCAATGGGACATGCTTGTATGAGTTTGCTTTTCAATATCGAACAACATTTTAAGGAACGGAATCCAAGTATCATGGTGAATTGAGTAGGTTCCCAATAGGATTCCCATGTAATAAGCTTGTTATTCAAGATAGAGCAACGTTTGAACGAACTGAAATACTGTTTCTTTGTGAATTCAGTTAGTTCCTAGTAGCCTGCTCTTGTAATATGTGTACTTTTAAAGATTTATAAAAATTTGGTGAGCCGAATCTGAGTAACATGGTGAATTCGGTTAGTTCCCAATAGGCCGTAGTAGTAATAATTGGACTGTTCGGGATATAGAAAAATTGTCACGAATGGAATCAAAATTTCTACGCGAATTCAGTGAGTTCCCAATGGGACATGCTTGTATGAGTTTGCTTTTCAATATCGAGCAACATTTTAAGGAACGGAATTCCAAGTATCATGGTGAATTGAGTAGGATCCCAATAGGATTCGCATGTAATAAGCTTGTTATTCAAGATAGAGCAACGTTTTAACGAACTGAAACACTGTTTCTTTGTGAATTCAGTTAGTTCCCAGTAGCCTGCTCTTGTAATAAGTGTACTTTTAAAGATCTATAAATATTTGGTGAGCCGTATCTGAGTAACATGGTGAATTCGGTTAGTTCCCAATAGGCCGCAGTAGTAATAAATGGACTGTTCGGGATATAGAAAAATTTTCACGAATGGAATCAAAATTTCTAGGCGAATTCAGTGAGTTCCCAATGGGACATGCTTGTATGAGTTTGCTCTTCAATATCGAGCAACATTTTAAGGAACGGATTCTAAGTACCATGGTGATTGAGTAGGTTCCCAATAGGATTCGCATGTAATAAGCTTGTTATTCAAGATAGAGCAACGTTTTAACGAACTGAAACACTGTTTCTTTGTGAACTCAGTTAGTTCCTAGTAGCCTGCTCTTGTATTATGTGTACTTTTAAAGATTTATAAAAATTTGGTGAGCCGAATCTGAGTAACATGGTGATTTCGGTTAGTTCCCAATAGGCCGCAGTAGTAATAAGTGGACTGTTCGGGATATAGAAAAATTGTCAGGAATGGAATCAAAATTTCTAGGCGAATTCAGTGAGTTCCCAATGGGACATGCTTGTATGAGTTTACTTTACAATATTGAGCAACATTTTAAGGAACGGAATCCAAGTATCATGGTGAATTGAGTAGGTTCCCAATAGGATTCGCATGTAATAATCTTGTTATTCAAGATAGAGCAACGTTTTAACGAACTGAAACACTGTTTCTTTTGAATTCAGTTATTTCGTAGTAGCCTGCTATTGTAATATGTGTACTTTTAAAGATTTATAAAAATTTGGTGAGCCGAATCTGAGTAATATGGTGAATTCGATTAGTTCCCAATAGGCCGCAGTAGTAATAAGTGGACAGTTCGGGATATAGAAAAATTTTCACGAATGGAATCAAAATTTCTAGGCGAATTCAGTGAGTTCCCAATGGGACATGCTTGTATGAGTTTGCTTTTCAATATCGAACAACATTTTAAGGAACGGAATCTAAGTACCATAGTGAATTGAGTAGGGTCCCAATAGGATTCGCATGTAATAAGCTTGTTATTCAAGATAGAGCAACGTTTTAACGAACTGAAACACTGTTTCTTTGTGAATTCAGGTAGTTCCTAGTAGCCTGCTCTTGTAATATGTGTACTTTTAAAGATTTATAAAAATTTGGTGAGCCGAATCTGAGTAACATGGTGAATTCGGTTAGTTCCCAATAGGCCGCAGTAGTAATAAGTGGACTGTTCGGGATATAGAAAAATTGTCAGGAATGTAATCAAAATTTCTAGGCGAATTCAGTGAGTTCCCAATGGGACATGCTTGTATGAGTTTGCTTTTCAATATCGAGCAACATTTAAGGAACGGAATCCAAGTATCATGGTGAATTGAGTAGGTTCCCAATAGTATTCGCATGTAATAAGCTTGTTATTCAAGATAGAGCAACGTTTTAACGAACTGAAACACTGTTTCTTTGTGAATTCAGTTAGTTCCTAGTAGCCTGCTCTTGTAATATGTGTACTTTTAAAGATTTATAAAAATTTGGTGAGCCGAATCTGAGTAACATGGTGAATTCGGTTAGTTCCCAATAGTCCGCAGTAGTAATAAGTGGACTGTTCGGGATATAGAAAAATTGTCACGAATGGAATCAAATTTCTAGGCGAATTCAGTGAGTTCCCAATGGGACATGCTTGTATGAGTTTGCTTTTCAATATCGAGCAACATTATAAGGAACGGAATCTAAGTACCATGGTGAATTGAGTAGGTTCCCAATAGTATTCGCATGTAATAAGCTTGTTATTCAAGATAGAGCAACGTTTTAACGAACTGAAACACTGTTTCTTGTGAATTCAGTTAGTTCCTAGTAGCCTGCTCTTGTAATATGTGTACTTTTAAAGATTTATAAAAATTTGGTGAGCCGAATCTGAGTAACATGGTGAATTCGGTTAGTTCCCAATAGGCCGCAGTAGTAATAAGTGGACTGTTCGGGATATAGAAAAATTTTCACGAATGGCATCAAACTTTCTAGGCGAATTCAGTGAGTTCCCAATGGGACATGCTTGTATGAGTTTGCTTTTCAATATCGAGCAACATTTTAAGGAACGGACTCTAAGTATCATGGTAAATTGAGTAGGTTCCCAATAGGATTCGCATGTAATAAGCTTGTTATTCAAGATAGAGCAACGTTTTAACGAACTGAAACACTGTTTCTTTGTGAATTCAGTTATTTCTTAGTAGCCAGCTCTTGTAATATGTGTACTTTTAAAGATTTATAAAAATTTGGTGAGCCGAATCTGAGTAACATGGTGAATTCGGTTAGTTCCCAATAGGCCGCAGTAGTAATAAGTGGACTGTTGGGATATAGAATAATTTTCACGAATGGAATCAAAATTTCTAGGCGAATTCAGTGAGTTCCCAATGGGACATGCTTGTATGAGTTTGCTTTTCAATATCGAGCAACATTTTAAGGAACGGAATCCAAGTACCATGGTGAATTGAGTAGGTTCCCAATAGGATTCGCATGTAATAAGCTTGTTATTCAAGATAGAACAACGTTTTAACGAACTGAAACACTGTTTCTTTGTGAATTCAGTTAGTTCCTAGTAGCCTGCTCTTGTAATATGTGTACTTTTAAAGATTTATAAAAATTTGGTGAGCCGAATCTGAGTAACATGGTGAATTCGGTTAGTTCCCAATAGGCCGCAGTAGTAATAAGTGGACTGTTCGGGATATAGAAAAATTTTCACGAATGGAATCAAAATTTCTAGGCGAATTCAGTGAGTTCCCAATGGGACATGCTTGTATGAGTTTGCTTTTCAATATCGAGCAACATTTTAAGGAACGGACTCTAAGTATCATGGTGAATTGAGTAGGTTCCCAATAGGATTCGCATGTAATAAGCTTCTTATTCAAGATAGAGCAACGTTTTAACGAACTGAAACACTGTTTCTTTGTGAATTCAGTTAGTTCCTAGTAGCCTGCTCTTGTAATATGTGTACTTTTAAAGATTTATAAAAATTTTGTGAGCCGAATCTGAGGAACATGGTGAATTCGGTTAGTTCCCAATAGGCCGCAGTAGTAATAAGTGGACTGTTCGGGATATAGAAAAATTTTCACGAATGGAATCAAATTTCTAGGCGAATTCAGTGAGTTCCCAATGGGACATGCTTGTATGAGTTTGCTTTTCAATATCGAGCAACATTTTAAGGAACGGAATCTAAGGACCATGGAGAATTGTGTAGGTTCCCAATAAAATTCGCATGTAATAAGCTTGTTATTCAAGATAGAGCAACGTTTTAACGAACTGAAACACTGTTTCTTTGTGAATTCAGTTAGTTCAGAGTAGCCTGCTCTTGTAATATGTGTACTTTTAAAGATTTATAAAAATTTGGTGAGCCGAATCTGAGTAACATGGTGAATTCGGTTAGTTCCCAATAGGCCGCAGTAGTAATAAGTGGACTGCTCTGGATATAGAAAAATTTTCACGAATGGCATCAAACTTTCTAGGCGAATTCAGTGAGTTCCCAATGGGACATGCTTGCATGAGTTTGCTTTTCAATATCGAGCAACATTTTAAGGAACGGACTCTAAGTATCATGGTGAATTGAGTAGGTTCCCAATAGGATTCGCATGTAATAAGTTGTTATTCAAGATAGAGCAACGTTTTAACGAACTGAAACACTGGTACTTTGTGAATTCAGTTAGTTCCTAGTAGCCTGCTATTGTAATATGTGTACTTTTAAAGATTTATAAAAATTTGGTGAGCCGAATCTGAGTTACATGGTGAATTCGGTTAGTTCCCAATAGGCCGCAGTAGTAATAGGTGGACTGTTCAGGATATAGAAAAATTTTCACGAATGGAATCAAATTTCTAGGCGAATTCAGTGAGTTCCCAATGGGACATGCTTGTATGAGTTTGCTTTTCAATATCGAGCAACATTTTAAGGAACGGAATATAAGTACCATGGTGAATTGAGTAGGTTCCCAATAGGATTCGCATGTAATAAGCTTGTTATTCAAGATAGAGCAACGTTTTAACGAACTGAAACACTGTTTCTTTGTGAATTCAGTTAGTTCCTAGTAGCCTGCTCTTGTAATATGTGTACTTTTAAAGATTTATAAAAATTTGGTGAGCCGAATCTGAGGAACATGGTGAATACGCCTAGTTCCCAATAGGCCGCAGTAGTAATAAGTGGACTGTTTGGGATATAGAAAAATTTTCACGAATGGAATGAAATTTCTGGGCGAATTCAGTGAGTTCCCAATGGGACATGCTTGCATGAGTTTGCTTTTCAATATCGAGCAACATTTTAAGGAACGGACTCTAAGTATCATGGTGAATTGAGTAGGTTCCCAATAGTATTCGCATGTAATAAGCTTGTTATTCAAGATAGAGCAACGTTTTAACGAACTGAAACACTGGTACTTTGTGAATTCAGTTAGTTCCTAGTAGCCTGCTCTTGTAATATGTGTACTTTTAAAGATTTATAAAAATTTGGTGAGCCGAATCTGAGTAACATGGTGAATTCGGTTAGTTCCCAATAGGCCGCAGTAGTAATAAGTGGACTGTTCAGGATATAGAAAAATTTTCACGAATGGAATCAAATTTCTAGGCGAATTCAGTGAGTTCCCAATGGGACATGCTTGTATGAGTTTGCTTTTCAATATCGAGCAACATTTTAAGGAACGGAATATAAGTACCATGGTGAATTGAGTTGGTTCACAATAGGATTCGCATGTAATAAGCTTGTTATTCAAGATAGAGCAACGTTTTAACGAACTGAAACACTGTTGCTTTGTGAATTCAGTTAGTTTCTAGTAGCCTACTCTTGTAATATGTGTACTTTTAAAGATTTATAAAAATTTGGTGAGCCGAATCTGAGTAACATGGTGAATTCGGTTAGTTCCCAATAGGCCGCAGTAGTAATAAGTGGACTGTTCGGGATATAGAAAAATTTTCACGAATGGAATCAAAATTTCTAGGTGAATTCAGTGAGTTCCCAATGGGACATGCTTGTATGAGTTTGCTTTTCAATATCGAGCAACATTTTAAGGAACGGACTCTAAGTATCATGGTGAATTGAGTAGGTTCCCAATAGGATTCGCATGTAATAAGCTTGTTATTCAAGATAGAGCAACGTTTTAACGAACTGAAACACTATTTCTTTGTGAATTCAGTTAGTTCCTAGTAGCCTGCTCTTGTAATATGTGTACTTTTAAAGATTTATAAAAATTTGGTGAGCCGAATCTGAGTAACATGGTGAATTCGGTTAGTTCCCAATAGGCCGCAGTAGTAATAAGTGGACTGTTCGGGATATAGAAAAATTTTCACGAATGGAATCAAAATTTCTAGGCGAATTCAGTGAGTTCCCAATGGGACATGCTTGTATGAGTTTGCTTTTCAATATCGAGCAACATTTTAAGGAACGGATTCTAAGTATCATGGTGAATTGAGTAGGCTCCCAATAAGATTCGCATGTAATAAGCTTGTTATTCAAGATAGAGCAACGTTTTAACGAACTGAAACACTGTTTCTTTGTGAATTCTGTTAGTTCCTAGTAGCTTACTCTTCTAATATGTGTACGTTTAAAGATTTATAAAAATTTGGTGAGCCGAATCTGAGTAACATGGTGAATTTGTTTAGTTCCCAATAGGCCGCAGTAGTAATAAGTGGACTGTTCGGGATATAGAAAAATTTTAACGAATGGAATCAAAATTTCTAGGCGAATTCAGTGAGTTCCCAATGGGACATGCTTGTATGAGTTTGCTTTTAAATATCGAGCAACATTTTAAGGAACGGGATCCAGTACCATGGTGAATTGAGTAGGTTCCCATTAGGATTCGCATGTAATAAGCTTGTTATTCAAGATAGAGCAACGTTTTAACGAACTGAAACACTGTTTCTTTGTGAATTCAGTTAGTTCCTAGTAGCCTGCTCTTGTAATATGTGTACTTTTAAAGATTTATAAAAATTTGGTGAGCCGAATCTGAGTAACATGGTGAATTCGGTTAGTTCCCAATAGGCCGCAGTAGTAATAAGTGGACTGTTCGGGATATAGAAAAATTTTCACGAATGGAATCAAAATTTCTAGGCGAATTCAGTGAGTTCCCAATGGGACATGCTTGTATGACTTTGCTTTTCAATATCGAGCAACATTTTAAGGAACGGAATCCAAGTACCAAGGTGAATTGAGTAGGTTCCCAATAGGATTCGCATGTAATAAGCTTGTTATTCAAGATAGAGCAACGTTTTAACGAACTGAAACACTGTTTCTTTGTGAATTCAGTTAGTTCCTAGTAGCCTGCTCTTGTAATATGTGTACTTTTAAAGATTTATAAAAATTTGGTGAGCCGAATCTGAGTAACATGGTGAATTCGGTTAGTTCCCAATAGGCCGCAGTAGTAATAAGTGGAATGTTCGGGATATAGAAAAATTTTCACGAGTGGAATCAAAATTTCTAGGCGAATTCAGTGAGTTCCCAATGGGACATGCTTGTATGAGTTTGCTTTACAATATC
This sequence comes from Rattus norvegicus, assembly GCF_021556685.1. NCBI lineage: Eukaryota > Metazoa > Chordata > Mammalia > Rodentia > Muridae > Rattus > Rattus norvegicus. The sequence goes on from NC_141544.1 coordinate 10,753,576, forward strand.
GAGCAACATTTTAAGGAACGGAATCCAAGTATCATGGTGAATAATAGGTTCCCAATAGGATTCGCATGTAATAAGCTTGTTATTCAAGATAGAGAAACGTTTTAACGAACTGAAACACTGTTTCTTTGTGAATTCAGTTAGATCCTAGTAGCCTGCTCTTGTAATATGTGTACTTTTAAAGATTTATAAAAATTTGGTGAGCCGAATCTGAGTAACATGGTGAATTCGGATAGTTCCCAATAGGCCGCAGTAGTAATAAGTGGACTGTTCGGGATATAGAAAAATTTTCACGAATGGAATCAAAATTTCTAGGCGAATTCAGTGAGTTGCCAATGGGACATGCTTGTATGAGTTTGCTTTTCAATATCGAGCAACATTTTAAGGAACGGAATCCAAGTATCATGGTGAATTGAGTAGGTTCCCAATAGGATTCGCACGTAATAAGCTTGTTATTCAAGATAGAGCAATGTTTGAACGAACTGAAACACTGTTTCTTTGTGAATTCAGTTAGTTCCTAGTAGCCTGCTCTTGTAATATGTGTACTTTTGAAGATTTATAAAAATTTGGTGAGCCGAATCTGAGTAACATGGTGAATTCGGTTAGTTCCCAATAGGCCGCAGTAGTAATAAGTGGACTGTTCGGGATATAGAAAAATTTTCACGAATTGAATCAAAATTTCTAGGCGAATTCAGTGAGTTCCCAATGGGACATGCTTGTATGAGTTTGTTTTTCAATATCGAGCAACATTTTAAGGAACGGAATCCAAGTACCATGGTGAATTGAGTAGGTTCCCAATAGGATTCGCATGTAATAAGCTTGTTATTCAAGATAGAGCAACGTTTTAACGAACTGAAACACTGTTACTTTGTGAATTCAGTTAGTTCCTAGTAGCCTGCTCTTGGAATATGTGGACTTTTAAAGATTTATAAAAATTTGGTGAGCCGAATCTGAGTAACATGGTGAATTCGGTTTGTTCCCAATAGGCCGCAGTGGTAATAATTGGCCTGTTCGGGATATAGAAAAATTTTCACGAATGGAATCCAAATTTCTAGGCGAATTCAGTGAGTTCCCAATGGGACATGCTTGTATGAGTTTGCTTTTCAATATCGAGCAACATTGTAAGGAACGGAATCTAAGTACCATGGTGAATTGAGTAGGTTCCCAATAAAATTCGCATGTACTAAGCTTGTTATTCAAGATAGAGCAACGTTTTAACGAACTGAAACACTGTTTCTTTGTGAATTCAGTTAGTTCCTAGTAGCCTGCTCTTGTAATATGTGTACTTTTGAAGATTTATAAAAATTTGTTGAGCCGAATCTGAGTAACATGGTGAATTCGGTTAGTTCCCAATAGGCCGCAGTAGTAATAAGTGGACTGTTCGGGATATAGAAAAATTTTCACGAATGGCATCAAACTTTCTAGGCGAATTCAGTGAGTTCCCAATGGGACATGCTTGTATGAGTTTGCTTTTCAATATCGAGCAACATTTTAAGGAACGGACTCTAAGTATCATGGTGAATTGAGTAGGTTCCCAATAGGATTCGCATGTAATAAGCTTGTTATTCAAGATAGAGCAACGTTTTAACGAACTGAAACACTGTTTCTTTGTGAATTCAGTTAGTTCTTAGTAGCCAGCTCTTGTAATATGTGTACTTTTAAAGATTTATAAAAATTTCGTGAGCCGAATCTGAGTAACATGGTGAATTCGGTTAGTTCCCAATAGGCCGCAGTAGTAATAAGTGGACTGTTCGGGATATAGAACATTTGTCACGAATGGAATCAAAATTTCTAGGCGAATTCAGTGAGTTCCCAATGGGACATGCTTGTATGAGTTTGCTTTTCAATATCGAGCAACATTTTAAGGAACGGACTCTAAGAATCATGGTGAATTGAGTAGGTTCCCAATAGGATTCGCATGTAATAAGCTTGTTATTCAAGATAGAGCAACGTTTTAACGAACTGAAACACTGTTTCTTTGTGAATTCAGTTAGTTCCTAGTAGCCTGCTCTTGTAATATGTGTACTTTTAAAGATTTATAAAAATTTGGTGAGCCGAATCTGAGTAACATGGTGAATTCGGTTAGTTCCCAATCGGCCGCAGTTAATAAGTGGACTGTTCGGGATATAGAAAAATTTTCACGAATGGAATCAAAATTTCTAGGCGAATTCAGTGAGTTCCCAATGGGACATGCTTGTATGAGTTTGCTTTTCAATATCGAGCAACATTTTAAGGAACGGAATCCAAGTACCATGGTGAATTGAGTAGGTTCCCAATAGGATTCGCATGTAATAAGCTTGTTATTCAAGATAGAGCAACGTTTTAACGAACTGAAACACTGTTTCTTTGTGAATTCAGTTAGTTCCTAGTAGCCTGCTCTTGTAATATGTGTACTTTTGAAGATTTATAAAAATTTGGTGAGCCGAATCTGAGTAACATAGTGAATTCGGTTAGTTCCCAATAGGCCGCAGTAGTAATAAGTGGACTGTTCGGGATATAGAAAAATTTTCACGAATGGAATCAAAATTTCTAGGCGAATTCAGTGAGTTGCCAATGGGACATGCTTGTATGAGTTTGCTTTTCAATATCGAGCAACATTTTAAGGAACGGAATCCAAGTATCATGGTGAATTGAGTAGGTTCCCAATAGGATTCGCACGTAATAAGCTTGTTATTCAAGATAGAGCAACGTTTTAACGAACTGAAACACTGTTTCTTTGTGAATTCAGTTAGTTCTTAGTAGCCAGCTCTTGTAATATGTGTACTTTTAAAGATTTATAAAAATTTGGTGAGCCGAATCTGAGTAACATGGTGAATTCGGTTAGTTCCCAATAGGCCGCAGTAGTAATAAGTGGACTGTTCGGGATATAGAACATTTGTCACGAATGGAATCAAAATTTCTAGGCGAATTCAGTGAGTTCCCAATGGGACATGCTTGTATGAGTTTGCTTTTCAATATCGAGCAACATTTTAAGGAACGGACTCTAAGAATCATGGTGAATTGAGTAGGTTCCCAATAGGATTCGCATGTAATAAGCTTGTTATTCAAGATAGAGCAACGTTTTAACGAACTGAAACACTGTTTCTTTGTGAATTCAGTTAGTTCCTAGTAGCCTGCTCTTGTAATATGTGTACTTTTAAAGATTTATAAAAATTTGGTGAGCCGAATCTGAGTAACATGGTGAATTCGGTTAGTTCCCAATCGGCCGCAGTTAATAAGTGGACTGTTCGGGATATAGAAAAATTTTCACGAATGGAATCAAAATTTCTAGGCGAATTCAGTGAGTTCCCAATGGGACATGCTTGTATGAGTTTGCTTTTCAATATCGAGCAACATTTTAAGGAACGGAATCCAAGTACCATGGTGAATTGAGTAGGTTCCCAATAGGATTCGCATGTAATAAGCTTGTTATTCAAGATAGAGCAACGTTTTAACGAACTGAAACACTGTTTCTTTGTGAATTCAGTTAGTTCCTAGTAGCCTGCTCTTGTAATATGTGTACTTTTGAAGATTTATAAAAATTTGGTGAGCCGAATCTGAGTAACATGGTGAATTCGGTTAGTTCCCAATAGGCCGCAGTAGTAATAAGTGGACTGTTCGGGATATAGAAAAATTTTCACGAATGGAATCAAAATTTCTAGGCGAATTCAGTGAGTTGCCAATGGGACATGCTTGTATGAGTTTGCTTTTCAATATCGAGCAACATTTTAAGGAACGGAATCCAAGTATCATGGTGAATTGAGTAGGTTCCCAATAGGATTCGCACGTAATAAGCTTGTTATTCAAGATAGAGCAATGTTTGAACGAACTGAAACACTGTTTCTTGGTGAATTCAGTTAGTTCCTAGTAGCCTGCTCTTGTAATATGTGTACTTTTGAAGATTTATAAAAATTTGGTGAGCCGAATCTGAGTAACATGGTGAATTCGGTTAGTTCCCAATAGGCCGCAGTAGTAATAAGTGGACTGTTCGGGATATAGAAAAATTTTCACGAATGGAATCCAAATTTCTAGGCGAATTCAGTGAGTTCCCAATGGAACATGCTTGTATGAGTTTGCTTTTCAATATCGAGCAACATTTTAAGGAACGGAATCCAAGTACCATGGTGAATTGAGTAGGTTCCCAATAGGATTCGCATGTAATAAGCTTGTTATTCAAGATAGAGCAACGTTTTAACGAACTGAAACACTGTTACTTTGTGAATTCAGTTAGTTCCTAGTAGCCTGCTCTTGGAATATGTGGACTTTTAAAGATTTATAAAAATTTGGTGAGCCGAATCTGAGTAACATGGTGAATTCGGTTTGTTCCCAATAGGCCGCAGTAGTAATAATTGGACTGTTCGGGATATAGAAAAATTTTCACGAATGGAATCCAAATTTCTAGGCGAATTCAGTGAGTTCCCAATGGGACATGCTTGTATGAGTTTGCTTTTCAATATCGAGCAACATTGTAAGGAACGGAATCTAAGTACCATGGTGAATTGAGTAGGTTCCCAATAAAATTCGCATGTACTAAGCTTGCTATTGAAGATAGAGCAACGTTTTAACCAACTGAAACACTGTTTCTTTGTGAATTCAGTTAGTTCCAGTAGCCTGCTCTTGTAATATGTGTACTTTTGAAGATTTATAAAAATTTGTTGAGCCGAATCTGAGTAACATGGTGAATTCGGTTAGTTCCCAATAGGCCGCAGGAGTAATAAGTGGACTGTTCGGGATATAGAAAAATTTTCACGAATGGCATCAAACTTTCTAGGCGAATTCAGTGAGTTCCCTATGGGACATGATTGTATGAGTTTGCTTTTCAATATCGAGCAACATTTTAAGGAACGGACTCTAAGTATCATGGTGAATTGAGTAGGTTCCCAATAGGATTCGCATGTAATAAGCTTGTTATTCAAGATAGAGCAACGTTTTAACGAACTGAAACACTGTTTCTTTGTGAATTCAGTTAGTTCTTAGTAGCCAGCTCTTGTAATATGTGTACTTTTAAAGATTTATAAAAATTTGGTGAGCCGAATCTGAGTAACATGGTGAATTCGGTTAGTTCCCAATAGGCCGCAGTAGTAATAAGTGGACTGTTCGGGATATAGAAATTTTGTCACGAATGGAATCAAAATTTCTAGGCGAATTCAGTGAGTTCCCAATGGGACATGCTTGTATGAGTTTGCTTTTCAATATCGAGCAATATTGTAAGGAACGGAATCTAAGAATCATGGTGAATTGAGTAGGTTCCCAATTGGATTCGCATGTAGTAAGCTTGTTATTCAAGATAGAGCAACGTTTTAACGAACTGAAACACTGTTTCTTTGTGAATTCAGTTAGTTCCTAGTAGCCTGCTCTTGTAATATGTGTACTTTTAAAGATTTATAAAAATTTGGTGAGCCGAATCTGAGTAACATGGTGAATTCGGTTAGTTCCCAATCGGCCGCAGTAGTAATAAGTGGACTGTTCGGGATATAGAAAAATTTTCACGAATGGAATCAAAATTTCTAGGCGAATTCAGTGAGTTCCCAATGGGACATGCTTGTATGAGTTTGCTTTTCAATATCGAGCAACATTTTAAGGAACGGAATCCAAGTATCATGGTGAATTGAGTAGGTTCCCAATAGGACTCGCATGTAATAAGCTTGTTATTCAAGATAGAGCAACGTTTTAACGAACTGAAACACTGTTTCTTTGTGAATTCAGTTAGTTCCTAGTAGCCTGCTCTTGTAATATGTGTACTTTTAAAGATTTATAAAAATTTGGTGAGCCGAATCTGAGTAACATGGTGAATTCGGTTAGTTCCCAATAGGCCGCAGTAGTAATAAGTGGACTGTTCGGGATATAGAAAAATTTTCACGAATGGAATCCAAATTTCTAGGCGAATTCAGTGAGTTCCCAATGGGACATGCTTGTATGAGTTTGCTTTTCAATATCGAGCAACATTTTAAGGAACGGAATCCAAGTACCATGGTGAATTGAGTAGGTTCCCAATAGGATTCGCATGTAATAAGCTTGTTATTCAAGATAGAGCAACGTTTTAACGAACTGAAACACTGTTTCTTTGTGAATTCAGTTAGTTCCTAGTAGCCTGCTCTTGTAATATGTGTACTTTTGAAGATTTATAAAAATTTGGTGAGCCAAATCTGAGTAGCATGGTGAATTCGGTTAGTTCCCAATAGGCCGCAGTAGTAATAAGTGGACTGTTCGGGATATAGAAAAATTTTCACGAATGGAATCCAAATTTCTAGGCGAATTCAGTGAGTTCCCAATGGGACATGCTTGTATGAGTTTGCTTTTCAATATCGAGCAACATTTTAAGGAACGGAATCCAAGTATCATGGTGAATTGAGTAGGTTCCCAATAGGACTCGCATGTAATAAGCTTGTTATTCAAGATAGAGCAACGTTTTAACGAACTGAAACACTGTTTCTTTGTGAATTCAGTTAGTTCCTAGTAGCCTGCTCTTGTAATATGTGTACTTTTAAAGATTTATAAAAATTTGCTGAGCCGAATCTGAGTAACATGGTGAATTCGGTTAGTTCCCAATAGGCCGCAGTAGTAATAAGTGGACTGTTCGGGATATAGAAAAATTTTCACGAATGGAATCCAAATTTCTAGGCGAATTCAGTGAGTTCCCAATGGGACATGCTTGTATGAGTTTGCTTTTCAATATCGAGCAACATTTTAAGGAAAGGAATCCAAGTACCATGGTGAATTGAGTAGGTTCCCAATAGGATTCGCATGTAATAAGCTTGTTATTCAAGATAGAGCAACGTTTTAACGAACTGAAACACTGTTTCTTTGTGAATTCAGTTAGTTCCTAGTAGCCTGCTCTTGTAATATGTGTACTTTTGAAGATTTATAAATATTTGGTGAGCCGAATCTGAGTAACATGGTGAATTCGGTTAGTTCCCAATAGGCCGCAGTAGTAATAAGTGGACTGTTCGGGATATAGAAAAATTTTCACGAATGGAATCCAAATTTCTAGGCGAATTCAGTGAGTTCCCAATGGGACATGCTTGTATGAGTTTGCTGTTCAATATCGAGCAACATTTTAAGGAACGGAATCCAAGTACCATGGTGAATTGAGTAGGTTCCCAAAAGGATTCGCATGTAATAAGCTTGTTATTCAAGATAGAGCAACGTTTTAACGAACTGAAACACTGTTTCTTTGTGAATTCAGTTAGTTCCTAGTAGCCTGCTCTTGGAATATGTGGACTTTTAAAGATTTATAAAAATTTGGTGAGCCGAATCTGAGTAACATGGTGAATTCGGTTTGTTCCCAATAGGCCGCAGTAGTAATAAGTGGACTCTTCGGGATATAGAAAAATTTTCACGAATGGAATCAAAATTTCTAGGCGAATTCAGTGAGTTCCCAATGGGACATGCTTGTATGAGTATGCTTTTCAATATCGAGCAACATTGTAAGGAACGGAATCTAAGTACCATGATGAATTGAGTAGGTTCCCAATAGGATTCGCATGTAATAAGCTTGTTATTCAAGATAGAGCAACGTTTTAACGAACTGAAACACTGTTTCTTTGTGAATTCAGTTAGTTCCTAGTAGCCTGCTCTTGTAATATGTGTACTTTTGAATATTTATAAAAATTTGGTGAGCCGAATCTGAGTAACATGGTGAATTCCGTTAGTTCCCAATAGGCCGCAGTAGTAATAAGTGGACTGTTCGGGATATAGAAAAATTTTCACGAGTGGAATCAAAATTTCTAGGCGAATTCAGTGAGTTCCCAATGGGACATTCTTGTATGAGTTTGCTTTTCAATATCGAGCAACATTCTAAGGAACGGAATCCAAGTACCATGGTGAATTGAGTAGGTTCCCAATAGGATTCGCATGTAATAAGCTTGTTATTCAAGATAGAGCAACGTTTTAACGAACTGAAACACTGTTTCTTTGTGAATTCAGTTAGTTCCTAGTAGCCTGCTCTTGTAATATGTGTACTTTTGAAGATTTATAAAAATTTGGTGAGCCAAATCTGAGTAACATGGTGAATTCGGTTAGTTCCCAATAGGCCGCAGTAGTAATAAGTGGACTTTCGGGATATAGAAAAATTTTCACGAATGGAATCAAAATTTCTAGGCGAATTCAGTGAGTTCCAATGGGACATGCTTGTATGAGTTTGCTTTTCAATATCGAGCAACATTTTAACGAACGGAATCCAAGTATCATGGTGAATTGAGTAGGTTCCCAATAGGATTCGCACGTAATAAGCTTGTTATTCAAGATAGAGCAACGTTTGAACGAACTGAAACACTGTTTCTTTGTGAATTCAGTTAGTTCCTAGTAGCCTGCTCTTGTAATATGTGTACTTTTGAAGATTTATAAAAATTTGGTGAGCCGAATCTGAGTAACATGGTGAATTCGGTTAGTTCCCAATAGGCCGCAGTAGTAATAAGTGGACTGTTCGGGATATAGAAAAATTTTCACGAATGGAATCCAAATTTCTAGGCGAATTCAGTGAGTTCCCAATGGGACATGCTTGTATGAGTTTGCTTTTCAATATCGAGCAACATTTTAAGGAACGGAATCCAAGTACCATGGTGAATTGAGTAGGTTCCCAATAGGATTCGCATGTAATAAGCTTGTTATTCAAGATAGAGCAACGTTTTAACGAACTGAAACACTGTTTCTTTGTGAATTCAGTTAGTTCCTAGTAGCCTGCTCTTGTAATATGTGTACTTTTGAAGATTTATAAAAATTTGGTGAGCCGAATCTGAGTAACATGGTGAATTCGGTTAGTTCCCAATAGGCCGCAGTAGTAATAAGTGGACTGTTCGGGATATAGAAAAATTTTCACGAATGGAATCCAAATTTCTAGGCGAATTCAGTGAGTTCCCAATGGGACATGCTTGTATGAGTTTGCTGTTCAATATCGAGCAACATTTTAAGGAACGGAATCCAAGTACCATGGTGAATTGAGTAGGTTCCCATAAGGATTCGCATGTAATAAGCTTGTTATTCAAGATAGAGCAACGTTTTAACGAACTGAAACACTGTTTCTTTGTGAATTCAGTTAGTTCCTAGTAGCCTGCTCTTGGAATATGTGGACTTTTAAAGATTTATAAAAATTTGGTGAGCCGAATCTGAGTAACATGGTGAATTCGGTTTGTTCCCAATAGGCCGCAGTAGTAATAAGTGGACTCTTCGGGATATAGAAAAATTTTCACGAATGGAATCAAAATTTCTAGGCGAATTCAGTGAGTTCCCAATGGGACATGCTTGTATGAGTATGCTTTTCAATATCGAGCAACATTGTAAGGAACGGAATCTAAGTACCATGATGAATTGAGTAGGTTCCCAATAGGATTCGCATGTAATAAGCTTGTTATTCAAGATAGAGCAACGTTTTAACGAACTGAAACACTGTTTCTTTGTGAATTCAGTTAGTTCCTAGTAGCCTGCTCTTGTAATATGTGTACTTTTGAAGATTTATAAAAATTTGGTGAGCCGAATCTGAGTAACATGGTGAATTCCGTTAGTTCCCAATAGGCCGCAGTAGTAATAAGTGGACTGTTCGGGATATAGAAAAATTTTCACGAGTGGAATCAAAATTTCTAGGCGAATTCAGTGAGTTCCCAATGGGACATTCTTGTATGAGTTTGCTTTTCAATATCGAGCAACATTCTAAGGAACGGAATCCAAGTACCATGGTGAATTGAGTAGGTTCCCAATAGGATTCGCATGTAATAAGCTTGTTATTCAAGATAGAGCAACGTTTTAACGAACTGAAACACTGTTTCTTTGTGAATTCAGTTAGTTCCTAGTAGCCTGCTCTTGTAATATGTGTACTTTTGAAGATTTATAAAAATTTGGTGAGCCAAATCTGAGTAACATGGTGAATTCGGTTAGTTCCCAATAGGCCGCAGTAGTAATAAGTGGACTTTCGGGATATAGAAAAATTTTCACGAATGGAATCAAAATTTCTAGGCGAATTCAGTGAGTTCCAATGGGACATGCTTGTATGAGTTTGCTTTTCAATATCGAGCAACATTTTAACGAACGGAATCCAAGTATCATGGTGAATTGAGTAGGTTCCCAATAGGATTCGCACGTAATAAGCTTGTTATTCAAGATAGAGCAACGTTTGAACGAACTGAAACACTGTTTCTTTGTGAATTCAGTTAGTTCCTAGTAGCCTGCTCTTGTAATATGTGTACTTTTGAAGATTTATAAAAATTTGGTGAGCCGAATCTGAGTAACATGGTGAATTCGGTTAGTTCCCAATATGCCGCAGTAGTAATAAGTGGACTGTTCGGGATATAGAAAAATTTTCACGAATGGAATCAAAATTTCTAGGCGAATTCAGTGAGTTCCCAATGGGACATTCTTGTATGAGTTTGCTTTTCAATATCGAGCAACATTCTAAGGAACGGAATCCATGTACCATGGTGAATTGAGTAGGTTCCCAATAGGATTCGCATGTAATAAGCTTGTTATTCAAGATAGAGCAACGTTTTAACGAACTGAAACACTGTTTCTTTGTGAATTCAGTTAGTTCCTAGTAGCCTGCTCTTGTAATATGTGTACTTTTGAAGATTTATAAAAATTTGGTGAGCCGAATCTGAGTAACATGGTGAATTCGGTTAGTTCCCAATAGGCCGCAGTAGTAATAAGTGGACTGTTCGGGATATAGAAAAATTTTCACGAATGGAATGAAAAGTTCTAGGCGAATTCAGTGAGTTCCCAATGGGACATGCTTGTATGAGTTTGCTTTTCAATATCGAGCAACATTTTAAGGAACGGACTCTAAGTATCATGGTGAAATGAGTAGGTTCCCAATAGGATTCGCATGTAATAAGCTTGTTATTCATGATAGAGCAATGTTTTAACGAACTGAAACACTATTTCTTTGTGAATACAGTTAGTTCCTAGTAGCCTGCTCTTGTAATATGTGTACTTTTGAAGATTTATAAAAATTTGATGAGCCGAATCTGAGTAACATGGTGAATTCGGTTAGTTCCCAATAGGCCGCAGTAGTAATAAGTGGACTGTTCGGGATATAGAAAAATTTTCACGAGTGGAATCAAAATTTCTAGGCGAATTCAGTGAGTTCCCAATGGGACATGCTTGTATGAGTTTGCTTTTCAATATCGAGCCACATTTTAAGGAACGGAATCTAAGTACCATGTTGAATTGAGTAGGTTCCCAATAGGATTCGCATGTACTAAGCTTGTTATTCAAGATAGAGCAATGTTTTAACGAACTGTAACACTGTTTCTTTGTGAATTCAGTTAGTTCCTAGTAGCCTGCTCTTGTAATATGTGTACTTTTGAAGATTTATAAAAATTTGGTGAGCCGAATCTGAGTAACATGGTGAATTCGGTTAGTTCCCAATAGGCCGCAGTAGTAATAAGTGGACTGTTCGGGATATAGAAAAATTTTCACGAATGGAATCAAAATTTCTAGGCGAATTCAGTGAGTTCCCAATGGGACATGCTTGTATGAGTTTGCTTTTCAATATCGAGCAACATTTTAAGGAACGGAATCCAAGTACCATGGTGAATTGAGTAGGTTCCCAATAGGATTCGCATGTAATAAGCTTGTTATTCAAGATAGAGCAACGTTTTAACGAACTGAAACACTGTTTCTTTGTGAATTCAGTTAGTTCCTAGTAGCCTGCTCTTGTAATATGTGTACTTTTGAAGATTTATAAAAATTTGGTGAGCCGAATCTGAGTAACATGGTGAATTCGGTTAGTTCCCAATAGGCCGCAGTAGTAATAAGTGGACTGTTCGGGATATAGAAAAATTTTCACGAATGGAATCAAAATTTCTAGGCGAATTCAGTGAGTTGCCAATGGGACATGCTTGTATGAGTTTGCTTTTCAATATCGAGCAACATTTTAAGGAACGGAATCCAAGTATCATGGTGAATTGAGTAGGTTCCCAATAGGATTCGCACGTAATAAGCTTGTTATTCAAGATAGAGCAATGTTTGAACGAACTGAAACACTGTTTCTTTGTGAATTCAGTTAGTTCCTAGTAGCCTGCTCTTGTAATATGTGTACTTTTGAAGATTTATAAAAATTTGGTGAGCCGAATCTGAGTAACATGGTGAATTCGGTTAGTTCCCAATAGGCCGCAGTAGTAATAAGTGGACTGTTCGGGATATAGAAAAATTTTCACGAATGGAATCAAAATTTCTAGGCGAATTTAGTGAGTTCCCAATGGGACATGCTTGTATGAGTTTGCTTTTCAATATCGAGCAACATTTTATGGAACGGAATCCAAGTACCATGGTGAATTGAGTAGGTTCCCAATAGGATTCGCATGTAATAAGCTTGTTATTCAAGATAGAGCAACGTTTTAACGAATTGAAACACTGTTACTTTGTGAATTCAGTTAGTTCCTAGTAGCCTGCTCTTGGAATATGTGGACTTTAAAGATTTATAAAAATTTGGTGAGCCGAATCTGAGTAACATGGTGAATTCGGTTTGTTCCCAATAGGCCGCAGTAGTAATAATTGGACTGTTCGGGATATAGAAAAATTTTCACGAATGGAATCCAAATTTCTAGGCGAATTCAGTGAGTTCCCAATGGGACATGCTTGTATGAGTTTGCTTTTCAATATCGAGCAACATTGTAAGGAACGGAATCTAAGTACCATGGTGAATTGAGTAGGTTCCCAATAAAATTCGCATGTACTAAGCTTGCTATTGAAGATAGAGCAACGTTTTAACGAACTGAAACACTGTTTCTTTGTGAATTCAGTTAGTTCCAGTAGCCTGCTCTTGTAATATGTGTACTTTTGAAGATTTATAAAAATTTGTTGAGCCGAATCTGAGTAACATGGTGAATTCGGTTAGTTCCCAATAGGCCGCAGTAGTAATAAGTGGACTGTTCGGGATATAGAAAAATTTTCACGAATGGCATCAAACTTTCTAGGCGAATTCAGTGAGTTCCCTATGGGACATGATTGTATGAGTTTGCTTTTCAATATCGAGCAACATTTTAAGGAACGGACTCTAAGTATCATGGTGAATTGAGTAGGTTCCCAATAGGATTCGCATGTAATAAGCTTGTTATTCAAGATAGAGCAACGTTTTAACGAACTGAAACACTGTTTCTTTGTGAATTCAGTTAGTTCTTAGTAGCCAGCTCTTGTAATATGTGTACTTTTAAAGATTTATAAAAATTTGGTGAGCCGAATCTGAGTAACATGGTGAATTCGGTTAGTTCCCAATAGGCCGCAGTAGTAATAAGTGGACTGTTCGGGATATAGAAAATTTGTCACGAATGGAATCAAAATTTCTAGGCGAATTCAGTGAGTTCCCAATGGGACATGCTTGTATGAGTTTGCTTTTCAATATCGAGCAACATTGTAAGGAACGGAATCTAAGAATCATGGTGAATTGAGTAGGTTCCCAATTGGATTCGCATGTAGTAAGCTTGTTATTCAAGATAGAGCAACGTTTTAACGAACTGAAACACTGTTTCTTTGTGAATTCAGTTAGTTCCTAGTAGCCTGCTCTTGTAATATGTGTACTTTTAAAGATTTATAAAAATTTGGTGAGCCGAATCTGAGTAACATGGTGAATTCGGTTAGTTCCCAATCGGCCGCAGTAGTAATAAGTGGACTGTTCGGGATATAGAAAAATTTTCACGAATGGAATCAAAATTTCTAGGCGAATTCAGTGAGTTCCCAATGGGACATGCTTGTATGAGTTTGCTTTTCAATATCGAGCAACATTTTAAGGAACGGAATCCAAGTATCATGGTGAATTGAGTAGGTTCCCAATAGGACTCGCATGTAATAAGCTTGTTATTCAAGATAGAGCAACGTTTTAACGAACTGAAACACTGTTTCTTTGTGAATTCAGTTAGTTCCTAGTAGCCTGCTCTTGTAATATGTGTACTTTTAAAGATTTATAAAAATTTGGTGAGCCGAATCTGAGTAACATGGTGAATTCGGTTAGTTCCCAATAGGCCGCAGTAGTAATAAGTGGACTGTTCGGGATATAGAAAAATTTTCACGAATGGAATCCAAATTTCTAGGCGAATTCAGTGAGTTCCCAATGGGACATGCTTGTATGAGTTTGCTTTTCAATATCGAGCAACATTTTAAGGAACGGAATCCAAGTACCATGGTGAATTGAGTAGGTTCCCAATAGGATTCGCATGTAATAAGCTTGTTATTCAAGATAGAGCAACGTTTTAACGAACTGAAACACTGTTTCTTTGTGAATTCAGTTAGTTCCTAGTAGCCTGCTCTTGTAATATGTGTACTTTTGAAGATTTATAAAAATTTGGTGAGCCAAATCTGAGTAACATGGTGAATTCGGTTAGTTCCAAATAGGCCGCAGTAGTAATAAGTGGACTGTTCGGGATATAGAAAAATTTTCACGAATGGAATCCAAATTTCTAGGCGAATTCAGTGAGTTCCCAATGGGACATGCTTGTATGAGTTTGCTTTTCAATATCGAGCAACATTTTAAGGAACGGAATCCAAGTATCATGGTGAATTGAGTAGGTTCCCAATAGGACTCGCATGTAATAAGCTTGTTATTCAAGATAGAGCAACGTTTTAACGAACTGAAACACTGTTTCTTTGTGAATTCAGTTAGTTCCTAGTAGCCTGCTCTTGTAATATGTGTACTTTTAAAGATTTATAAAAATTTGCTGAGCCGAATCTGAGTAACATGGTGAATTCGGTTAGTTCCCAATAGGCCGCAGTAGTAATAAGTGGACTGTTCGGGATATAGAAAAATTTTCACGAATGGAATCCAAATTTCTAGGCGAATTCAGTGAGTTCCCAATGGGACATGCTTGTATGAGTTTGCTTTTCAATATCGAGCAACATTTTAAGGAACGGAATCCAAGTACCATGGTGAATTGAGTAGGTTCCCAATAGGATTCGCATGTAATAAGCTTGTTATTCAAGATAGAGCAACGTTTTAACGAACTGAAACACTGTTTCTTTGTGAATTCAGTTAGTTCCTAGTAGCCTGCTCTTGTAACATGTGTACTTTTGAAGATTTATAAAAATTTGGTGAGCCGAATCTGAGTAACATGGTGAATTCGGTTAGTTCCAAATAGGCCGCAGTAGTAATAAGTGGACTGTTCGGGATATAGAAAAATTTTCACGAATGGAATCCAAATTTCTAGGCGAATTCAGTGAGTTCCCAATGGGACATGCTTGTATGAGTTTGCTGTTCAATATCGAGCAACATTTTAAGGAACGGAATCCAAGTACCATGGTGAATTGAGTAGGTTCCCAAAAGGATTCGCATGTAATAAGTTTGTTATTCAAGATAGAGCAACGTTTTAACGAACTGAAACACTGTTTCTTTGTGAATTCAGTTAGTTCCTAGTAGCCTGCTCTTGGAATATGTGGACTTTTAAAGATTTATAAAAATTTGGTGAGCCGAATCTGAGTAACATGGTGAATTCGGTTTGTTCCCAATAGGCCGCAGTAGTAATAAGTGGACTCTTCGGGATATAGAAAAATTTTCACGAATGGAATCAAAATTTCTAGGCGAATTCAGTGAGTTCCCAATGGGACATGCTTGTATGAGTATGCTTTTCAATATAGAGCAAAATTGTAAGGAACGGAATCTAAGTACCATGATGAATTGAGTAGGTTCCCAATAGGATTCGCATGTAATAAGCTTGTTATTCAAGATAGAGCAACGTTTTAACGAACTGAAACACTGTTTCTTTGTGAATTCAGTTAGTTCCAGTAGCCTGCTCTTGTAATATGTGTACTTTTGAAGATTTATAAAAATTTGTTGAGCCGAATCTGAGTAACATGGTGAATTCGGTTAGTTCCCAATAGGCCGCAGTAGTAATAAGTGGACTGTTCGGGATATAGAAAAATTTTCACGAATGGCATCAAACTTTCTAGGCGAATTCAGTGAGTTCCCTATGGGACATGATTGTATGAGTTTGCTTTTCAATATCGAGCAACATTTTAAGGAACGGACTCTAAGTATCATGGTGAATTGAGTAGGTTCCCAATAGGATTCGCATGTAATAAGCTTGTTATTCAAGATAGAGCAACGTTTTAACGAACTGAAACACTGTTTCTTTGTGAATTCAGTTAGTTCTTAGTAGCCAGCTCTTGTAATATGTGTACTTTTAAAGATTTATAAAAATTTGGTGAGCCGAATCTGAGTAACATGGTGAATTCGGTTAGTTCCCAATAGGCCGCAGTAGTAATAAGTGGACTGTTCGGGATATAGAAAATTTGTCACGAATGGAATCAAAATTTCTAGGCGAATTCAGTGAGTTCCCAATGGGACATGCTTGTATGAGTTTGCTTTTCAATATCGAGCAACATTGTAAGGAACGGAATCTAAGAATCATGGTGAATTGAGTAGGTTCCCAATTGGATTCGCATGTAGTAAGCTTGTTATTCAAGATAGAGCAACGTTTTAACGAACTGAAACACTGTTTCTTTGTGAATTCAGTTAGTTCCTAGTAGCCTGCTCTTGTAATATGTGTACTTTTAAAGATTTATAAAAATTTGGTGAGCCGAATCTGAGTAACATGGTGAATTCGGTTAGTTCCCAATCGGCCGCAGTAGTAATAAGTGGACTGTTCGGGATATAGAAAAATTTTCACGAATGGAATCAAAATTTCTAGGCGAATTCAGTGAGTTCCCAATGGGACATGCTTGTATGAGTTTGCTTTTCAATATCGAGCAACATTTTAAGGAACGGAATCCAAGTATCATGGTGAATTGAGTAGGTTCCCAATAGGACTCGCATGTAATAAGCTTGTTATTCAAGATAGAGCAACGTTTTAACGAACTGAAACACTGTTTCTTTGTGAATTCAGTTAGTTCCTAGTAGCCTGCTCTTGTAATATGTGTACTCTTAAAGATTCATAAAAATTTGGTGAGCCGAATCTGAGTAACATGGTGAATTCGGTTAGTTCCCAATAGGCCGCAGTAGTAATAAGTGGACTGTTCGGGATATAGAAAAATTTTCACGAGTGGAATCAAAATTTCTAGGCGAATTCAGTGAGTTCCCAATGGGACATGCTTGTATGAGTTTGCTTTTCAATATCGAGCCACATTTTAAGGAACGGAATCTAAGTACCATGTTGAATTGAGTAGGTTCCCAATAGGATTCGCATGTACTAAGCTTGTTATTCAAGATAGAGCAATGTTTTAACGAACTGTAACACTGTTTCTTTGTGAATTCAGTTAGTTCCTAGTAGCCTGCTCTTGTAATATGTGTACTTTTGAAGATTTATAAAAATTTGGTGAGCCGAATCTGAGTAACATGGTGAATTCGGTTAGTTCCCAATAGGCCGCAGTAGTAATAAGTGGACTGTTCGGGATATAGAAAAATTTTCACGAATGGAATCAAAATTTCTAGGCGAATTCAGTGAGTTCCCAATGGGACATTCTTGTATGAGTTTGCTTTTCAATATCGAGCAACATTTTAAGGAACGGAATCCAAGTACCATGGTGAATTGAGTAGGTTCCCAATAGGATTCGCATGTAATAAGCTTGTTATTCAAGATAGAGCAACGTTTTAACGAACTGAAACACTGTTTCTTTGTGAATTCAGTTAGTTCCTAGTAGCCTGCTCTTGTAATATGTGTACTTTTAAAGATTTATAAAAATTTGGTGAGCCGAATCTGAGTAACATGGTGAATTCGGTTAGTTCCCAATAGGCCGCAGTAGTAATAAGTGGACTGTTCGGGATATAGAAAAATTTTCACGAATGGAATCAAAATTTCTAGGCGAATTCAGTGAGTTCCAATGGAACATACTTGTATGAGTTTGCTTTTCAATATCGAGCAACATTTTAAGGAACGGAATCCAAGTATCATGGTGAATTGAGTAGGTTCCCAATAGGATTCGCACGTAATAAGCTTGTTATTCAAGATAGAGCAACGTTTGAACGAACTGAAACACTGTTTCTTTGTGAATTCAGTTAGTTCCTAGTAGCCTGCTCTTGGAATATGTGGACTTTAAAAGATTTATAAAAATTTGGTGAGCCGAATCTGAGTAACATGGTGAATTCAGTTTGTTCCCAATAGGCCGCAGTAGTAATAATTGGACACTTCGGGATATAGAATAATTTTCACGAATTGAATCAAAATTTCTAGGCGAATTCAGTGAGTTCCCAATGGGACATGCTTGTATGAGTTTGCTTTTCAATATCGAGCAACATTTTAAGGAACGGAATCTAAGTACCATGGTGAATTGAGTAGGTTCCCAATAGGATTCGCATGTAATAAGCTTGTTATTCAAGATAGAGCAACGTTTTAACGAACTGAAACACTGTTTCTTTGTGAATTCAGTTAGTTCCTAGTAGCCTGCTCTTGTAATATGTGTACTTTTAAAGATTTATAAAAATTTGGTGAGCCGAATCTGAGTAACATGGTGAATTCGGTTAGTTCCCAATAGGCCGCAGTAGTAATAAGTGGACTGTTCGGGATATAGAAAAATTTTCACGAATGGAATCAAAATTTCTATGCGAATTCAGTGAGTTCCCAATGGGACATTCTTGTATGAGTTTGCTTTTCAATATCGAGCAACATTTTAAGGAACGGAATCCAAGTACCATGGTGAATTGAGTAGGTTCCCAATAGGATTCGCATGTAATAAGCTAGTTATTCAAGATAGAGCAACGTTTTAACGAACTGAAACACTGTTTCTTTGTGAATTCAGTTAGTTCCTAGTAGCCTGCTCTTGTAATATGTGTACTTTTGAAGATTTATAAAAATTTGGTGAGCCGAATCTGAGTAACATGGTGAATTCGGTTAGTTCCCAATAGGCCGCAGTAGTAATAAGTGGACTGTTCGGGATATAGAAAAATTGTCACGAATGGAATCAAAATTTCTAGGCGAATTCAGTGAGTTCCCAATGGGACATGCTTGTATGAGTTTGCTTTTCAATATCGAGCCACATTTTAAGGAACGGAATCTAAGTACCATGGTGAATTGAGTAGGTTCCCAATAGGATTCGCATGTAATAAGCTTGTTATTCAAGATAGAGCAACGTTTTAACGAACTGAAACACTGTTTCTTTGTGAATTCAGTTAGTTCCTAGTAGCCTGCTCTTCTAATATGTGTACTTTTGAAGATTTATAAAAATTTGGTGAGCTGAATCTGAGTAACATGGTGAATTCGGTTAGTTCCCAATAGGCCGCAGTAGTAATAAGTGGACTGTTCGAGATATAGAAAAATTTTCAAAAATGGAATCAAAGTTTCTAGGCGAATTCAGTGAGTTCCCAATGGGACATGCTTGTATGAGTTTGCTTTTCAATATCGAGCAACATTTTAAGGAACGGAATCCAAGAATCATGGTGAATTGAGTAGGTTCCCAATAGGATTCGCACGTAATAAGCTTGTTATTCAAGATAGAGCAACGTTTGAACGAACTGAAACACTGTTTCTTTGTGAATTCAGTTAGTTCCTAGTAGCCTGCTCTTGTAATATGTGTACTTTTGAAGATTTATAAAAATTTGGTGAGCCGAATCTGAGTAACATGGTGAATTCGGTTAGTTCCCAATAAGCCGCAGTAGTAATAAGTGGACTGTTCGGGATATAGAAAAATTTTCACGAATGGAATCAAAATTTCTAGGCGAATTCAGTGAGTTCCCAATGGGACATTCTTGTATGAGTTTCCTTTCAATATCGAGCAACATTTTAAGGAACGGAATCCAAGTACCATGGTGAATTGAGTAGGTTCCCAATAGGATTCGCATGTAATAAGCTTGTTATTCAAGATAGAGCAACGTTTTAACGAACTGAAACACTGTTTCTTTGTGAATCAGTTAGCTCCTAGTAGCCTGCTCTTGTAATATGTGTACTTTTGAAGATTTATAAAAATTTGGTGAGCCGAATCTGAGTAACATGGTGAATTCGGTTAGTTCCCAATAGGCCGCAGTAGTAATAAGTGGACTGTTCGGGATATAGAAAAATTTTCACGAATGGAATCAAAATTTCTAGGCGAATTCAGTGAGTTCCCAATGGGACATGCTTGTATGAGTTTGCTTTTCAATATCGAGCCACATTTTAAGGAACGGAATCTAAGTACCATGTTGAATTGAGTAGGTTCCCAATAGGATTCGCATGTAATAAGCTTGTTATTAAAGATAGAGCAACGTTTTAAAGAACTGAAACACTGTTTCTTTGTGAATTCAGTTAGTTCCTAGTAGCCTGCTCTTGGAATATGTGTACTTTTAAAGATTTATAAAAATTTGGTGAGCCGAATCTGAGTAACATGGTGAATTCGGTTTGTTCCCAATAGGCCGCAGTAGTAATAAGTGGACTGTTCGGGATATAGAAAAATTTTCACGAATGGAATCAAAATTTCTAGGCGAATTCAGTGAGTTCCCAATGGGACATGCTTGTATGAGTTTGCTTTTCAATATCGAGCAACATTTTAAGGAACGGAATCCAAGTACCATGGTGAATTGAGTAGGTTCCCAATAGGATTCGCATGTAATAAGCTTGTTATTCAAGATAGAGCAACGTTTTAACGAACTGAAACACTGTTTCTTTGTGAATTCAGTTAGCTCCTAGTAGTCTGCTCTTGTAATATGTGTACTTTTAAAGATTTATAAAAAATTTGGTGAGCCGAATCTGAGTAACATGGTGAATTCGGTTAGTTCCCAATAGGCCGCAGTAGTAATAAGTGGACTGTTCGGGATATAGAAAAATTTTCACGAATGGAATCAAAATTTCTAGGCGAATTCAGTGAGTTCCAATGGAACATGCTTGTATGAGTTTGCTTTTCAATATCGAGCAACATTTTAAGGAACGGAATCCAAGTATCATGGTGAATTGAGTAGGTTCCCAATAGGATTCGCACGTAATAAGCTTGTTATTCAAGATAGAGCAACGTTTGAACGAACTGAAACACTGTTTCTTTGTGAATTCAGTTAGTTCCTAGTAGCCTGCTATTGTAATATGTGTACTTTTGAAGATTTATAAAAATTTGGTGAGCCGAATCTGAGTAACATGGTGAATTCGGTTAGTTCCCAATAGGCCGCAGTAGTAATAAGTGGACAGTTCGGGATATAGAAAAATTTTCACGAATGGAATCAAAATTTCTAGGCGAATTCAGTGAGTTCCCAATGGGACATGCTTGTATGAGTTTGCTTTTCAATATCGAGCCACATTTTAAGGAACGGAATCTAAGTACCATGTTGAATTGAGTAGGTTCCCAATAGGATTCGCATGTAATAAGCTTCTTATTCAAGATAGAGCAACGTTTTAACGAACTGAAACACTGTTCCTTGTGAATTCAGTTAGTTCCTAGTAGCCTGCTCTTGTAATATGTGTACTTTTAAAGATTTATAAAAATTTGGTGAGCCGAATCTGAGTAACATGGTGAATTCGGTTAGTTCCCAATAGGCCGCAGTAGTAATAAGTGGACTGTTCGGGATATAGAAAAATTTTCACGAATGGAATCAAAATTTCTAGGCGAATTCAGTGAGTTCCAATGGAACATACTTGTATGAGTTTGCTTTTCAATATCGAGCAACATTTTAAGGAACGGAATCCAAGTATCATGGTGAATTGAGTAGGTTCCCAATAGGATTCGCATGTACTAAGCTTGTTATTCAAGATAGAGCAACGTTTGAACGAACTGAAACACTGTTTCTTTGTGAATTCAGTTAGTTCCTAGTAGCCTGCTCTTGGAATATGTGGACTTTAAAAGATTTATAAAAATTTGGTGAGCCGAATCTGAGTAACATGGTGAATTCAGTTTGTTCCCAATAGGCCGCAGTAGTAATAATTGGACACTTCGGGATATAGAATAATTTTCACGAATTGAATCAAAATTTCTAGGCGAATTCAGTGAGTTCCCAATGGGACATGCTTGTATGAGTTTGCTTTTCAATATCGAGCAACATTGTAAGGAACGGAATCTAAGTACTATGGTGAATTGAGTCGTGTCCCAATAGGATTCGCATGTACTAAGCTTGTTATTCAAGATAGAGCAACGTTTTAACGAACTGAAACACTGTTTCTTTGTGAATTCAGTTAGTTCCTAGTAGCCTGCTCTTGTAATATGTGTACTTTTGAAGATTTATAAAAATTTGGTGAGCCGAATCTGAGTAACATAGTGAATTCCGTTAGTTCCCAATAGGCCGCAGTAGTAATAAGTGGACTGTTCGGTATATAGAAAAATTTTCACGAATGGAATCAAAATTTCTAGGCGAATTCAGTGAGTTCCCAATGGGACATGCTTGTATGAGTTTGCTTTTCAATATCGAGCAACATTTTAAGGAACGGAATCTAAGTACCATGGTGAATTGAGTAGGTTCCCAATAGGATTCGCATGTAATAAGCTTGTTATTCAAGATAGAGCAACGTTTTAACGAACTGAAACACTGTTTCTTTGTGAATTCAGTTAGTTCCTAGTAGCCTGCTCTTGTAATATGTGTACTTTTAAAGATTTATAAAAATTTGGTGAGCCGAATCTGAGTAACATGGTGAATTCGGTTAGTTCCCAATAGGCCGCAGTAGTAATAAGTGGACTGTTCGGGATATAGAAAAATTTTCACGAATGGAATCAAAATTTCTATGCGAATTCAGTGAGTTCCCAATGGGACATTCTTGTATGAGTTTGCTTTTCAATATCGAGCAACATTTTAAGGAACGGAATCCAAGTACCATGGTGAATTGAGTAGGTTCCCAATAGGATTCGCATGTAATAAGCTAGTTATTCAAGATAGAGCAACGTTTTAACGAACTGAAACACTGTTTCTTTGTGAATTCAGTTAGTTCCTAGTAGCCTGCTCTTGTAATATGTGTACTTTTGAAGATTTATAAAAATTTGGTGAGCCGAATCTGAGTAACATGGTGAATTCGGTTAGTTCCCAATAGGCCGCAGTAGTAATAAGTGGACTGTTCGGGATATAGAAAAATTGTCACGAATGGAATCAAAATTTCTAGGCGAATTCAGTGAGTTCCCAATGGGACATGCTTGTATGAGTTTGCTTTTCAATATCGAGCCACATTTTAAGGAACGGAATCTAAGTAACATGGTGAATTGAGTAGGTTCCCAATAGGATTCGCATGTAATAAGCTTGTTATTCAAGATAGAGCAACGTTTTAACGAACTGAAACACTGTTTCTTTGTGAATTCAGTTAGTTCCTAGTAGCCTGCTCTTCTAATATGTGTACTTTTGAAGATTTATAAAAATTTGGTGAGCTGAATCTGAGTAACATGGTGAATTCGGTTAGTTCCCAATAGGCCGCAGTAGTAATAAGTGGACTGTTCGAGATATAGAAAAATTTTCAAAAATGGAATCAAAGTTTCTAGGCGAATTCAGTGAGTTCCCAATGGGACATGCTTGTATGAGTTTGCTTTTCAATATCGAGCAACATTTTAAGGAACGGAATCCAAGTATCATGGTGAATTGAGTAGGTTCCCAATAGGATTCGCACGTAATAAGCTTGTTATTCAAGATAGAGCAACGTTTGAACGAACTGAAACACTGTTTCTTTGTGAATTCAGTTAGTTCCTAGTAGCCTGCTCTTGTAATATGTGTACTTTTGAAGATTTATAAAAATTTGGTGAGCCGAATCTGAGTAACATGGTGAATTCGGTTAGTTCCCAATAAGCCGCAGTAGTAATAAGTGGACTGTTCGGGATATAGAAAAATTTTCACGAATGGAATCAAAATTTCTAGGCGAATTCAGTGAGTTCCCAATGGGACATTCTTGTATGAGTTTCCTTTCAATATCGAGCAACATTTTAAGGAACGGAATCCAAGTACCATGGTGAATTGAGTAGGTTCCCAATAGGATTCGCATGTAATAAGCTTGTTATTCAAGATAGAGCAACGTTTTAACGAACTGAAACACTGTTTCTTTGTGAATCAGTTAGCTCCTAGTAGCCTGCTCTTGTAATATGTGTACTTTTGAAGATTTATAAAAATTTGGTGAGCCGAATCTGAGTAACATGGTGAATTCGGTTAGCTCCCAATAGGCCGCAGTAGTAATAAGTGGACTGTTCGGGATATAGAAAAATTTTCACGAATGGAATCAAAATTTCTAGGCGAATTCAGTGAGTTCCCAATGGGACATGCTTGTATGATTTTGCTTTTCAATATCGAGCCACATTTTAAGGAACGGAATCTAAGTACCATGTTGAATTGAGTAGGTTCCCAATAGGATTCGCATGTAATAAGCTTGTTATTAAAGATAGAGCAACGTTTTAAAGAACTGAAACACTGTTTCTTTGTGAATTCAGTTAGTTCCTAGTAGCCTGCTCTTGGAATATGTGTACTTTTAAAGATTTATAAAAATTTGGTGAGCCGAATCTGAGTAACATGGTGAATTCGGTTTGTTCCCAATAGGCCGCAGTAGTAATAAGTGGACTGTTCGGGATATAGAAAAATTTTCACGAATGGAATCAAAATTTCTAGGCGAATTCAGTGAGTTCCCAATGGGACATGCTTGTATGAGTTTGCTTTTCAATATCGAGCAACATTTTAAGGAACGGAATCCAAGTACCATGGTGAATTGAGTAGGTTCCCAATAGGATTCGCATGTAATAAGCTTGTTATTCAAGATAGAGCAACGTTTTAACGAACTGAAACACTGTTTCTTTGTGAATTCAGTTAGCTCCTAGTAGTCTGCTCTTGTAATATGTGTACTTTTAAAGATTTATAAAAAATTTGGTGAGCCGAATCTGAGTAACATGGTGAATTCGGTTAGTTCCCAATAGGCCGCAGTAGTAATAAGTGGACTGTTCGGGATATAGAAAAATTTTCACGAATGGAATCAAAATTTCTAGGCGAATTCAGTGAGTTCCAATGGAACATGCTTGTATGAGTTTGCTTTTCAATATCGAGCAACATTTTAAGGAACGGAATCCAAGTATCATGGTGAATTGAGTAGGTTCCCAATAGGATTCGCACGTATAAGCTTGTTATTCAAGATAGAGCAACGTTTGAACGAACTGAAACACTGTTTCTTTGTGAATTCAGTTAGTTCCTAGTAGCCTGCTATTGTAATATGTGTACTTTTGAAGATTTATAAAAATTTGGTGAGCCGAATCTGAGTAACATGGTGAATTCGGTTAGTTCCCAATAGGCCGCAGTAGTAATAAGTGGACAGTTCGGGATATAGAAAAATTTTCACGAATGGAATCAAAATTTCTAGGCGAATTCAGTGAGTTCCCAATGGGACATGCTTGTATGAGTTTGCTTTTCAATATCGAGCCACATTTTAAGGAACGGAATCTAAGTACCATGTTGAATTGAGTAGGTTCCCAATAGGATTCGCATGTAATAAGCTTCTTATTCAAGATAGAGCAACGTTTTAACGAACTGAAACACTGTTCCTTGTGAATTCAGTTAGTTCCTAGTAGCCTGCTCTTGGAATATGTGGACTTTTAAAGATTTATAAAAATTTGGTGAGCCGAATCTGAGTAACATGGTGAATTCGGTTTGTTCCCAATAGGCCGCAGTAGTAATAATTGGACTGTTCGGGATATAGAAAAATTTTCACGAATGGAATCAAAATTTCTAGGCGAATTAAGTGAGTTCCCAATGGGACATGCTTGTATGAGTTTGCTTTTCAATATCGAGCAACATTTTAAGGAACGGAATCCAAGTATCATGGTGAATTGAGTAGGTTCCCAATAGGATTCGCACGTAATAAGCTTGTTATTCAAGATAGAGCAACGTTTTAACGAACTGAAACAATGTTTCTTTGTGAATTCAGTTAGTTCCTAGTAGCCTGCTCTTGGAATATGTGGACTTTTAAAGATTTATAAAAATTTAGTGAGCCGAATCTGAGTAACATGGTGAATTCGGTTTGTTCCCAATAGGCCGCAGTATTAATAAGTGGACTTTTCGGGATATAGAAAAATTTTCACGAATGGAATCAAAATTTCTAGGCGAATTCAGTGAGTTCCCAATGGGACATGCTTGTATGAGTTTGCTTTTCAACATCGAGCAACATTTTAAGGAACGGAATCCAAGTAACATGGTGAATTGAGTAGGTTCCCAATAGGATTCGCATGTAATAAGCTTGTTATTCAAGATAGAGCAACGTTTTAACGAACTGAAACACTGTTTCTTTGTGAATTCAGTTAGTTCCTAGTAGCCTGCTCTTGGAATATGTGTACTTTTAAAGATTTATAAAAATTTGGTGAGCCGAATCTGAGTAACATGGTGAATTCGGTTAGTTCCCAATAGGCCGCAGTAGTAATAAGTGGACTGTTCGGGATATAGAAAAATTGTCACGAATGGAATCAAAATTTCTAGGCGAATTCAGTGAGTTCCCAATGGGACATGCTTGTATGAGTTTGCTTTTCAATATCGAGCCACATTTTAAGGAACGGAATCTAAGTACCATGTTGAATTGAGTAGGTTCCCAATAGGATTCGCATGTAATAAGCTTGTTATTCAAGATAGAGCAACGTTTTAACGAACTGAAACACTGTTTCTTTGTGAATTCAGTTAGTTCCTAGTAGCCTGCTCTTGGAATATGTGTACTTTTAAAGATTTATAAAAATTTGGTGAGCCGAATCTGAGTAACATGGTGAATTCGGTTTGTTCCCAATAGGCCGCAGTAGTAATAAGTGGACTGTTCGGGATATAGAAAAATTTTCACGAATGGAATCAAAATTTCTAGGCGAATTCAGTGAGTTCCCAATGGGACATGCTTGTATGAGTTTGCTTTTCAATATCGAGCAACATTTTAAGGAACGGAATCCAAGTACCATGGTGAATTGAGTAGGTTCCCAATAGGATTCGCATGTAATAAGCTTGTTATTCAAGATAGAGCAACGTTTTAACGAACTGAAACACTGTTTCTTTGTGAATTCAGTTAGCTCCTAGTAGTCTGCTCTTGTAATATGTGTACTTTTAAAGATTTATAAAAAATTTGGTGAGCCGAATCTGAGTAACATGGTGAATTCGGTTAGTTCCCAATAGGCCGCAGTAGTAATAAGTGGACTGTTCGGGATATAGAAAAATTTTCACGAATGGAATCAAAATTTCTAGGCGAATTCAGTGAGTTCCAATGGAACATGCTTGTATGAGTTTGCTTTTCAATATCGAGCAACATTTTAAGGAACGGAATCAAAGTATCATGGTGAATTGAGTAGGTTCCCAATAGGATTCGCACGTAATAAGCTTGTTATTCAAGATAGAGCAACGTTTGAACGAACTGAAACACTGTTTCTTTGTGAATTCAGTTAGTTCCTAGTAGCCTGCTATTGTAATATGTGTACTTTTGAAGATTTATAAAAATTTGGTGAGCCGAATCTGAGTAACATGGTGAATTCGGTTAGTTCCCAATAGGCCGCAGTAGTAATAAGTGGACAGTTCGGGATATAGAAAAATTTTCACGAATGGAATCAAAATTTCTAGGCGAATTCAGTGAGTTCCCAATGGGACATGCTTGTATGAGTTTGCTTTTCAATATCGAGCCACATTTTAAGGAACGGAATCTAAGTACCATGTTGAATTGAGTAGGTTCCCAATAGGATTCGCATGTAATAAGCTTCTTATTCAAGATAGAGCAACGTTTTAACGAACTGAAACACTGTTCCTTGTGAATTCAGTTAGTTCCTAGTAGCCTGCTCTTGGAATATGTGGACTTTTAAAGATTTATAAAAATTTGGTGAGCCGAATCTGAGTAACATGGTGAATTCGGTTTGTTCCCAATAGGCCGCAGTAGTAATAATTGGACTGTTCGGGATATAGAAAAATTTTCACGAATGGAATCAAAATTTCTAGGCGAATTAAGTGAGTTCCCAATGGGACATGCTTGTATGAGTTTGCTTTTCAATATCGAGCAACATTTTAAGGAACGGAATCCAAGTATCATGGTGAATTGAGTAGGTTCCCAATAGGATTCGCACGTAATAAGCTTGTTATTCAAGATAGAGCAACGTTTTAACGAACTGAAACAATGTTTCTTTGTGAATTCAGTTAGTTCCTAGTAGCCTGCTCTTGGAATATGTGGACTTTTAAAGATTTATAAAAATTTAGTGAGCCGAATCTGAGTAACATGGTGAATTCGGTTTGTTCCAAATAGGCCGCAGTAGTAATAAGTGGACTGTTCGGGATATAGAAAAATTTTCACGAATGGAATCAAAATTTCTAGGCGAATTCAGTGAGTTCCCAATGGGACATGCTTGTATGAGTTTGCTTTTCAACATCGAGCAACATTTTAAGGAACGGAATCCAAGTAACATGGTGAATTGAGTAGGTTCCCAATAGGATTCGCATGTAATAAGCTTGTTATTCAAGATAGAGCAACGTTTTAACGAACTGAAACACTGTTTCTTTGTGAATTCAGTTAGTTCCTAGTAGCCTGCTCTTGGAATATGTGTACTTTTAAAGATTTATAAAAATTTGGTGAGCCGAATCTGAGTAACATGGTGAATTCGGTTAGTTCCCAATAGGCCGCAGTAGTAATAAGTGGACTGTTCGGGATATAGAAAAATTGTCACGAATGGAATCAAAATTTCTAGGCGAATTCAGTGAGTTCCCAATGGGACATGCTTGTATGAGTTTGCTTTTCAATATCGAGCCACATTTTAAGGAACGGAATCTAAGTACCATGTTGAATTGAGTAGGTTCCCAATAGGATTCGCATGTAATAAGCTTGTTATTCAAGATAGAGCAACGTTTTAACGAACTGAAACACTGTTTCTTTGTGAATTCAGTTAGTTCCTAGTAGCCTGCTCTTGGAATATGTGGACTTTTAAAGATTTATAAAAATTTGGTGAGCCGAATCTGAGTAACATGGTGAATTCGGTTTGTTCCCAATAGGCCGCAGTAGTAATAAGTGGACTGTTCGGGATATAGAAAAATTTTCACGAATGGAATCAAAATTTCTAGGCGAATTCAGTGAGTTCCCAATGGGACATGCTTGTATGAGTTTGCTTTTCAATATCGAGCAACATTTTAAGGAACGGAATCCAAGTATCATGGTGAATTGAGTAGGTTCCCAATAGGATTCGCACGTAATAAGCTTGTTATTCAAGATAGAGCAACGTTTTAACGAACTGAAACACTGTTTCTTTGTGAATTCAGTTAGTTCCTAGTAGCCTGCTCTTGTAATATGTGTACTTTTGAAGATTTATAAAAATTTGGTGAGCCGATTCTGAGTAACATGGTGAATTCGGTTAGTTCCCAATAGGCCGCAGTAATAATAAGTGGACTGTTCGGGATATAGAAAAATTTTCACGAATGGAATCAAAATTTCTAGGCGAATTCAGTGAGTTCCCAATGGGACATGCTTGTATGAGTTTGCTTTTCAATATCGAGCAACATTTTAAGGAACGGATTCCAAGTACCATGGTGAATTGAGTAGGTTCCCAATAGGATTCGCATGTAATATGCTTGTTATTCAAGATAGAGCAACGTTTTAACGAACTGAAACACTGTTTCTTTGTGAATTCTGTTAGTTCCTAGTAGCCTGCTCTTGGAATATGTGGACTTTTAAAGATTTATAAAAATTTGGTGAGCCGAATCTGAGTAACATGGTGAATTCGGTTTGTTCCAAATAGGCCGCAGTAGTAATAATTGGACTGTTCGGGATATAGAAAAATTTTCACGAATGGAATAAAAATTTCTAGGCGAATTCAGTGAGTTGCCAATGGGACATGCTTCTATGAGTTTGCTTTTCAATATCGAGCCACATTTTAAGGAACGGAATCTAAGTACCATTTTGAATTGAGTAGGTTCCCAATAGGATTCGCATGTAATAAGCTTGTTATTCAAGATAGAGCAACGTTTTAACGAACTGAAACACTGTTTCTTTGTGAATTCAGTTAGTTCCTAGTAGCCTGCTCTTGTAATATGTGTACTTTTGAAGATTTATAAAAATTTGGTGAGCCGAATCTGAGTAACATGGTGAATTCGGTTAGTTCCCAATAGGCCGCAGTAGTAATAAGTGGACTGTTCGGGATATAGAAAAATTGTCACGAAGGGAATCAAAATTTCTAGGCGAATTCAGTGAGTTCCCAATGGGACATGCTTGTATGAGTTTGCTTTTCAATATCGAGCCACATTTTAAGGAACGGAATCCAAGTACCATGGTGAATTGAGTAGGTTCCCAATAGGATTCGCATGTAATAAGCTTGTTATTCAAGATAGAGCAACGTTTTAACGAACTGAAACACTGTTTCTTTGTGAATTCAGTTAGTTCCTAGTAGCCTGCTCTTGGAATATGTGGACTTTTAAAGATTTATAAAAATTTGGTGAGCCGAATCTGAGTAACATGGTGAATTCGGTTTGTTCCCAATAGGCCGCAGTAGTAATAAGTGGACTGTTCGGGATATAGAAAAATTTTCACGAATGGAATCAAAATTTCTAGGCGAATTCAGTGAGTTCCCAATGGGACATGCTTGTATGAGTTTGCTTTTCAATATCGAGCAACATTTTAAGGAACGGAATCCAAGTATCATGGTGAATTGAGTAGGTTCCCAATAGGATTCGCACGTAATAAGCTTGTTATTCAAGATAGAGCAACGTTTTAACGAACAGAAACACTGTTTCTTTGTGAATTCAGTTAGTTCCTAGTAGCCTGCTCTTGTAATATGTGTACTTTTGAAGATTTATAAAAATTTGGTGAGCCGATTCTGAGTAACATGGTGAATTCGGTTAGTTCCCAATAGGCCGCAGTAATAATAAGTGGACTGTTCGGGATATAGAAAAATTTTCACGAATGGAATCAAAATTTCTAGGCGAATTCAGTGAGTTCCCAATGGGACATGCTTGTATGAGTTTGCTTTTCAATATCGAGCAACATTTTAAGGAACGGAATCCAAGTACCATGGTGAATTGAGTAGGTTCCCAATAGGATTCGCATGTAATATGCTTGTTATTCAAGATAGAGCAACGTTTTAACGAACTGAAACACTGTTTCTTTGTGAATTCTGTTAGTTCCTAGTAGCCTGCTCTTGGAATATGTGGACTTTTAAAGATTTATAAAAATTTGGTGAGCCGAATCTGAGTAACATGGTGAATTCGGTTTGTTCCAAATAGGCCGCAGTAGTAATAATTGGACTGTTCGGGATATAGAAAAATTTTCATGAATGGAATAAAAATTTCTAGGCGAATTCAGTGAGTTGCCAATGGGACATGCTTCTATGAGTTTGCTTTTCAATATCGAGCCACATTTTAAGGAACGGAATCTAAGTACCATTTTGAATT
Organism: Rattus norvegicus; assembly: GCF_021556685.1. Taxonomy (NCBI): domain Eukaryota; kingdom Metazoa; phylum Chordata; class Mammalia; order Rodentia; family Muridae; genus Rattus; species Rattus norvegicus. The sequence continues at coordinate 10,784,675 of NC_141544.1, forward strand.
GAGTAGGTTCCCAATAGGATTCGCATGTAATAAGCTTGTTATTCAAGATAGAGCAACGTTTTAACGAACTGAAACACTGTTTCTTTGTGAATTCAGTTAGTTCCTAGTAGCCTGCTCTTGTAATATGTGTACTTTTGAAGATTTATAAAAATTTGGTGAGCCGAATCTGAGTAACATGGTGAATTCGGTTAGTTCCCAATAGGCCGCAGTAGTAATAAGTGGACTGTTCGGGATATAGAAAAATTGTCACGAATGGAATCAAAATTTCTAGGCGAATTCAGTGAGTTCCCAATGGGACATGCTTGTATGAGTTTGCTTTTCAATATCGAGCCACATTTTAAGGAACGGAATCCAAGTACCATGGTGAATTGAGTAGGTTCCCAATAGGATTCGCATGTAATAAGCTTGTTATTCAAGATAGAGCAACGTTTTAACGAACTGAAACACTGTTTCTTTGTGAATTCAGTTAGTTCCTAGTAGCCTGCTCTTGTAATATATGTACTTTTGAAGATTTATAAAAATTTGGTGAGCTGTTTCTGAGTTACATGGTGAATTCGGTTAGTTCCCAATAGGCCGCAGTAGTAATAAGTGGACTTTTCGAGATATAGAAAAATTTTCAAAAATGGAATCAAAGTTTCTAGGCGAATTCAGTGAGTTCCCAATGGGACATGCTTGTATGAGTTTGCTTTTCAATATCGAGCAACATTTTAAGGAACGGAATCCAAGTACCATGGTGAATTGAGTAGGTTCCCAATAGGATTCGCACGTAATAAGCTTGTTATTCAAGATAGAGCAACGTTTGAACGAACTGAAACACTGTTTCTTTGTGAATTCAGTTAGTTCCTAGTAGCCTGCTCTTGTAATATGTGTACTTTTGAAGATTTATAAAAATTTGGTGAGCCGAATCTGAGTAACATGGTGAATTCGGTTAGTTCCCAATAGGCCGCAGTAGTAATAAGTGGACTGTTCGGGATATAGAAAAATTTTCACGAATGGAATCAAAATTTCTAGGCGAATTCAGTGAGTTCCCAATGGGACATTCTTGTATGAGTTTGCTTTTCAATATCGAGCAACATTTTAAGGAACGGAATCCAAGTACCATGGTGAATTGAGTAGGTTCCCAATAGGATTCGCATGTAATAAGCTTGTTATTCAAGATAGAGCAACGTTTTAACGAACTGAAACACTGTTTCTTTGTGAATTCAGTTAGCTCCTAGTAGCCTGCTCTTGTAATATGTGTACTTTTGAAGATTTATAAAAATTTGGTGAGCCGAATCTGAGTAACATGGTGAATTCGGTTAGTTCCCAATAGGCCGCAGTAGTAATAAGTGGACTGTTCGGGATATAGAAAAATTTTCACGAATGGAATCAAAATTTCTAGGCGAATTCAGTGAGTTCCCAATGGGACATGCTTGTATGAGTTTGCTTTTCAATATCGAGCCACATTTTAAGGAACGGAATCTAAGTACCATGTTGAATTGAGTAGGTTCCCAATAGGATTCGCATGTAATAAGCTTGTTATTCAAGATAGAGCAACGTTTTAACGAACTGAAACACTGTTTCTTTGTGAATTCAGTTAGTTCCTAGTAGCCTGCTCTTGGAATATGTGGACTTTTAAAGATTTATAAAAATTTGGTGAGCCGAATCTGAGTAACATGGTGAATTCGGTTTGTTCCCAATAGGCCGCAGTAGTAATAAGTGGACTGTTCGGGATATAGAAAAATTTTCACGAATGGAATCAAAATTTCTAGGCGAATTCAGTGAGTTCCCAATGGGACATGCTTGTATGAGTTTGCTTTTCAATATCGAGCAACATTTTAAGGAACGGAATCCAAGTACCATGGTGAATTGAGTAGGTTCCCAATAGGATTCGCATGTAATAAGCTTGTTATTCAAGATAGAGCAACGTTTTAACGAACTGAAACACTGTTTCTTTGTGAATTCAGTTAGCTCCTAGTAGCCTGCTCTTGTAATATGTGTACTTTTAAAGATTTATAAAAAATTTGGTGAGCCGAATCTGAGTAACATGGTGAATTCGGTTAGTTCCCAATAGGCCGCAGTAGTAATAAGTGGACTGTTCGGGATATAGAAAAATTTTCACGAATGGCATCAAAATTTCTAGGCGAATTCAGTGAGTTCCAATGGAACATGCTTGTATGAGTTTGCTTTTCAATATCGAGCAACATTTTAAGGAACGGAATCCAAGTATCATGGTGAATTGAGTAGGTTCCCAATAGGATTCGCACGTAATAAGCTTGTTATTCAAGATAGAGCAACGTTTGAACGAACTGAAACACTGTTTCTATGTGAATTCAGTCAGTTCCTAGTAGCCTGCTATTGTAATATGTGTACTTTTGAAGATTTATAAAAATTTGGTGAGCCGAATCTGAGTAACATGGTGAATTCGGTTAGTTCCCAATAGGCCGCAGTAGTAATAAGTGGACAGTTCGGGATATAGAAAAATTTTCACGAATGGAATCAAAATTTCTAGGCGAATTCAGTGAGTTCCCAATGGGACATGCTTGTATGAGTTTGCTTTTCAATATCGAGCCACATTTTAAGGAACGGAATCTAAGTACCATGTTGAATTGAGTAGGTTCCCAATAGGATTCGCGTGTAATAAGCTTCTTATTCAAGATAGAGCAACGTTTTAACGAACTGAAACACTGTTCCTTGTGAATTCAGTTAGTTCCTAGTAGCCTGCTCTTGGAATATGTGGACTTTTAAAGATTTATAAAAATTTGGTGAGCCGAATCTGAGTAACATGGTGAATTCGGTTTGTTCCCATTAGGCCGCAGTAGTAATAATTGGACTGTTCGGGATATAGAAAAATTTTCACGAATGGAATCAAAATTTCTAGGCGAATTCAGTGAGTTCCCAATGGGACATGCTTGTATGAGTTTGCTTTTCAATATCGAGCAACATTTTAAGGAACGGAATCCAAGTATCATGGTGAATTGAGTAGGTTCCCAATAGGATTCGCACGTAATAAGCTTGTTATTCAAGATAGAGCAACGTTTTAACGAACTGAAACAATGTTTCTTTGTGAATTCAGTTAGTTCCTAGTAGCCTGCTCTTGGAATATGTGGACTTTTAAAGATTTATAAAAATTTAGTGAGCCGAATCTGAGTAACATGGTGAATTCGGTTAGTTCCCAATAGGCCGCAGTAGTAATAAGTGGACTGTTCGGGATATAGAAAAATTTTCACGAATGGAATCAAAATTTCTAGGCGAATTCAGTGAGTTCCCAATGGGACATGCTTGTATGAGTTTGCTTTTCAACATCGAGCAACATTTTAAGGAACGGAATCCAAGTACCATGGTGAATTGAGTAGGTTCCCAATAGGATTCGCATGTAATAAGCTTGTTATTCAAGATAGAGCAACGTTTTAACGAACTGAAACACTGTTTCTTTGTGAATTCAGTTAGTTCCTAGTAGCCTGCTCTTGGAATATGTGTACTTTTAAAGATTTATAAAAATTTGGTGAGCCGAATCTGAGTAACATGGTGAATTCGGTTAGTTCCCAATAGGCCGCAGTAGTAATAAGTGGACTGTTCGGGATATAGAAAAATTTTCACGAATGGAATCAAAATTTCTAGGCGAATTCAGTGAGTTCCCAATGGGACATGCTTGTATGAGTTTGCTTTTCAATATCGAGCCACATATTAAGGAACGGAATCTAAGTACCATGTTGAATTGAGTAGGTTCCCAATAGGATTCGCATGTAATAAGCTTGTTATTCAAGATAGAGCAACGTTTTAACGAACTGAAACACTGTTTCTTTGTGAATTCAGTTAGTTCCTAGTAGCCTGCTCTTGGAATATGTGGACTTTTAAAGATTTATAAAAATTTGGTGAGCCGAATCTGAGTAACATGGTGAATTCGGTTTGTTCCCAATAGGCCGCAGTAGTAATAAGTGGACTGTTCGGGATATAGAAAAATTTTCACGAATGGAATCAAAATTTCTAGGCGAATTCAGTGAGTTCCCAATGGGACATGCTTGTATGAGTTTGCTTTTCAATATCGAGCAACATTTTAAGGAACGGAATCCAAGTATCATGGTGAATTGAGTAGGTTCCCAATAGGATTCGCACGTAATAAGCTTGTTATTCAAGATAGAGCAACGTTTTAACGAACTGAAACACTGTTTCTTTGTGAATTCAGTTAGTTCCTAGTAGCCTGCTCTTGTAATATGTGTACTTTTGAAGATTTATAAAAATTTGGTGAGCCGAATCTGAGTAACATGGTGAATTCGGTTAGTTCCCAATAGGCCGCAGTAATAATAAGTGGACTGTTCGGGATATAGAAAAATTTTCACGAATGGAATCAAAATTTCTAGACGAATTCAGTGAGTTCCCAATGGGACATGCTTGTATGAGTTTGCTTTTCAATATCGAGCAACATTTTAAGGAACGGAATCCAAGTACCATGGTGAATTGAGTAGGTTCCCAATAGGATTCGCATGTAATATGCTTGTTATTCAAGATAGAGCAACGTTTTAACGAACTGAAACACTGTTTCTTTGTGAATTCTGTTAGTTCCTAGTAGCCTGCTCTTGGAATATGTGTACTTTTAAAGATTTATAAAAATTTGGTGAGCCGAATCTGAGTAACATGGTGAATTCGGTTAGTTCCCAATAGGCCGCAGTAGTAATAAGTGGACTGTTCGGGATATAGAAAAATTTTCACGAATGGAATCAAAATTTCTAGGCGAATTCAGTGATTTCCCAAAGGGACATGCTTGTATGAGTTTGCTTTTCAATATCGAGCAACATTTTAAGAAACGGAATCCAAGTACCATGGTGAATTGAGTAGGTTCCCAATAGGATTCGCATGTAATAAGCTTGTTATTCAAGATAGAGCAAAGTTTTAACGAACTGAAACACTGTTTCTTTGTGAATTCAGTTAGTTCCTAGTAGCCTGCTCTTCTAATATGTGTACTTTTAAGGATTTAAAAAATTTGGTGAGCCGAATCTGAGTAACATGGTGAATTCGGTTAGTTCCCAATAGGCCGCAGTAGTAATAAGTGGACTGTTCGGGATATAGAAAAATTTTCACGAATGGAATCAAAATTTCTAGGCGAATTCAGCGAGTTCCCAATGGGACATGCTTGTATGAGTTTGCTTTTCAATATCGAGCAACATTTTAAGGAACGGAATCGAAGTATCATGGTGAATTGAGTAGGTTCCCAATAGGATTCGCATGTAATAAGCTTGTTATTCAAGATAGAGCAACGTTTTAACGAACTGAAACACTGTTTCTTTGTGAATTCAGTTAGTTCCTAGTAGCCTGCTCTTGTAATATGTGTACTTTTAAAGATTTATAAAAATTTGGTGAGCCGAATCTGAGTAACATGGTGAATTCGGTTAGTTCCCAATAGGCCGCAGTAGTAATAAGTGGACTGTTCGGGATATAGAAAAATTTTCACTAATGGAATCAAAATTTCTAGGCGAATTCAGTGAGTTCCCAATGGGACATGCTTGTATGAGTTTGCTTTTCAATATCGAGCAACATTTTAAGGAACGGAATCCAAGTAACATGGTGAATTGAGTAGGTTCCCAATATGATTCGCATGTAATAAGCTTGTTATTCAAGATAGAGCAACGTTTTAAGGAACTGAAACACTGTTTCTTTGTGAATTCAGTTAGTTCCTAGTAGCCTGCTCTTGTAATATGTGTACTTTTAAAGATTTATAAAAATTTGGTGAGCCGAATCTGAGTAACATGGTGAATTCGGTTAGTTCCCAATAGGCCGCAGTAGTTATAAGTGGACTGTTCGGGATATAGAAAAATTTTAACGAATGGAATCAAAATTTCTAGGCGAACTCAGTGAGTTCCAATGGAACATGCTTGTATGAGTTTGCTTTTCAATATCGAGCAACATTTTAAGGAACGGAATCCAAGTATCATGGTGAATTGAGTAGGTTCCCAATAGGATTCGCACGTAATAAGCTTGTTATTCAAGATAGAGCAACGTTTGAACGAACTGAAACACTGTTTCTTTGTGAATTCAGTTAGTTCCTAGTAGCCTGCTCTTGTAATATGTGTACTTTTGAAGATTTATAAAAATTTGGTGAGCCGAATCTGAGTAACATGGTGAATTCGGTTAGTTCCCAATAGGCCGCAGTAGTAATAAGTGGACTGTTCGGGATATAGAAAAATTGTCACGAATGGAATCAAAATATCTAGGCGAATTCAGGGAGTTCCCATGGGACATGCTTGTATGAGTTTGCTTTTCAATATCGAGCAACATTTTAAGGAACGGACTCTAAGTATCATGGTGAATTGAGTAGGTTCCCAATAGGATTCGCATGTAATAAGCTTGTTATTCAAGATAGAGCAACGTTTGAACGAACTGAAACACTGTTTCTTTGTGAATTCAGTTAGTTCCTAGTAGCCTGCTCTTGTAATATGTGTACTTTTGAAGATTTATAAAAATTTGGTGAGCCGAATCTGAGTAACATGGTGAATTCGGTTAGTTCCCAATAGGCCGCAGTAGTAATAAGTGGACTGTTCGGGATATAGAAAAATTTTCACGAATGGAATCAAAATTTATAGGCGAATTCAGTGAGTTCCAATGGAACATGCTTGTATGAGTTTGCTTTTCAATATCGAGCAACATTTTAAGGAACGGAATCGAAGTATCATGGTGAATTGAGTAGGTTCCCAATAGGATTCGCATGTAATAAGCTTGTTATTCAAGATAGAGCAACGTTTTAACGAACTGAAACACTGTTTCTTTGTGAATTCAGTTAGTTCCTAGTAGCCTGCTCTTGTATTATGTGTACTTTTAAAGATTTATAAAAATTTGGTGAGCCGAATCTGAGTAACATGGTGAATTCGGTTAGTTCCCAATAGGCCGCAGTAGTAATAAGTGGACTGTTCGGGATATAGAAAAATTGTCACGAATGGAATCAAAATTTTTGGCGAATTCAGTGAGTTCCCAATGGGAGATGCTTGTATGAGTTTGCTTTTCAATATCGAGCAATTTTAAGGAACGGACTCTAAGTATCATGGTGAATGAGTAGGTTCCCAATAGGATTCGCATGTAATAAGCTTGTTATTCAAGATAGAGCAACGTTTTAACGAACTGAAACACTGTTTCTTTGTGAATTCAGTTAGTTCCTAGTAGCCTGCTCTTGTAATATGTGTACCTTTAAAGATTTATAAAAATTTGGTGAGCCGAATCTGAGTAACATGGTGAATTCGGTTAGTTCCCAATAGGCCGCAGTAGTAATAAGTGGACTGTTCGGGATATCGAAAAATTTTCACGAATGGAATCCAAATTTCTAGGCGAATTCAGTGAGTTCCCAATGGGACATGCTTGTATGAGTTTGCTTTTCAATATCGAGAGAAATTTAAGGAACGGAATCTAAGTACCATGCTGAATTGAGTAGGTTCCCAATAGGATTCGCATGTAATAAGCTTGTTATTCAAGATAGAGCAACGTTTTAAAGAACTGAAACACAGTTTCTTTGTGAATTCAGTTAGTTCGTAGTAGCCTGCTCTTGTAATATGTGTACTTTTAAAGATTTATAAAAATTTGGTGAGCCGAATCTGAGTAACATGGTGAATTCGGTTAGTTCCCAATAGGCCGCAGTAGTAATAATTGGACTGTTCGGGATATAGAAAATTTTTCACGAATGGAATCAAAATTGCTAGGCGAATTCAGTGAGTTCCCAATGGGACATGCTTGTATCAGTTTGGTTTTCAATATCGAGCAACATTGTAAGGAACGGAATCTAAGTACCATGGTGAATTGAGTAGGTTCCCAATAGGATTCGCATGTAATAAGCTTGTTATTCAAGATAGAGCAACGTTTTAACGAACTGAAACACTGTTTCTTTGTGAATTCAGTTAGTTCCTAGTAGCCTGCTCTTGTAATATGTGTACTTTTAAAGATTTATAAAAATTTGGTGAGCCGAATCTGAGTAACATGGTGAATTCGGTTAGTTCCCAATAGGCCGCAGTAGTAATAAGTGGACTGTTCGGGATATAGAAAAATTTTCACGAATGGAATCAAAATTTCTAAGCGAATTCAGTGAGTTCCCAATGGGACATGCTTGTATGAGTTTGCTTTTCAATATCGAGCAACATTTTAAGGAACGGAATCCAAATATCATGGTGAATTGAGTAGGTTCCCAATAGGATTCGCACGTAATAAGCTTGTTATTCAAGATAGAGCAACGTTTTAACGAACTGAAACACTGTTTCTTTGTGAATTCAGTTAGTTCCTAGTAGCCTGCTCTTGTAATATGTGTACTTTTGAAGATTTATAAAAATTTGGTGAGCCAAATCTGAGTAACATGGTGAATTCGGTTAGTTCCCAATAGGCCGCAGTAATAATAAGTGGACTGTTCGGGATATAGAAAAATTTTCACGAATGGAATCAAAATTTCTAGACGAATTCAGTGAGTTCCCAATGGGACATGCTTGTATGAGTTTGCTTTTCAATATCGAGCAACATTTTAAGGAACGGAATCCAAGTACCATGGTGAATTGAGTAGGTTCCCAATAGGATTCGCATGTAATATGCTTGTTATTCAAGATAGAGCAACGTTTTAACGAACTGAAACAGTGTTTCTTTGTGAATTCTGTTAGTTCCTAGTAGCCTGCTCTTGGAATATGTGTACTTTTAAAGATTTATAAAAATTTGGTGAGCCGAATCTGAGTAACATGGTGAATTCGGTTAGTTCCCAATAGGCCGCAGTAGTAATAAGTGGACTGTTCGGGATATAGAAAAATTTTCACGAATGGAATCAAAATTTCTAGGCGAATTCAGTGATTTCCCAAAGGGACATGCTTGTATGAGTTTGCTTTTCAATATCGAGCAACATTTTAAGAAACGGAATCCAAGTACCATGGTGAATTGAGTAGGTTCCCAATAGGATTCGCATGTAATAAGCTTGTTATTCAAGATAGAGCAAAGTTTTAACGAACTGAAACACTGTTTCTTTGTGAATTCAGTTAGTTCCTAGTAGCCTGCTCTTCTAATATGTGTACTTTTAAGGATTTAAAAAATTTGGTGAGCCGAATCTGAGTAACATGGTGAATTCGGTTAGTTCCCAATAGGCCGCAGTAGTAATAAGTGGACTGTTCGGGATATAGAAAAATTTTCACGAATGGAATCAAAATTTCTAGGCGAATTCAGCGAGTTCCCAATGGGACATGCTTGTATGAGTTTGCTTTTCAATATCGAGCAACATTTTAAGGAACGGAATCGAAGTATCATGGTGAATTGAGTAGGTTCCCAATAGGATTCGCATGTAATAAGCTTGTTATTCAAGATAGAGCAACGTTTTAACGAACTGAAACACTGTTTCTTTGTGAATTCAGTTAGTTCCTAGTAGCCTGCTCTTGTAATATGTGTACTTTTAAAGATTTATAAAAATTTGGTGAGCCGAATCTGAGTAACATGGTGAATTCGGTTATTTCCCAATAGGCCGCAGTAGTAATAAGTGGACTGTTCGGGATATAGAAAAATTTTCACTAATGGAATCAAAATTTCTAGGCGAATTCAGTGAGTTCCCAATGGGACATGCTTGTATGAGTTTGCTTTTCAATATCGAGCAACATTTTAAGGAACGGAATCCAAGTAACATGGTGAATTGAGTAGGTTCCCAATATGATTCGCATGTAATAAGCTTGTTATTCAAGATAGAGCAACGTTTTAAGGAACTGAAACACTGTTTCTTTGTGAATTCAGTTAGTTCCTAGTAGCCTGCTCTTGTAATATGTGTACTTTTAAAGATTTATAAAAATTTGGTGAGCCGAATCTGAGTAACATGGTGAATTCGGTTAGTTCCCAATAGGCCGCAGTAGTTATAAGTGGACTGTTCGGGATATAGAAAAATTTTAACGAATGGAATCAAAATTTCTAGGCGAACTCAGTGAGTTCCAATGGAACATGCTTGTATGAGTTTGCTTTTCAATATCGAGCAACATTTTAAGGAACGGAATCCAAGTATCATGGTGAATTGAGTAGGTTCCCAATAGGATTCGCACGTAATAAGCTTGTTATTCAAGATAGAGCAACGTTTGAACGAACTGAAACACTGTTTCTTTGTGAATTCAGTTAGTTCCTAGTAGCCTGCTCTTGTAATATGTGTACTTTTGAATATTTATAAAAATTTGGTGAGCCGAATCTGAGTAACATGGTGAATTCGGTTAGTTCCCAATAGGCCGCAGTAGTAATAAGTGGACTGTTCGGGATATAGAAAAATTGTCACGAATGGAATCAAAATATCTAGGCGAATTCAGGGAGTTCCCATGGGACATGCTTGTATGAGTTTGCTTTTCAATATCGAGCAACATTTTAAGGAACGGACTCTAAATATCATGGTGAATTGAGTAGGTTCCCAATAGGATTCGCATGTAATAAGCTTGTTATTCAAGATAGAGCAACGTTTGAACGAACTGAAACACTGTTTCTTTGTGAATTCAGTTAGTTCCTAGTAGCCTGCTCTTGTAATATGTGTACTTTTGAAGATTTATAAAAATTTGGTGAGCCGAATCTGAGTAACATGGTGAATTCGGTTAGTTCCCAATAGGCCGCAGTAGTAATAAGTGGACTGTTCGGGATATAGAAAAATTTTCACGAATGGAATCAAAATTTCTAGGCGAATTCAGTGAGTTCCAATGGAACATGCTTGTATGAGTTTGCTTTTCAATATCGAGCAACATTTTAAGGAACGGAATCGAAGTATCATGGTGAATTGAGTAGGTTCCCAATAGGATTCGCATGTAATAAGCTTGTTATTCAAGATAGAGCAACGTTTTAACGAACTGAAACACTGTTTCTTTGTGAATTCAGTTAGTTCCTAGTAGCCTGCTCTTGTATTATGTGTACTTTTAAAGATTTATAAAAATTTGGTGAGCCGAATCTGAGTAACATGGTGAATTCGGTTAGTTCCCAATAGGCCGCAGTAGTAATAAGTGGACTGTTCGGGATATAGAAAAATTGTCACGAATGGAATCAAAATTTTTGGCGAATTCAGTGAGTTCCCAATGGGAGATGCTTGTATGAGTTTGCTTTTCAATATCGAGCAATTTTAAGGAACGGACTCTAAGTATCATGGTGAATGAGTAGGTTCCCAATAGGATTCGCATGTAATAAGCTTGTTATTCAAGATAGAGCAACGTTTTAACGAACTGAAACACTGTTTCTTTGTGAATTCAGTTAGTTCCTAGTAGCCTGCTCTTGTAATATGTGTACCTTTAAAGATTTATAAAAATTTGGTGAGCCGAATCTGAGTAACATGGTGAATTCGGTTAGTTCCCAATAGGCCGCAGTAGTAATAAGTGGACTGTTCGGGATATCGAAAAATTTTCACGAATGGAATCCAAATTTCTAGGCGAATTCAGTGAGTTCCCAATGGGACATGCTTGTATGAGTTTGCTTTTCAATATCGAGAGAAATTTAAGGAACGGAATCTAAGTACCATGCTGAATTGAGTAGGTTCCCAATAGGATTCGCATGTAATAAGCTTGTTATTCAAGATAGAGCAACGTTTTAAAGAACTGAAACACAGTTTCTTTGTGAATTCAGTTAGTTCGTAGTAGCCTGCTCTTGTAATATGTGTACTTTTAAAGATTTATAAAAATTTGGTGAGCCGAATCTGAGTAACATGGTGAATTCGGTTAGTTCCCAATAGGCCGCAGTAGTAATAATTGGACTGTTCGGGATATAGAAAATTTTTCACGAATGGAATCAAAATTGCTAGGCGAATTCAGTGAGTTCCCAATGGGACATGCTTGTATCAGTTTGGTTTTCAATATCGAGCAACATTGTAAGGAACGGAATCTAAGTACCATGGTGAATTGAGTAGGTTCCCAATAGGATTCGCATGTAATAAGCTTGTTATTCAAGATAGAGCAAAGTTTTAACGAACTGAAACACTGTTTCTTTGTGAATTCAGTTAGTTCCTAGTAGCCTGCTCTTGTAATATGTGTACTTTTAAAGATTTATAAAAATTTGGTGAGCCGAATCTGAGTAACATGGTGAATTCGGTTAGTTCCCAATAGGCCGCAGTAGTAATAAGTGGACTGTTCGGGATATAGAAAAATTTTCACGAATGGAATCAAAATTTCTAAGCGAATTCAGTGAGTTCCCAATGGGACATGCTTGTATGAGTTTGCTTTTCAATATTGAGCAACATTTTAAGGAACGGAATCCAAGTATCATGGTGAATTGAGTAGGTTCCCAATAGGATTCGCATGTAATAAGCTTGTTATTCAAGATAGAACAACGTTTTGACGAACTGAAACACTGTTTCTTTGTGAATTCAGTTAGTTCCTAGTAGCCTGCTCTTGTAATATGTGTACTTTTAAAGATTTATAAAAATTTGGTGAGCCGAATCTGAGTAACATGGTGAATTCGGTTATTTCCCAATAGGCCGCAGTAGTAATAAGTGGACTGTACGGATTATAGAAAAATTTTCACGAATGGAATCAAAATTTCTAGGCGAATTCAGTGAGTTCCCAATGGGACATGCTTGTATGAGTTTGCTTTTCAATATCGATCAACATTTTAAGGAACGGAATCCAAGTATCATTGTGAATTGAGTAGGTTCCCAATAGGATTCGCATGTAATAAGCTTTTTATTCAAGATAGAGCAACGTTTTAACGAACTGAAACACTGTTTCTTTGTGAATTCAGTTAGTTCCTAGTAGCCTGCTCTTGTAATATGTGTACTTTTAAAGATTTATAAAAATTTGGTGAGCCGAATCTGAGTAATATGGTGAATTCCGTTAGTTCCCAATAGGCCGCAGTAGTAATAAGTGGACTGTTCGGGATATCGAAAAATTGTCACGAATGGAATCAAAATTTCTAGGCGAATTCAGTGAGTTCCCAATAGGACATGCTTGTATGAGTTTGCTTTCCAATATCGAGCAACATTTTAACGAACGGAATCCAAGTATCATGGTGAATTGAGTAGGTACCCAATAGGATTTGCATGTAAGAAGCTTGTTATTCAAGATAGACCAACGTTTTAACGAACTGAAACACTGTTTCTTTGTGAATTCAGTTAGTTCCTAGTAGCCTGCTCTTGTAATATGTGTACTTTTAAAGATTTATAAAAATTTGGTGAGCCGAATCTGAGTAACATGGTGAATTCGGTTAGTTCCCAATAGGCCGCAGTGGTAATAAGTGGACTGTTCGGGATATAGAAAAATTTTCACGAATGGAATCAAAATTTCTAGGCGATTTCAGTGAGTTCCCAATGGGATATGCTTGTATGAGTTTGCTTTTCATTATCTAGCAACATTTTAAGGAACGGAATCCAAGTATCATGGTGAATTGAGTAGGTTCCCAATAGGATTCGCATGTAATAAGCTTGTTATTCAAGATAGAGCAACGTTTTAACGAACTGAAACACTGTTTCTTTGTGAATTCAGTCAGTTCCTAGTAGCCTGCTCTTGTAATATGTGTACTTTTAAAGATTTATAGAAATTTGGTGAGCCGAATCTGAGTAACATGGTGAATTCGGTTAGTTCCCAATAGGCCGCAGTAGTAATAAGTGGACTGTTCGGGATATAGAAAAATTTTCACGAATGGAATCAAAATTTCTTGGCGAATTCAGTGAGTTCCCAATGGGACATGCTTGTTTGAGTTTGCTTTTCAATATCGAGCAACATTTTAAGGAATGGAATCCAAGTATCATGGTGAATTGAGTAGGTTCCCAATAGGATTCGCATGTAATAAGCTTGTTATTCAAGATAGAGCAACGTTAACGAACTGAAACACTGTTTCTTTGTGAATTCAGTTAGTTCCTAGTAGCCTGCTCATGTAATATGTGTACTTTTAAAGATTCATAAAAATTTGGTGAGCCGAATCTGAGTAACATGGTGAATTCGGTTAGTTCCCAATAGGCCGCAGTAGTAATAAGTGGACTGTTCGGGATATAGAAAAATTTTCACGAATGGAATCAAAATTTCTAGGCGAATTCAGTGAGTTCCCAATGGGACATGCTTGTATGAGTTTGCTTTTCAATATCGAGCAACATTTTAAGGAACGGAATCGAAGTATTATGGTGAATTGAGTAGGTTCCCAATAGGATTCGCATGTAATAAGCTTGTTATTCAAGATAGAGCAACGTTTTAACGAACTGAAACACTGTTTCTTTGTGAATTCAGTTAGTTCCTAGTAGCCTGCTCTTGTAATATGTGTACTTTTAAAGATTTATAAAAATTTGGTGAGCCGAATCTGAGTAACATGGTGAATTCGGTTAGTTCCCAATAGGCCGCAGTAGTAATAAGTGGACTGTTCGGGATATAGAAAAATTTTCACGAATGGAATCAAAATTTCTAGGCGAATTCAGTGAGTTCCCAATGGGACATGCTTGTATGAGTTTGCTTTTCAATATCGAGCAACATTTTAAGGAACGGAATCGAAGTATCATGGTGAATTGAGTAGGTTCCCAATAGGATTCGCATGTAATAAGCTTGTTATTCAAGATAGAGCAACGTTTTAACGAACTGAAACACTGTTTCTTTGTGAATTCAGTTAGTTCCTAGTAGCCTGCTCTTGTAATATGTGTACTTTTAAAGATTTATAAAAATTTGGTGAGCCGAATCTGAGTAACATGGTGAATTCGGTTAGTTCCCAATAGGCCGCAGTAGTAATAAGTGGACTGCTCGGGATATAGAAAAATTTTCACGAATGGAATCAAAATTTCTAGGCGAATTCAGTGAGTTCCCAATGGGACATGCTTGTATGAGTTTGCTTTTCAATATCGAGCAACATTTTAAGGAACGGAATCCAAGTATCATTGTGAATTGAGTAGGTTCCCAATAGGATTCGCATGTAATAAGCTTTTTATTCAAGATAGAGCAACGTTTTAACGAACATAAACACTGTTTCTTTGTGAATTCAGTTAGTTCCTAGTAGCCTGCTCTTGTAATATGTGTACTTTTAAAGATTTATAAAAATTTGGTGAGCCGAATCTGAGTAATATGGTGAATTCCGTTAGTTCCCAATAGGCCGCAGTAGTAATAAGTGGACTGTTCGGGATATTGAAAAATTGTCACGAATGGAATCAAAATTTCTAGGCGAATTCAGTGAGTTCCCAATAGGACATGCTTGTATGAGTTTGCTTTCCAATATCGAGCAACATTTTAAGGAACGGAATCCAAGTATCATTGTGAATTGAGTAGGTACCCAATAGGATTTGCATGTAATAAGCTTGTTATTCAAGATAGAGCAACGTTTTAACGAACTGAAACACTGTTTCTTTGTGAATTCAGTTAGTTCCTAGTAGCC
The DNA here is from genome assembly GCF_021556685.1 of Rattus norvegicus. NCBI lineage: Eukaryota > Metazoa > Chordata > Mammalia > Rodentia > Muridae > Rattus > Rattus norvegicus. The sequence goes on from NC_141544.1 coordinate 10,799,936, forward strand.
TGCTCTTGTAATATGTGTACTTTTAAAGATTTATAAAAATTTGGTGAGCCGAATCTGAGTAACATGGTGAATTCGGTTAGTTCCCTATAGGCCGCAGTGGTAATAAGTGGACTGTTCGGGATATAGAAAAATTTTCACGAATGGAATCAAAATTTCTAGGCGATTTCAGTGAGTTCCCAATGGGATATGCTTGTATGAGTTTGCTTTTCATTATCGAGCAACATTTTAAGGAACGGAATCCAAGTATCCTGGTGAATTGAGTAGGTTCCCAATAGGATTCGCATGTAATAAGCTTGTTATTCAAGATAGAGCAACGTTTGAACGAACTGAAACACTGTTTCTTTGTGAATTCAGTCAGATCCTAGTAGCCTGCTCTTGTAATACGTGTACCTTTAAAGATTTAAAAAAATTGGTGAGCCGAATCTGAGTAACATGGTGAATTCGGTTAATTCCCAATAGGCCGCAGTAGTAATAAGTGGACTGTTCGGGATATAGAAAAATTTTCACGAATGGAATCAAAATTTCTAGGCGAATTCAGTGAGTTCCCAATGGGACATGCTTGTTTGAGTTTGCTTTTCAATATCGAGCAACATTTTAAGGAATGGAATCCAAGTATCATGGTGAATTGAGTAGGTTCCCAATAGGATTCGCATGTAATAAGCTTGTTATTCAAGATAGAGCAACGTTAACGAACTGAAACACTGTTTCTTTGTGAATTCAGTTAGTTCCTAGTAGCCTGCTCATGTAATATGTGTACTTTTAAAGATTTATAAAAATTTGGTGAGCCGAATCTGAGTAACATGGTGAATTCGGTTAGTTCCCAATAGGCCGCAGTAGTAATAAGTGGACTGCTCGGGATATAGAAAAATTTGCACGAATGGAATCAAAATTTCTAGGCGAATTCAGTGAGTTCCCAATGGGACATGCTTGTATGAGTTTGCTTTTCAATATCGAGCAACATTTTAAGGAACGGAATCGAAGTATCATGGTGAATTGAGTAGGTTCCCAATAGGATTCGCATGTAATAAGCTTGTTATTCAAGATAGAGCAACGTTTTAACGAACTGAAACACTGTTTCTTTGTGAATTCAGTTAGTTCCTAGTAGCCTGCTCTTGTAATATGTGTACTTTTAAAGGTTTATAAAATTTTGGTGAGCCGAATCTGAGTAACATGGTGAATTCGGTTAGTTCCCAATAGGCCGCAGTAGTAATAAGTGGACTGTTCGGGATATAGAAAAATTTTCACGAATGGAATCAAAATTTCTAGGCGAATTCAGTGAGTTCCCAATGGGACATGCTTGTATGAGTTTGCTTTTCAATATCGAGCAACATTTTAAGGAACGGAATCGAAGTATCATGGTGAATTGAGTAGGTTCCCAATAGGATTCGCATTTAATAAGCCCGTTATTCAAGATAGAGCAACGTTTTAAAGAACTGAAACACTGTTTCTTTGTGAATTCAGTTAGTTCCTAGTAGCCTGCTCTTGTAATATGTGTACTTTTAAAGATTTATAAAAATTTGGTGAGCCGAATCTGAGTAACATGGTGAATTCGGTTAGTTCCCAATAGGCCGCAGTAGTAATAAGTGGACTGCTCGGGATATAGAAAAATTTTCACGAATGGAATCAAAATTTCTAGGCGAATTCAGTGAGTTCCCAATGGGACATGCTTGTATGAGTTTGCTTTTCAATATCGAGCAACATTTTAAGGAACGGAATCCAAGTATCATTGTGAATTGAGTAGGTTCCCAATAGGATTCGCATGTAATAAGCTTTTTATTCAAGATAGAGCAACGTTTTAACGAACATAAACACTGTTTCTTTGTGAATTCAGTTAGTTCCTAGTAGCCTGCTCTTGTAATATGTGTACTTTTAAAGATTTATAAAAATTTGGTGAGCCGAATCTGAGTAATATGGTGAATTCCGTTAGTTCCCAATAGGCCGCAGTAGTAATAAGTGGACTGTTCGGGATATTGAAAAATTGTCACGAATGGAATCAAAATTTCTAGGCGAATTCAGTGAGTTCCCAATAGGACATGCTTGTATGAGTTTGCTTTCCAATATCGAGCAACATTTTAAGGAACGGAATCCAAGTATCATGGTGAATTGAGTAGGTACCCAATAGGATTTGCATGTAATAAGCTTGTTATTCAAGATAGAGCAACGTTTTAACGAACTGAAACACTGTTTCTTTGTGAATTCAGTTAGTTCCTAGTAGCCTGCTCTTGTAATATGTGTACTTTTAAAGATTTATAAAAATTTGGTGAGCCGAATCTGAGTAACATGGTGAATTCGGTTAGTTCCCTATAGGCCGCAGTGGTAATAAGTGGACTGTTCGGGATATAGAAAAATTTTCACGAATGGAATCAAAATTTCTAGGCGATTTCAGTGAGTTCCCAATGGGATATGCTTGTATGAGTTTGCTTTTCATTATCGAGCAACATTTTAAGGAACGGAATCCAAGTATCCTGGTGAATTGAGTAGGTTCCCAATAGGATTCGCATGTAATAAGCTTGTTATTCAAGATAGAGCAACGTTTGAACGAACTGAAACACTGTTTCTTTGTGAATTCAGTCAGATCCTAGTAGCCTGCTCTTGTAATACGTGTACCTTTAAAGATTTAAAAAAATTGGTGAGCCGAATCTGAGTAACATGGTGAATTCGGTTAATTCCCAATAGGCCGCAGTAGTAATAAGTGGACTGTTCGGGATATAGAAAAATTTTCACGAATGGAATCAAAATTTCTAGGCGAATTCAGTGAGTTCCCAATGGGACATGCTTGTTTGAGTTTGCTTTTCAATATCGAGCAACATTTTAAGGAATGGAATCCAAGTATCATGGTGAATTGAGTAGGTTCCCAATAGGATTCGCATGTAATAAGCTTGTTATTCAAGATAGAGCAACGTTAACGAACTGAAACACTGTTTCTTTGTGAATTCAGTTAGTTCCTAGTAGCCTGCTCATGTAATATGTGTACTTTTAAAGATTTATAAAAATTTGGTGAGCCGAATCTGAGTAACATGGTGAATTCGGTTAGTTCCCAATAGGCCGCAGTAGTAATAAGTGGACTGCTCGGGATATAGAAAAATTTGCACGAATGGAATCAAAATTTCTAGGCGAATTCAGTGAGTTCCCAATGGGACATGCTTGTATGAGTTTGCTTTTCAATATCGAGCAACATTTTAAGGAACGGAATCGAAGTATCATGGTGAATTGAGTAGGTTCCCAATAGGATTCGCATGTAATAAGCTTGTTATTCAAGATAGAGCAACGTTTTAACGAACTGAAACACTGTTTCTTTGTGAATTCAGTTAGTTCCTAGTAGCCTGCTCTTGTAATATGTGTACTTTTAAAGGTTTATAAAATTTTGGTGAGCCGAATCTGAGTAACATGGTGAATTCGGTTAGTTCCCAATAGGCCGCAGTAGTAATAAGTGGACTGTTCGGGATATAGAAAAATTTTCACGAATGGAATCAAAATTTCTAGGCGAATTCAGTGAGTTCCCAATGGGACATGCTTGTATGAGTTTGCTTTTCAATATCGAGCAACATTTTAAGGAACGGAATCGAAGTATCATGGTGAATTGAGTAGGTTCCCAATAGGATTCGCATTTAATAAGCCCGTTATTCAAGATAGAGCAACGTTTTAAAGAACTGAAACACTGTTTCTTTGTGAATTCAGTTAGTTCCTAGTAGCCTGCTCTTGTAATATGTGTACTTTTAAAGATTTATAAAAATTTGGTGAGCCGAATCTGAGTAACATGGTGAATTCGGTTAGTTCCCAATAGGCCGCAGTAGTAATAAGTGGACTGCTCGGGATATAGAAAAATTTTCACGAATGGAATCAAAATTTCTAGGCGAATTCAGTGAGTTCCCAATGGGACATGCTTGTATGAGTTTGCTTTTCAATATCGAGCAACATTTTAAGGAACGGAATCCAAGTATCATTGTGAATTGAGTAGGTTCCCAATAGGATTCGCATGTAATAAGCTTTTTATTCAAGATAGAGCAACGTTTTAACGAACTGAAACACTGTTTCTTTGTGAATTCAGTTAGTTCCTAGTAGCCTGCTCTTGTAATATGTGTACTTTTAAAGATTTATAAAAATTTGGTGAGCCGAATCTGAGTAATATGGTGAATTCCGTTAGTTCCCAATAGGCCGCAGTAGTAATAAGTGGACTGTTCGGGATATCGAAAAATTTTCACGAATGGAATCAAAATTTCTAGGCGAATTCAGTGAGTTCCCAATAGGACATGCTTGTATGAGTTTGCTTTCCAATATCGAGCAACATTTTAAGGAACGGAATCCAAGTATCATGGTGAATTGAGTAGGTACCCAATAGGATTTGCATGTAATAAGCTTGTTATTCAAGATAGACCAACGTTTTAACGAACTGAAACACTGTTTCTTTGTGAATTCAGTTAGTTCCTAGTAGCCTGCTCTTGTAATATGTGTACTTTTAAAGATTTATAAAAATTTGGTGAGCCGAATCTGAGTAACATGGTGAATTCGGTTAGTTCCCAATAGGCCGCAGTGGTAATAAGTGGACTGTTCGGGATATAGAAAAATTTTCACGAATGGAATCAAAATTTCTAGGCGATTTCAGTTTGTTCCCAATGGGATATGCTTGTATGAGTTTGCTTTTCATTATCGAGCAACATTTTAAGGAACGGAATCCAAGTATCATGGTGAATTGAGTAGGTTCCCAATAGGATTCGCATGTAATAAGCTTGTTATTCAAGATAGAGCAACGTTTTAACGAACTGAAACACTGTTTCTTTGTGAATTCAGTTAGTTCCTAGTAGCCTGCTCTTGTAATATGTGTACTTTCAAAGATTTATAAAAATTTGGTGAGCCGAATCTCAGTAACATGGTGAATTCGGTTAGTTCCCAATAGGCCGCAGTAGTAATAAGTGGACTGCTCGGGATATAGAAAAATTTTCACGAATGGAATCAAAATTTCTAGGCGAATTCAGTGAGTTCCCAATGGGACATGCTTGTATGAGTTTGCTTTTCAACATCGAGCAACATTTTAAGGAACGTAATCCAAGTACCATGGTGAATTGAGTAGGTTCCCAATAGGATTCGCATGTAATAAGCTTGTTATTCAAGATAGAGCAACGTTTTAACGAACTGAAACACTGCTTCTTTGTGAATTCAGTTAGTTCCTAGTAGCCTGCTCTTGGAATATGTGTACTTTTAAAGATTTATAAAAATTTGGTGAGCCGAATCTGAGTAACATGGTGAATTCGGTTAGTTCCCAATAGGCCGCAGTAGTAATAAGTGGACTGTTCGGGATATAGAAAAATTTTCACGAATGGAATCAAAATTTCTAGGCGAATTCAGTGAGTTCCCAATGGGACATGCTTGTATGAGTTTGCTTTTCAATATCGAGACACATTTTAAGGAACGGAATCTAAGTACCATTTTGAATTGAGTAGGTTCCCAATAGGATTCGCATGTAATAAGCTTGTTATTCAAGATAGAGCAACGTTTTAACGAACTGAAACACTGTTTCTTTGTGAATTCAGTTAGTTCCTAGTAGCCTGCTCTTGTAATATGTGTACTTTTAAAGATTTATAAAAATTTGGTGAGCCGAATCTGAGTAACATTGTGAATTCGGTTAGTTCCCAATAGGCCGCAGTAGTAATAAGTGGACTGTTCGGGATATAGAAAAATTTTCACGAATGGAATCAAAATTTCTAGGCGAATTCAGTGATTTCCCAAAGGGACATGCTTGTATGAGTTTGCTTTTCAATATCGAGCAACATTTTAAGGAACGGAATCCAAGTACCATGGTGAATTGAGTAGGTTCCCAATAGGATTCGCATGTAATAAGCTTGTTATTCAAGATAGAGCAAAGTTTTAACGAACTGAAACACTGTTTCTTTGTGAATTCAGTTAGTTCCTAGTAGCCTGCTCTTCTAATATGTGTACTTTTAAGGATTTAAAAAATTTGGTGAGCCGAATCTGAGTAACATGGTGAATTCGGTTAGTTCCCAATAGGCCGCAGTAGTAATAAGTGGACTGTTCGGGATATAGAAAAATTTTCACGAATGGAATCAAAATTTCTAGGCGAATTCAGCGAGTTCCCAATGGGACATGCTTGTATGACTTTGCTTTTCAATATCGAGCAACATTTTAAGGAACGGAATCGAAGTATCATGGTGAATTGAGTAGGTTCCCAATAGGATTCGCATGTAATAAGCTTGTTATTCAAGATAGAGCAACGTTTTAACGAACTGAAACACTGTTTCTTTGTGAATTCAGTTAGTTCCTAGTAGCCTGCTCTTGTAATATGTGTACTTTTAAAGATTTATAAAAATTTGGTGAGCCGAATCTGAGTAACATGGTGAATTCGGTTAGTTCCCAATAGGCCGCAGTAGTAATAAGTGGACTGTTCGGGATATAGAAAAATTTTCACGAATGGAATCAAAATTTCTAGGCGAATTCAGTGAGTTCCCAATGGGACATGCTTGTATGAGTTTGCTTTTCAATATCGAGCAACATTTTAAGGAACGGAATCCAAGTAACATGGTGAATTGAGTAGGTTCCCAATATGATTCGCATGTAATAAGCTTGTTATTCAAGATAGAGCAACGTTTTAACGAACTGAAACACTGTTTCTTTGTGAATTCAGTTAGTTCCTAGTAGCCTGCTCTTGTAATATGTGTACTTTTAAAGATTTATAAAAATTTGGTGAGCCGAATCTGAGTAACATGGTGAATTCGGTTAGTTCCCAATAGGCCGCAGTAGTTATAAGTGGACTGTTCGGGATATAGAAAAATTTTAACGAATGGAATCAAAATTTCTAGGCGAATTCAGTGAGTTCCAATGGAACATGCTTGTATGAGTTTGCTTTTCAATATCGAGCAACATTTTAAGGAACGGAATCCAAGTATCATGGTGAATTGAGTAGGTTCCCAATAGGATTCGCACGTAATAAGCTTGTTATTCAAGATAGAGCAACGTTTGAACGAACTGAAACACTGTTTCTTTGTGAATTCAGTTAGTTCCTAGTAGCCTGCTCTTGTAATATGTGTACTTTTGAAGATTTATAAAAATTTGGTGAGCCGAATCTGAGTAACATGGTGAATTCGGTTAGTTCCCAATAGGCCGCAGTAGTAATAAGTGGACTGTTCGGGATATAGAAAAATTGTCACGAATGGAATCAAAATTTCTAGGCGAATTCAGGGAGTTCCCATGGGACATGCTTGTATGAGTTTGCTTTTCAATATCGAGCAACATTTTAAGGAACGGACTCTAAGTATCATGGTGAATTGAGTAGGTTCCCAATAGGATTCGCATGTAATAAGCTTGTTATTCAAGATAGAGCAACGTTTGAACGAACTGAAACACTGTTTCTTTGTGAATTCAGTTAGTTCCTAGTAGCCTGCTCTTGTAATATGTGTACTTTTGAAGATTTATAAAAATTTGGTGAGCCGAATCTGAGTAACATGGTGAATTCGGTTAATTCCCAATAGGCCGCAGTAGTAATAAGTGGACTGTTCGGGATATAGAAAAATTTTCACGAATGGAATCAAAATTTCTAGGCGAATTCAGTGAGTTCCAATGGAACATGCTTGTATGAGTTTGCTTTTCAATATCGAGCAACATTTTAAGGAACGGAATCGAAGTATCATGGTGAATTGAGTAGGTTCCCAATAGGATTCGCATGTAATAAGCTTGTTATTCAAGATAGAGCAACGTTTGAACGAACTGAAACACTGTTTCTTTGTGAATTCAGTTAGTTCCTAGTCCCTGCTCTTGTAATATGTGTACTTTTGAAGATTTATAAAAATTTGGTGAGCCGAATCTGAGTAACATGGTGAATTCGGTTAGTTCCCAATAGGCCGCAGTAGTAATAAGTGGACTGTTCGGGATATAGAAAAATTGTCACGAATGGAATCAAAATTTCTAGGCGAATTCAGTGAGTTCCCAATGGGACATGCTTGTATGAGTTTGCTTTTCAATATCGAGCAACATTTTAAGGAACGGACTCTAAGTATCATGGTGAATTGAGTAGGTTCCCAATAGGATTCTCATGTAATAAGCTTGTTATTCAAGATAGAGCAACGTTTGAACGAACTGAAACACTGTTTCTTTGTGAATTCAGTTAGTTCCTAGTAGCCTGCTCTTGTAATATGTGTACTTTTAAAGATTTATAAAAATTTGGTGAGCCGAATCTGAGTAACATGGTGAATTCGGTTAGTTCCCAATAGGCCGCAGTAGTAATAAGTGGACTGTTCGGGATATAGAAAAATTTTCACGAATGGAATCAAAATTTCTAGGCGAATTCAGTGAGTTCCCAATGGGACATGCTTGTATGAGTTTGCTTTTCAATATCGAGCAACATTTTAAGGATCGGAATCCAAGTACCATGGTGAATTGAGTAGGTTCCCAATAGGATTCGCATGTAATAAGCTTATTATTCAAGATAGAGCAACGTTTTAACGAACTGAAACACTGTTTCTTTGTGAATTCAGTTAGTTCCTAGTAGCCTGCTCTTGTAATATGTGTACTTTTGAAGATTTATAAAAATTTGGTGAGCCGAATCTAAGTAACATGGTGAATTCGGTTAGTTCCCAATAGGCCGCAGTAGTAATAAGTGGACTGCTCGGGATATAGAAAAACTTTCGCGAATGGAATCAAAATTTCTAGGCGAATTCAGTGAGTTCCAATGGGACATGCTTGTATGAGTTTGCTTTTCAATATCGAGCAACATTTTAAGGAACGGAATCTAAGTACCATGGTGAATTGAGTAGGTTCCCAAAAGGATTCGCATGTAATAAGCTTGTTATTCAAGATAGAGCAACGTTTTAACGAACTGAAACACTGTTTCTTTGTGAATTCAGTTAGTTCCTAGTAGCCTGCTCTTGTATTATGTGTACTTTTAAAGATTTATAAAAATTTGGTGAGCCGAATCTGAGTAACATGGTGAATTCGGTTAGTTCCCAATAGGCCGCAGTAGTAATAAGTGGACTGTTCGGGATATAGAAAAATTGTCACGAATGGAATCAAAATTTTTGGCGAATTCAGTGAGTTCCCAATGGGAGATGCTTGTATGAGTTTGCTTTTCAATATCGAGCAACATTTTAAGGAACGGACTCTAAGTATCATGGTGAATGAGTAGGTTCCCAATAGGATTCGCATGTAATAAGCTTGTTATTCAAGATAGAGCAACGTTTTAACGAACTGAAACACTGTTTCTTTGTGAATTCAGTTAGTTCCTAGTAGCCTGCTCTTGTAATATGTGTACCTTTAAAGATTTATAAAAATTTGGTGAGCCGAATCTGAGTAACATGGTGAATTCGGTTAGTTCCCAATAGGCCGCAGTAGTAATAAGTGGACTGTTCGGGATATCGAAAAATTTTCACGAATGGAATCCAAATTTCTAGGCGAATTCAGTGAGTTCCCAATGGGACATGCTTGTATCAGTTTGGTTTTCAATATCGAGAGAAATTTAAGGAACGGAATCTAAGTACCATGCTGAATTGAGTAGGTTCCCAATAGGATTCGCATGTAATAAGCTTGTTATTCAAGATAGAGCAACGTTTTAAAGAACTGAAACACAGTTTCTTTGTGAATTCAGTTAGTTCGTAGTAGCCTGCTCTTGTAATATGTGTACTTTTAAAGATTTATAAAAATTTGGTGAGCCGAATCTGAGTAACATGGTGAATTCGGTTAGTTCCCAATAGGCCGCAGTAGTAATAATTGGACTGTTCGGGATATAGAAAATTTTTCACGAATGGAATCAAAATTGCTAGGCGAATTCAGTGAGTTCCCAATGGGACATGCTTGTATCAGTTTGGTTTTCAATATCGAGCAACATTGTAAGGAACGGAATCTAAGTACCATGGTGAATTGAGTAGGTTCCCAATAGGATTCGCATGTAATAAGCTTGTTATTCAAGTTAGAGCAACGTTTTAACGAACTGAAACACTGTTTCTTTGTGAATTCAGTTAGTTCCTAGTAGCCTGCTCTTGTAATATGTGTACTTTTAAAGATTTATAAAAATTTGGTGAGCCGAATCTGAGTAACATGGTGAATTCGGTTAGTTCCCAATAGGCCGCAGTGGTAATAAGTGGACTGTTCGGGATATAGAAAAATTTTCACGAATGGAATCAAAATTTCTAGGCGATTTCAGTTTGTTCCCAATGGGATATGCTTGTATGAGTTTGCTTTTCATTATCGAGCAACATTTTAAGGAACGGAATCCAAGTATCATGGTGAATTGAGTAGGTTCCCAATAGGATTCGCATGTAATAAGCTTGTTATTCAAGATAGAGCAACGTTTTAACGAACTGAAACACTGTTTCTTTGTGAATTCAGTTAGTTCCTAGTAGCCTGCTCTTGTAATATGTGTACTTTCAAAGATTTATAAAAATTTGGTGAGCCGAATCTCAGTAACATGGTGAATTCGGTTAGTTCCCAATAGGCCGCAGTAGTAATAAGTGGACTGCTCGGGATATAGAAAAATTTTCACGAATGGAATCAAAATTTCTAGGCGAATTCAGTGAGTTCCCAATGGGACATGCTTGTATGAGTTTGCTTTTCAACATCGAGCAACATTTTAAGGAACGTAATCCAAGTACCATGGTGAATTGAGTAGGTTCCCAATAGGATTCGCATGTAATAAGCTTGTTATTCAAGATAGAGCAACGTTTTAACGAACTGAAACACTGCTTCTTTGTGAATTCAGTTAGTTCCTAGTAGCCTGCTCTTGGAATATGTGTACTTTTAAAGATTTATAAAAATTTGGTGAGCCGAATCTGAGTAACATGGTGAATTCGGTTAGTTCCCAATAGGCCGCAGTAGTAATAAGTGGACTGTTCGGGATATAGAAAAATTTTCACGAATGGAATCAAAATTTCTAGGCGAATTCAGTGAGTTCCCAATGGGACATGCTTGTATGAGTTTGCTTTTCAATATCGAGCCACATTTTAAGGAACGGAATCTAAGTACCATTTTGAATTGAGTAGGTTCCCAATAGGATTCGCATGTAATAAGCTTGTTATTCAAGATAGAGCAACGTTTTAACGAACTGAAACACTGTTTCTTTGTGAATTCAGTTAGTTCCTAGTAGCCTGCTCTTGTAATATGTGTACTTTTAAAGATTTATAAAAATTTGGTGAGCCGAATCTGAGTAACATTGTGAATTCGGTTAGTTCCCAATAGGCCGCAGTAGTAATAAGTGGACTGTTCGGGATATAGAAAAATTTTCACGAATGGAATCAAAATTTCTAGGCGAATTCAGTGATTTCCCAAAGGGACATGCTTGTATGAGTTTGCTTTTCAATATCGAGCAACATTTTAAGGAACGGAATCCAAGTACCATGGTGAATTGAGTAGGTTCCCAATAGGATTCGCATGTAATAAGCTTGTTATTCAAGATAGAGCAAAGTTTTAACGAACTGAAACACTGTTTCTTTGTGAATTCAGTTAGTTCCTAGTAGCCTGCTCTTCTAATATGTGTACTTTTAAGGATTTAAAAAATTTGGTGAGCCGAATCTGAGTAACATGGTGAATTCGGTTAGTTCCCAATAGGCCGCAGTAGTAATAAGTGGACTGTTCGGGATATAGAAAAATTTTCACGAATGGAATCAAAATTTCTAGGCGAATTCAGCGAGTTCCCAATGGGACATGCTTGTATGACTTTGCTTTTCAATATCGAGCAACATTTTAAGGAACGGAATCGAAGTATCATGGTGAATTGAGTAGGTTCCCAATAGGATTCGCATGTAATAAGCTTGTTATTCAAGATAGAGCAACGTTTTAACGAACTGAAACACTGTTTCTTTGTGAATTCAGTTAGTTCCTAGTAGCCTGCTCTTGTAATATGTGTACTTTTAAAGATTTATAAAAATTTGGTGAGCCGAATCTGAGTAACATGGTGAATTCGGTTAGTTCCCAATAGGCCGCAGTAGTAATAAGTGGACTGTTCGGGATATAGAAAAATTTTCACGAATGGAATCAAAATTTCTAGGCGAATTCAGTGAGTTCCCAATGGGACATGCTTGTATGAGTTTGCTTTTCAATATCGAGCAACATTTTAAGGAACGGAATCCAAGTAACATGGTGAATTGAGTAGGTTCCCAATATGATTCGCATGTAATAAGCTTGTTATTCAAGATAGAGCAACGTTTTAACGAACTGAAACACTGTTTCTTTGTGAATTCAGTTAGTTCCTAGTAGCCTGCTCTTGTAATATGTGTACTTTTAAAGATTTATAAAAATTTGGTGAGCCGAATCTGAGTAACATGGTGAATTCGGTTAGTTCCCAATAGGCCGCAGTAGTTATAAGTGGACTGTTCGGGATATAGAAAAATTTTAACGAATGGAATCAAAATTTCTAGGCGAATTCAGTGAGTTCCAATGGAACATGCTTGTATGAGTTTGCTTTTCAATATCGAGCAACATTTTAAGGAACGGAATCCAAGTATCATGGTGAATTGAGTAGGTTCCCAATAGGATTCGCACGTAATAAGCTTGTTATTCAAGATAGAGCAACGTTTGAACGAACTGAAACACTGTTTCTTTGTGAATTCAGTTAGTTCCTAGTAGCCTGCTCTTGTAATATGTGTACTTTTGAAGATTTATAAAAATTTGGTGAGCCGAATCTGAGTAACATGGTGAATTCGGTTAGTTCCCAATAGGCCGCAGTAGTAATAAGTGGACTGTTCGGGATATAGAAAAATTGTCACGAATGGAATCAAAATTTCTAGGCGAATTCAGGGAGTTCCCATGGGACATGCTTGTATGAGTTTGCTTTTCAATATCGAGCAACATTTTAAGGAACGGACTCTAAGTATCATGGTGAATTGAGTAGGTTCCCAATAGGATTCGCATGTAATAAGCTTGTTATTCAAGATAGAGCAACGTTTGAACGAACTGAAACACTGTTTCTTTGTGAATTCAGTTAGTTCCTAGTAGCCTGCTCTTGTAATATGTGTACTTTTGAAGATTTATAAAAATTTGGTGAGCCGAATCTGAGTAACATGGTGAATTCGGTTAATTCCCAATAGGCCGCAGTAGTAATAAGTGGACTGTTCGGGATATAGAAAAATTTTCACGAATGGAATCAAAATTTCTAGGCGAATTCAGTGAGTTCCAATGGAACATGCTTGTATGAGTTTGCTTTTCAATATCGAGCAACATTTTAAGGAACGGAATCGAAGTATCATGGTGAATTGAGTAGGTTCCCAATAGGATTCGCATGTAATAAGCTTGTTATTCAAGATAGAGCAACGTTTGAACGAACTGAAACACTGTTTCTTTGTGAATTCAGTTAGTTCCTAGTAGCCTGCTCTTGTAATATGTGTACTTTTGAAGATTTATAAAAATTTGGTGAGCCGAATCTGAGTAACATGGTGAATTCGGTTAGTTCCCAATAGGCCGCAGTAGTAATAAGTGGACTGTTCGGGATATAGAAAAATTGTCACGAATGGAATCAAAATTTCTAGGCGAATTCAGTGAGTTCCCAATGGGACATGCTTGTATGAGTTTGCTTTTCAATATCGAGCAACATTTTAAGGAACGGACTCTAAGTATCATGGTGAATTGAGTAGGTTCCCAATAGGATTCTCATGTAATAAGCTTGTTATTCAAGATAGAGCAACGTTTGAACGAACTGAAACACTGTTTCTTTGTGAATTCAGTTAGTTCCTAGTAGCCTGCTCTTGTAATATGTGTACTTTTAAAGATTTATAAAAATTTGGTGAGCCGAATCTGAGTAACATGGTGAATTCGGTTAGTTCCCAATAGGCCGCAGTAGTAATAAGTGGACTGTTCGGGATATAGAAAAATTTTCACGAATGGAATCAAAATTTCTAGGCGAATTCAGTGAGTTCCCAATGGGACATGCTTGTATGAGTTTGCTTTTCAATATCGAGCAACATTTTAAGGATCGGAATCCAAGTACCATGGTGAATTGAGTAGGTTCCCAATAGGATTCGCATGTAATAAGCTTATTATTCAAGATAGAGCAACGTTTTAACGAACTGAAACACTGTTTCTTTGTGAATTCAGTTAGTTCCTAGTAGCCTGCTCTTGTAATATGTGTACTTTTGAAGATTTATAAAAATTTGGTGAGCCGAATCTAAGTAACATGGTGAATTCGGTTAGTTCCCAATAGGCCGCAGTAGTAATAAGTGGACTGCTCGGGATATAGAAAAACTTTCGCGAATGGAATCAAAATTTCTAGGCGAATTCAGTGAGTTCCAATGGGACATGCTTGTATGAGTTTGCTTTTCAATATCGAGCAACATTTTAAGGAACGGAATCTAAGTACCATGGTGAATTGAGTAGGTTCCCAAAAGGATTCGCATGTAATAAGCTTGTTATTCAAGATAGAGCAACGTTTTAACGAACTGAAACACTGTTTCTTTGTGAATTCAGTTAGTTCCTAGTAGCCTGCTCTTGTATTATGTGTACTTTTAAAGATTTATAAAAATTTGGTGAGCCGAATCTGAGTAACATGGTGAATTCGGTTAGTTCCCAATAGGCCGCAGTAGTAATAAGTGGACTGTTCGGGATATAGAAAAATTGTCACGAATGGAATCAAAATTTTTGGCGAATTCAGTGAGTTCCCAATGGGAGATGCTTGTATGAGTTTGCTTTTCAATATCGAGCAACATTTTAAGGAACGGACTCTAAGTATCATGGTGAATGAGTAGGTTCCCAATAGGATTCGCATGTAATAAGCTTGTTATTCAAGATAGAGCAACGTTTTAACGAACTGAAACACTGTTTCTTTGTGAATTCAGTTAGTTCCTAGTAGCCTGCTCTTGTAATATGTGTACCTTTAAAGATTTATAAAAATTTGGTGAGCCGAATCTGAGTAACATGGTGAATTCGGTTAGTTCCCAATAGGCCGCAGTAGTAATAAGTGGACTGTTCGGGATATCGAAAAATTTTCACGAATGGAATCCAAATTTCTAGGCGAATTCAGTGAGTTCCCAATGGGACATGCTTGTATCAGTTTGGTTTTCAATATCGAGAGAAATTTAAGGAACGGAATCTAAGTACCATGCTGAATTGAGTAGGTTCCCAATAGGATTCGCATGTAATAAGCTTGTTATTCAAGATAGAGCAACGTTTTAAAGAACTGAAACACAGTTTCTTTGTGAATTCAGTTAGTTCGTAGTAGCCTGCTCTTGTAATATGTGTACTTTTAAAGATTTATAAAAATTTGGTGAGCCGAATCTGAGTAACATGGTGAATTCGGTTAGTTCCCAATAGGCCGCAGTAGTAATAATTGGACTGTTCGGGATATAGAAAATTTTTCACGAATGGAATCAAAATTGCTAGGCGAATTCAGTGAGTTCCCAATGGGACATGCTTGTATCAGTTTGGTTTTCAATATCGAGCAACATTGTAAGGAACGGAATCTAAGTACCATGGTGAATTGAGTAGGTTCCCAATAGGATTCGCATGTAATAAGCTTGTTATTCAAGTTAGAGCAACGTTTTAACGAACTGAAACACTGTTTCTTTGTGAATTCAGTTAGTTCCTAGTAGCCTGCTCTTGTAATATGTGTACTTTTAAAGATTTATAAAAATTTGGTGAGCCGAATCTGAGTAACATGGTGAATTCGGTTAGTTCCCAATAGGCCGCAGTAGTAATAAGTGGACTGTTCGGGATATAGAAAAATTTTCACGAATGGAATCAAAATTTCTAAGCGAATTCAGTGAGTTCCCAATGGGACATGCTTGTATGAGTTTGCTTTTCAATATTGAGCAACATTTTAAGGAACGGAATCCAAGTATCATGGTGAATTGAGTAGGTTCCCAATAGGATTCGCATGTAATAAGCTTGTTATTCAAGATAGAACAACGTTTTGACGAACTGAAACATAGTTTCTTTGTGAATTCAGTTAGTTCCTAGTAGCCTGCTCTTGTAATATGTGTACTTTTAAAGATTTATAAAAATTTGGTTAGCCGAATCTGAGTAACATGGTGAATTCGGTTATTTCCCAATAGGCCGCAGTAGTAATAAGTGGACTGTTCGGATTATAGAAAAATTTTCACGAATGGAATCAAAATTTCTAGGCGAATTCAGTGAGTTCCCAATGGGACATGCTTGTATGAGTTTGCTTTTCAATATCGAGCCACATTTTAAGGAACGGAATCTAAGTACCATTTTGAATTGAGTAGGTTCCCAATAGGATTCGCTTGTAATAAGGTTGTTATTCAAGATAGAGCAACGTTTTAACGAACTGAAACACTGTTTCTTTGTGAATTCAGTTATTTCCTAGTAGCCTGCTCTTGTAATATGTGTACTTTTGAAGATTTATAAAAATTTGGTGAGCCGAATCTGAGTAACATGGTGAATTCGGTTAGTTCCCAATAGGCCGCAGTAGTAATAAGTGGACTGTTCGGGATATAGAAAAATTTTCACGAATGGAATCAAAATTTCTAGGCGAATTCAGTGAGTTCCCAATGAGACATGCTTGTATGAGTTTGCTTTTCAATATCGAGCAACATTTTAAGGAACGGAATCCAAGTATCATTGTGAATTGAGTAGGTTCCCAATAGGATTCGCATGTAATAAGCTTGTTATTCAAGATAGAGCAACGTTTTAACGAACTGAAACACTGTTTCTTTGTGAATTCAGTTAGTTCCTAGTAGCCTGCTCTTGTAATATGTGTACTTTTAAAGATTTATAAAAATTTGGTGAGCCGAATCTGAGTAATATGGTGAATTCCGTTAGTTCCCAATAGGCCGCAGTAGTAATAAGTGGACTGTTCGGGATATCGAAAAATTTTCACGAATGGAATCAAAATTTCTAGGCGAATTCAGTGAGTTCCCAATAGGACATGCTTGTATGAGTTTGCTTTCCAATATCGAGCAACATTTTAAGGAACGGAATCCAAGTATCATGGTGAATTGAGTAGGTACCCAATAGGATTTGCATGTAATTAGCTTGTTATTCAAGATAGACCAACGTTTTAACGAACTGAAACACTGTTTCTTTGTGAATTCAGTTAGTTCCTAGTAGCCTGCTCTTGTAATATGTGTACTTTTAAAGATTTATAAAAATTTGGTGAGCCGAATCTGAGTAACATGGTGAATTCGGTTAGTTCCCAATAGGCCGCAGTGGTAATAAGTGGACTGTTCGGGATATAGAAAAATTTTCACGAATGGAATCAAAATTTCTAGGCGATTTCAGTTAGTTCCCAATGGGATATGCTTGTATGAGTTTGCTTTTCATTATCGAGCAACATTTTAAGGAACGGAATCCAAGTATCATGGTGAATTGAGTAGGTTCCCAATAGGATTCGCATGTAATAAGCTTGTTATTCAAGATAGAGCAACGTTTTAACGAACTGAAACACTGTTTCTTTGTGAATTCAGTTAGTTCCTAGTAGCCTGCTCTTGTAATATGTGTACTTTTAAAGATTTATAAAAATTTGGTGAGCCGAATCTGAGTAACATGGTGAATTCGGTTAGTTCCCAATAGGCCGCAGTAGTAATAAGTGGACTGTTCGGGATATAGAAAAATTTTCACGAATGGAATCAAAATTTCTAGGCGAATTCAGTGAGTTCCCAATGGGACATGCTTGTATGAGTTTGCTTTTCAATATCGAGCAACATTTTAAGGAACGGAATCGAAGTATCATGGTGAATTGAGTAGGTTCCCAATAGGATTCGCATGTAATAAGCTTGTTATTCAAGATAGAGCAACGTTTGAACGAACTGAAACACTGTTTCTTTGTGAATTCAGTTAGTTCCTAGTAGCCTGCTCTTGTAATATGTGTACTTTTAAAGATTTATAAAAATTTGGTGAGCCGAATCTGAGTAACATGGTGAATTCGGTTAGTTCCCAATAGGCCGCAGTAGTAATAAGTGGACTGCTCGGGATATAGAAAAATTTTCACGAATGGAATCAAAATTTCTAGGCGAATTCAGTGAGTTCCCAATGGGACATGCTTGTATGAGTTTGCTTTTCAATATCGAGCAACATTTTAAGGAACGGAATCCAAGTATCATGGTGAATTGAGTAGGTTCCCAATAGGATTCGCATGTAATAAGCTTGTTATTCAAGATAGAGCAACGTTTTAACGAACTGAAACACTGTTTCTTTGTGAATTCAGTTAGTTCCTAGTAGCCTGCTCTTGTAATATGTGTACTTTTAAAGATTTATAAAAATTTGGTGAGCCGAATCTGAGTAACATGGTGAATTCGGTTAGTTCCCAATAGGCCGCAGTAGTAATAAGTGGACTGTTCGGATTATAGAAAAATTTTCACGAATGGAATCAAAATTTCTAGGCGAATTCAGTGAGTTCCCAATGGGACATGCTTGTATGAGTTTGCTTTTCAATATCGAGCCACATTTTAAGGAACGGAATCTAAGTACCATTTTGAATTGAGTAGGTTCCCAATAGGATTCGCTTGTAATAAGGTTGTTATTCAAGATAGAGCAACGTTTTAACGAACTGAAACACTGTTTCTTTGTGAATTCAGTTATTTCCTAGTAGCCTGCTCTTGTAATATGTGTACTTTTGAAGATTTATAAAAATTTGGTGAGCCGAATCTGAGTAACATGGTGAATTCGGTTAGTTCCCAATAGGCCGCAGTAGTAATAAGTGGACTGTTCGGGATATAGAAAAATTTTCACGAATGGAATCAAAATTTCTAGGCGAATTCAGTGAGTTCCCAATGAGACATGCTTGTATGAGTTTGCTTTTCAATATCGAGCAACATTTTAAGGAACGGAATCCAAGTATCATTGTGAATTGAGTAGGTTCCCAATAGGATTCGCATGTAATAAGCTTGTTATTCAAGATAGAGCAACGTTTTAACGAACTGAAACACTGTTTCTTTGTGAATTCAGTTAGTTCCTAGTAGCCGGCTCTTGTAATATGTGTACTCTTAAAGATTTATAAAAATTTGGTGAGCCGAATCTGAGTAACATGGTGAATTCGGTTAGTTCCCAATAGGCCGCAGTGGTAATAAGTGAACTGTTCGGGATATAGAAAAATTTTCACGAATGGAATCAAAATTTCTAGGCGATTTCAGTTAGTTCCCAATGGGATATGCTTGTATGAGTTTGCTTTTCATTATCGAGCAACATTTTAAGGAACGGAATCCAAGTATCATGGTGAATTGAGTAGGTTCCCAATAGGATTCGCATGTAATAAGCTTGTTATTCAAGATAGAGCAACGTTTTAACGAACTGAAACACTGTTTCTTTGTGAATTCAGTCAGATCCTAGTAGCCTGCTCTTGTAATACGTGTACCTTTAAAGATTTAAAAAAATTGGTGAGCCGAATCTGAGTAACATGGTGAATTCGGTTAATTCCCAATAGGCCGCAGTAGTAATAAGTGGACTGTTCGGGATATAGAAAAATTTTCACGAATGGAATCAAAATTTCTAGGCGAATTCAGTGAGTTCCCAATGGGACATGCTTGTTTGAGTTGGCTTTTCAATATCGAGCAACATTTTAAGGAATGGAATCCAAGTATCATGGTGAATTGAGTAGGTTCCCAATAGGATTCGCATGTAATAAGCTTGTTATTCAAGATAGAGCAACGTTAACGAACTGAAACACTGTTTCTTTGTGAATTCAGTTAGTTCCTAGTAGCCTGCTCATGTAATATGTGTACTTTTAAAGATTCATAAAAATTTGGTGAGCCGAATCTGAGTAACATGGTGAATTCGGTTAGTTCCCAATAGGCCGCAGTAGTAATAAGTGGACTGTTCGGGATATAGAAAAATTTTCACGAATGGAATCAAAATTTCTAGGCGAATTCAGTGAGTTCCCAATGGGACATGCTTGTATGAGTTTGCTTTTCAATATCGAGCAACATTTTAAGGAACAGAATCGAAGTATCATGGTGAATTGAGTAGGTTCCCAATAGGATTCGCATGTAATAAGCTTGTTATTCAAGATAGAGCAACGTTTTAACGAACTGAAACACTGTTTCTTTGTGAATTCAGTTAGTTCCTAGTAGCCTGCTCTTGTAATATGTGTACTTTTAAAGATTTATAAAAATTTGGTGAGCCGAATCTGAGTAACATGGTGAATTCGGTTAGTTCCCAATAGGCCGCAGTAGTAATAAGTGGACTGTTCGGGATATAGAAAAATTTTCACGAATGGAATCAAAATTTCTAGGCGAATTCAGTGAGTTCCCAATGGGACATGCTTGTATGAGTTTTCTTTTCAATATCGAGCAACATTTTAAGGAACGGAATCGAAGTATCATGGTGAATTGAGTAGGTTCCCCATAGGATTCGCATGTAATAAGCTTGTTATTCAAGATAGAGCAACGTTTTAACGAACTGAAACACTGTTTCTTTGTGAATTCAGTTAAATCCTAGTAGCCTGCTCTTGTAATATGTGTACTTGTAAAGATTTATAAAAATTTGGTGAGCCGAATCTGAGTAACATGGTGTATTCGGTTAGTTCCCAATAGGCCGCAGTAGTAATAAGTGGACTGCTCGGGATATAGAAAAATTTTCACGAATGGAATCAAAATTTCTAGGCGAATTCAGTGAGTTCCCAATGGGACATGCTTGTATGAGTTTGCTTTTCAATATCGATCAACATTTTAAGGAACGGAATCCAAGTATCATTGTGAATTGAGTAGGTTCCCAATAGGATTCGCATGTAATAAGCTTTTTATTCAAGATAGAGCAACGTTTTATCGAACTGAAACACTGTTTCTTTGTGAATTCAGTTAGTTCCTAGTAGCCTGCTCTTGTAATATGTGTACTTTTAAAGATTTATAAAAATTTGGTGAGCCGAATCTGAGTAATATGGTGAATTCCGTTAGTTCCCAATAGGCCGCAGTAGTAATAAGTGGACTGTTCGGGATATCGAAAAATTGTCACGAATGGAATCAAAATTTCTAGGCGAATTCAGTGAGTTCCCAATAGGACATGCTTGTATGAGTTTGCTTTCCAATATCGAGCAACATTTTAACGAACGGAATCCAAGTATCATGGTGAATTGAGTAGGTACCCAATAGGATTTGCATGTAATAAGCTTGTTATTCAAGATAGACCAACGTTTTAACGAACTGAAACACTGTTTCTTTGTGAATTCAGTTAGTTCCTAGTAGCCTGCTCTTGTAATATGTGTACTTTTAAAGATTTATAAAAATTTGGTGAGCCGAATCTGAGTAACATGGTGAATTCGGTTAGTTCCCAATAGGCCGCAGTGGTAATAAGTGGACTGTTCGGGATATAGAAAAATTTTCACGAATGGAATCAAAATTTCTAGGCGATTTCAGTGAGTTCCCAATGGGATATGCTTGTATGAGTTTGCTTTTCATTATCGAGCAACATTTTAAGGAACGGAATCCAAGTATCATGGTGAATTGAGTAGGTTCCCAATAGGATTCGCATGTAATAAGCTTGTTATTCAAGATAGAGCAACGTTTTAACGAACTGAAACACTGTTTCTTTGTGAATTCAGTCAGAACCTAGTAGCCTGCTCTTGTAATACGTGTACCTTTAAAGATTTAAAAAAATTGGTGAGCCGAATCTGAGTAACATGGTGAATTCGGTTAATTCCCAATAGGCCGCAGTAGTAATAAGTGGACTGTTCGGGATATAGAAAAATTTTCACGAATGGAATCAAAATTTCTAGGCGAATTCAGTGAGTTCCCAATGGGACATGCTTGTTTGAGTTTGCTTTTCAATATCGAGCAACATTTTAAGGAATGGAATCCAAGTATCATGGTGAATTGAGTAGGTTCCCAATAGGATTCGCATGTAATAAGCTTGTTATTCAAGATAGAGCAACGTTAACGAACTGAAACACTGTTTCTTTGTGAATTCAGTTAGTTCCTAGTAGCCTGCTTATGTAATATGTGTACTTTTAAAGATTTATAAAAATTTGGTGAGCCGAATCTGAGTAACATGGTGAATTCGGTTAGTTCCCAATAGGCCGCAGTAGTAATAAGTGGACTGCTCGGGATATAGAAAAATTTTCACGAATGGAATCAAAATTTCTAGGTGAATTCAGTGAGTTCCCAATGGGACATGCTTGTATGAGTTTGCTTTTCAATATCGAGCAACATTTTAAGGAACGGAATCCAAGTATCATTGTGAATTGAGTAGTTTCCCAATAGGATTCGCATGTAATAAGCTTTTTATTCAAGATAGAGCAACGTTTTAACGAACTGAAACACTGTTTCTTTGTGAATTCAGTTAGTTCCTAGTAGCCTGCTCTTGTAATATGTGTACTTTTAAAGATTTATAAAAATTTGGTGAGCCGAATCTGAGTAATATGGTGAATTCCGTTAGTTCCCAATAGGCCGCAGTAGTAATAAGTGGACTGTTCGGGATATCGAAAAATTTTCACGAATGGAATCAAAATTTCTAGGCGAATTCAGTGAGTTCCCAATAGGACATGCTTGTATGAGTTTGCTTTCCAATATCGAGCAACATTTTAAGGAACGGAATCCAAGTATCATGGTGAATTGAGTAGGTACCCAATAGGATTTGCATGTAATAAGCTTGTTATTCAAGATAGACCAACGTTTTAATGAACTGAAACACTGTTTCTTTGTGAATTCAGTTAGTTCCTAGTAGCCTGCTCTTGTAATATGTGTACTTTTAAAGATTTATAAAAATTTGGTGAGCCGAATCTGAGTAACATGGTGAATTCGGTTAGTTCCCAATAGGCCGCAGTGGTAATAAGTGGACTGTTCGGGATATAGAAAAATTTTCACGAATGGAATCAAAATTTCTAGGCGATTTCAGTTAGTTCCCAATGGGATATGCTTGTATGAGTTTGCTTTTCATTATCGAGCAACATTTTAAGGAACGGAATCCAAGTATCATGGTGAATTGAGTAGGTTCCCAATAGGATTCGCATGTAATAAGCTTGTTATTCAAGATAGAGGAACGTTTTAACGAACTGAAACACTGTTTCTTTGTGAATTCAGTCAGATCCTAGTAGCCTGCTCTTGTAATACGTGTACCTTTAAAGATTTAAAAAAATTGGTGAGCCGAATCTGAGTAACATGGTGAATTCGGTTAGTTCCCAATAGGCCGCAGTAGTAATAAGTGGACTGTTCGGGATATAGAAAAATTTTCACGAATGGAATCAAAATTTCTAGGCGAATTCAGTGAGTTCCCAATGGGACATGCTTGTATGAGTTTGCTTTTCAATATCGAGCAACATTTTAAGGAACGGAATCGAAGTATTATGGTGAATTGAGTAGGTTCCCAATAGGATTCGCATGTAATAAGCTTGTTATTCAAGATAGAGCAACGTTTTAACGAACTGAAACACTGTTTCTTTGTGAATTCAGTTAGTTCCTAGTAGCCTGCTCTTGTAATATGTGTACTTTTAAAGATTTATAAAAATTTGGTGAGCCGAATCTGAGTAACATGGTGAATTCGGTTAGTTCCCAATAGGCCGCAGTAGTAATAAGTGGACTGTTCGGGATATAGAAAAATTTTCACGAATGGAATCAAAATTTCTAGGCGAATTCAGTGAGTTCCCAATGGGACATGCTTGTATGAGTTTGCTTTTCAATATCGAGCAACATTTTAAGGAACGGAATCGAAGTATCATGGTGAATTGAGTAGGTTCCCAATAGGATTCGCATGTAATAAGCTTGTTATTCAAGATAGAGCAACGTTTTAACGAACTGAAACACTGTTTCTTTGTGAATTCAGTTAGTTCCTAGTAGCCTGCTCTTGTAATATGTGTACTTTTAAAGATTTATAAAAATTTGGTGAGCCGAATCTGAGTAACATGGTGAATTCGGTTAGTTCCCAATAGGCCGCAGTAGTAATAAGTGGACTGCTCGGGATATAGAAAAATTTTCACGAATGGAATCAAAATTTCTAGGCGAATTCAGTGAGTTCCCAATGGGACATGCTTGTATGAGTTTGCTTTTCAATATCGAGCAACATTTTAAGGAACGGAATCCAAGTATCATTGTGAATTGAGTAGGTTCCCAATAGGATTCGCATGTAATAAGCTTTTTATTCAAGATAGAGCAACGTTTTAACGAACATAAACACTGTTTCTTTGTGAATTCAGTTAGTTCCTAGTAGCCTGCTCTTGTAATATGTGTACTTTTAAAGATTTATAAAAATTTGGTGAGCCGAATCTGAGTAATATGGTGAATTCCGTTAGTTCCCAATAGGCCGCAGTAGTAATAAGTGGACTGTTCGGGATATCGAAAAATTGTCACGAATGGAATCAAAATTTCTAGGCGAATTCAGTGAGTTCCCAATAGGACATGCTTGTATGAGTTTGCTTTCCAATATCGAGCAACATTTTAAGGAACGGAATCCAAGTATCATGGTGAATTGAGTAGGTACCCAATAGGATTTGCATGTAATAAGCTTGTTATTCAAGATAGACCAACGTTTTAACGAACTGAAACACTGTTTCTTTGTGAATTCAGTTAGTTCCTAGTAGCCTGCTCTTGTAATATGTGTACTTTTAAAGATTTATAAAAATTTGGTGAGCCGAATCTGAGTAACATGGTGAATTCGGTTAGTTCCCTATAGGCCGCAGTGGTAATAAGTGGACTGTTCGGGATATAGAAAAATTTTCACGAATGGAATCAAAATTTCTAGGCGATTTCAGTGAGTTCCCAATGGGATATGCTTGTATGAGTTTGCTTTTCATTATCGAGCAACATTTTAAGGAACGGAATCCAAGTATCCTGGTGAATTGAGTAGGTTCCCAATAGGATTCGCATGTAATAAGCTTGTTATTCAAGATAGAGCAACGTTTTAACGAACTGAAACACTGTTTCTTTGTGAATTCAGTCAGATCCTAGTAGCCTGCTCTTGTAATACGTGTACCTTTAAAGATTTAAAAAAATTGGTGAGCCGAATCTGAGTAACATGGTGAATTCGGTTAATTCCCAATAGGCCGCAGTAGTAATAAGTGGACTGTTCGGGATATAGAAAAATTTTCACGAATGGAATCAAAATTTCTAGGCGAATTCAGTGAGTTCCCAATGGGACATGCTTGTTTGAGTTTGCTTTTCAATATCGAGCAACATTTTAAGGAATGGAATCCAAGTATCATGGTGAATTGAGTAGGTTCCCAATAGGATTCGCATGTAATAAGCTTGTTATTCAAGATAGAGCAACGTTAACGAACTGAAACACTGTTTCTTTGTGAATTCAGTTAGTTCCTAGTAGCCTGCTCATGTAATATGTGTACTTTTAAAGATTTATAAAAATTTGGTGAGCCGAATCTGAGTAACATGGTGAATTCGGTTAGTTCCCAATAGGCCGCAGTAGTAATAAGTGGACTGCTCGGGATATAGAAAAATTTGCACGAATGGAATCAAAATTTCTAGGCGAATTCAGTGAGTTCCCAATGGGACATGCTTGTATGAGTTTGCTTTTCAATATCGAGCAACATTTTAAGGAACGGAATCGAAGTATCATGGTGAATTGAGTAGGTTCCCAATAGGATTCGCATGTAATAAGCTTGTTATTCAAGATAGAGCAACGTTTTAACGAACTGAAACACTGTTTCTTTGTGAATTCAGTTAGTTCCTAGTAGCCTGCTCTTGTAATATGTGTACTTTTAAAGATTTATAAAAATTTGGTGAGCCGAATCTGAGTAACATGGTGAATTCGGTTAGTTCCCAATAGGCCGCAGTAGTAATAAGTGGACTGTTCGGGATATAGAAAAATTTTCACGAATGGAATCAAAATTTCTAGGCGAATTCAGTGAGTTCCCAATGGGACATGCTTGTATGAGTTTGCTTTTCAATATCGAGCAACATTTTAAGGAACGGAATCGAAGTATCATGGTGAATTGAGTAGGTTCCCAATAGGATTCGCATTTAATAAGCCCGTTATTCAAGATAGAGCAACGTTTTAAAGAACTGAAACACTGTTTCTTTGTGAATTCAGTTAGTTCCTAGTAGCCTGCTCTTGTAATATGTGTACTTTTAAAGATTTATAAAAATTTGGTGAGCCGAATCTGAGTAACATGGTGAATTCGGTTAGTTCCCAATAGGCCGCAGTAGTAATAAGTGGACTGCTCGGGATATAGAAAAATTTTCACGAATGGAATCAAAATTTCTAGGCGAATTCAGTGAGTTCCCAATGGGACATGCTTGTATGAGTTTGCTTTTCAATATCGAGCAACATTTTAAGGAACGGAATCCAAGTATCATTGTGAATTGAGTAGGTTCCCAATAGGATTCGCATGTAATAAGCTTTTTATTCAAGATAGAGCAACGTTTTAACGAACTGAAACACTGTTTCTTTGTGAATTCAGTTAGTTCCTAGTAGCCTGCTCTTGTAATATGTGTACTTTTAAAGATTTAAAAAAATTTGGTGAGCCGAATCTGAGTAATATGGTGAATTCCGTTAGTTCCCAATAGGCCGCAGTAGTAATAAGTGGACTGTTCGGGATATCGAAAAATTTTCACGAATGGAATCAAAATTTCTAGGCGAATTCAGTGAGTTCCCAATAGGACATGCTTGTATGAGTTTGCTTTCCAATATCGAGCAACATTTTAAGGAACGGAATCCAAGTATCATGGTGAATTGAGTAGGTACCCAATAGGATTTGCATGTAATAAGCTTGTTATTCAAGATAGACCAACGTTTTAACGAACTGAAACACTGTTTCTTTGTGAATTCAGTTAGTTCCTAGTAGCCTGCTCTTGTAATATGTGTACTTTTAAAGATTTATAAAAATTTGGTGAGCCGAATCTGAGTAACATGGTGAATTCGGTTAGTTCCCAATAGGCCGCAGTGGTAATAAGTGGACTGTTCGGGATATAGAAAAATTTTCACGAATGGAATCAAAATTTCTAGGCGATTTCAGTTAGTTCCCAATGGGATATGCTTGTATGAGTTTGCTTTTCATTATCGAGCAACATTTTAAGGAACGGAATCCAAGTATCATGGTGAATTGAGTAGGTTCCCAATAGGATTCGCATGTAATAAGCTTGTTATTCAAGATAGAGCAACGTTTTAACGAACTGAAACACTGTTTCTTTGTGAATTCAGTCAGATCCTAGTAGCCTGCTCTTGTAATACGTGTACCTTTAAAGATTTAAAAAAAATTGGTGAGCCGAATCTGAGTAACATGGTGAATTCGGTTAATTCCCAATAGGCCGCAGTAGTAATAAGTGGACTGTTCGGGATATAGAAAAATTTTCACGAATGGAATCAAAATTTCTAGGCGAATTCAGTGAGTTCCCAATGGGACATGCTTGTTTGAGTTTGCTTTTCAATATCGAGCAACATTTTAAGGAATGGAATCCAAGTATCATGGTGAATTGAGTAGGTTCCCAATAGGATTCGCATGTAATAAGCTTGTTATTCAAGATAGAGCAACGTTAACGAACTGAAACACTGTTTCTTTGTGAATTCAGTTAGTTCCTAGTAGCCTGCTCATGTAATATGTGTACTTTAGAAGATTCATAAAAATTTGGTGAGCCGAATCTGAGTAATATGGTGAATTCGGTTAGTTCCCAATAGGCCGCAGTAGTAATAAGTGGACTGTTCGGGATATAGAAAAATTTTCACGAATGGAATCAAAATTTCTAGGCGAATTCAGTGAGTTCCCAATGGGACATGCTTGTTTGAGTTTGCTTTTCAATATCGAGCAACATTTTAAGGAATGGAATCCAAGTATCATGGTGAATTGAGTAGGTTCCCAATAGGATTTGCATGTAATAAGCTTGTTATTCAAGATAGACCAACGTTTTAACGAACTGAAACACTGTTTCTTTGTGAATTAAGTTAGTTCCTAGTAGCCTGCTCTTTAATATGTGTACTTTTAAAGATTTATAAAAATTTGGTGAGCCGAATCTGAGTAACATGGTGAATTCGGTTAGTTCCCAATAGGCCGCAGTGGTAATAAGTGGACTGTTCGGGATATAGAAAAATTTTCACGAATGGAATCAAAATTTCTAGGCGATTTCAGTGAGTTCCCAATTGGATATGCTTGTATGAGTTTGCTTTTCATTATCGAGCAACATTTTAAGGAACGGAATCCAAGTATCCTGGTGAATTGAGTAGGTTCCCAGTAGGATTCGCATGTAATAAGCTTGTTATTCAAGATAGAGCAACGTTTTAACGAACTGAAACACTGTTTCTTTGTGAATTCAGTTAGTTCCTAGTAGCCTGCTCTTGTAATATGTGTACTTTTAAAGATTTAAAAAAATTTGGTGAGCCGAATCTGAGTAATATGGTGAATTCCGTTAGTTCCCAATAGGCCGCAGTAGTAATAAGTGGACTGTTCGGGATATCGAAAAATTTTCACGAATGGAATCAAAATTTCTAGGCGAATTCAGTGAGTTCCCAATAGGACATGCTTGTATGAGTTTGCTTTCCAATATCGAGCAACATTTTAAGGAACGGAATCCAAGTATCATGGTGAATTGAGTAGGTACCCAATAGGATTTGCATGTAATAAGCTTGTTATTCAAGATAGACCAACGTTTTAACGAACTGAAACACTGTTTCTTTGTGAATTCAGTTAGTTCCTAGTAGCCTGCTCTTGTAATATGTGTACTTTTACAGATTTATAAAAATTTGGTGAGCCGAATCTGAGTAACATGGTGAATTCGGTTAGTTCCCAATAGGCCGCAGTGGTAATAAGTGGACTGTTCGGGATATAGAAAAATTTTCACGAATGGAATCAAAATTTCTAGGCGATTTCAGTTAGTTCCCAATGGGATATGCTTGTATGAGTTTGCTTTTCATTATCGAGCAACATTTTAAGGAACGGAATCCAAGTATCATGGTGAATTGAGTAGGTTCCCAATAGGATTCGCATGTAATAAGCTTGTTATTCAAGATAGAGCAACGTTTTAACGAACTGAAACACTGTTTCTTTGTGAATTCAGTCAGATCCTAGTAGCCTGCTCTTGTAATACGTGTACCTTTAAAGATTTAAAAAAAATGGTGAGCCGAATCTGAGTAACATGGTGAATTCGGTTAATTCCCAATAGGCCGCAGTAGTAATAAGTGGACTGTTCGGGATATAGAAAAATTTTCACGAATGGAATCAAAATTTCGTGGCGACTTCAGTGAGTTCCCAATGGGACATGCTTGTTTGAGTTTGCTTTTCAATATCGAGCAACATTTTAAGGAACGGAATCGAAGTATCATGGTGAATTGAGTAGGTTCCCAATAGGATTCGCATGTAATAAGCTTGTTATTCAAGATAGAGCAACGTTAACGAACTGAAACACTGTTTCTTTGTGAATTCAGTTAGTTCCTAGTAGCCTGCTCATGTAATATGTGTACTATAGAAGATTCATAAAAATTTGGTGAGCCGAATCTGAGTAACATGGTGAATTCGGTTAGTTCCCAATAGGCCGCAGTAGTAATAAGTGGACTGTTCGTGATATAGAAAAATTTTCACGAATGGAATCAAAATTTCTAGGCGAATTCAGTGAGTTCCCAATGGGACATGCTTGTTTGAGTTTGCTTTTCAATATCGAGCAACATTTTAAGGAATGGAATCCAAGTATCATGGTGAATTGAGTAGGTTCCCAATAGGATTTGCATGTAATAAGCTTGTTATTCAAGATAGACCAACGTTTTAACGAACTGAAACACTGTTTCTTTGTGAATTCAGTTAGTTCCTAGTAGCCTGCTCTTTAATATGTGTACTTTTAAAGATTTATAAAAATTTGGTGAGCCGAATCTGAGTAACATGGTGAATTCGGTTAGTTCCCAATAGGCCGCAGTGGTAATAAGTGGACTGTTCGGGATATAGAAAAATTTTCACGAATGGAATCAAAATTTCTAGGCGATTTCAGTGAGTTCCCAATTGGATATGCTTGTATGAGTTTGCTTTTCATTATCGAGCAACATTTTAAGGAACGGAATCCAAGTATCCTGGTGAATTGAGTAGGTTCCCAGTAGGATTCGCATGTAATAAGCTTGTTATTCAAGATAGAGCAACGTTTTAACAAACTGAAACACTGTTTCTTTGTGAATTCAGTTAGTTCCTAGTAGCCTGCTCTTGTAATATGTGTACTTTTAAAGATTTAAAAAAATTTGGTGAGCCGAATCTGAGTAATATGGTGAATTCCGTTAGTTCCCAATAGGCCGCAGTAGTAATAAGTGGACTGTTCGGGATATCGAAAAATTTTCACGAATGGAATCAAAATTTCTAGGCGAATTCAGTGAGTTCCCAATAGGACATGCTTGTATGAGTTTGCTTTTCAATATCGAGCAACATTTTAAGGAACGGAATCCAAGTATCATGGTGAATTGAGTAGGTACCCAATAGGATTTGCATGTAATAAGCTTGTTATTCAAGATAGACCAACGTTTTAACGAACTGAAACACTGTTTCTTTGTGAATTCAGTTAGTTCCTAGTAGCCTGCTCTTGTAATATGTGTACTTTTAAAGATTTATAAAAATTTGGTGAGCCGAATCTGAGTAACATGGTGAATTCGGTTAGTTCCCAATAGGCCGCAGTGGTAATAAGTGGACTGTTCGGGATATAGAAAAATTTTCACGAATGGAATCAAAATTTCTAGGCGATTTCAGTTAGTTCCCAATGGGATATGCTTGTATGAGTTTGCTTTTCATTATCGAGCAACATTTTAAGGAACGGAATCCAAGTATCATGGTGAATTGAGTAGGTTCCCAATAGGATTCGCATGTAATAAGCTTGTTATTCAAGATAGAGCAACGTTTTAACGAACTGAAACACTGTTTCTTTGTGAATTCAGTCAGATCCTAGTAGCCTGCTCTTGTAATACGTGTACCTTTAAAGATTTAAAAAAATTGGTGAGCCGAATCTGAGTAACATGGTGAATTCGGTTAGTTCCCAATAGGCCGCAGTAGTAATAAGTGGACTGTTCGGGATATAGAAAAATTTTCACGAATGGAATCAAAATTTCTAGGCGAATTCAGTGAGTTCCCAATGGGACATGCTTGTTTGAGTTTGCTTTTCAATATCGAGCAACATTTTAAGGAATGGAATCCAAGTATCATGGTGAATTGAGTAGGTTCCCAATAGGATTCGCATGTAATAAGCTTGTTATTCAAGATAGAGCAACGTTAACGAACTGAAACACTGTTTCTTTGTGAATTCAGTTAGTTCCTAGTAGCCTGCTCATGTAATATGTGTACTTTTAAAGATTCATAAAAATTTGGTGAGCCGAATCTGAGTAACATGGTGAATTCGGTTAGTTCCCAATAGGCCGCAGTAGTAATAAGTGGACTGTTCGGGATATAGAAAAATTTTCACGAATGGAATCAAATTTTCTAGGCGAATTCAGTGAGTTCCCAATGGGACATGCTTGTTTGAGTTTGCTTTTCAATATCGAGCAACATTTTAAGGAATGGAATCCAAGTATCATGGTGAATTGAGTAGGTTCCCAATAGGATTTGCATGTAATAAGCTTGTTATTCAAGATAGACCAACGTTTTAACGAACTGAAACACTGTTTCTTTGTGAATTCAGTTAGTTCCTAGTAGCCTGCTCTTGTAATATGTGTACTTTTAAAGATTTATAAAAATTTGGTGAGCCGAATCTGAGTAACATGGTGAATTCGGTTAGTTCCCAATAGGCCGCAGTGGTAATAAGTGGACTGTTCGGGATATAGAAAAATTTTCACGAATGGAATCAAAATTTCTAGGCGATTTCAGTGAGTTCCCAATGGGATATGCTTGTATGAGTTTGCTTTTCATTATCGAGCAACATTTTAAGGAACGGAATCCAAGTATCCTGGTGAATTGAGTAGGTTCCCAATAGGATTCGCATGTAATAAGCTTGTTATTCAAGATAGAGCAACGTTTTAACGAACTGAAACACTGTTTCTTTGTGAATTCAGTCAGATCCTAGTAGCCTGCTCTTGTAATACGTGTACCTTTAAAGATTTAAAAAAATTGGTGAGCCGAATCTGAGTAACATGGTGAATTCGGTTAATTCCCAATAGGCCGCAGTAGTAATAAGTGGACTGTTCGGGATATAGAAAAATTTTCACGAATGGAATCAAAATTTGTAGGCGAATTCAGTGAGTTCCCAATGGGACATGCTTGTTTGAGTTTGCTTTTCAATATCGAGCAACATTTTAAGGAATGGAATCCAAGTATCATGGTGAATTGAGTAGGTTCCCAATAGGATTCGCATGTAATAAGCTTGTTATTCAAGATAGAGCAACGTTAACGAACTGAAACACTGTTTCTTTGTGAATTCAGTTAGTTCCTAGTAGCCTGCTCATGTAATATGTGTACTTTTAAAGATTTATAAATATTTGGTGAGCCGAATCTGAGTAACATGGTGAATTCGGTTAGTTCCCAATAGGCCGCAGTAGTAATAAGTGGACTGCTCGGGATATAGAAAAATTTTCACGAATGGAATCAAAATTTCTAGGCGAATTCAGTGAGTTCCCAATGGGACATGCTTGTATGAGTTTGCTTCTCAATATCGAGCAACATTTTAAGGAACGGAATCGAAGTATCATGGTGAATTGAGTAGGTTCCCAATAGGATTCGCATGTAATAAGCTTGTTATTCAAGATAGAGCAACGTTTTAACGAACTGAAACACTGTTTCTTTGTGAATTCAGTTAGTTCCTAGTAGCCTGCTCTTGTAATATGTGTACTTTTAAAGGTTTATAAAAATTTGGTGAGCCGAATCTGAGTAACATGGTGAATTCGGTTAGTTCCCAATAGGCCGCAGTAGTAATAAGTGGACTGTTCGGGATATAGAAAAATTTTCACGAATGGAATCAAAATTTCTAGGCGAATTCAGTGAGTTCCCAATGGGACATGCTTGTATGAGTTTGCTTTTCAATATCGAGCAACATTTTAAGGAACGGAATCCAAGTATCATGGTGAATTGAGTAGGTTCCCAATAGGATTCGCATGTAAAAAGCTTGTTATTCAAGATAGAGCAACGTTTTAACGAACTGAAACACTGTTTCTTTGTGAATTCAGTTAGTTCCTAGTAGCCTGCTCTTGTAATATGTGTACTTTTAAAGGTTTATAAAAATTTGGTGAGCCGAATCTCAGTAACATGGTGAATTCGGTTAGTTCCCAATAGGCCGCAGTAGAAATAAGTGGACTGTTCGGGATATAGAAAAATTTTCACGAATGGAATCAAAATTTCTAGGCGAATTCAGTGAGTTCCCAATAGGACATGCTTGTATGAGTTTGCTTTCCAATATCGAGCAACATTTTAAGGAACGGAATCCAAGTATCATGCAGAATTGAGTAGGTTCCCAATAGGATTCGCATGTAATAAGCTTGTTATTCAAGATAGACCAACGTTTTAACGAACTGAAACACTGTTTCTTTGTGAATTCAGTTAGTTCCTAGTAGCCTGCTCTTGTAATATGTGTACTTTTAAAGATTTATAAAAATTTGGTGAGCCGAATCTGAGTAACATGGTGAATTCGGTTAGTTCCCAATAGGCCGCAGTGGTAATAAGTGGACTGTTCGGGATACAGAAAAATTTTCACGAATGGAATCAAAATTTCTAGGCGATTTCAGTTAGTTCCCAATGGGATATGCTTGTATGAGTTTGCTTTTCATTATCGAGCAACATTTTAAGGAACGGAATCCAAGTATCATGGTGAATTGAGTAGGTTCCCAATAGGATTCGCATGTAATAAGCTTGTTATTCAAGATAGAGCAACGTTTTAACGAACTGAAACACTGTTTCTTTGTGAATTCAGTCAGATCCTAGTAGCCTGCTCTTGTAATACGTGACCTTTAAAGATTCATAAAAATTTGGTGAGCCGAATCTGAGTAACATGGTGAATTCGGTTAGTTCCCAATAGGCCGCAGTAGTAATAAGTGGACTGTTCGGGATATAGAAAAATTTTCACGAATGGAATCAAAATTTCTAGGCGAATTCAGTGAGTTCCCAATGGGACATGCTTGTATGAGTTTGCTTTTCAATATCGAGCAACATTTTAAGGAACGGAATCCAAGTATCATGGTGAATTGAGTAGGTTCCCAATAGGATTCGCATGTAATAAGCTTGTTATTCAAGATAGAGCAACGTTTTAAAGAACTGAAACACTGTTTCTTTGTGAATTCAGTTAGTTCCTAGTAGCCTGCTCTTGTAATATGTGTACTTTTAAAGGTTTATAAAAATTTGGTGAGCCAAATCTGAGTAACATGGTGAATTCGGTTAGTTCCCAATAGGCCGCAGTAGTAATAAGTGGACTGCTCGGGATATAGAAAAATTTTCACGAATGGAATCAAAATTTCTAGGCGAATTCAGTGAGTTCCCAATGGGACATGCTTGTATGAGTTTGCTTTTCAATATCGAGCATCATTTTAAGGAACGGAATCGAAGTATCATGGTGAATTGAGTAGGTTCCCAATAGGATTCGCATGTAATAAGCTTGTTATTCAAGATAGAGCAACGTTTTAACGAACTGAAACACTGTTTCTTTGTGAATTCAGTTAGTTCCTAGTAGCCTGCTCTTGTAATATGTGTACTTTTAAAGATTTATAAAAATTTGGTGAGCCGAATCTGAGTAACATGGTGAATTCGGTTAGTTCCCAATAGGCCGCAGTAGTAATAAGTGGACTGTTCGGGATATAGAAAAATTTTCACGAATGGAATCAAAATTTCTAGGCGAATTCAGTGAGTTCCCAATGGGACATGCTTGTATGAGTTTGCTTTTCAATATCGAGCAACATTTTAAGGAACGGAATCGAAGTATCATGGTGAATTGAGTAGGTTCCCAATAGGATTCGCATGTAATAAGCTTGTTATTCAAGATAGAGCAACGTTTTAAAGAACTGAAACACTGTTTCTTTGTGAATTCAGTTAGTTCCTAGTAGCCTGCTCTTGTAATATGTGTACTTTTAAAGATTTATAAAAATTTGGTGAGCCGATTCTGAGTAACATGGTGAATTCGGTTAGTTCCCAATAGGCCGCAGTAGTAATAAGTGGACTGCTCGGGATATAGAAAAATTTTCACGAATGGAATCAAAATTTCTAGGCGAATTCAGTGAGTTCCCAATGGGACATGCTTGTATGAGTTTGCTTTTCAATATCGAGCAACATTTTAAGGAACGGAATCCAAGTATCATTGTGAATTGAGTAGGTTCCCAATAGGATTCGCATGTAATAAGCTTTTTATTCAAGATAGAGCAACGTTTTAACGAACTGAAACACTGTTTCTTTGTGAATTCAGTTAGTTCCTAGTAGCCTGCTCTTGTAATATGTGTACTTTTAAAGATTTATAAAAATTTGGTGAGCCGAATCTGAGTAATATGGTGATTTCCGTTAGTTCCCAATAGGCCGCAGTAGTAATAAGTGGACTGTTCGGGATATCGAAAAATTTTCACGAATGGAATCAAAATTTCTAGGCGAATTCAGTGAGTTCCCAATAGGACATGCTTGTATGAGTTTGCTTTCCAATATCGAGCAACATTTTAAGGAACGGAATCCAAGTATCATGGTGAATTGAGTAGGTTCCCAATAGGATTCGCATGTAATAAGCTTGTTATTCAAGATAGAGCAACGTTTTAACGAACTGAAACACTGTTTCTTTGTGAATTCAGTCAGATCCTAGTAGCCTGCTCTTGTAATACGTGTACCTTTAAAGATTTAAAAAAATTGGTGAGCCGAATCTGAGTAACATGGTGAATTCGGTTAATTCCCAATAGGCCGCAGTAGTAATAAGTGGACTGTTCGGGATATAGAAAAATGTTCACGAATGGAATCAAAATTTCTAGGCGAATTCAGTGAGTTCCCAATGGGACATGCTTGTTTGAGTTTGCTTTTCAATATCGAGCAACATTTTAAGGAATGGAATCCAAGTATCATGGTGAATTGAGTAGGTTCCCAATAGGATTCGCATGTAATAAGCTTGTTATTCAAGATAGAGCAACGTTAACGAACTGAAACACTGTTTCTTTGTGAATTCAGTTAGTTCCTAGTAGCCTGCTAATGTAATATGTGTACTTTTAAAGATTTATAAATATTTGGTGAGCCGAATCTGAGTAACACGGTGAATTCGGTTAGTTCCCAATAGGCCGCAGTAGTAATAAGTGGACTGCTCGGGATATAGAAAAATTTTCACGAATGGAATCAAAATTTCTAGGCGAATTCAGTGAGTTCACAATGGGACATGCTTGTATGAGTTTGCTTTTCAATATCGAGCAACATTTTAAGGAACGGAATCGAAGTATCATGGTGAATTGAGTAGGTTCCCAATAGGATTCGCATGTAATAAGCTTGTTATTCAAGATAGAGCAACGTTTTAACGAACTGAAACACTGTTTCTTTGTGAATTCAGTCAGATCCTAGTAGCCTGCTCTTGTAATACGTGTACCTTTAAAGATTTAAAAAAATTGGTGAGCCGAATCTGAGTAACATGGTGAATTCGGTTAATTCCCAATAGGCCGCAGTAGTAATAAGTGGACTGTTCGGGATATAGAAAAATTTTCACGAATGGAATCAAAATTTCTAGGCGAATTCAGTGAGTTCCCAATGGGACATGCTTGTTTGAGTTTGCTTTTCAATATCGAGCAACATTTTAAGGAATGGAATCCAAGTATCATGGTGAATTGAGTAGGTTCCCAATAGGATTCGCATGTAATAAGCTTGTTATTCAAGATAGAGCAACGTTAACGAACTGAAACACTGTTTCTTTGTGAATTCAGTTAGTTCCTAGTAGCCTGCTCTTGTAATATGTGTACTCTTAAAGATTCATAAAAATTTGGTGAGCCGAATCTGAGTAACATGGTGAATTCGGTTAGTTCCCAATAGGCCGCAGTAGTAATAAGTGGACTGTTCGGGATATAGAAAAATTTTCACGAATGGAATCAAAATTTCTAGGCGAATTCAGTGAGTTCCCAATGGGACATGCTTGTATGAGTTTGCTTTTCAATATCGAGCAACATTTTAAGGAACGGAATCCAACTATCATGGTGAATTGAGTAGGTTCCCAATAGGATTCGCATGTAATAAGCTTGTTATTCAAGATAGAGCAACGTTTTAAAGAACTGAAACACTGTTTCTTTGTGAATTCAGTTAGTTCCTAGTAGCCTGCTCTTGTAATATGTGTACTTTTAAAGGTTTATAAAAATTTGGTGAGCCGAATCTGAGTAACATGGTGAATTCGGTTAGTTCCCAATAGGCCGCAGTAGTAATAAGTGGACTGTTCGGGATATAGAAAAATTTTCACGAATGGAATCAAAATTTCTAGGCGAATTCAGTGAGTTCCCAATAGGACATGCTTGTATGAGTTTGCTTTCCAATATCGAGCAACATTTTAAGGAACGGAATCCAAGTATCATGGTGAATTGAGTAGGTACCCAATAGGATTCGCATGTAATAAGCATGTTATTCAAGATAGAGCAACGTTTTAACGAACTGAAACACTGTTTCTTTGTGAATTCAGTTAGTTCCTAGTAGCCTGCTCTTGTAAAATGTGTACTTTTAAAGATTTATAAAAATTTGGTGAGCCGAATCTGAGTAACATGGTGAATTCGGTTAGTTCCCCATAGGCCGCAGTAGTAATTAGTGGACTGCTCGGGATATAGAAAAATTTTCACGAATGGAATCAAAATTTCTAGGCGAATTCAGTGAGTTCCCAATGGGACATGCTTGTATGAGTTTGCTTTTCAATATCGAGCAACATTTTAAGGAACGGAATCCAAGTATCATGGTTAATTTAGTAGGTTCCCAATAGGATTCGCATGTAATAAGCTTTTTATTCAAGATAGAGCAACGTTTTAACGAACTGAAACACTGTTTCTTTGTGAATTCAGTTAGTTCCTAGTAGCCTGCTCTTGTAATATGTGTACTTTTAAAGATTTATAAAAATTTGGTGAGCCGAATCTGAGTAACATGGTGAATTCGGTTAGTTCCCAATAGGCCGCAGTAGTAATAAGTGGACTGTTCGGGATATAGAAAAATTTTCACGAATGGAATCAAAATTTCTAGGCGAATTCAGTGAGTTCCCAATGGGACATGCTTGTATGAGTTTGCTTTTCAATATTGAGCAACATTTTAAGGAACGGAATCCAAGTATCATGGTGAATTGAGTAGGTTCCCAATAGGATTCGCATGTAATAAGCTTGTTATTCAAGATAGAGCAACGTTTTAACGAACTGAAACACTGTTTCTTTGTGAATTCAGTTAGTTCCTAGTAGCCTGCTCTTGTAATATGTGTACTTTTAAAGGTTTATAAAAATTTGGTGAGCCGAATCTCAGTAACATGGTGAATTCGGTTAGTTCCCAATAGGCCGCAGTAGAAATAAGTGGACTGTTCGGGATATAGAAAAATTTTCACGAATGGAATCAAAATTTCTAGGCGAATTCAGTGAGTTCCCAATAGGACATGCTTGTATGAGTTTGCTTTCCAATATCGAGCAACATTTTAAGGAACGGAATCCAAGTATCATGCAGAATTGAGTAGGTTCCCAATAGGATTCGCATGTAATAAGCTTGTTATTCAAGATAGACCAACGTTTTAACGAACTGAAACACTGTTTCTTTGTGAATTCAGTTAGTTCCTAGTAGCCTGCTCTTGTAATATGTGTACTTTTAAAGATTTATAAAAATTTGGTGAGCCGAATCTGAGTAACATGGTGAATTCGGTTAGTTCCCAATAGGCCGCAGTGGTAATAAGTGGACTGTTCGGGATATAGAAAAATTTTCACGAATGGAATCAAAATTTCTACGCGATTTCAGTTAGTTCCCAATGGGATATGCTTGTATGAGTTTGCTTTTCATTATCGAGCAACATTTTAAGGAACGGAATCCAAGTATCATGGTGAATTGAGTAGGTTCCCAATAGGATTCGCATGTAATAAGCTTGTTATTCAAGATAGAGCAACGTTTTAACGAACTGAAACACTGTTTCTTTTTGAATTCAGTCAGATCCTAGTAGCCTGCTCTTGTAATACGTGTACCTTTAAAGATTCATAAAAATTTGGTGAGCCGAATCTGAGTAACATGGTGAATTCGGTTAGTTCCCAATAGGCCGCAGTAGTAATAAGTGGACTGTTCGGGATATAGAAAAATTTTCACGAATGGAATCAAAATTTCTAGGCGAATTCAGTGAGTTCCCAATGGGACATGCTTGTATGAGTTTGCTTTTCAATATCGAGCAACATTTTAAGGAACGGAATCCAAGTATCATGGTGAATTGAGTAGGTTCCCAATAGGATTCGCATGTAATAAGCTTGTTATTCAAGATAGAGCAACGTTTTAAAGAACTGAAACACTGTTTCTTTGTGAATTCAGTTAGTTCCTAGTAGCCTGCTCTTGTAATATGTGTACTTTTAAAGGTTTATAAAAATTTGGTGAGCCGAATCTGAGTAACATGGTGAATTCGGTTAGTTCCCAATAGGCCGCAGTAGTAATAAGTGGACTGCTCGGGATATAGAAAAATTTTCACGAATGGAATCAAAATTACTAGGCGAATTCAGTGAGTTCCCAATGGGACATGCTTGTATGAGTTTGCTTTTCAATATCGAGCATCATTTTAAGGAACGGAATCGAAGTATCATGGTGAATTGAGTAGGTTCCCAATAGGATTCGCATGTAATAAGCTTGTTATTCAAGATAGAGCAACGTTTTAACGAACTGAAACACTGTTTCTTTGTGAATTCAGTTAGTTCCTAGTAGCCTGCTCTTGTAATATGTGTACTTTTAAAGATTTATAAAAATTTGGTGAGCCGAATCTGAGTAACATGGTGAATTCGGTTAGTTCCAAATAGGCCGCAGTAGTAATAAGTGGACTGTTAGGGATATAGAAAAATTTTCACGAATGGAATCAAAATTTCTAGGCGAATTCAGTGAGTTCCCAATGGGACATGCTTGTATGAGTTTGCTTTTCAATATCGAGCAACATTTTAAGGAACGGAATCGAAGTATCATGGTGAATTGAGTAGGTTCCCAATAGGATTCGCATGTAATAAGCTTGTTATTCAAGATAGAGCAACGTTTTAAAGAACTGAAACACTGTTTCTTTGTGAATTCAGTTAGTTCCTAGTAGCCTGCTCTTGTAATATGTGTACTTTGAAAGATTTATAAAAATTTGGTGAGCCGAATCTGAGTAATATGGTGAATTCCGTTAGTTCCCAATAGGCCGCAGTAGTAATAAGTGGACTGTTCGGGATATCGAAAAATTTTCACGAATGGAATCAAAATTTCTAGGCGAATTCAGTGAGTTCCCAATAGGACATGCTTGTATGAGTTTGCTTTCCAATATCGAGCAACATTTTAAGGAACGGAATCCAAGTATCATGGTGAATTGAGTAGGTACCCAATAGGATTTGCATGTAATAAGCTTGTTATTCAAGATAGACCAACGTTTTAACGAACTGAAACACTGTTTCTTTGTGAATTCAGTTAGTTCCTAGTAGCCTGCTCTGGTAATATGTGTACTTTTAAAGATTTATAAAAATTTGGTGAGCCGAATCTGAGTAACATGGTGAATTCGGTTAGTTCCCAATAGGCCGCAGTGGTAATAAGTGGACTGTTCGGGATATAGAAAAATTTTCACGAATGGAATCAAAATTTCTAGGCGATTTCAGTTAGTTCCCAATGGGATATGCTTGTATGAGTTTGCTTTTCATTATCGAGCAACATTTTAAGGA
Source organism: Rattus norvegicus (assembly GCF_021556685.1). Lineage (NCBI taxonomy): Eukaryota > Metazoa > Chordata > Mammalia > Rodentia > Muridae > Rattus > Rattus norvegicus. The sequence goes on from NC_141544.1 coordinate 10,840,445, forward strand.
ACGGAATCCAAGTATCATGGTGAATTGAGTAGGTTCCCAATAGGATTCGCATGTAATAAGCTTGTTATTCAAGATAGAGCAACGTTTTAACGAACTGAAACACTGTTTCTTTGTGAATTCAGTCAGATCCTAGTAGCCTGCTCTTGTAATACGTGTACCTTTAAAGATTTAAAAAAATTGGTGAGCCGAATCTGAGTAACATGGTGAATTCGGTTAATTCCCAATAGGCCGCAGTAGTAATAAGTGCACTGTTCGGGATATAGAAAAATTTTCACGAATGGAATCAAAATTTCTAGGCGAATTCAGTGAGTTCCCAATGGGACATGCTTGTTTGAGTTTGCTTTTCAATATCGAGCAACATTTTAAGGAATGGAATCCAAGTATCATTGTGAATTGAGTAGGTTCCCAATAGGATTCGCATGTAATAAGCTTGTTATTCAAGATAGAGCAACGTTAACGAACTGAAACACTGTTTCTTTGTGAATTCAGTTAGTTCCTAGTAGCCTGCTCATGTAATATGTGTACTTTTAAAGATTCATAAAAATTTGGTGAGCCGAATCTGAGTAACATGGTGAATTCGGTTAGTTCCCAATAGGCCGCAGTAGTAATAAGTGGACTGTTCGGGATATAGAAAAATTTTCACGAATGGAATCAAAATTTCTAGGCGAATTCAGTGAGTTCCCAATGGGACATGCTTGTTTGAGTTTGCTTTTCAATATCGAGCAACATTTTAAGGAATGGAATCCAAGTATCATGGTGAATTGAGTAGGTTCCCAATAGGATTTGCATGTAATAAGCTTGTTATTCAAGATAGACCAACGTTTTAACGAACTGAAACACTGTTTCTTTGTGAATTCAGTTAGTTCCTAGTAGCCTGCTCTTGTAATATGTGTACTTTTAAAGATTTATAAAAATTTGGTGAGCCGAATCTGAGTAACATGGTGAATTCGGTTAGTTCCCAATAGGCCGCAGTGGTAATAAGTGGACTGTTTGGGATATAGAAAAATTTTCACGAATGGAATCAAAATTTCTAGGCGATTTCAGTGAGTTCCCAATGGGATATGCTTGTATGAGTTTGCTTTTCATTATCGAGCAACATTTTAAGGAACGGAATCCAAGTATCCTGGTGAATTGAGTAGGTTCCCAATAGGATTCGCATGTAATAAGCTTGTTATTCAAGATAGAGCAACGTTTTAACGAACTGAAACACTGTTTCTTTGTGAATTCAGTCAGATCCTAGTAGCCTGCTCTTGTAATACGTGTACCTTTAAAGATTTAAAAAAATTGGTGAGCCGAATCTGAGTAACATGGTGAATTCGGTTAATTCCCAATAGGCCGCAGTAGTAATAAGTGGACTGTTCGGGATATAGAAAAATGTTCACGAATGGAATCAAAATTTCTAGGCGAATTCAGTGAGTTCCCAATGGGACATGCTTGTTTGAGTTTGCTTTTCAATATCGAGCAACATTTTAAGGAATGGAATCCAAGTATCATGGTGAATTGAGTAGGTTCCCAATAGGATTCGCATGTAATAAGCTTGTTATTCAAGATAGAGCAACGTTAACGAACTGAAACACTGTTTCTTTGTGAATTCAGTTAGTTCCTAGTAGCCTGCTCATGTAATATGTGTACTTTTAAAGATTTATAAATATTTGGTGAGCCGAATCTGAGTAACACGGTGAATTCGGTTAGTTCCCAATAGGCCGCAGTAGTAATAAGTGGACTGCTCGGGATATAGAAAAATTTTCACGAATGGAATCAAAATTTCTAGGCGAATTCAGTGAGTTCACAATGGGACATGCTTGTATGAGTTTGCTTTTCAATATCGAGCAACATTTTAAGGAACGGAATCGAAGTATCATGGTGAATTGAGTAGGTTCCCAATAGGATTCGCATGTAATAAGCTTGTTATTCAAGATAGAGCAACGTTTTAACGAACTGAAACACTGTTTCTTTGTGAATTCAGTCAGATCCTAGTAGCCTGCTCTTGTAATACGTGTACCTTTAAAGATTTAAAAAAATTGGTGAGCCGAATCTGAGTAACATGGTGAATTCGGTTAATTCCCAATAGGCCGCAGTAGTAATAAGTGGACTGTTCGGGATATAGAAAAATTTTCACGAATGGAATCAAAATTTCTAGGCGAATTCAGTGAGTTCCCAATGGGACATGCTTGTTTGAGTTTGCTTTTCAATATCGAGCAACATTTTAAGGAATGGAATCCAAGTATCATGGTGAATTGAGTAGGTTCCCAATAGGATTCGCATGTAATAAGCTTGTTATTCAAGATAGAGCAACGTTAACGAACTGAAACACTGTTTCTTTGTGAATTCAGTTAGTTCCTAGTAGCCTGCTCTTGTAATATGTGTACTCTTAAAGATTCATAAAAATTTGGTGAGCCGAATCTGAGTAACATGGTGAATTCGGTTAGTTCCCAATAGGCCGCAGTAGTAATAAGTGGACTGTTCGGGATATAGAAAAATTTTCACGAATGGAATCAAAATTTCTAGGCGAATTCAGTGAGTTCCCAATGGGACATGCTTGTATGAGTTTGCTTTTCAATATCGAGCAACATTTTAAGGAACGGAATCCAACTATCATGGTGAATTGAGTAGGTTCCCAATAGGATTCGCATGTAATAAGCTTGTTATTCAAGATAGAGCAACGTTTAAAAGAACTGAAACACTGTTTCTTTGTGAATTCAGTTAGTTCCTAGTAGCCTGCTCTTGTAATATGTGTACTTTTAAAGGTTTATAAAAATTTGGTGAGCCGAATCTGAGTAACATGGTGAATTCGGTTAGTTCCCAATAGGCCGCAGTAGGAATAAGTGGACTGTTCGGGATATAGAAAAATTTTCACGAATGGAATCAAAATTTCTAGGCGAATTCAGTGAGTTCCCAATAGGACATGCTTGTATGAGTTTGCTTTCCAATGTCGAGCAACATTTTAAGGAACGGAATCCAAGTATCATGGTGAATTGAGTAGGTACCCAATAGGATTCGCATGTAATAAGCTTGTTATTCAAGATAGAGCAACGTTTTAACGAACTGAAACACTGTTTCTTTGTGAATTCAGTTAGTTCCTAGTAGCCTGCTCTTGTAAAATGTGTACTTTTAAAGATTTATAAAAATTTGGTGAGCCGAATCTGAGTAACATGGTGAATTCGGTTAGTTCCCAATAGGCCGCAGTAGTAATTAGTGGACTGCTCGGGATATAGAAAAATTTTCACGAATGGAATCAAAATTTCTAGGCGAATTCAGTGAGTTCCCAATGGGACATGCTTGTATGAGTTTGCTTTTCAATATCGAGCAACATTTTAAGGAACGGAATCCAAGTATCATTGTGAATTGAGTAGGTTCCCAATAGGATTCGCATGTAATAAGCTTTTTATTCAAGATAGAGCAACGTTTTAACGAACTGAAACACTGTTTCTTTGTGAATTCAGTTAGTTCCTAGTAGCCTGCTCTTGTAATATGTGTACTTTTAAAGATTTATAAAAATTTGGTGAGCCGAATCTGAGTAACATGGTGAATTCGGTTAGTTCCCAATAGGCCGCAGTAGTAATAAGTTGACTGTTCGGTATATCGAAAAATTGTCACGAATGGAATCAAAATTTCTAGGCGAATTCAGTGAGTTCCCAATGGGACATTCTTGTATGAGTTTGCTTTTCAATATCGAGCAACATTTTAAGGAACGGAATCCAAGTATCATGGTGAATTGAGTAGGTTCCCAAGAGGATTCGCATGTAATAAGCTTGTTATTCAAGATAGAGCAACGTTTTAACGAACTGAAACACTGTTTCTTTGTGAATTCAGTTAGTTCCTAGTAGCCTGCTCTTGTAATATGTGTACTTTTAAAGGTTTATAAAAATTTGGTGAGCCGAATCTCAGTAACATGGTGAATTCGGTTAGTTCCCAATAGGCCGCAGTAGAAATAAGTGGACTGTTCGGGATATAGAAAAATTTTCACGAATGGAATCAAAATTTCTAGGCGAATTCAGTGAGTTCCCAATAGGACATGCTTGTATGAGTTTGCTTTCCAATATCGAGCAACATTTTAAGGAACGGAATCCAAGTATCATGGAGAATTGAGTAGGTTCCCAATAGGATTCGCATGTAATAAGCTTGTTATTCAAGATAGACCAACGTTTTAACGAACTGAAACACTGTTTCTTTGTGAATTCAGTTAGTTCCTAGTAGCCTGCTCTTGTAATATGTGTACTTTTAAAGATTTATAAAAATTTGGTGAGCTGAATCTGAGTAACATGGTGAATTCGGTTAGTTCCCAATAGGCCGCAGTGGTAATAAGTGGACTGTTCGGGATATAGAAAAATTTTCACGAATGGAATCAAAATTTCAGGGCGAATTCAGTTAGTTCCCAATGGGACATGCTTGTATGAGTTTGCTTTTCATTATCGAGCAACATTTAAAGGAACGGAATCCAAGTATCATGGTGAATTGAGTAGGTTCCCAATAGGATTCGCATGTAATAAACTTGTTATTCAAGATAGAGCAACGTTAACGAACTGAAACACTGTTTCTTTGTGAATTCAGTTAGTTCCTAGTAGCCTGCTCATGTAATATGTGTACTTTTAAAGATTTATAAATATTTGGTGAGCCGAATCTGAGTAACACGGTGAATTCGGTTAGTTCCCAATAGGCCGCAGTAGTAATAAGTGGACTGCTCGGGATATAGAAAAATTTTCACGAATGGAATCAAAATTTCTAGGCGAATTCAGTGAGTTCACAATGGGACATGCTTGTATGAGTTTGCTTTTCAATATCGAGCAACATTTTAAGGAACGGAATCGAAGTATCATGGTGAATTGAGTAGGTTCCCAATAGGATTCGCATGTAATAAGCTTGTTATTCAAGATAGAGCAACGTTTTAACGAACTGAAACACTGTTTCTTTGTGAATTCAGTCAGATCCTAGTAGCCTGCTCTTGTAATACGTGTACCTTTAAAGATTTAAAAAAATTGGTGAGCCGAATCTGAGTAACATGGTGAATTCGGTTAATTCCCAATAGGCCGCAGTAGTAATAAGTGGACTGTTCGGGATATAGAAAAATTTTCACGAATGGAATCAAAATTTCTAGGCGAATTCAGTGAGTTCCCAATGGGACATGCTTGTTTGAGTTTGCTTTTCAATATCGAGCAACATTTTAAGGAATGGAATCCAAGTATCATGGTGAATTGAGTAGGTTCCCAATAGGATTCGCATGTAATAAGCTTGTTATTCAAGATAGAGCAACGTTAACGAACTGAAACACTGTTTCTTTGTGAATTCAGTTAGTTCCTAGTAGCCTGCTCTTGTAATATGTGTACTCTTAAAGATTCATAAAAATTTGGTGAGCCGAATCTGAGTAACATGGTGAATTCGGTTAGTTCCCAATAGGCCGCAGTAGTAATAAGTGGACTGTTCGGGATATAGAAAAATTTTCACGAATGGAATCAAAATTTCTAGGCGAATTCAGTGAGTTCCCAATGGGACATGCTTGTATGAGTTTGCTTTTCAATATCGAGCAACATTTTAAGGAACGGAATCCAAGTATCATGGTGAATTGAGTAGGTTCCCAATAGGATTCGCATGTAATAAGCTTGTTATTCAAGATAGAGCAACGTTTTAACGAACTGAAACACTGTTTCTTTGTGAATTCAGTCAGATCCTAGTAGCCTGCTCTTGTAATACGTGTACCTTTAAAGATTCATAAAAATTTGGTGAGCCGAATCTGAGTAACATGGTGAATTCGGTTAGTTCCCAATAGGCCGCAGTAGTAATAAGTGGACTGTTCGGGATATAGAAAAATTTTCACGAATGGAATCAAAATTTCTAGGCGAATTCAGTGAGTTCCCAATGGGACATGCTTGTATGAGTTTGCTTTTCAATATCGAGCAACATTTTAAGGAACGGAATCCAAGTATCATGGTGAATTGAGTAGGTTCCCAATAGGATTCGCATGTAATAAGCTTGTTATTCAAGATAGAGCAACGTTTTAAAGAACTGAAACACTGTTTCTTTGTGAATTCAGTTAGTTCCTAGTAGCCTGCTCTTGTAATATGTGTACTTTTAAAGGTTTATAAAAATTTGGTGAGCCGAATCTGAGTAACATGGTGAATTCGGTTAGTTCCCAATAGGCCGCAGTAGTTATAAGTGGACTGCTCGGGATATAGAAAAATTTTCACGAATGGAATCAAAATTTCTAGGCGAATTCAGTGAGTTCCCAATGGGACATGCTTGTATGAGTTTGCTTTTCAATATCGAGCATCATTTTAAGGAACGGAATCGAAGTATCATGGTGAATTGAGTAGGTTCCCAATAGGATTCGCATGTAATAAGCTTGTTATTCAAGATAGAGCAACGTTTTAACGAACTGAAACACTGTTTCTTTGTGAATTCAGTTAGTTCCTAGTAGCCTGCTCTTGTAATATGTGTACTTTTAAAGATTTATAAAAATTTGGTGAGCCGAATCTGAGTAACATGGTGAATTCGGTTAGTTCCCAATAGGCCGCAGTAGTAATAAGTGGACTGTTCGGGATATAGAAAAATTTTCACGAATGGAATCAAAATTTCTAGGCGAATTCAGTGAGTTCCCAATGGGACATGCTTGTATGAGTTTGCTTTTCAATATCGAGCAACATTTTAAGGAACGGAATCGAAGTATCATGGTGAATTGAGTAGGTTCCCAATAGGATTCGCATGTAATAAGCTTGTTATTCAAGATAGAGCAACGTTTTAAAGAACTGAAACACTGTTTCTTTGTGAATTCAGTTAGTTCCTAGTAGCCTGCTCTTGTAATATGTGTACTTTTAAAGATTTATAAAAATTTGGTGAGCCGAATCTGAGTAACATGGTGAATTCGGTTAGTTCCCAATAGGCCGCAGTAGTAATAAGTGGACTGCTCGGGATATAGAAAAATTTTCACGAATGGAATCAAAATTTCTAGGCGAATTCAGTGAGTTCCCAATGGGACATGCTTGTATGAGTTTGCTTTTCAATATCGAGCAACATTTTAAGGAACGGAATCCAAGTATCATTGTGAATTGAGTAGGTTCCCAATAGGATTCGCATGTAATAAGCTTTTTATTCAAGATAGAGCAACGTTTTAACGAACTGAAACACTGTTTCTTTGTGAATTCAGTTAGTTCCTAGTAGCCTGCTCTTGTAATATGTGTACTTTGAAAGATTTATAAAAATTTGGTGAGCCGAATCTGAGTAATATGGTGAATTCCGTTAGTTCCCAATAGGCCGCAGTAGTAATAAGTGGACTGTTCGGGATATCGAAAAATTTTCACGAATGGAATCAAAATTTCTAGGCGAATTCAGTGAGTTCCCAATAGGACATGCTTGTATGAGTTTGCTTTCCAATATCGAGCAACATTTTAAGGAACGGAATCCAAGTATCATGGTGAATTGAGTAGGTACCCAATAGGATTTGCATGTAATAAGCTTGTTATTCAAGATAGACCAACGTTTTAACGAACTGAAACACTGTTTCTTTGTGAATTCAGTTAGTTCCTAGTAGCCTGCTCTTGTAATATGTGTACTTTTAAAGATTTATAAAAATTTGGTGAGCCGAATCTGAGTAACATGGTGAATTCGGTTAGTTCCCAATAGGCCGCAGTGGTAATAAGTGGACTGTTCGGGATATAGAAAAATTTTCACGAATGGAATCAAAATTTCTAGGCGATTTCAGTTAGTTCCCAATGGGATATGCTTGTATGAGTTTGCTTTTCATTATCGAGCAACATTTTAAGGAACGGAATCCAAGTATCATGGTGAATTGAGTAGGTTCCCAATAGGATTCGCATGTAATAAGCTTGTTATTCAAGATAGAGCAACGTTTTAACGAACTGAAACACTGTTTCTTTGTGAATTCAGTCAGATCCTAGTAGCCTGCTCTTGTAATACGTGTACCTTTAAAGATTTAAAAAAATTGGTGAGCCGAATCTGAGTAACATGGTGAATTCGGTTACTTCCCAATAGGCCGCAGTAGTAATAAGTGGACTGTTCGGGATATAGAAAAATTTTCACGAATGGAATCAAAATTTCTAGGCGAATTCAGTGAGTTCCCAATGGGACATGCTTGTTTGAGTTTGCTTTTCAATATCGAGCAACATTTTAAGGAATGGAATCCAAGTATCATGGTGAATTGAGTAGGTTCCCAATAGGATTCGCATGTAATAAGCTTGTTATTCAAGATAGAGCAACGTTAACGAACTGAAACACTGTTTCTTTGTGAATTCAGTTAGTTCCTAGTAGCCTGCTCATGTAATATGTGTACTTTTAAAGATTCATAAAAATTTGGTGAGCCGAATCTGAGTAACATGGTGAATTCGGTTAGTTCCCAATAGGCCGCAGTAGTAATAAGTGGACTGTTCGGGATATAGAAAAATTTTCACGAATGGAATCAAAATTTCTAGGCGAATTCAGTGAGTTCCCAATGGGACATGCTTGTTTGAGTTTGCTTTTCAATATCGAGCAACATTTTAAGGAATGGAATCCAAGTATCATGGTGAATTGAGTAGGTTCCCAATAGGATTTGCATGTAATAAGCTTGTTATTCAAGATAGACCAACGTTTTAACGAACTGAAACACTGTTTCTTTGTGAATTCAGTTAGTTCCTAGTAGCCTGCTCTTGTAATATGTGTACTTTTAAAGATTTATAAAAATTTGGTGAGCCGAATCTGAGTAACATGGTGAATTCGGTTAGTTCCCAATAGGCCGCAGTGGTAATAAGTGGACTGTTTGGGATATAGAAAAATTTTCACGAATGGAATCAAAATTTCTAGGCGATTTCAGTGAGTTCCCAATGGGATATGCTTGTATGAGTTTGCTTTTCATTATCGAGCAACATTTTAAGGAACGGAATCCAAGTATCCTGGTGAATTGAGTAGGTTCCCAATAGGATTCGCATGTAATAAGCTTGTTATTCAAGATAGAGCAACGTTTTAACGAACTGAAACACTGTTTCTTTGTGAATTCAGTCAGATCCTAGTAGCCTGCTCTTGTAATACGTGTACCTTTAAAGATTTAAAAAAATTGGTGAGCCGAATCTGAGTAACATGGTGAATTCGGTTAATTCCCAATAGGCCGCAGTAGTAATAAGTGGACTGTTCGGGATATAGAAAAATGTTCACGAATGGAATCAAAATTTCTAGGCGAATTCAGTGAGTTCCCAATGGGACATGCTTGTTTGAGTTTGCTTTTCAATATCGAGCAACATTTTAAGGAATGGAATCCAAGTATCATGGTGAATTGAGTAGGTTCCCAATAGGATTCGCATGTAATAAGCTTGTTATTCAAGATAGAGCAACGTTAACGAACTGAAACACTGTTTCTTTGTGAATTCAGTTAGTTCCTAGTAGCCTGCTCATGTAATATGTGTACTTTTAAAGATTTATAAATATTTGGTGAGCCGAATCTGAGTAACACGGTGAATTCGGTTAGTTCCCAATAGGCCGCAGTAGTAATAAGTGGACTGCTCGGGATATAGAAAAATTTTCACGAATGGAATCAAAATTTCTAGGCGAATTCAGTGAGTTCACAATGGGACATGCTTGTATGAGTTTGCTTTTCAATATCGAGCAACATTTTAAGGAACGGAATCGAAGTATCATGGTGAATTGAGTAGGTTCCCAATAGGATTCGCATGTAATAAGCTTGTTATTCAAGATAGAGCAACGTTTTAACGAACTGAAACACTGTTTCTTTGTGAATTCAGTCAGATCCTAGTAGCCTGCTCTTGTAATACGTGTACCTTTAAAGATTTAAAAAAATTGGTGAGCCGAATCTGAGTAACATGGTGAATTCGGTTAATTCCCAATAGGCCGCAGTAGTAATAAGTGGACTGTTCGGGATATAGAAAAATTTTCACGAATGGAATCAAAATTTCTAGGCGAATTCAGTGAGTTCCCAATGGGACATGCTTGTTTGAGTTTGCTTTTCAATATCGAGCAACATTTTAAGGAATGGAATCCAAGTATCATGGTGAATTGAGTAGGTTCCCAATAGGATTCGCATGTAATAAGCTTGTTATTCAAGATAGAGCAACGTTAACGAACTGAAACACTGTTTCTTTGTGAATTCAGTTAGTTCCTAGTAGCCTGCTCTTGTAATATGTGTACTCTTAAAGATTCATAAAAATTTGGTGAGCCGAATCTGAGTAACATGGTGAATTCGGTTAGTTCCCAATAGGCCGCAGTAGTAATAAGTGGACTGTTCGGGATATAGAAAAATTTTCACGAATGGAATCAAAATTTCTAGGCGAATTCAGTGAGTTCCCAATGGGACATGCTTGTATGAGTTTGCTTTTCAATATCGAGCAACATTTTAAGGAACGGAATCCAACTATCATGGTGAATTGAGTAGGTTCCCAATAGGATTCGCATGTAATAAGCTTGTTATTCAAGATAGAGCAACGTTTAAAAGAACTGAAACACTGTTTCTTTGTGAATTCAGTTAGTTCCTAGTAGCCTGCTCTTGTAATATGTGTACTTTTAAAGGTTTATAAAAATTTGGTGAGCCGAATCTGAGTAACATGGTGAATTCGGTTAGTTCCCAATAGGCCGCAGTAGGAATAAGTGGACTGTTCGGGATATAGAAAAATTTTCACGAATGGAATCAAAATTTCTAGGCGAATTCAGTGAGTTCCCAATAGGACATGCTTGTATGAGTTTGCTTTCCAATGTCGAGCAACATTTTAAGGAACGGAATCCAAGTATCATCGTGAATTGAGTAGGTACCCAATAGGATTCGCATGTAATAAGCTTGTTATTCAAGATAGAGCAACGTTTTAACGAACTGAAACACTGTTTCTTTGTGAATTCAGTTAGTTCCTAGTAGCCTGCTCTTGTAAAATGTGTACTTTTAAAGATTTATAAAAATTTGGTGAGCCGAATCTGAGTAACATGGTGAATTCGGTTAGTTCCCAATAGGCCGCAGTAGTAATTAGTGGACTGCTCGGGATATAGAAAAATTTTCACGAATGGAATCAAAATTTCTAGGCGAATTCAGTGAGTTCCCAATGGGACATGCTTGTATGAGTTTGCTTTTCAATATCGAGCAACATTTTAAGGAACGGAATCCAAGTATCATTGTGAATTGAGTAGGTTCCCAATAGGATTCGCATGTAATAAGCTTTTTATTCAAGATAGAGCAACGTTTTAACGAACTGAAACACTGTTTCTTTGTGAATTCAGTTAGTTCCTAGTAGCCTGCTCTTGTAATATGTGTACTTTTAAAGATTTATAAAAATTTGGTGAGCCGAATCTGAGTAACATGGTGAATTCGGTTAGTTCCCAATAGGCCGCAGTAGTAATAAGTTGACTGTTCGGTATATCGAAAAATTGTCACGAATGGAATCAAAATTTCTAGGCGAATTCAGTGAGTTCCCAATGGGACATTCTTGTATGAGTTTGCTTTTCAATATCGAGCAACATTTTAAGGAACGGAATCCAAGTATCATGGTGAATTGAGTAGGTTCCCAAGAGGATTCGCATGTAATAAGCTTGTTATTCAAGATAGAGCAACGTTTTAACGAACTGAAACACTGTTTCTTTGTGAATTCAGTTAGTTCCTAGTAGCCTGCTCTTGTAATATTTGTACTTTTAAAGGTTTATAAAAATTTGGTGAGCCGAATCTCAGTAACATGGTGAATTCGGTTAGTTCCCAATAGGCCGCAGTAGAAATAAGTGGACTGTTCGGGATATAGAAAAATTTTCACGAATGGAATCAAAATTTCTAGGCGAATTCAGTGAGTTCCCAATAGGACATGCTTGTATGAGTTTGCTTTCCAATATCGAGCAACATTTTAAGGAACGGAATCCAAGTATCATGGAGAATTGAGTAGGTTCCCAATAGGATTCGCATGTAATAAGCTTGTTATTCAAGATAGACCAACGTTTTAACGAACTGAAACACTGTTTCTTTGTGAATTCAGTTAGTTCCTAGTAGCCTGCTCTTGTAATATGTGTACTTTTAAAGATTTATAAAAATTTGATGAGCTGAATCTGAGTAACATGGTGAATTCGGTTAGTTCCCAATAGGCCGCAGTGGTAATAAGTGGACTGTTCGGGATATAGAAAAATTTTCACGAATGGAATCAAAATTTCAGGGCGAATTCAGTTAGTTCCCAATGGGACATGCTTGTATGAGTTTGCTTTTCATTATCGAGCAACATTTAAAGGAACGGAATCCAAGTATCATGGTGAATTGAGTAGGTTCCCAATAGGATTCGCATGTAATAAGCTTGTTATTCAAGATAGAGCAACGTTAACGAACTGAAACACTGTTTCTTTGTGAATTCAGTTAGTTCCTAGTAGCCTGCTCATGTAATATGTGTACTTTTAAAGATTTATAAATATTTGGTGAGCCGAATCTGAGTAACACGGTGAATTCGGTTAGTTCCCAATAGGCCGCAGTAGTAATAAGTGGACTGCTCGGGATATAGAAAAATTTTCACGAATGGAATCAAAATTTCTAGGCGAATTCAGTGAGTTCACAATGGGACATGCTTGTATGAGTTTGCTTTTCAATATCGAGCAACATTTTAAGGAACGGAATCGAAGTATCATGGTGAATTGAGTAGGTTCCCAATAGGATTCGCATGTAATAAGCTTGTTATTCAAGATAGAGCAACGTTTTAACGAACTGAAACACTGTTTCTTTGTGAATTCAGTCAGATCCTAGTAGCCTGCTCTTGTAATACGTGTACCTTTAAAGATTTAAAAAAATTGGTGAGCCGAATCTGAGTAACATGGTGAATTCGGTTAATTCCCAATAGGCCGCAGTAGTAATAAGTGGACTGTTCGGGATATAGAAAAATTTTCACGAATGGAATCAAAATTTCTAGGCGAATTCAGTGAGTTCCCAATGGGACATGCTTGTTTGAGTTTGCTTTTCAATATCGAGCAACATTTTAAGGAATGGAATCCAAGTATCATGGTGAATTGAGTAGGTTCCCAATAGGATTCGCATGTAATAAGCTTGTTATTCAAGATAGAGCAACGTTAACGAACTGAAACACTGTTTCTTTGTGAATTCAGTTAGTTCCTAGTAGCCTGCTCTTGTAATATGTGTACTCTTAAAGATTCATAAAAATTTGGTGAGCCGAATCTGAGTAACATGGTGAATTCGGTTAGTTCCCAATAGGCCGCAGTAGTAATAAGTGGACTGTTCGGGATATAGAAAAATTTTCACGAATGGAATCAAAATTTCTAGGCGAATTCAGTGAGTTCCCAATGGGACATGCTTGTATGAGTTTGCTTTTCAATATCGAGCAACATTTTAAGGAACGGAATCCAACTATCATGGTGAATTGAGTAGGTTCCCAATAGGATTCGCATGTAATAAGCTTGTTATTCAAGATAGAGCAACGTTTAAAAGAACTGAAACACTGTTTCTTTGTGAATTCAGTTAGTTCCTAGTAGCCTGCTCTTGTAATATGTGTACTTTTAAAGGTTTATAAAAATTTGGTGAGCCGAATCTGAGTAACATGGTGAATTCGGTTAGTTCCCAATAGGCCGCAGTAGGAATAAGTGGACTGTTCGGGATATAGAAAAATTTTCACGAATGGAATCAAAATTTCTAGGCGAATTCAGTGAGTTCCCAATAGGACATGCTTGTATGAGTTTGCTTTCCAATATCGAGCAACATTTTAAGGAACGGAATCCAAGTATCATGGTGAATTGAGTAGGTACCCAATAGGATTCGCATGTAATAAGCTTGTTATTCAAGATAGAGCAACGTTTTAACGAACTGAAACACTGTTTCTTTGTGAATTCAGTTAGTTCCTAGTAGCCTGCTCTTGTAAAATGTGTACTTTTAAAGATTTATAAAAATTTGGTGAGCCGAATCTGAGTAACATGGTGAATTCGGTTAGTTCCCAATAGGCCGCAGTAGTAATTAGTGGACTGCTCGGGATATAGAAAAATTTTCACGAATGGAATCAAAATTTCTAGGCGAATTCAGTGAGTTCCCAATGGGACATGCTTGTATGAGTTTGCTTTTCAATATCGAGCAACATTTTAAGGAACGGAATCCAAGTATCATTGTGAATTGAGTAGGTTCCCAATAGGATTCGCATGTAATAAGCTTTTTATTCAAGATAGAGCAACGTTTTAACGAACTGAAACACTGTTTCTTTGTGAATTCAGTTAGTTCCTAGTAGCCTGCTCTTGTAATATGTGTACTTTTAAAGATTTATAAAAATTTGGTGAGCCGAATCTGAGTAACATGGTGAATTCGGTTAGTTCCCAATAGGCCGCAGTAGTAATAAGTTGACTGTTCGGTATATCGAAAAATTGTCACGAATGGAATCAAAATTTCTAGGCGAATTCAGTGAGTTCCCAATGGGACATTCTTGTATGAGTTTGCTTTTCAATATCGAGCAACATTTTAAGGAACGGAATCCAAATATCATGGTGAATTGAGTAGGTTCCCAAGAGGATTCGCATGTAATAAGCTTGTTATTCAAGATAGAGCAACGTTTTAACGAACTGAAACACTGTTTCTTTGTGAATTCAGTTAGTTCCTAGAAGCCTGCTCTTGTAATATGTGTACTTTTAAAGGTTTATAAAAATTTGGTGAGCCGAATCTCAGTAACATGGTGAATTCGGTTAGTTCCCAATAGGCCGCAGTAGAAATAAGTGGATTGTTCGGGATATAGAAAAATTTTCACGAATGGAATCAAAATTTCTAGGCGAATTCAGTGAGTTCCCAATAGGACATGCTTGTATGAGTTTGCTTTCCAATATCGAGCAACATTTTAAGGAACGGAATCCAAGTATCATGGAGAATTGAGTAGGTTCCCAATAGGATTCGCATGTAATAAGCTTGTTATTCAAGATAGACCAACGTTTTAACGAACTGAAACACTGTTTCTTTGTGAATTCAGTTAGTTCCTAGTAGCCTGCTCTTGTAATATGTGTACTTTTAAAGATTTATAAAAATTTGGTGAGCTGAATCTGAGTAACATGGTGAATTCGGTTAGTTCCCAATAGGCCGCAGTGGTAATAAGTGGACTGTTCGGGATATAGAAAAATTTTCACGAATGGAATCAAAATTTCAGGGCGAATTCAGTTAGTTCCCAATGGGACATGCTTGTATGAGTTTGCTTTTCATTATCGAGCAACATTTAAAGGAACGGAATCCAAGTATCATGGTGAATTGAGTAGGTTCCCAATAGGATTCGCATGTAATAAGCTTGTTATTCAAGATAGAGCAACGTTTTAACGAACTGAAACACTGTTTCTTTGTGAATTCAGTCAGATCCTAGTAGCCTGCTCTTGTAATACGTGTACCTTTAAAGATTTAAAAAAATTGGTGAGCCGAATCTGAGTAACATGGTGAATTCGGTTAATTCCCAATAGGCCGCAGTAGTAATAAGTGGACTGTTCGGGATATAGAAAAATTTTCACGAATGGAATCAAAATTTCTAGGCGAATTCAGTGAGTTCCCAATGGGACATGCTTGTTTGAGTTTGCTTTTCAATATCGAGCAACATTTTAAGGAATGGAATCCAAGTATCATGGTGAATTGAGTAGGTTCCCAATAGGATTCGCATGTAATAAGCTTGTTATTCAAGATAGAGCAACGTTAACGAACTGAAACACTGTTTCTTTGTGAATTCAGTTAGTTCCTAGTAGCCTGCTCTTGTAATATGTGTACTTTTAAAGGTTTATAAAAATTTGGTGAGCCGAATCTCAGTAACATGGTGAATACGGTTAGTTCCCAATAGGCCGCAGTAGTAATAAGTGTACTGTTCGGGATATAGAAAAATTTTCACGAATGGAATCAAAATTTCTAGGCGAACTCAGTGAGTTCCCAATGGGACATGCTTGTATGAGTTTGCTTTTCAATATAGAGCAACATTTTAAGGAATGGATTATAAGTACCATGGTGATTGAGTAGGTTCCCAATAGGATTCGCATGTAATAAGCTTGTTATTCAAGATAGAGCAACGTTTTAACGAACTGAAACACTGTTTCTTTGTGAATTCAGTTAGTTCCTAGTAGCCTGCTCTTGTAATATGTGTACTTTTAAAGATTTATAAAAATTTGGTGAGCCGAATCTGAGTAACATGGTGATTTCGGTTAGTTCCCAATAGGCCGCAGTAGTAATAAGTGGACTGTTCGGGATATAGAAAAATTTTCACGAATGGAATAAAAATTTCTAGGCGAATTCAGTGAGTTCCCAATGGGACATGCTTGTATGAGTTTGCTTTACAATATTGAGCAACATTTTATGGAACGGAATGCAAGTATCATGGTGAATTGAGTAGGTTCCCAATAGGATTCGCATGTAATAAGCTTGTAATTCAAGATAGAGCAACGTTTTAACGAACTGAAACACTGTTTCTTTGTGAATTCAGTTAGTTCCTAGTAGCCTGCTCTTGTAATATGTGTACTTTTAAAGATTTATAAAAATTTGGTGAGCCGAATCTGAGTAACATGGTGAATTCGGTTAGTTCCCAATAGGCCGCAGTAGTAATAAGTGGATTGTTCGGGATATAGAAAAATTTGAACGAGTGGAATCAAAATTTCAGGGGGAATTCAGTGAGTTCCCAATGGGACATGCTTGTATGAGTTTGCTTTACAATATTGAGCAACATTTTAAGGAACGGAATCCAAGTATCATGGTGAAATGAATAAGTTCCCAATAGGATTCGCATGTAATAAGCTTGTTATTCAAGATAGAGCAACGTTTTAACGAACTGAAACATTGTTTCTTTGTGAATTCAGTTATTTCGTAGTAGCCTGCTCTTGTAATATGTGTACTTTTAAAGATTTATAAAAATTTGGTGAGCCGAATCTGAATAATATGGTGAATTCGATTAGTTCCCAATAGGCCGCAGTAGTAATAAGTGGACTGTTCGGGATATAGAAAAATTTTCACGAATGGAATAAAAATTTCTAGGCAAATTCAGTGAGTTTCCAATGGGACATGCTTGTATGAGTTTGCTTTTCAATATCGAGCAACATTTAAGGAACGGAATCTAAGTACCATGGTGAATTGAGTAGGTTCCCAATAGGATTCGCATGTAATAAGCTTGTTATTCAAGATAGAGCAACGTTTTAACGAACTGAAACACTGTTTTTTTGTGAATTCAGTTATTTCTTAGTAGCCTGCTCTTGTAATATGTGTACTTTTAAAGATTTATAAAAATTTGGTGAGCCGAATCTGAGTAACATGGTGAATTCGGTTAGTTCCCAATAGGCCGCAGTAGTAATAAGTGGACTGTTCGGGATATAGAAAAATTTTCACGAATGGAATCAAAATTTCTAGGCGAATTCAGTGAGTTCCCAATGGGACATGCTTGTATGAGTTTGCTTTTCAATATCGAGCAACATTTTAAGGAACGGAATCCAAGTATCATGGTGAATTGAGTAGGTTCCCAATAGGACTCGCACGTAATAAGCTTGTTATTCAAGATAGAGCAACGTTTGAACGAAATGAAACACTGTTTCTTTGTGAATTCATTTAGTTCCTAGTAGCCTGCTCTTGTAATATGTGTACTTTTGAAGATTTATAAAAATTTGGTGAGCCGAATCTGAGTAACATGGTGAATTCGGTTAGTTCCCAATAGGCCGCAGTAGTAATAAGTGGACTGTTCGGGATATAGAAAAATTTTCACGAATGGAATCCAAATTTCTAGGCGTATTCAGTGAGTTCCCAATGGGACATGCTTGTATGAGTTTGGTTTTCAATATCGAGCAACATTTTAAGGAACGGAATCCAAGTATCATGGTGAATTGAGTAGGTTCCCAATAGGATTCGCGTGTAATAAGCTTGTTATTCAAGATAGAGCAACGTTTTAACGAACTGAAACACTGTTTCTTTGAGAATTCAGTTAGTTCCTAGTAGCCGGCTCTTGTAATATGTGTACTTTTAAAGATTTATAAAAATTTGGTGAGCCGAATCTGAGTAACATGGTGAATTCGGTTAGTTCCCAATAGGCCGCAGTAGTAATAAGTGGACTGTTCGGGATATAGAAAAATTTTCACGAATGGAATAAAAATTTCTAGGCGAATTCAGTGAGTTCCCAATGGGACATGCTTGTATGAGTTTGCTTTTCAATATCGAGCAACATTTTAAGGAACTGAATCCAAGTATCATGGTGAATTGAGTAGGTTCCCGATAGGATTCGCATGTAATAAGCTTGTTATTCAAGATAGAGCAACGTTTTAACGAACTGAAACACTGTTTCTTTGTGAATTCAGTTAGTTCCTAGTAGCCTGCTCTTGTAATATGTGTACTTTTAAAGATTTATAAAAATTTGGTGAGCCGAATCTGAGTAACATGCTGAATTCGGTTAGTTCCCAATAGGCCGCAGTAGTAATAAGTGGACTGTTCGGGATATAGAAAAATTTTCACGAATGGAATCAAAATGTCTAGGCGAATTCAGTGAGTTCCCAATGGGACATGCTTGTATGAGTTTGCTTTTCAATATCGAGCAACATTTTAAGGAACGGAATCCAAGTATCATGGTGAATTGAGTAGGTTCCCGATAGGATTGGCATGTAATAAGCCTGTTATTCAAGATAGAGCAACGTTTTAACGAACTTAAACACTGTTTCTTTGTGAATTCAGTTAGTTCTTAGTAGCCTGCTCTTGTAATATGTGTACTTTTAAAGATTTATAAAAATTTGGTGAGCCCTATCTGAGTAACATGGTGAATTCAGTTAGTTCTCAATAGTCGGCAGTAGTAATAAGTGGACTGTTCGGGATATAGAAAAATTTTCACTAATGGAATCAAAATTTCTAGGCGAATTCAGTGAGTTCCCAATGTGACATGCTTTTATGAGTTTGCTTTTCAATATCGAGCAACATTTTAAGGAACGGAATCCAAGTATCATGGTGAATTGAGTAGGTTCCCAGAAGGATTCGCATGTAATAAGCTTGTTATTCAAGATAGAGCAACGTTTTAACGAATTGAAACAATGTTTCTTTGTGAATTCAGTTAGTTCCTAGTAGCCTGCTCTTGTAATATGTGTACTTTTAAAGATTTATAAAAATTTGGTGAGCCGAATCTGAGTAACATGGTGAATTCGGTTAGTTCTCAATTGGCCGCAGTAGTAATAAGTGGACTGTTCGGGATATAGAAAAATTTTCACGAATGGAATCAAAATTTCTAGGCGAATTCAGTGAGTTCCCAATGGGACATGCTTGTATGAGTTTGCTTTTCAATATCGAGCAACATTTTAAGGAACGGAATCGAATTATCATGGTGAATTGAGTAGGTTCCCAAAAGGATTCGCATGTAATAAGCTTGTTATTCAAGATAGAGCAACGTTTTAACGAACTGAAACACTGTGTCTTTGTGAATTCAGTTAGTTCCTAGTAGCCTGCTCTTGTAATATGTGTACTTTTAATGATTTATAAAAATTTGGTGAGCCGAATCTGAGTAACATGGTGATTTCGGTTAGTTCCCAATAGGCCGCAGTAGTAATAAGTGGACTGTTCGGGAAAGAGAAAAATTTTCACGAATGGAATCAAAATTTCTAGGCGAATTCAGTGAGTTCCCAATGGGACATGCTTGTATGAGTTTGCTTTTCAATATCGAGCAACATTTTAAGGAACGGAACCCCAGTATCATGGTGAATTGAGTAGGTTCCCAATAGGATTCGCATGTAATAAGCTTGTTATTCAAGATAGAGCAACGTTTTAATGAACTGAAACACTGTTTCTTTGTGAATTCATTTAGTTCCTAGTAGCCTGCTCTTGTAATATGTGTACTTTTAAGATTTATAAAAATTTGGTGAGCCGAATCTGAGTAACATGGTGAATTCGGTTAGTTCCCAATAGGCCGCAGTTGTAATAAGTGGACTGTTCGGGATACAGTAAAATTTTCACGAATGGAATCAAATTTCTAGGCGAATTCACTGAGTTCCCAATGGGACATGCTTGTATGAGTTTGCTTTTCAATATCGAGCAACATTTTAAGGAACGGAATCCAAGTATCATGGTGAATTGAGTAGGTTCCCAATAGGATTCGCGTGTAATAAGCTTGTTATTCAAGATAGAGCAACGTTTTAACGAACTGAAACACTGTTTCTTTGAGAATTCAGTTAGTTCCTAGTAGCCTGCTCTTGTAATATGTGTACTTTTAAAGATTTATAAAAATTTGGTGAGCCGAATCTGAGTAACATGGTGAATTCGGTTAGTTCCCAATAGGCCGCAGTAGTAATAAGTGGACTGTTCAGGATATAGAAAAATTTTCACGAATGGAATAAAAATTTCTAGGCGAATTCAGTGAGTTCCCAATGGGACATGCTTGTATGAGTTTGCTTTCCAATATCGAGCAACATTTTAAGGAACGGAATCCAAGTATCATGGTGAATTGAGTAGGTTCCCGATAGGATTCGCATGTAATAAGCTTGTTATTCAAGATAGAGCAACGTTTTAACGAACTGGAACACTGTTTCATTGTGAATTCATTTAGTTCCTAGTAGCCTGCTCTTGTAATATGTGTACTTTTAAAGATTTATAAAAATTTGGTGAGCCGAATCTGAGTAACATGCTGAATTCGGTTAGTTCTCAATAGGCCGCAGTAGTAATAAGTGGACTGTTCGGGATATAGAAAAATTTTCACGAATGGAATCAAAATTTCTAGGCGAATTCAGTGAGTTCCCAATGGGACATGCTTGTCTGAGTTTGCTTTTCAATATCGAGCAACATTTTAAGGAACGGAATCCAAGTATCATGGTGAATTGAGTAGGTTCCCAATAGGACTCGCACGTAATAAGCTTGTTATTCAAGATAGAGCAACGTTTTAACGAACTGAAACACTGTTTCTTTGTGAATTCAGTTAGTTCCTAGTAGCCTGCTCTTGTAATATGTGTACTTTTAAAGATTTATAAAAATTTGGTGAGCCGAATCTGAGTAACATGGTGAATTCGATTAGTTCCCAATGGGCCGCAGTAGTAACAAGTGGACTGTTCGGGAAATAGAAAATTTTCACGAATGGAATCAAAATTTCTAGGCGAATTCAGTGAGTTCCCAATGGGACATGCTTGTATGAGTTTGCTTTTCAATATCGAGCAACATTTTAAGGAACGGAATCCAAGTATCATGGTGAATTGAGTAGGTTCCCAATAGGATTCGCATGTAATAAGCTTGTTATTCAAGATAGAGCAACGTTTTAACGAACTGAAACACTGTTTCTTTGTGAATTCAGTTAGTTCCTAGTAGCCTGCTCTTGTAATATGTGTACTTTTAAAGATTTATAAAAATTTGGTGAGCCGAATCTGAGTAACATGGTGAATTCGGTTAGTTCCCAATAGGCCGCAGTAGTAATAAGTGGACTGTTCGGGATATAGAAAAATTTTCACGAATGGAATAAAAATTTCTAGGCGAATTCAGTGAGTTCCCAATGGGACATGCTTGTATGAGTTTGCTTTTCAATATCGAGCAACATTTTAAGGAACGGAATCCAAGTATCATGGTGAATTTAGTAGGTTCCCGATAGGATTCGCATGTAATAAGCTTGTTATTCAAGATAGAGCAACGTTTTAACGAACTGAAACACTGTTTCTTTGTGAATTCAGTTAGTTCCTAGTAGCCTGCTCTTGTAATATGTGTACTTTTAAAGATTTATAAAAATTTGGTGAGCCGAATCTGAGTAACATGGTGAATTCAGTTAGTTCTCAATACTCGGCAGTAGTAATAATGGACTGTTCGGGATATAGAAAAATTTTCACGAATGGAATCAAAATTTCTAGGCGAATACACTGAGTTCCCGATGGGACATGCTTGTATGAGTTTGCTTTTCAATATCGATCAACATTTTAAGGAACGGAATCCCAGTATCATGGTGAATTGAGTAGGTTCCCAATAGGATTCGCATGTAATAAGCTTCTTATTCAAGATAGAGCAACGTTTTAACGAACTGAAACACTGTTTCTTTTTGAATTCAGTTAGTTCCTAGTAGCCTGCTCTTGTAATATGTGTACTTTTAAAGATTTATAAAAATTTGGTGAGCCGAATCTGAGTAACATGGTGAATTCGGTTAGTTCCCAATAGGCCGCAGTAGTAATAAGTGGACTGTTCGGGATATAGAAAAATTTTCACGAATGGAATCAAAATTTCTAGGCGAATTCAGTGAGTTCCCAATGGGACATGCTTGTATGAGTTTGCTTTTCAATATCGAGCAACATTTTAAGGTACGGAATCCAAGTATCATGGTGAATTGAGTAGGTTCCCAATAGGATTCGCATGTAATAAGCTTGTTATTCAAGATAGAGCAACGTTTTAACGAATTGAAACACTGTTTCTTTGTGAATTCAGTTAGTTCCTAGTAGCCTGCTCTTGTAATATGTGTTCTTTTAAAGATTTATAAAAATTTGGTGAGCCGAATATGAGTAACATGGTGAAATCGGTTACTTCCCAATAGGCCGCACTAGTAATAATTGTACTGTTCGGGATATAGAAAAATTGTCACGAATGGAATCAAAATTTCTAGGCGAATTCAGTGAGTTCCCAATGGGACATGCTTGTATGAGTTTGCTTTTCAATATCGAGCAACATTTTAAGGAACGGAATCCAAGTATCATGGTGAATTGAGTAGGTTCCCAATAGGCTTCACATGTAATAAGCTTGTTATTCAAGATAGAGCAACGTTTTAAAGAACTGAAACACTGTTTCTTTGTGAATTCAGTTAGTTCCTAGTAGCCTGCTCTTGTAATATGTGTACTTTTAAAGGTTTATAAAAATTTGGTGAGCCGAATCTGAGTAACATGGTGAATTCGGTTAGTTCCCAATAGGCCGCAGTAGTAATAAGTGGACTGCTCGGGATATAGAAAAATTTTCACGAATGGAATCAAAATTTCTAGGCGAATTCAGTGAGTTCCCAATGGGACATGCTTGTATGAGTTTGCTTTTCAATATCGAGCAACATTTTAAGGAACGGAATCGAAGTATCATGGTGAATTGAGTAGGTTCCCAATAGGATTCGCATGTAATAAGCTTGTTATTCAAGATAGAGCAACGTTTTAACGAACTGAAACACTGTTTCTTTGTGAATTCAGTTAGTTCCTAGTAGCCTGCTCTTGTAATATGTGTACTTTTAAAGGTTTATAAAAATTTGGTGAGCCGAATCTCAGTAACATGGTGAATACGGTTAGTTCCCAATAGGCCGCAGTAGTAATAAGTGTACTGTTCGTGATATAGAAAAATTTTCACGAATGGAATCAAAATTTCTAGGCGAACTCAGTGAGTTCCCAATGGGACATGCTTGTATGAGTTTGCTTTTCAATATAGAGCAACATTTTAAGGAATGGATTATAAGTACCATGGTGATTGAGTAGGTTCCCAATAGGACTCGCACGTAATAAGCTTGTTATTCAAGATAGAGCAACGTTTTAACGAACTGAAACACTGTTTCTTTGTGAATTCAGTTAGTTCCTAGTAGCCTGCTCTTGTAATATGTGTACTTTTAAAGATTTATAAAAATTTGGTGAGCCGAATCTGAGTAACATGGTGATTTCGGTTAGTTCCCAATAGGCCGCAGTAGTAATAAGTGGACTGTTCGGGATATAGAAAAATTTTCACGAATGGAATAAAAATTTCTAGGCGAATTCAGTGAGTTCCCAATGGGACATGCTTGTATGAGTTTGCTTTACAATATCGAGCAACATTTTATGGAACGGAATCCAAGTATCATGGTGAATTGAGTAGGTTCCCAATAGGATTCGCATGTAATAAGCTTGTAATTCAAGATAGAGCAACGTTTTAACGAACTGAAACACTGTTTCTTTGTGAATTCAGTTAGTTCCTAGTAGCCTGCTCTTGTAATATGTGTACTTTTAAAGATTTATAAAAATTTGGTGAGCCGAATCTGAGTAACATGGTGAATTCGGTTAGTTCCCAATAGGCCGCAGTTGTAATAAGTGGACTGTTCGGGATATAGAAAAATTTTCACGAATGGAATCAAAATTTCTAGGCGAATTCAGTGAGTTCCCATTGGGACATGCTTGTATGAGTTTTCTTTTCAATATCGAGCAACATTTTAAGGAACGGAATCCAAGTATCATGGTGAATTGAGTAGGTTCCCAATAGGATTCGCGTGTAATAAGCTTGTTATTCAAGATAGAGCAACGTTTTAACGAACTGAAACACTGTTTCTTTGAGAATTCAGTTAGTTCCTAGTAGCCGGCTCTTGTAATATGTGTACTTTTAAAGATTTATAAAAATTTGGTGAGCCGAATCTGAGTAACATGGTGAATTCGGTTAGTTCCCAATAGGCCGCAGTAGTAATAAGTGGACTGTTCGGGATATAGAAAAATTTTCACGAATGGAATAAAAATTTCTAGGCGAATTCAGTGAGTTCCCAATGGGACATGCTTGTATGAGTTTGCTTTTCAATATCGAGCAACATTTTAAGGAACGGAATCCAAGTATCATGGTGAATTGAGTAGGTTCCCGATAGGATTGGCATGTAATAAGCCTGTTATTCAAGATAGAGCAACGTTTTAACGAACTGAAACACTGTTTCTTTGTGAATTCAGTTAGTTCTTAGTAGCCTGCTCTTGTAATATGTGTACTTTTAAAGATTTATAAAAATTTGGTGAGCCGAATCTGAGTAACATGGTGAATTCAGTTAGTTCTCAATAGTCGGCAGTAGTAATAAGTGGACTGTTCGGGATATAGAAAAATTTTCACTAATGGAATCAAAATTTCTAGGCGAATTCAGTGAGTTCCCAATGTGACATGCTTTTATGAGTTTGCTTTTCAATATCGAGCAACATTTTAAGGAACGGAATCCAAGTATCATGGTGAATTGAGTAGGTTCCCAGAAGGATTCGCATGTAATAAGCTTGTTATTCAAGATAGAGCAACGTTTTAACGAACTGAAACAATGTTTCTTTGTGAATTCAGTTAGTTCCTAGTAGCCTGCTCTTGTAATATGTGTACTTTTAAAGATTTATAAAAATTTGGTGAGCCGAATCTGAGTAACATGGTGAATTCGGTTAGTTCTCAATTGGCCGCAGTAGTAATAAGTGGACTGTTCGGGATATAGAAAAATTTTCACGAATGGAATCAAAATTTCTAGGCGAATTCAGTGAGTTCCCAATGGGACATGCTTGTATGAGTTTGCTTTTCAATATCGAGCAACATTTTAAGGAACGGAATCCAATTATCATGGTGAATTGAGTAGGTTCCCAAAAGGATTCGCATGTAATAAGCTTGTTATTCAAGATAGAGCAACGTTTTAACGAACTGAAACACTGTTTCTTTGTGAATTCAGTTAGTTCCTAGTAGCCTGCTCTTGTAATATGTGTACTTTTAATGATTTATAAAAATTTGGTGAGCCGAATCTGAGTAACATCGTGAATTCGGTTAGTTCCCAATAGGCCGCAGTAGTAATAAGTGGACTGTTCGGGAAAGAGAAAAATTTTCACGAATGGAATCAAAATTTCTAGGCGAATTCAGTGAGTTCCCACTGGGACATGCTTGTATGAGTTTGCTTTTCAATATCGAGCAACATTTTAAGGAACGGAACCCCAGTATCATGGTGAATTGAGTAGGTTCCCAATAGGATTCGCATGTAATAAGCTTGTTATTCAAGATAGAGCAACGTTTTAATGAACTGAAACACTGTTTCTTTGTGAATTCATTTAGTTCCTAGTAGCCTGCTCTTGTAATATGTGTACTTTTAAGATTTATAAAAATTTGGTGAGCCGAATCTGAGTAACATGGTGAATTCGGTTAGTTCCCAATAGGCCGCAGTTGTAATAAGTGGACTGTTCGGGATACAGTAAAATTTTCACGAATGGAATCAAATTTCTAGACGAATTCACTGAGTTCCCAATGGGACATGCTTGTATGAGTTTGCTTTTCAATATCGAGCAACATTTTAAGGAACGGAATCCAAGTATCATGGTGAATTGAGTAGGTTCCCAATAGGATTCGCATGTAATAAGCTTGTTATTCAAGATAGAGCAACGTTTTAACGAACTGAAGCACTGTTTCTTTGTGAATTCAGTTAGTTCCTAGTAGCCTGCTCTTGTACTATGTGTACTTTTAAAGATTTATAAAAATTTGGTGAGCCGAATCTGAGTAAAATGGTGAATTCGGTTAGTTCCCAATAGGCCGCAGTAGTAATAAGTGGACTGTTCGGGATATAGAAAAATTTTCACGAATGGAATAAAAATTTCTAGGCGAATTCAGTGAGTTCCCATTGGGACATGCTTGTATGAGTTTGCTTTTCAATATCGAGCAACATTTTAAGGAACGGAATCCAAGTATCATGGTGAATTGAGTAGGTTCCCAATAGGATTCGCGTGTAATAAGCTTGTTATTCAAGATAGAGCAACGTTTTAACGAACTGAAACACTGTTTCTTTGTGAATTCAGTTAGTTCCTAGTAGCCTGCTCTTGTAATATGTGTACTTTTAAAGATTTATAAAAATTTGGTGAGCCGAATCTGAGTAACATGGTGAATTCGGTTAGTTCCCAATAGGCCGCAGTAGTAATAAGTGGACTGTTTGGGATATAGAAAAATTTTCACGAATGGAATAAAAATTTCTAGGCGAATTCAGTGAGTTCCCAATGGGACATGCTTGTATGAGTTTGCTTTCCAATATCGAGCAACATTTTAAGGAACGGAATCCAAGTATCATGGTGAATTGAGTAGGTTCCCGATAGGATTCGCATGTAATAAGCTTGTTATTCAAGATAGAGCAACGTTTTAACGAACTGAAACACTGTTTCTTTTTGAATTCAGTTAGTTCCTAGTAGCCTGCTCTTGTAATATGTGTACTTTTAAAGATTTATAAAAATTTGGTGAGCCGAATCTGAGTAACATGCTGAATTCGGTTAGTTCTCAATAGGCCGCAGTAGTAATAAGTGGACTGTTCGGGATATAGAAAAATTTTCACGAATGGAATCAAAATTTCTAGGCGAATTCAGTGAGTTCCCAATGGGACATGCTTGTCTGAGTTTGCTTTTCAATATCGAGCAACATTTTAAGGAACGGAATCCAAGTATCATGGTGAATTGAGTAGGTTCCCAATAGGATTCGCGTGTAATAAGCTTGTTATTCAAGATAGAGCAACGTTTTAACGAACTGAAACACTGTTTCTTTGTGAATTCAGTTAGTTCCTAGTAGCCTGCTCTTGTAATATGTGTACTTTTAAAGATTTATAAAAATTTGGTGAGCCGAATCTGAGTAACATGGTGAATTCGATTAGTTCCCAATGGGCCGCAGTAGTAACAAGTGGACTGTTCGGGAAATAGAAAATTTTCACGAATGGAATCAAAATTTCTAGGCGAATTCAGTGAGTTCCCAATGGGACATGCTTGTATGAGTTTGCTTTTCAATATCGAGCAACATTTTAAGGAACGGAATCCAAGTATCATGGTGAATTGAGTAGGTTCCCAATAGGATTCGCATGTAATAAGCTTGTTATTCAAGATAGAGCAACGTTTTAACGAACTGAAACACTGTTTCTTTGTGAATTCAGTTAGTTCCTAGTAGCCTGCTCTTGTAATATGTGTACTTTTAAAGATTTATAAAAATTTGGTGAGCCGAATCTGAGTAACATGGTGAATTCGGTTAGTTCCCAATAGGCCGCAGTAGTAATAAGTGGACTGTTCGGGATATAGAAAAATTTTCACGAATGGAATCAAAATTTCTAGGCGAATTCAGTGAGTTCCCAATGGGACATGCTTGTATGAGTTTGCTTTTCAATATCGAGCAACATTTTAAGGAACGGAATCCAAGTATCATGGTGAATTTAGTAGGTTCCCGATAGGATTCGCATGTAATAAGCTTGTTATTCAAGATAGAGCAACGTTTTAACGAACTGAAACACTGTTTCTTTGTGAATTCAGTTAGTTCCTAGTAGCCTGCTCTTGTAATATGTGTACTTTTAAAGATTTATAAAAATTTGGTGAGCCGAATCTGAGTAACATGGTGAATTCAGTTAGTTCTCAATACTCGGCAGTAGTAATAATGGACTGTTCGGGATATAGAAAAATTTTCACGAATGGAATCAAAATTTCTAGGCGAATACACTGAGTTCCCGATGGGACATGCTTGTATGAGTTTGCTTTTCAATATCGATCAACATTTTAAGGAACGGAATCCCAGTATCATGGTGAATTGAGTAGGTTCCCAATAGGATTCGCATGTAATAAGCTTCTTATTCAAGATAGAGCAACGTTTTAACGAACTGAAACACTGTTTCTTTGTGAATTCAGTTAGTTCCTAGTAGCCTGCTCTTGTAATATGTGTACTTTTAAAGATTTATAAAAATTTGGTGAGCCGAATCTGAGTAACATGGTGAATTCGGTTAGTTCCCAATAGGCCGCAGTAGTAATAAGTGGACTGTTCGGGATATAGAAAAATTTTCACGAATGGAATCAAAATTTCTAGGCGAATTCAGTGAGTTCCCAATGGGACATGCTTGTATGAGTTTGCTTTTCAATATCGAGCAACATTTTAAGGAACGGAATCCCAGTATCATGGTGAATTGAGTAGGTTCCCAATAGGATTCGCGTGTAATAAGCTTGTTATTCAAGATAGAGCAACGTTTTAACGAACTGAAACACTGTTTCTTTGTGAATTCAGTTAGTTCCTAGTAGCCTGCTCTTGTAATATGTGTACTTTTAAAGATTTATAAAAATTTGTTGAGCCGAATCTGAGTAACATGGTGAATTCGGTTAGTTTCCAATAGGCCGCAGTAGTAATAAGTGGACTGTTCGGGATATAGAAAAATTGTCACGAATGGAATCAAAATTTCTAGGCGAATACACTGAGTTCCCAATGGGACATGCTTGTATGAGTTTGCTTTTCATTATCGAGCAACATTTTAAGGAACGGAATCCAAGTATCATGGTGAATTGAGTAGGTTCCCAATAGGATTCACATGTAATTAGCTTGTTATTCAAGATAGAGCAAAGTTTTAACGAACTGAAACACTGTTTCTTTGTGAATTCAGTTAGTTCCTAGTAGCCTGCTCTTGTAATATGTGTACTTTTAAAGATTTATAAAAATTTGGTGAGCCGAATCTGAGTAACATGGTGAATTCGGTTAGTTCCCAATAGGCCGCAGTAGTAATAAGTGGACAGTTCGGGATATAGATAAATTTTCACGAATGGAATCAAAATTTCTAGGCGAATTCAGTGAGTTCCCAATGGGACATGCTTGTGTGAGTTTCCTTTCCATATCGAGCAACATTTTAAGGAACGGAATCCAATTATCATGGTGAATTGAGTAGGTTCCCAGTAGGATTCGCGTGTAATAAGCTTGTTATTCAAGATAGAGCAACGTTTTAACGAACTGAAACACTGTTTCTTTGTGAATTCAGTTAGTTCCTAGTAGCCTGCTCTTGTAATATGTGTACTTTTAATGATTTATAAAAATTTGGTGAGCCGAATATGAGTAACATGGTGAATTCGGTTAGTTCCCAATAGGCCGCAGTAGTAATAAGTGGACTGTTCGGGAAAGAGAAAAATTTTCACGAATGGAATCAAAATTTCTAGGCGAATTCAGTGAGTTCCCAATGGGACATGCTTGTATGAGTTTGCTTTTCAATATCGAGCAACATTTTAAGGAACGGAATCCCAGTATCATGGTGAATTGAGTAGGTTCCCAAT
Organism: Rattus norvegicus; assembly: GCF_021556685.1. Taxonomy (NCBI): domain Eukaryota; kingdom Metazoa; phylum Chordata; class Mammalia; order Rodentia; family Muridae; genus Rattus; species Rattus norvegicus. The sequence goes on from NC_141544.1 coordinate 10,870,043, forward strand.
AGGATTCGCATGTAATAAGCTTGTTATTCAAGATAGAGCAACGTTTTAATGTTCTGAAACACTGTTTCTTTGTGAATTCATTTATTTCCTAGTAGCCTGCTCTTGTAATATGTGTACTTTTAAGATTTATAAAAATTTGGTGAGCCGAATCTGAGTAACATGGTGAATTCGGTTAGTTCCCAATAGGCCGCAGTAGTAATAAGTGGACTGTTCGGGATATAGAAAAATTTTCACGAATGGAATCAAAATTTCTAGGCGAATTCAGTGAGTTCCCAATGGGACATGCTTGTATGAGTTTGCTTTTCAATATCGAGCAACATTTTAAGGAACGGAATCCCAGTATCATGGTGAATTGAGTAGGTTCCCAATAGGATTCGCGTGTAATAAGCTTGTTATTCAAGATAGAGCAACGTTTTAACGAACTGAAACACTGTTTCTTTGTGAATTCAGTTAGTTCCTAGTAGCCTGCTCTTGTAATATGTGTACTTTTAAAGATTTATAAAAATTTGGTGAGCCGAATCTGAGTAACATGGTGAATTCGGTTAGTTCCCAATAGGCCGCAGTAGTAATAAGTGGACTGTTCGGGATATAGAAAAATTTTCACGAATGGAATCAAAATTTCTAGGCGAATTCACTGAGTTCCCAATGGGACATGCTTGTATGAGTTTGCTTTTCATTATCGAGCAACATTTTAAGGAACGGAATCCAAGTATCATGGTGAATTGAGTAGGTTCCCAATAGGATTCACATGTAATTAGCTTGTTATTCAAGATAGAGCAACGTTTTAACGAACTGAAACACTGTTTCTTTGTGAATTCAGTTAGTTCCTAGTAGCCTGCTCTTGTAATATGTGTACTTTTAAAGATTTATAAAAATTTGGTGAGCCGAATCTGAGTAACATGGTGAATTCGGTTAGTTCCCAATAGGCCGCAGTAGTAATAAGTGGACTTTTCGGGATATAGATAAATTTTCACGAATGGAATCAAAATTTCTAGGCGAATTCAGTGAGTTCCCAATGGGACATGCTTGTATGAGTTTGCTTTTCAATATCGAGCAACATTTTAAGGAACGGAATCCCAGTATCATGGTGAATTGAGTAGGTTCCCAATAGGATTTGCGTGTAATAAGCTTGTTATTCAAGATAGAGCAACGTTTTAACGAACTGAAACACTGTTTCTTTGTGATTTCAGTTAGTCCCTGTAGCCTTCTCTTGTAATATGTGTACTTTTAAAGATTTATAAAAATTTGGTGAGCCGAATCTGAGTAACATGGTGAATTCGGTTAGTTCACAATAGGCCGCAGTAGTAATAAGTGGACTGTTCGGGATATAGAAAAATTTTCACGAATGGAATCAAAATTTCTAAGCGAATTCAGTGAGTTCCCAATGGGACATGCTTGTATGAGTTTGCTTTTCATTATCGAGCAACATTTTAAGGAACGGAATCCAAGTATCATGGTGAATTGAGAAGGTTCCCAATAGGATTCGCATGTAATAAGCTTGTTATTCATGATAGAGCACCGTTTTAACGAACTGAAACACTGTTTCTTTGTGAATTCAGTTAGTTCCTAGTAGCCTGCTCTTGTAATATGTGTACTTTTAAAGATTTATAAACATTTGGTGAGCCGAATATGAGTAACATGGTGAATTCGGTTAGTTCCCAATAGGCCGCAGTTGTAATAAGTGGACTGTTCGGCATATAGAAAAATTTTCACGAATGGAATCAAAATTTCTAGGCGAATTCACTGAGTTCCCAATGGGACATGCTTGTATGAGTTTGCTTTTCAATATCGAGCAACATTTTAAGGAACGGAATCCAATTATCATGGTGAATTGAGTAGGTTCCCAATAGGATTCGCGTGTAATAAGCTTGTTATTCAAGATAGAGCAACGTTTTAACGAACTGAAGCACTGTTTCTTTGTGAATTCAGTTAGTTCCTAGTAGCCTGCTCTTGTAATATGTGTACTTTTAAAGATTTATAAAAATTTGGTGAGTCGAATCTGAGTAACATGGTGAATTCGGTTAGTTCCCAATAGGCCGCAGTAGTAATAAGTGGACTGTACGGGATATAGAAAAATTTTCACGAATGGAATCAAAATTTCAAGGCGAATTCACTGAGTTCCCAATGGGACATGCTTGTATGAGTTTGCTTTTCAATATCGAGCAACATTTTAATGAACGGAATCAAAGTATCATGGTGAATTGAGTAAGTTCCCAATAGGATTCGCATGTAATAAGCATGTTATTCAAGATAGAGCAACGTTTTAACGAACTGAAACACTGTTTCTTTGTGAATTCAGTTAGTTCCTAGTAGCCTGCTCTTGTAATATGTGTACTTTTAAAGATTTATAAAGATTTGGTGAGCCGAATCTGAGTAACATGGTGAATTCGGTTAGCTCCCAATAGGCCGCAGTAGTAATAAGTGGACTGTTCGGGATATAGAAAATTTTCACGAATGGAATCAAAATTTCTAGGCGAATTCAGTGAGTTCCCAATGGGACATGCTTGTATGAGTTTGCTTTTCAATATCGAGCAACATTTTAAGGAACGGAATCCCAGTATCATGTTGAATTGAGTAGGTTCCCAATAGGATTCGCATGTAATAAGCTTCTTATTCAAGATAGAGCAACGTTTTAACGAACTGAAACACTGTTTCTTTGTGAATTCAGATAGTTCCTAGTAGCCTGCTCTTGTAATATGTGTACTTTTAAAGATTTATAAAAATTTGGTGAGCCGAATCTGAGTAACATGGTGAATTCGGTTAGTTCTCAATAGGCCGCAGTAGTAATAAGTGGACTGTTCGGGATATAGAAAAATTTTCACGAATGGAATCAAAATTTCAAGGCGAATTCACTGAGTTCCCAATGGGACATGCTTGTATGAGTTTGCTTTTCATTATCGAGCAACATTTTAAGGAACGGAATCCAAGTATCATGGTGAATTGAGTAGGTTCCCAATAGGATTCACATGTAATTAGCTTGTTATTCAAGATAGAGCAAAGTTTTAACGAACTGAAACACTGTTTCTTTGTGAATTCAGTTAGTTCCTAGTAGCCTGCTCTTGTAATATGTGTACTTTTAAAGATTTATAAAAATTTGGTGAGCCGAATCTGAGTAACATGGTGAATTCGGTTAGTTCCCAATAGGCCGCAGTAGTAATAAGTGGACTGTTCGGGATATAGATAAATTTTCACGAATGGAATCAAAATTTCTAGGCGAATTCAGTGAGTTCCCAATGGGACATGCTTGTGTGAGTTTGCTTTTCAATATCGAGCAACATTTTAAGGAACGGAATCCAATTATCATGGTGAATTGAGTAGGTTCCCAATAGGATTCGCGTGTAATAAGCTTGTTATTCAAGATAGAGCAACGTTTTAACGAACTGAAACACTGTTTCTTTGTGAATTCAGTTAGTTCCTAGTAGCCTGCTCTTGTAATATGTGTACTTTTAATGATTTATAAAAATTTGTTGAGCCGAATCTGAGTAACATGGTGAATTCGGTTAGTTCCCAATAGGCCGCAGTAGTAATAAGTGGACTGTTCGGGAAAGAGAAAAATTTTCACGAATGGAATCAAAATTTCTAGGCGAATTCAGTGAGTTCCCAATGGGACATGCTTGTATGAGTTTGCTTTTCAATATCGAGCAACATTTTAAGGAACGGAATCCCAGTATCATGGTGAATGAGTAGGTTCCCAATAGGATTCGCATGTAATAAGCTTGTTATTCAAGATAGAGCAACGTTTTAATGAACTGAAACACTGTTTCTTTGTGAATTCATTTAGTTCCTAGTAGCCTGCTCTTGTAATATGTGTACTTTTAAGATTTATAAAAATTTGGTGAGCCGAATCTGAGTAACATGGTGAATTCGGTTAGTTCCCAATAGGCCGCAGTAGTAATAAGTGGACTGTTCGGGATATAGAAAAATTTTCACGAATGGAATCAAAATTTCTAGGCGAATTCAGTGAGTTCCCAATGGGACATGCTTGTATGAGTTTGCTTTTCAATATCTAGCAACATTTTAAGGAACGGAATCCCAGTATCATGGTGAATTGAGTAGGTTCCCAATAGGATTCGCATGTAATAAGCTTGTTATTCAAGATAGAGCAACGTTTTAATGAACTGAAACACTGTTTCTTTGTGAATTCAGTTAGTTCCTAGTAGCCTGCTCTTGTAATATGTGTACTTTTAAAGATTTATAAAAATTTGTTGAGCCGAATCTGAGTAACATGGTGAATTCGGTTAGTTCCCAATAGGCCGCAGTAGTAATAAGTGGACTGTTCGGGATATAGAAAAATTTTCACGAATGGAATCAAAATTTCTAGGCGAATTCACTGAGGTCCCAATGGGACATGCTTGTATGAGTTTGCTTTTCATTATCGAGCAACATTTTAAGGAACGGAATCCAAGTATCATGGTGAATTTAGTAGGTTCCCAATAGGATTCACATGTAATTAGCTTGTTATTCAAGATAGAGCAAAGTTTTAACGAACTGAAACACTGTTGCTTTGTGAATTCATTTAGTTCCTAGTAGCCTGCTCTTGTAATATGTGTACTTTTAAAGATTTATAAAAATTTGGTGAGCCGAATCTGAGTAACATGGTGAATTCGGTTAGTTCCCAATAGGCCGCAGTAGTAATAAGTGGACTGTTCGGGATATAGATAAATTTTCACGAATGGAATCAAAATTTCTAGGCGAATTCAGTGAGTTCCCAATGGGACATGCTTGTATGAGTTTGCTTTTCAATATCGAGCAACATTTTAAGGAACGGAGTCCCAGTATCATGGTGAATTGAGTAGGTTCCCAATAGGATTTGCGTGTAATAAGCATGTTATTCAAGATAGAGCAACGTTTTAACGAACTGAAACAATGTTTCTTTGTGAATTCAGTTAGTCCCTGTAGCCTTCTCTTGTAATATGTGTACTTTTAAAGATTTATAAAAATTTGGTGAGCCGAATCTGAGTAACATGGTGAATTCTGTTAGTTCACAATAGGCCGCAGTAGTAATAAGTGGACTGTTCGGGATATAGAAAAATTTTCACGAATGGAATCAAAATTTCTAGGCGAATTCAGTGAGTTCCCAATGGGACATGCTTGTATGAGTTTGCTTTTCAATATCGAGCAACATTTTAAGGAACGGAATCCCAGTATCATGGTGAATTGAGTAGGTTCCCAATAGGATTCGCGTGTTATAAGCTTGTTATTCAAGATAGAGCAACGTTTTAACGAACTGAAACACTGTTTCTTTGTGAATTCAGTTAGTCCCTGTAGCCTTCTCTTGTAATATGTGTACTTTTAAAGATTTATAAAAATTTGGTGAGCCGAATCTGAGTAACATGGTGAATTCGGTTAGTTCACAATAGGCCGCAGTAGTAATAAGTGGACTGTTCGGGATATAGAAAAATTTTCACGAATGGAATCAAAATTTCTAGGCGAATTCAGTGAGTTCCCAATGGGACATGCTTGTATGAGTTTGCTTTTCAATATCGAGCAACATTTTAAGGAACGGAATCCAATTATCATGGTGAATTGAGTAGGTTCCCAATAGGATTCGCGTGTAATAAGCTTGTTATTCAAGATAGAGCAACGTTTTAACGAACTGAAGCACTGTTTCTTTGTGAATTCAGTTAGTTCCTAGTAGCCTGCTCTTGTAATATGTGTACTTTTAAAGATTTATAAAAATTTGGTGAGCCGAATCTGAGTAACATGGTGAATTCGGTTAGTTCCCAATAGGCCGCAGTAGTAATAAGTGGACTGTTCGGGATATAGAAAATTTTCACGAATGGAATCAAAATTTCTAGGCGAATTCAGTGAGTTCCCAATGGGATATGCTTGTATGAGTTTGCTTTTCAATATCGAGCAACATTTTAATGAACGGAATCAAAGTATCATGGTGAATTGAGTAAGTTCCCAATAGGATTCGCATGTAATAACCATGTTATTCAAGATAGAGCAAGGTTTTAACGAACTGAAACACTGTTTCTTTGTGAATTCAGTTAGTTCCTTGTAGCCTGCTCTTGTAATATGTGTACTTTTAAAGATTTATAAAGATTTGGTGAGCCGAATCTGAGTAACATGGTGAATTCGGTTAGCTCCCAATAGGCCGCAGTAGTAATAAGTGGACTGTTCGGGATATAGAAAATTTTCACGAATGGAATCAAAATTTCTAGGCGAATTCAGTGAGTTCCCAATGGGACATGCTTGTATGAGTTTGCTTTTCAATATCGAGCAACATTTTAAGGAACGGAATCCCAGTATCATGGTGAATTGAGTAGGTTCCCAATAGGATTCGCATGTAATAAGCTTCTTATTCAAGATAGAGCAACGTTTTAACGAACTGAAACACTGTTTCTTTGTGAATTCAGTTAGTTCCTAGTAGCCAGCTCTTGTAATATGTGTACTTTTAAAGATTTATAAAAATTTGGTGTGCCGAATCTGAGTAACATGGTGAATTCGGTTAGTTCTCAATAGGCCGCAGTAGTAATAAGTGGACTGTTCGGGATATAGAAAAATTTTCACGAATGGAATCAAAATTTCTAGGCGAATTCAGTGAGTTCCCAATGGGACATGCTTGTGTGAGTTTGCTTTTCAATATCGAGCAACATTTTAAGGAACGGAATCCAATTATCATGGTGAATTGAGTAGGTTCCCAATAGGATTCGCGTGTAATAAGCTTGTTATTCAAGATAGAGCAACGTTTTAACGAACTGAAACACTGTTTCTTTGTGAATTCAGTTAGTTCCTAGTAGCCTGCTCTTGTAATATGTGTACTTTTAATGATTTATAAAAATTTGGTGAGCCGAATCTGAGTAACATGGTGAATTCGGTTAGTTCCCAATAGGCCGCAGTAGTAATAAGTGGACTGTTCCTGAAAGAGAAAAATTTTCACGAATGGAATCAAAATTTCTAGGCGAATTCAGTGAGTTCCCAATGGGACATGCTTGTATGAGTTTGCTTTTCAATATCGAGCAACATTTTAAGGAACGGAATCACAGTATCATGGTGAATTGAGTAGGTTCCCAATAGGATTCGCATGTAATAAGCTTGTTATTCAAGATAGAGCAACGTTTTAATGTTCTGAAACACTGTTTCTTTGTGAATTCATTTAGTTCCTAGTAGCCTGCTCTTGTAATATGTGTACTTTTAAGATTTATAAAAATTTGGTGAGCCGAATCTGAGTAACATGGTGAATTCGGTTAGTTCCCAATAGGCCGCAGTAGTAATAAGTGGACAGTTCGGGATATAGAAAATTTTTCACGAATGGAATCAAACTATCTAGGCGAATTCAGTGAGTTCCCAATGGGACATGCTTGTATGAGTTTGCTTTTCATTATCGAGCAACATTTTAAGGAACGGAATCCAAGTATCATGTTGAATTGAGAAGGTTCCCAATAGGAATCGTATGTAATAAGCTTGTTATTCATGATAGAGCACCGTTTTAACGAACTGAAACACTGTTTCTTTGTGAATTCAGTTAGTTCCTAGTAGCCTGCTCTTGTAATATGTGTACTTTTAAAGATTTATAAAAATTTGGTGAGCCGAATCTGAGTAACATGGTGAAGTCGGTTAGTTCCCAATAGGCCGCAGTTGTAATAAGTGGACTGTTCGGCATATAGAAAAATTTTCACGAATGGAATCAAAATTTCTAGGCGAATTCACTGAGTTTCCAATGGGACATGCTTGTATGAGTTTGCTTTTCAATATCGAGCAACATTTTAAGGAACGGAATCCAATTATCATGGTGAATTGAGTAGGTTCCCAATAGGATTCACGTGTAATAAGCTTGTTATTCAAGATAGAGCAACTTTTTAACGAACTGAAGCACTGTTTCTTTGTGAATTCAGTTAGTTGCTAGTAGCCTGCTCTTGTAATATGTGTACTTTTAAAGATTTATAAAAATTTGGTGAGCCGAATCTGAGTAACATGGTGAATTCGGTTAATTCCCAATAGGCCGCAGTAGTAATAAGTGGACTGTTCGGGATATAGAAAATTTTCACGAATGGAATCAAAATTTCTAGGCGAATTCAGTGAGTTCCCAATGGGACATGCTTGTATGAGTTTGCTTTTCAATATCGAGCAACATTTTAATGAACGGAATCAAAGTATCATGGTGAATTGAGTAAGTTCCCAATAGGATTCGCATGTAATAAGCATGTTATTCAAGAAAGAGCAACGTTTTAACGAACTGAAACACTGTTTCTTTGTGAATTCAGTTAGTTCCTAGTAGCCTGCTCTTGTAATATGTGTACTTTTAAAGATTTATAAGATTTGGTGAGCCGAATCTGAGTAACATGGTGAATTCGGTTAGCTCCCAATAGGCCGCAGTAGTAATAAGTGGACTGTTCGGGATATAGAAAAATTTTCACGAATGGAATCAAAATTTCTAGGCGAATTCAGTGAGTTCCCAATGGGACATGCTTGTATGAGTTTGCTTTTCAATATCGAAAACATTTTAAGGAACGGAATCCCAGTATCATGGTGAATTGAGTAGGTTCCCAATAGGATTCGCATGTAATAAGCTTCTTATTCAAGATAGAGCAATGTTTTAACGAACTGAAACACTGTTTCTTTGTGAATTCAGTTAGTTCCTAGTAGCCTGCTCTTGTAATATGTGTACTTTTAAAGATTTATAAAAATTTGGTGTGCCGAATCTGAGTAACATGGTGAATTCGGTTAGTTCCCAATAGGCCGCAGTAGTAATAAGTGGACTGTTCGGGATATAGATAAATTTTCACGAATGGAATCAAAATTTCTAGGCGAATTCAGTGAGTTCCCAATGGGACATGCTTGTATGAGTTTGCTTTTCAATATCGAGCAACATTTTAAGGAACGGAATCCAATTATCATGGTGAATTGAGTAGGTTCCCAATAGGATTCGCGTGTAATAAGCTTGTTATTCAAGATAGAGCAACGTTTTAACGAACTGAAACACTGTTTCTTTGTGAATTCAGTTAGTTCCTAGTAGCCTGCTCTTGTAATATGTGTACTTTTAATGATTTATAAAAATTTGTTGAGCCGAATCTGAGTAACATGGTGAATTCGGTTAGTTCCCAATAGGCCGCAGTAGTAATAAGTGGACTGTTCGGGAAAGAGAAAAATTTTCACGAATGGAATCAAAATTTCTAGGCGAATTCAGTGAGTTCCCAATGGGACATGCTTGTATGAGTTTGCTTTTCAATATCGAGCAACATTTTAAGGAACGGAATCCCAGTATCATGGTGAATTGAGTAGGTTCCCAATAGGATTCGCATGTAATAAGCTTGTTATTCAAGATAGAGCAACGTTTTAATGAACTGAAACACTGTTTCTTTGTGAATTCATTTAGTTCCTAGTAGCCTGCTCTTGTAATATGTGTACTTTTAAGATTTATAAAAATTTGATGAGCCGAATCTGAGTAACATGGTGTTTTCGGTTAGTTCCCAATAGGCCGCAGTAGTAATAAGTGGACTGTTCGGGATATAGAAAAATTTTCACGAATGGAATCAAAATTTCTAGGCGAATTCAGTGAGTTCCCAATGGGACATGCTTGTATGAGTTTGCTTTTCAATATCGAGCAACATTTTAAGGAACGGAATCCCAGTATCATGGTGAATTGAGTAGGTTCCCAATAGGATTCGCGTGTAATAAGCTTGTTATTCAAGATAGAGCAACGTTTTAACGAACTGAAACACTGTTTCTTTGTGAATTCAGTTAGTTCCTAGTAGCCTGCTCTTGTAATATGTGTACTTTTAAAGATTTATAAAATTTTGGTAAGCCGATTCTGAGTAACATGGTGAATTCGGTTAGTTCCCAATAGGCCGCAGTTGTAATAAGTGGACTGTTCGGGATATAGAAAAATTTTCACGAATGGAATCAAAATTTCTAGGCGTATTCACTGAGTTCCCAATGGGACATGCTTGTATGAGTTTGCTTTTCAATATCGAGCAACATTTTAAGGAACGGAATCCAATTATCATGGTGAATTGAGTAGGTTCCCAATAGGATTCGCGTGTAATAAGCTTGTTATTCAAGATAGAGCAACGTTTTAACGAACTGAAGCACTGTTTCTTTGTGAATTCAGTTAGTTCCTAGTAGCCTGCTCTTGTAATATGTGTACTTTTAAAGATTTATAAAAATTTGGTGAGCCGAATCTGAGTAACATGGTGAATTCGGTTAGTTCCCAATAGGCCGCAGTAGTAATAAGTGGACTGTTCGGTATATAGAAAAATTTTCACGAATGGAATCAAAATTTCTAGGCGAATTCAGTGAGTTCCCAATGGGACATGCTTGTATGAGTTTGCTTTTCAATATCGAGCAACATTTTAATGAACGGAATCAAATTATCATGGTGAATTGAGTAAGTTCCTAATAGGATTCGCATGTAATAAGCATGTTATTCAAGATAGAGCAACGTTTAAAAGAACTGAAACACTGTTTCTTTGTGAATTCAGTTAGTTCATAGTAGCCTGCTCTTGTAATATGTGTACTTTTAAAGATTTATAAAAATTTGGTGAGCCGAATCTGAGTAACATGGTGAATTCGGTTAGCTCCCAATAGGCCGCAGTAGTAATAAGTGGACTGTTCGGGATATAGAAAATTTTCACGAATGGAATCAAAATTTCTAGGCGAATTCAGTGAGTTCCCAATGGGACATGCTTGTATGAGTTTGCTTTTCAGTATCGAGCAACATTTTAAGGAACGGAATCCCAGTATCATGGTGAATTGAGTAGGTTCCCAATAGGATTCGCATGTAATAAGCTTCTTATACAAGATAGAGCAACGTTTTAACGAACTGAAACACTGTTTCTTTGTGAATTCAGTTAGTTCCTAGTAGCCTGCTCTTGTAATATGTGTACTTTTAAAGATTTATAAAAATTTGGTGAGCCGAATCTGAGTAACATGGTGAATTCGGTTAGTTCTCAATAGGCCGCAGTAATAATAAGTGGACTGTTCGGGATATAGAAAAATTTTCACGAATGGAATCAAAATTTCTAGGCGAATTCAGTGAGTTCCCAATGGGACATGCTTGTGTGAGTTTGCTTTTCAATATCGAGCAACATTTTAAGGAACGGAGTCCAATTATCATGGTGAATTGAGTAGGTTCCCAATAGGATTCGCGTGTAATAAGCTTGTTATTCAAGATAGAGCAACGATTTAACGAACTGAAACACTGTTTCTTTGTGAATTCAGTTAGTTCCTAGTGGCCTGCTCTTGTAATATGTGTACTTTTAATGATTTATAAAAATTTGGTGAGCCGAATCTGAGTAACATGGTGAATTCGGTTAGTTCCCAATAGGCCGCAGTAGTAATAAGTGGACTGTTCGGGATATTGAAAAATTTTCACGAATGGAATCAAAATTTCTAGGCGAATTCAGTGAGTTCCCAATGGGACATGCTTGTATGAGTTTGCTTTTCAATATCGAGCAACATTTTAAGGAACGGAATCCAAGTATCATGGTGAATTGAGGAGGTTCCCAATAGGATTCGCGTGTAATAAGCTTGTTATTCAAGATAGAGCAACGTTTTAACGAACTGAAACACTGTTTCTTTGTGAATTCAGTTAGTTCCTAGTAGCCTGCTCTTGTAATATGTGTACTTTTAAAGATTTATAAAAATTTGGTGTGCCGAATCTGAGTAACATGGTGAATTCGGTTAGTTCTCAATAGGCCGCAGTAGTAATAAGTGGACTGTTCGGGATATAGAAAAATTTTCACGAATGGAATCAAAATTTCTAGGCGAATTCAGTGAGTTCCCAATGGGACATGCTTGTGTGAGTTTGCTTTTCAATATCGAGCAACATTTTAAGGAACGGAATCCAATTATCATGGTGAATTGAGTAGGTTCCCAATAGGATTCGCGTGTAATAAGCTTGTTATTCAAGATAGAGCAACGATTTAAAGAACTGAAACACTGTTTCTTTGTGAATTCAGTTAGTTCCTAGTAGCCTGCTCTTGTAATATGTGTACTTTTAATGATTTATAAAAATTTGGTGAGCCGAATCTGAGTAACATGGTGAATTCGGTTAGTTCCCAATAGGCCGCAGTAGTAATAAGTGGACTGTTCGGGATATAGAAAAATTTTCACGAATGGAATCAAAATTTCTAGGCGAATTCAGTGAGTTCCCAATGGGACATGCTTGTATGAGTTTGCTTTTCAATATCGAGCAACATTTTAAGGAACGGAATCCAAGTATCATGGTGAATTGAGTAGGTTCCCAATAGGATTCGCGTGTAATAAGCTTGTTATTCAAGATAGAGCAACGTTTTAACGAACTGAAACACTGTTTCTTTGTGAATTCAGTTAGTTCCTAGTAGCCTGCTCTTGTAATATGTGTACTTTTAAAGATTTATAAAAATTTGGTGAGCCGAATACAGTAACATGGTGAATTCGGTTAGTTCCCAATAGGCCGCAGTAGTAATAAGTGGACTGTTCGGGATATAGAAAAATTTTCACGAATGGAATCAAAATTTCTAGGCGAATTCAGTGAGTTCCCAATGGGATATGCTTGTATGAGTTTGCTTTTCAATATCGAGCAACATTTTAAGGAACGGAATCCCAGTATCATGGTGAATTGAGTAGGTTCCCAATAGGATTCACATGTAATAAGCTTGTTATTCAAGATAGAGCAACGATTTAAAGAACTGAAACACTGTTTCTTTGTGAATTCAGTTAGTTCCTAGTAGCCTGCTCTTGTAATATGTGTACTTTTAATGATTTATAAAAATTTGGTGAGCCGAATCTGAGTAACATGGTGAATTCGGTTAGTTCCCAATAGGCCGCAGTAGTAATAAGTGGACTGTTCGGGATATAGAAAAATTTTCACGAATGGAATCAAAATTTCTAGGCGAATTCAGTGAGTTCCCAATGGGACATGCTTGTATGAGTTTGCTTTTCAATATCGAGCAACATTTTAAGGAACGGAATCCAAGTATCATGGTGAATTGAGTAGGTTCCCAATAGGATTCGCGTGTAATAAGCTTGTTATTCAAGATAGAGCAACGTTTTAACGAACTGAAACACTGTTTCTTTGTGAATTCAGTTAGTTCCTAGTAGCCTGCTCTTGTAATATGTGTACTTTTAAAGATTTATAAAAATTTGGTGAGCCGAATACAGTAACATGGTGAATTCGGTTAGTTCCCAATAGGCCGCAGTAGTAATAAGTGGACTGTTCGGGATATAGAAAAATTTTCACGAATGGAATCAAAATTTCTAGGCGAATTCAGTGAGTTCCCAATGGGATATGCTTGTATGAGTTTGCTTTTCAATATCGAGCAACATTTTAAGGAACGGAATCCCAGTATCATGGTGAATTGAGTAGGTTCCCAATAGGATTCACATGTAATAAGCTTGTTATTCAAGATAGAGCAACGTTTTAACGAACTGAAACACTGTTTCTTTGGGAATTCATTTAGTTCCTAGTAGCCTGCTCTTGTAATATGTGTACTTTTAATGATTTATAAAAATTTGGTGAGCCGAATCTGAGTAACATGGTGAATTCGGTTAGTTCCAAATAGGCCGCAGTAGTAATAAGTGGACTGTTCGGGATATAGAAAAATTTTCACGAATGGAATCAAAATTTCTAGGCGAATTCACTGAGTTCCCAATGGGACATGCTTGTATGAGTTTGCTTTTCAATATCGAGCAACATTTTAAGGAACGGAATCCAAGTATCATGGTGATTGAGTAGGTTCCCAATAGGATTCGCGTGTAATAAGCTTGTTATTCAAGATAGAGCAACGTTTTAACGAACTGAAACACTGTTTCTTTGTGAATTCAGTTAGTTTCTAGGAGCCTGCTCTTGTAATATGTGTACTTTTAAAGATTTATAAAAATTTGGTGAGCCGAATCTGAGTAACATGGTGAATTGGGTTAGTTTCTAATAGGCCGCAGTAGTAATAAGTGGACTGTTCGGGATGTAGAAAATTTTCACGAATGGAATCCAAATTTCTAGGCGAATTCAGTGAGTTCCAAATGGGACATGCTTGTATGAGTTTGCTTTTCAATATCGAGCAACATTTTAAGGAACGGAATCCCAGTATCATGTTGAATTGAGTAGGTTCCCAACAGGATTCGCATGTAATAAGCTTGTTATTCAAGATAGAGTAACGTTTTAACGAACTGAAACACTGTTTCTTTGGGAATTCATTTAGTTCCTAGTAGCCTGCTCTTGTAATATGTGTACTTTTAAGATTTATAAAAATTTGGTGAGCCGAATCTGAGTAACATGGTGAATTCGGTTAGTTCCCAATAGGCCGCAGTAGTAATAAGTGGACTGTTCGGGAAAGAGAAAAATTTTCACGAATGGAATCAAAATTTCTAGGCGAATTCAGTGAGTTCCCAATGGGACATGCTTGTGTGAGTTTGCTTTTCAATATCGAGTAACATTTTAAGGAACGGAATCCAATTATCATGGTGAATTGAGTAGGTTCCCAATAGGATTCGCATGTAATAAGCTTGTTATTCAAGATAGAGCAACGTTTTAACGAACTGAAACACTGTTTCTTTGTGAATTCAGTTAGTTCATAGTAGCCTGCTCTTGTAATATGTGTACTTTTAATGATTTATAAAAATTTGGTGAGCCGAATCTGAGTAACATGGTGAATTCGGTTAGTTCCCAATAGGCCGCAGTAGTAATAAGTGGACTGTTCGGGAAAGAGAAAAATTTTCACGAATGGAATCAAAATTTCTAGGCGAATTCAGTGAGTTCCCAATGGGACATGCTTGTATGAGTTTGCTTTTCAATATCGAGCAACATTTTAAGGAAAGGAATCCCAGTATCATGGTGAATTGAGTAGGTTCCCAATAGGATTCGCATGTAATAAGCTTGTTATTCAAGATAGAGAAACGTTTTAATGAACTGAAACACTGTTTCTTTGTGAATTCATTTAGTTCCTAGTAGCCTGCTCTTGTAATATGTGTACTTTTAAGATTTATAAAAATTTGGTGAGCCGAATCTGAGTAACATGGTGAATTCGGTTAGTTCCCAATAGGCCGCAGTAGTAATAAGTGGACTGTTCGGGATATAGAAAAATTTTCACGAATGGAATCAAAATTTCTAGGCGAATTCAGTGAGTTCCCAATGGGACATGCTTGTGTGAGTTTGCTTTTCAATATCGAGCAACATTTTAAGGAACGGAATACCAGTATCATGGTGAATTGAGTAGGTTCCGAATAGGATTCGCGTGTAATAAGCTTGTTATTCAAGATAGAGCAACGTTTTAACGAACTGAAACACTGTTTCTTTGTGAATTCAGTTAGTTCCTAGTAGCCTGCTCTTGTAATATGTGTACTTTTAAAGATTTATAAAAATTTGGTGAGCCGAATCTGAGTAACATGGTGAATTCGGTTAGTTCCCAATAGGCCGCAGTAGTAATAAGTGGACTGTTCGGGATATAGAAAAATTTTCACGAATGGAATCAAAATTTCTAGGCGAATTCAGTGAGTTCCCAATGGTACATGCTTGTATGAGTTTGCTTTTCAGTATCGAGCAACATTTTAAGGAACGGAATCCAATTATCATGGTGAATTGAGTAGGTTCCCAATAGGATTCGCGTGTAATAAGCTTGTTATTCAAGATAGAGCAACGATTTAACGAAATGAAACACTGTTTCTTTGTGAATTCAGATAGTTCCTAGTAGCCTGCTCTTGTAATATGTGTACTTTTAATGATTTATAAAAATTTGGTGAGCCGAATCTGAGTAACATGGTGAATTCGGTTAGTTCCCAATAGGCCGCAGTAGTAATAAGTGGACTGTTCGGGATATAGAAAAATTTTCACGAATGGAATCAAAATTTCTAGGCGAATTCAGTGAGTTCCCAATGGGACATGCTTGTATGAGTTTGCTTTTCAATATCGAGCAACATTTTAAGGAACGGAATCCAAGTATCATGGTGAATTGAGTAGGTTCCCAATAGGATTCGCGTGTAATAAGCTTGTTATTCAAGATAGAGCAACGTTTTAACGAACTGAAACAATGTTTCTTTGTGAATTCAGTTAGTTCCTAGAGGCCTGCTCTTGAAATATGTGTACTTTTAAAGATTTATAAAAATTTGGTGAGCCGAATAGAGTAACATGGTGAATTCGGTTAGTTCCCAATAGGCCGCAGTAGTAATAAGTGGACTGTTCGGGATATAGAAAAATTTTCACGAATGGAATCAAAATTTCTAGGCGCATTCAGTGAGTTCCCAATGGGACATGCTTGTATGAGTTTGCTTTTCAATATCGAGCAACATTTTAAGGAACGGAATCCCAGTAACATGGTGAATTGAGTAGGTTCCCAATAGGATTCGCATGTAATAAGCTTGTTATTCAAGATAGAGCAACGTTTTAATGAACTGAAACACTGTTTCTTTGTGAATTCATTTAGTTCCTAGTAGCCTGCTCTTGTAATATGTGTACTTTTAAGATTTATAAAAATTTGGTGAGCCGAATCTGAGTAACATGGTGAATTCGGTTAGTTCCCAATAGGCCGCAGTAGTAATAAGTGGACTGTTCGGGATATAGAAAAATTTTCACGAATGGAATCAAAATTTCTAGGCGAATTCAGTGAGTTCCCAATGGGACATGCTTGTGTGAGTTTGCTTTTCAATATCGAGCAACATTTTAAAGAACGTAATACCAGTATCATGGTGAATTGAGTAGGTTCCCAATAGGATTCGCGTGTAATAAGCTTGTTATTCAAGATAGAGCAACGTTTTAACGAACTGAAACACTGTTTCTTTGTGAATTCAGTTAGTTCCTAGTAGCCTGCTCTTGTAATATGTGTACTTTTAAAGATTTATAAAAATTTGGTGATCCGAATCTGAGTAACATGGTGAATTCGTTTAGTTCCCAATAGGCCGCAGTAGTAATAAGTGGACTGTTCGGGATATAGAAAAATTTTCACGAATGGAATCAAAATTTCTAGGCGAATTCACTGAGTTCCCAATGGGACATGCTTGTATGAGTTTGCTTTTCATTATCGAGCAACATTTTAAGGAACGGAATCCAAGTATCATGGTGAATTGAGTAGGTTCCCAATAGGATTCACATGTAATTAGCTTGTTATTCAAGATAGAGCAACGTTTTAACGAACTGAAACACTGTTTCTTTGTGAATTCAGTTAGTTCCTAGTAGCCTGCTCTTGTAATATGTGTACTTTTAAAGATTTATAAAAATTTGGTGAGCCGAATCTGAGTAACATGGTGAATTCGGTTAGTTCCCAATAGGCCGCAGTAGTAATGAGTGGACTGTTCGGGATATAGATAAATTTTCACGAATGGAATCAAAATTTCTAGGCGATTTCAGTGAGTTCCCAATGGGACATGCTTGTATGAGTTTGCTTTTCAATATCGAGCAACATTTTAAGGAACGGAATCCCAGTATCATGGTGAATTGAGTAGGTTCCCAATAGGATTCGCTTGTAATAAGCTTCTTATTCAAGATAGAGCAACGTTTTAACGAACTGAAACACTGTTTCTTTGTGAATTCAGTTAGTTCCTAGTAGCCTGCTCTTGTAATATGTGTACTTTTAAAGATTTATAAAAATTTGGTGAGCCGAACCTGAGTAACATGGTGAATTCGGTTAGTTCTCAATAGGCCGCAGTAGTAATAAGTGGACTGTTCGGGATATAGAAAAATTTTCACGAATGGAATCAAAATTTCTAGGCGAATTCAGTGAGTTCCCAATGGGACATGCTTGTGTGAGTTTGCTTTTCAATATCGAGCAACATTTTAAGGAACGGAATCCAATTATCATGGTGAATTGAGTAGGTTCCCAATAGGATTCGCGTGTAATAAGCTTGTTATTCAAGATAGAGCAACGATTTAACGAAATGAAACACTATTTCTTTGTGAATTCAGATAGTTCCTAGTAGCCTGCTCTTGTAATATGTGTACTTTTAATGATTTATAAAAATTTGGTGAGCCGAATCTGAGTAACATGGTGAATTCGGTTAGTTCCCAATAGGCCGCAATAGTAATAAGTGGACTGTTCGGGATATAGAAAAATTTTCACGAATGGAATCAAAATTTCTAGGCGAATTCAGTGAGTTCCCAATGGGACATGCTTGTATGAGTTTGCTTTTCAATATCGAGCAACATTTTAAGGAACGGAATCCAAGTATCATGGTGAATTGAGTAGGTTCCCAATAGGATTCGCGTGTAATAAGCTTGTTATTCAAGATAGAGCAACGTTTTAACGAACTGAAACAATGTTTCTTTGTGAATTCAGTTAGTTCCTAGTAGCCTGCTCTTGAAATATGTGTACTTTTAAAGATTTATAAAAATTTGGTGAGCCGAATAGAGTAACATGGTGAATTCGGTTAGTTCCCAATAGGCCGCAGTAGTAATAAGTGGACTGTTCGGGATATAGAAAAATTTTCACGAATGGAATCAAAATTTCTAGGCGAATTCAGTGAGTTCCCAATGGGACATGCTTGTATGATTTTGCTTTTCAATATCGAGCAACATTTTAAGGAACGGAATCCCAGTATCATGGTGAATTGAGTAGGTTCCCAATAGGATTCGCATGTAATAAGCTTGTTATTCAAGATAGAGCAACGTTTTAACGAACTGAAACACTGTTTCTTTGTGAATTCAGTTAGTTCCTAGTAGCCTGCTCTTGTAATATGTGTACTTTTACAGATTTATAAAAATTTGGTGAGCCGAATCTGTTAACATGGAGAATTCGGTTAGTTCCCAATAGGCCGCAGTAGTAATAAGTGGACTGTTCGGAATATAGAAAAATTTTCACGAATGGAATCAAAATTTCTAGGCGAATTCAGTGAGTTCCCAATGGGACATGCTTGTATGAGTTTGCTTTTCAATATCGAGCAACATTTTAAGGAACGGATTCCCAGTATCATGGTGAATTGAGTAGGTTCCCAATAGGATTCGCATGTAATAAGCTTGTTATTCAAGATAGAGCAACGTTTTAACGAACTGAAACACTGTTTTTTTGGGAATTCAGTTAGTTCCTAGTAGCCTGCTCTTGTAATATGTGTACTTTTAAAGATTTATAAAAATTTGGTGAGCCGAATCTGAGTAACATGGTGAATTCGGTTAGTTCCCTATAGGCCGCAGTAGTAATAAGTGGACTGTTCGGGATATAGAAAAATTTTCACGAATGGAATCAAAATTTCTAGGCGAATTCAGTGAGTTACCAATGGGACATGCTTGTATGAGTTTGCTATTCATTATCGAGCAACATTTTAAGGAACGGAATCCAAGTATCATGGTGAATTGAGTAGGTTCCCAATAGGATTCACATGTAATAAACTTGTTATTCAAGATAGAGCAACGTTTTAACGAACTGAAACACTGTTTCTTTGTGAATTCAGTTAGTTCCTAGTAGCCTTCTCTTGTAATATGTGTACTTTAAAGATTTATAAAAATTTGGTGAGCCGAATCTGAGTAACATGGTGAATTCGGTTAGTTCCCAATAGGCCGCAGTAGTAATAAGTGGACCGTTCGGGATATTTAAAAATTTTCACGAATGGAATCAAAATTTCTAGGCGAATTCAGTGAGTTCCCAATGGGACATGCTTGTATGAGTTTGCTTTTCATTATCGAGCAACATTTTAAGGAAAGGAATCCAAGTATCATGGTGAATTGAGTAGGTTCCCAATAGGATTCGCATGTAATAAGCTTGTTATTCAAGATAGAGCACCGTTTTAACGAACTGAAACACTGTTTCTTTTTGAATTTAGTTAGTTCCTAGTAGCCTGCTCTTGTAATATGTGTACATTTAAAGATTTATAAAAATTTGGTGAGCCGAATCTGAGTAACATGGTGAATTAGGTTAGTTAATAATAGGCCGCAGTTGTAATAAGTGGACTGTTCGGGATATAGAAAAATTATCACGAATGGAATCAAAATTTCTAGGCGAATTCACTGAGTTCCCAATGGGACATGCTTGTATGAGTTTGCTTTTCAATATCGAGCAACATTTTAAGGAACGGAATCCCAGTATCATGGTGAATTGAGTAGGTTCCCAATAGGATTCACATGTAATAAGCTTGTTATTCAAGATAGAGCAACGTTTTAACGAACTGAAACACTGTTTCTTTGTGAATTCAGTTAGTTCCTAGTAGCCTGCTCTTGTAATATGTGTACTTTTAAAGATTTATAAAAATTTGGTGAGCCGAATCTGAGTAACATGGAGAATTCGGTTAGTTCCCAATAGGCCGCAGTAGTAATAAGTGGACTGTTCGGAATATAGAAAAATTTTCACGAATGGAATCAAAATTTCTAGGCGAATTCAGTGAGTTCCCAATGGGACATGCTTGTATGAGTTTGCTTTTCAATATCGAGCAACATTTTCAGGAACGGAGTCCAAGTATCATGGTGAATTGAGTAGGTTCCCAATAGGATTCGCGTGTAATAAGCTTGTTATTCAAGATAGAGCAACGTTTTAACGAACTGAAACAATGTTTCTTTGTGAATTCAGTTAGTTTCTAGGAGCCTGCTCTTGTAATATGTGTACCTTTAAAGATTTATAAAATTTGGTGAGCCGAATCTGAGTAACATGGTGAATTCGGTTAGTTCCTAATAGGCCGCAGTAGTAATAAGTGGACTGTTCGGGATGTAGAAAATTTTCATGAATGGAATCCAAATTTCTAGGCGAATTCAGTGAGTTCCAAATGGGACATGCTTGTATGAGTTTGCTTTTCAATATCGAGCAACATTTTAAGGAACGGAATCCCAGTATCATGGTGAATTGAGTAGGTTCCCAATAGGATTCGCATGTAATAAGCTTGTTATTCAAGATAGAGCAACGTTTTAACGAACTGAAACACTGTTTCTTTGGGAATTCAGTTAGTTCCTAGTAGCCTGCTCTTGTAATATGTGTACTTTTAAAGATTTATAAAAATTTGGTGAGCCGAATCTGAGTAACATGGTGAATTCGGTTAGTTCCCTATAGGCCGCAGTAGTAATAAGTGGACTGTTCGGGATATAGAAAAATTTTCACGAATGGAATCAAAATTTCTAGGCGAATTCAGTGAGTTCCCAATGGGACATGCTTGTATGAGTTTGCTTTTCATTATCGAGCAACATTTTAAGGAACGGAATCCAAGTATCATGGTGAATTGAGTAGGTTCCCAATAGGATTCCCGTGTAATAAGCTGTTATTCAAGATAGAGCAACGTTTTAACGAACTGAAACACTGTTTCTTTGTGAATTCAGTTAGTTTCTAGGAGCCTGCTCTTGTAATATGTGTACTTTTAAAGATTTATAAAAATTTGGTGAGCCGAATCTGAGTAACATGGTGAATTCGGTTAGTTCTCAATAGGCCGCAGTAGTAATAAGTGGACTGTTCGGAATATAGAAAAATTTTCACGAATGGAATCAAAATTTCTAGGCGAATTCAGTGAGTTCCCAATGGGACATGCTTGTGTGAGTTTGCTTTTCAATATCGAGCAACATTTTAAGGACCGAATCCAATTATCATGGTGAATTGAGTAGGTTCCCAATAGGATTCGCGTGTAATAAGCTTGTTATTCAAGATAGAGCAACGTTTTAACGAACTGAAACACTGTTTCTTTGTGAATTCAGTTAGTCCCTGTAGTCTTCTCTTGTAATATGTGTACTTTTAAAGATTTATAAAAATTTGGTGAGCCGAATCTGAGTAACATGGTGAATTCCGTTAGTTCCCAATAGGCCGCAGTAGTAATAAGTGGACTGTTCGGGATATAGAAAAATTTTCACGAATGGAATCAAAATTTCTAGGCGAAATCAGTGAGTTCCCAATGGGACATGCTTCTATGAGTTTGCTTTTCAATATCGAGCAACATTTTAAGGAACGGAATCCCAGTATCATGGTGAATTGAGTAGGTTCCCAATAGGATTCGCATGTAATAAGCTTGTTATTCAAGATAGAGCACCGTTTTAACGAACTGAAACACTGTTTCTTTGTGAATTCAGTTAGTTCCTAGTAGCCTGCTCTTGTAATATGTGTACTTTTAAAGATTTATAAAAATTTGGTAAGCCGATTCTGAGTAACATGGTGAATTCGGTTAGTTCCCAATAGGCCGCAGTTGTAATAAGTGGACTGTTCGGGATATAGAAAAATTTTCACGAATGGAATCAAAATTTCTAGGCGTATTCACTGAGTTCCCAATGGGACATGCTTGTATGAGTTTGCTTTTCAATATCGAGCAACATTTTAAGGAACGGAATCCAATTATCATGGTGAATTGAGTAGGTTCCCAATAGGATTCGCGTGTAATAAGCTTGTTATTCAAGATAGAGCAACGTTTTAACGAACTGAAGCACTGTTTCTTTGTGAATTCAGTTAGTTCCTAGTAGCCTGCTCTTGTAATATGTGTACTTTTAAAGATTTATAAAAATTTGGTGAGCCGAATCTGAGTAACATGGTGAATTCGGTTAGTTCCCAATAGGCCGCAGTAGTAATAAGTGGACTGTTCGGTATATAGAAAAATTTTCACGAATGGAATCAAAATTTCTAGGCGAATTCAGTGAGTTCCCAATGGGACATGCTTGTATGAGTTTGCTTTTCAATATCGAGCAACATTTTAATGAACGGAATCAAAGTATCATGGTGAATTGAGTAAGTTCCCAATAGGATTCGCATGTAATAAGCATGTAATTCAAGATAGAGCAACGTTTTAACGAACTGAAACACTGTTTCTTTGTGAATTCAGTTAGTTCCTAGTAGCCTGCTCTTGTAATATGTGTACTTTTAAAGATTTATAAAGATTTGGTGAGCCGAATCTGAGTAACATGGTGAATTCGGTTAGCTCCCAATAGGCCGCAGTAGTAATAAGTGGCCTGTTCGGGATATAGAAAATTTTCACGAATGGAATCAAAATTTCTAGGCGAATTCAGTGAGTTCCCAATGGGACATGCTTGTATGAGTTTGCTTTTCAGTATCGAGCAACATTTTAAGGAACGGAATCCAATTATCATGGTGAATTGAGTAGGTTCCCAATAGGATTCGCATGTATAAGCTTCTGATTCAAGATAGAGCAACGTTTTAACGAAATGAAACACTGTTTCTTTGTGAATTCAGTTAGTTCCTAGTAGCCTGCTCTTGTAATATGTGTACTTTTAAAGATTTATAAAAATTTGGTGAGCCGAATCTGAGTAACATGGTGAATTCGGTTAGTTCTCAATAGGCCGCAGTAGTAATAAGTGGACTGTTCGGGATATAGAAAAATTTTCACGAATGGAATCAAAATTTCTAGGCGAATTCAGTGAGTTCCCAATGGGACATGCTTGTATGAGTTTGCTTTTCAATATCGAGCAACATTTTAAGGAACGGAATCCAAGTATCATGGTGAATTGAGTAGGTTCCCAATAGGATTCGCGTGTTATAAGCTTGTTATTCAAGATAGAGCAACGTTTTAACGAACTGAAACACTGTTTCTTTGTGAATTCAGTTAGTTCCTAGTAGCCTGCTCTTGTAATATGTGTACTTTTGAAGATTTATAAAAATTTAGTGATCCGAATAGAGTAACATGGTGAATTCGGTTAGTTCCCAATAGGCCGCAGTAGTAATAAGTGGACTGTTCGGGATATAGAAAAATTTTCACGAATGGAATCAAAATTTCTAGGCGAATTCAGTGAGTTCCCAATGGGACATGCTTGTATGAGTTTGCTCTTCAATATCGAGCAACATTTTAAGGAACGGAATCCAAGTATCATGGTGAATTGAGTGGTGCAAAATAGGATTCGCATGTAATAAGCTTGTTATTCAAGATAGAGCAACGTTTTAACGAACTGAAACACTGTTTCTTTGTGAATTCACTTAGTTCCTAGTAGCCTGCTCTTGTAATATGTGTACTTTTAAAGATTTATAAAAATTTGGTGAGCCGAATCTGAGTAACATGGTGAATTCGGTTAGTTCCCAATAGGCCGCAGTAGTAATAAGTGGACTGTTCGGGATATAGAAAAATTTTCACGAATGGAATCAAAATTTCTAGGCGAATTCAGTGAGTTCCCAATGGGACATGCTTGTATGAGTTTGCTTTTCATTATCGAGCAACATTTTAAGGTGGAATCCAAGTATCATGGTGAATTGAGTAAGTTCCCAATAGGATTCGCATGTAATAAGCTTGTTATTCAAGATAGAGCAACGTTTTAACGAACTGAAACACTGTTTCTTTGTGAATTCAGTTAGTTCCTAGTAGCCTGCTCTTGTAATATGTGTACTTTTAAAGATTTATATAAATTTGGTGAGTCGAATCTGAGTAACTTGGTGAATTCGGTTAGTTCCCAATAGGCCGCAGTAGTAATAAGTGGACTGTTCGGGATATAGAAAAATTTTCACGAATGGAATCAAAATTTCTAGGCGAATTCAGTGAGTTCCCAATGGGACATGCTTGTATGAGTTTGCTTTTCAATATCGAGCAACATTTTAAGGAACGGAATCCCAGTATCATGGTGAATTGAGTAGGTTCCCAATAGGATTCGCATGTAATAAGCTTGTTATTCAAGATAGAGCAACGTTTTAACGAACTGAAACACTGTTTCTTTGTGATTTCAGTTAGTTCCTAGTAGCCTGCTCTTGTAATATGTGTACTTTTAAAGATTTATAAAAATTTGGTGAGCCGAATCTGAGTAACATGGTGAATTCGGTTTGTTCCCAATAGGCCGCAGTAGTAATAAGTGGACTGTTCGGGATATAGAAAAATTTTCACCAATGGAGTCAAAATTTCTAGGCGAATTCAGTGAGTTCCCAATGGGACATGCTTGTATGAGTTTGCTTTTCAATATCGAGCAACATTTTAAGGAACGGAATCCAAGTATCATGGTGAATTGAGTAGGTGCAAAATAGGATTCGCATGTAATAAGCTTGTTATTCAAGATAGAGCAACGTTTTAACGAACTGAAACACTGTTTCTTTGTGAATTCACTTAGTTCCTAGTAGCCTGCTCTTGTAATATGTGTACTTTTAAAGATTTATAAAAATTTGGTGAGCCGAATCTGAGTAACATGGTGAAGTCGGTTAGTTCCCAATAGGCCGCAGTAGTAATAAGTGGACTGTTCAGGATATAGAAAAATTTTCACGAATGGAATCAAAATTTCTAGGCGAATTCAGTGAGTTCCCAATGGGACATGCTTGTATTAGTTTGCTTTTCAATATCGAGCAACATTTTAAGGAACGGAATCCAAGTATCATGCTGAATTGAATAGGTTCCCAATAGGATTCGCATGTAATAAGCTTGTTATTCAAGATAGAGCAACGTTTTAACGAACTGAAACACTGTTTCTTTGTGAATTCAGTTAGTTCCTAGTAGCCTGCTCTTGTAATATGTGTACTTTTAAAGATTTATAAAAATTTGGTGAGCCGAATCTGAGTAACATGGTGAATTCGGTTAGTTCCCAATAGGCCGCAGTAGTTATAAGTGGACTGTTCGGGATATAAAAAATTTTCACGAATGGAATCAAAATTTCTAGGCGAATTCAGTGAGTTCCCAATGGGACATGCTTGTATGAGTTTGCTTTTCAATATCGAGCAACATTTTAAGGAACAGAATCCAAGTATCATGGTGAATTGAGTAGGTTCAAAATAGGATTCGCATGTAATAAGCTTGTTATTCAAGATAGAGCAACGTTTTAACGAACTGAAACACTGTTTCTTTGTGAATTTAGTTAGTTCCTAGTAGCCTGCTCTTGTAATATGTGTACTTTTAAAGATTTATGAAAATTTGGTGAGCCGAATCTGAGTAACATGGTGAATTCGGTTAGTTCCCAATAGGCCGCGGTAGTAATAAGTGGACTGTTCGGGATATAGAAAAATTTTCACGAATGCAATCAAAATTTCTAGGCGAATTCAGTGAGTTCCCAATGGGACATGCTTGTATGAGCTTGCTTTTCATTATCGAGCAACATTTTAAGGAACGGAATCCAAGTATCATGGTGAATTGAGTAGGTTCCCAATAGGATCGCATGTAATAAGCTTGTTATTCAAGATAGAGCAACGTTTTAACGAACTGAAACACTGTTTCTTTGTGAATTCAGTTAGTTCCTAGTAGCCTGCTCTTGTAATATGTGTACTTTTAAAGATTTATAAAGATTTGGTGAGCCGAATCTGAGTAACATGGTGAATTCGGTTAGCTCCCAATAGGCCGCAGTAGTAATAAGTGGCCTGTTCGGGATATAGAAAATTTTCACGAATGGAATCAAAATTTCTAGGCGAATTCAGTGAGTTCCCAATGGGACATGCTTGTATGAGTTTGCTTTTCAGTATCGAGCAACATTTTAAGGAACGGAATCCAATTATCATGGTGAATTGAGTAGGTTCCCAATAGGATTCGCATGTATAAGCTTCTGATTCAAGATAGAGCAACGTTTTAACGAAATGAAACACTGTTTCTTTGTGAATTCAGTTAGTTCCTAGTAGCCTGCTCTTGTAATATGTGTACTTTTAAAGATTTATAAAAATTTGGTGAGCCGAATCTGAGTAACATGGTGAATTTGGTTAGTTCTCAATAGGCCGCAGTAGTAATAAGTGGACTGTTCGGGATATAGAAAAATTTTCACGAATGGAATCAAAATTTCTAGGCGAATTCAGTGAGTTCCCAATGGGACATGCTTGTATGAGTTTGCTTTTCAATATCGAGCAACATTTTAAGGAACGGAATCCAAGTATCATGGTGAATTGAGTAGGTTCCCAATAGGATTCGCGTGTAATAAGCTTGTTATTCAAGATAGAGCAACGTTTTAACGAACTGAAACACTGTTTCTTTGTGAATTCAGTTAGTTCCTAGTAGCCTGCTCTTGTAATATGTGTACTTTTGAAGATTTATAAAAATTTAGTGATCCGAATAGAGTAACATGGTGAATTCGGTTAGTTCCCAATAGGCCGCAGTAGTAATAAGTGGACTGTTCGGGATATAGAAAAATTTTCACGAATGGAATCAAAATTTCTAGGCGAATTCAGTGAGTTCCCTATGGGACATGCTTGTATGAGTTTGCTCTTCAATATCGAGCAACATTTTAAGGAACGGAATCCAAGTATCATGGTGAATTGAGTAGGTTCCCAATAGGATTCGCATGTAATAAGCTTGTTATTCAAGATAGAGCAACGTTTTAACGAACTGAAACACTGTTTCTTTGTGAATTCAGTTAGTTCCTAGTAGCCTGCTCTTGTAATATGTGTACTTTTAAAGATTTATAAAAATTTGGTGAGCCGAATCTGAGTAACATGGTGAATTCGGTTAGTTCCCAATAGGCCGCAGTAGTAATAAGTGGACTGTTCGGGATATAGAAAAATTTTCACGAATGGAATCAAAATTTCTAGGCGAATTCAGTGAGTTCCCAATGGGACATGCTTGTATGAGTTTGCTTTTCATTATCGAGCAACATTTTAAGGTGGAATCCAAGTATCATGTTGAATTGAGTAAGTTCCCAATAGGATTCGCATGTAATAAGCTTGTTATTCAAGATAGAGCAACGTTTTAACGAACTGAAACACTGTTTCTTTGTGAATTCAGTTAGTTCCTAGTAGCCTGCTCTTGTAATATGTGTACTTTTAAAGATTTATATAAATTTGGTGAGTCGAATCTGAGTAACTTGGTGAATTCGGTTAGTTCCCAATAGGCCGCAGTAGTAATAAGTGGACTGTTCGGGATATAGAAAAATTTTCACGAATGGAATCAAAATTTCTAGGCGAATTCAGTGAGTTCCCAATGGGACATGCTTGTATGAGTTTGCTTTTCAATATCGAGCAACATTTTAAGGAACGGAATCCCAGTATCATGGTGAATTGAGTAGGTTCCCAATAGGATTCGCATGTAATAAGCTTGTTATTCAAGATAGAGCAACGTTTTAACGAACTGAAACACTGTTTCTTTGTGATTTCAGTTAGTTCCTAGTAGCCTGCTCTTGTAATATGTGTACTTTTAAAGATTTATAAAAATTTGGTGAGCCGAATCTGAGTAACATGGTGAATTCGGTTAGTTCCCAATAGGCCGCAGTAGTTATAAGTGGACTGTTCGGGATATAAAAAATTTTCACGAATGGAATCAAAATTTCTAGGCGAATTCAGTGAGTTCCCAATGGGACGTGCTTGTATGAGTTTGCTTTTCAATATCGAGCAACATTTTAAGGAACAGAATCCAAGTATCATGGTGAATTGAGTAGGTTCAAAATAGGATTCGCATGTAATAAGCTTGTTATTCAAGATAGAGCAACGTTTTAACGAACTGAAACACTGTTTCTTTGTGAATTCAGTTAGTTCCTAGTAGCCTGCTCTTGTAATATGTGTACTTTTAAAGATTTATGAAAATTTGGTGAGCCGAATCTGAGTAACATGTTGAATTCGGTTAGTTCCCAATAGGCCGCGGTAGTAATAAGTGGACTGTTCGGGATATAGAAAAATTTTCACGAATGCAATCAAAATTTCTAGGCGAATTCAGTGAGTTCCCAATGGGACATGCTTGTATGAGCTTGCTTTTCATTATCGAGCAACATTTTAAGGAACAGAATCCAAGTATCATGGTGAATTGAGTAGGTTCCCAATAGGATCGCATGTAATAAGCTTGTTATTCAAGATAGAGCAACGTTTTAACGAACTGAAACACTGTTTCTTTGTGAATTCAGTTACTTCCTAGTAGCCTGCTCTTGTAATATGTGTACTTTTAAAGATTTATAAAAATTTGGTGAGCCGAATCTGAGTAACATGGTGAATTCGGTTAGTTCCCAATAGGCCGCAGTAGTTATAAGTGGACTGTCGGGATATAGAAAAATTTTCACGAATGGAATCAAAATTTCTAGGCGAATTCAGTGAGTTCCCAATGGGACATGCCTGTATGAGTTTGCTTTTCAATATCGAGCAACATTTTAAGGAACGGAATCCAAGTATCATGGTGAATTGAGTAGGTTCCAAATAGGATTCGCATGTAATAAGCTTGTTATTCAAGATAGAGCAACATTTTAACGAACTGAAACACTGTTTCTTTGTGAATTCAGTTAGTTCCTAGTAGCCTGCTCTTGTAATATGTGTACTTTTAAAGATTTATATAAATTTGGTGAGTCGAATCTGAGTAACTTGGTGAATTCGGTTAGTTCCCAATAGGCCGCAGTAGTAATAAGTGGACTGTTCGGGATATAGAAAAATTTTCACGAATGGAATCAAAATTTCTAGGCGAATTCAGTGAGTTCCCAATGGGACATGCTTGTATGAGTTTGCTTTTCAATATCGAGCAACATTTTAAGGAACGGAATCCCAGTATCATGGTGAATTGAGTAGGTTCCCAATAGGATTCGCATGTAATAAGCTTGTTATTCAAGATAGAGCAACGTTTTAACGAACTGAAACACTGTTTCTTTGTGATTTCAGTTAGTTCCTAGTAGCCTGCTCTTGTAATATGTGTACTTTTAAAGATTTATAAAAATTTGGTGAGCCGAATCTGAGTAACATGGTGAATTCGGTTTGTTCCCAATAGGCCGCAGTAGTAATAAGTGGACTGTTCGGGATATAGAAAAATTTTCACGAATGGAGTCAAAATTTCTAGGCGAATTCAGTGAGTTCCCAATGGGACATGCTTATATGAGTTTGCTTTTCAATATCGAGCAACATTTTAAGGAACGGAATCCAAGTATCATGGTGAATTGAGTAGGTGCAAAATAGGATTCGCATGTAATAAGCTTGTTATTCAAGATAGAGCAACGTTTTAACGAACTGAAACACTGTTTCTTTGTGAATTCACTTAGTTCCTAGTAGCCTGCTCTTGTAATATGTGTACTTTTAAAGATTTATAAAAATTTGGTGAGCCGAATCTGAGTAACATGGTGAAGTCGGTTAGTTCCCAATAGGCCGCAGTAGTAATAAGTGGACTGTTCAGGATATAGAAAAATTTTCACGAATGGAATCAAAATTTCTAGGCGAATTCAGTGAGTTCCCAATGGGACATGCTTGTATTAGTTTGCTTTTCAATATCGAGCAACATTTTAAGGAACGGAATCCAAGTATCATGGTGAATTGAATAGGTTCCCAATAGGATTCGCATGTAATAAGCTTGTTATTCAAGATAGAGCAACGTTTTAACGAACAGAAACACTGTTTCTTTGTGAATTCAGTTAGTTCCTAGTAGCCTGCTCTTGTAATATGTGTACTTTTAAAGATTTATAAAAATTTGATGAGCCGAATCTGAGTAACATGGTGAATTCGGTTAGTTCCCAATAGGCCGCAGTAGTTATAAGTGGACTGTTCGGGATATAAAAAATTTTCACGAATGGAATCAAAATTTCTAGGCGAATTCAGTGAGTTCCCAATGGGACATGCTTGTATGAGTTTGCTTTTCAATATCGAGCAACATTTTAAGGAACAGAATCCAAGTATAGTGGTGAATTGAGTAGGTTCCCAATAGGATTCGCATGTAATAAGCTTGTTATTCAAGATAGAGCAACGTTTTAACGAACTGAAACACTGTTTCTTTGTGAATTCAGTTAGTTCCTAGTAGCCTGCTCTTGTAATATGTGTACTTTTAAAGATTTATAAAAATTTGGTGAGCCGAATCTGAGTAACATGGTGAATTCGGTTTGTTCCCAATAGGCCGCAGTAGTAATAAGTGGACTGTTCGGGATATAGAAAAATTTTCACGAATGGAGTCAAAATTTCTAGGCGAATTCAGTGAGTTCCCAATGGGACATGCTTGTATGAGTTTGCTTTTCATTATCGAGCAACATTTTAAGGAACGGAATCCAAGTATCATGGTGAATTGAGTAGGTTCCCAATAGGATTCGCATGAAATAAGCTTGTAATTCAAGATAGAGCAACGTTTTAACGAACTGAAACACTGTTTCTTTGTGAATTCACTTAGTTCCTAGTAGCCTGCTCTTGTAATATGTGTACTTTTAAAGATTTATAAAAATTTGGTGAGCCGAATCTGAGTAACATGGTGAATTCGGTTAGTTCCCAATAGGCCGCAGTAGTAATAAGTGGACTGTTCGGGATATAGAAAAATTTTCACGAATGGAATCAAAATTTCTAGGCGAATTCAGTGAGTTCCCAATGGGACATGCTTGTATGAGTTTGCTTTTCAATATCGAGCAACATTTAAGGAACGGAATCCAAGTATCATGGTGAATTGAGTTGGTTCCCAATAGGATTCGCATGTAATAAGCTTGTTATTCAAGATAGAGCAACGTTTTAACGAACTGAAACACTGTTTCTTTGTGAATTCAGTTAGTTCCTAGTAGCCTGCTCTTGTAATATGTGTACTTTTAAAGATTTATAAAAATTTGGTGAGCCGAATCTGAGTAACATGGTGAATTCGGTTTGTTCCCAATAGGCCGCAGTAGTAATAAGTGGACTGTTCGGGATATAGAAAAATTTTCACGAATGGAGTCAAAATTTCTAGGCGAATTCAGTTAGTTCCCAATGGGACATGCTTGTATGAGTTTGCTTTTCAATATCGAGCAACATTTTAAGGAACGGAATCCAAGTATCATGGTGAATTGAGTAGGTGCAAAATAGGATTCGCATGTAATAAGCTTGTTATTCAAGATAGAGCAACGTTTTAACGAACTGAAACACTGTTTCTTTGTGAATTCACTTAGTTCCTAGTAGCCTGCTCTTGTAATATGTGTACTTTTAAAGATTTTTAAAAATTTGGTGAGCCGAATCTGAGTAACATGGTGAAGTCGGTTAGTTCCCAATAGGCCGCAGTAGTAATAAGTGGACTGTTCAGGATATAGAAAAATTTTCACGAATGGAATCAAAATTTCTAGGCGAATTCAGTGAGTTCCCAATGGGACATGCTTGTATTAGTTTGCTTTTCAATATCGAGCAACATTTTAAGGAACGGAAACCAAGTATCATGGTTAATTGAGTAGGTGCAAAATAGGATTCGCATGTAATAAGCTTGTTATTCAAGATAGAGCAACGTTTTAACGAACTGAAACACTGTTTCTTTGTGAATTCAGTTAGTTCCTAGTAGCCTGCTCTTGTAATATGTGTACTTTTAAAGATTTATAAAAATTTGGTGAGCCGAATCTGAGTAACATGGTGAATTCGATTAGTTCCCAATAGGCCGCAGTAGTTATAAGTGGACTGTTCGGGATATAAAAAATTTTCACGAATGGAATCAAAATTTCTAGGCAAATTCAGTGAGTTCCCAATGGGACATGCTTGTATGAGTTTGCTTTTCAATATCGAGCAACATTTTAAGGGACAGAATCCAAGTATCATGGTGAATTGAGTAGGTTCAAAATAGGATTCGCATGTAATAAGCTTGTTATTCAAGATAGAGCACCGTTTTAACGAACTGAAACACTGTTTCTTTGTGAATTCAGTTAGTTCCTAGTAGCCTGCTCTTGTAATATGTGTACTTTTAAAGATTTATAAAAATTTGGTGAGCCGAATCTGAGTAACATGGTGAATTCGGTTTGTTCCCAATAGGCCGCGGTAGTAATAAGTGGACTGTTCGGGATATAGAAAAATTTTCACGAATGGAATCAAAATTTCTAGGCGAATTCAGTGAGTTCCCAATGGGATATGCTTGTATGAGCTTGCTTTTCATTATCGAGCAACATTTTAAGGAACGGAATCCAAGTATCATGGTGAATTGAGTAGGTTCCCAATAGGATCGCATGTAATAAGCTTGTTATTCAAGATAGAGCAACGTTTTAACGAACTGAAACACTGTTTCTTTGTGAATTCAGCTAGTTCCTAGTAGCCTGCTCTTGTAATATGTGTACTTTTAAAGATTTATAAAAATTTGGTGAGCCGAATCTGAGTAACATGGTGAATTCGGTTTGTTCCCAATAGGCCGCAGTAGTAATAAGTGGACTGTTCGGGATATAGAAAAATTTTCACGAATGGAGTCAAAATTTCTAGGCGAATTCAGTGAGTTCCCAATGGGACATGCTTGTATGAGTTTGCCCTTCAATATCGAGCAACATTTTAAGGAACGGAATCCAAGTATCATGGTGAATTGAGTAGGTTCCCAATATGATTCGCATGTAATAAGCTTGTTATTCAAGATAGAGCAACGTTTTAACGAACTGAAACACTGTTTCTTTGTGAATTCAGTTAGTTTCTAGTAGCCTGCTCTTGTAATATGTGTGCTTTTAAAGATTTATAAAAATTTGCTGAGCCGAATCTGAGTAACATGGTGAATTCGGTTAGTTCCCAATAGGCCGCAGTAGTAATAAGTGGACTGTTCGGGATATAGAAAAATTTTCACGAATGGAATCAAAATTTCTAGGCGAATTCAGTGAGTTCCCAATGGGACATGCTTGTATGAGTTTGCTCTTAATATCGAGCAACATTTTAAGGAACGGAATCCAAGTATCATGGAGACTTGAGTAGGTTCCCAATAGGATTCGCATGTAATAAGCTTGTTATTCAAGATAGAGCAACGTTTTAACGAACTGAAACACTGTTTCTTTGTGAATTCAGTTCGTTCCTAGTAGCCTGCTCTTGTAATATGTGTACTTTTAAAGATTTATAAAAATTTGGTGAGCCGAATCTGAGTAACATGGTGAATTCGGTTAGTTCCCAATAGGCCGCAGTAGTAATAAGTGGACTGTTCGGGATATAGAAAAATTTTCACGAATGGAGTCAAAATTTCTAGGCGAATTCAGTGAGTTCCCAATGGGACATGCTTGTATGAGTTTGCTTTTCAAAATCGACCAACATTTTAAGGAACGGAATCCAAGTATCATGGTGAATTGAGTAGGTTCCCAATAGGATTCGCATGTAATAAGCTTGTTATTCAAGATAGAGCAACGTTTTAACGAACTGAAACACTGTTTCTTTGTGAATTCAGTTAGTTCCTAGTAGCCTGCTCTTGTAATATGTGTACTTTTAAAGATTTATAAAAATTTGTTGAGCCGAATCTGAGTAACATGGTGAATTCGGTTTGTTCCCAATAGGCCGCAGTAGTAATAAGTGGACTGTTCGGGATATAGAAAAATTTTCACGAATGGAGTCAAAATTTCTAGGCGAATTCAGTGAGTTCCCAATGGGACATGCTTGTATGAGTTTGCTTTTCAATATCGAGCAACATTTTAAGGAACGGAATCCAAGTATCATGGTGAATTGAGTAGGTGCAAAATAGGATTCGCATGTAATAAGCTTGTTATTCAAGATAGAGCAACGTTTTAACGAACTGAAACACTGTTTCTTTGTGAATTCAGTTAGTTCCTAGTAGCCTGCTCTTGTAATACGTGTACTTTTAAAGATTTATAAAAATTTGGTGAGCCGATTCTGAGTAACATGGTGAATTCGGTTAGTTCCCAATAGGCCGCAGTAGTAATAAGTGGACTGTTCGGGATATAGAAAAATTTTCACGAATGGAATCAAAATTTCTAGGCGAATTCAGTGAGTTCCCAATGGGACATGCTTGTATGAGTTTGCTTTTCATTATCGAGCAACATTTTAAGGAACGGAATCCAAGTATCATGGTGAATTGAGTAGGTTCCCAATAGGATTCGCATGTAATAAGCTTCTTATTCAAGATAGAGCAACGTTTTAACGAACTGAAACACTGTTTCTTTGTGAATTCACTTAGTTCCTAGTAGCCGGCTCTTGTAATATGTGTACTTTTAAAGATTTATAAAAATTTGGTGAGCCGAATCTGAGTAACATGGTGAATTCGGTTTGTTCCCAATAGGCCGCAGTAGTAATAAGTGGACTGTTCGGGATATAGAAAAATTTTCACGAATGGAATCAAAATTTCTAGGCGAATTCAGTGAGTTCCCAATGGGACATGCTTGTATGAGTTTGCTTTTCAATATCGAGCAACATTTTAAGGAACGGAATCCAAGTATCTTGGTGAATTGAGTAGGTGCAAAATAGGATTCGCATGTAATAAGCTTGTTATTCAAGATAGAGCAACGTTTTAACGAACTGAAACACTGTTTCTTTGTGAATTCAGTTAGTTCCTAGTAGCCTGCTCTTGTAATATGTGTACTTTTAAAGATTTATAAAAATTTGGTGAGCCGAATCTGAGTAACATGGTGAATTCGGTTAGTTCCCAATAGGCCGCATTAGTAATAAGTGGACTGTTCGGGATATAGAAAAATTTTCACGAATGGAATCAAAATTTCTAGGCGAATTCAGTGAGTTCCCAATGGGACATGCTTGTATGAGTTTGCTCTTCACTATCGAGCAACATTTTAAGGAACGGAATCCAAGTATCATGGTGAATTGAGTAGGTTCCCAATAGGATTCGCATGTAATAAGCTTGTTATTCAAGATAGAGCAACGTTTTAACGAACTGAAACACTGTTTCTTTGTGAATTCAGTTAGTTCCTAGTAGCCTACTCTTGTAATATGTGTACTTTTAAAGATTTATAAAAATTTGGTGAGCCGATTCTGAGTAACATGGTGAATTCGGTTAGTTCCAAATAGGCCACAGTAGTAATAAGTGGACTGTTCGGGATATAGAAAAAATTTCACGAATGGAATCAAAATTTCTAGGCGAATTCAGTGAGTTCCCAATGGGACATGCTTGTATGAGTTTGCTTTTCAATATCGAGCAACATTTTAAGGAACGGAATCCAAGTATCATGGTGAATTGAGTAGGTTCAAAATAGGATTCGCATGTAATAAGCTTGTTATTCAAGATAGAGCAACGTTTTAACGAACTGAAACACTGTTTCTTTGTGAATTCACTTAGTTCCTAGTAGCCTGCTCTTGTAATATGTGTACTTTTAAAGATTTATAAAAATTTGGTGAGCCGAATCTGAGTAACATGGTGAATTCGGTTAGTTCGCAATAGGCCGCAGTAGTAATAAGTGGACTGTTCGGGATATAGAAAAATTTTCACGAATGGAATCAAAATTTCTAGGCGAATTCAGTGAGTTCCCAATGGGACATGCTTGTCTGAGTTTGCTTTTCAATATCGAGCAACATTTTAAGGAACGGAATCCAAGTATCATGGTGAATTGAGTAGGTTCCCAATAGGATTCGCATGTAATAAGCTTGTTATTCAAGATAGAGCAACGTTTTAACGAACTGAAACACTGTTTCTTTGTGAATTCAGTTAGTTCCTAGTAGCCTGCTCTTGTAATATGTGTACTTTTAAAGATTTATAAAAATTTGGTGAGCCGAATCTGAGTAACATGGTGAATTCGGTTAGTTCCCAATAGGCCGCAGTAGTTATAAGTGGACTGTTCGGGATATAGAAAAATTTTCACGAATGGAATCAAAATTTCTAGGCGAATTCAGTGAGTTCCCAATGGGACATGCTTGTATGAGTTTGCTCTTCACTATCGAGCAACATTTTAAGGAACGGAATCCAAGTATCATGGTGAATTGAGTAGGTTCCCAATAGGATTCGCATGTAATAAGCTTGTTATTCAAGATAGAGCAACGATTTAACGAACTGAAACACTGTTTCTTTGTGAATTCAGTTAGTTCATAGTAGCCTGCTCTTGTAATATGTGTACTTTTAAAGATTTATAAAAATTTGGTGAGCCGAATCTGAGTAACATGGTGAATTCGGTTAGTTCCCAATAGGCCGCAGTAGTTATAAGTGGACTGTTCGGGATATAGAAAAATTTTAACGAATGGAATCAAAATTTCTAGGCGAATTCAGCGAGTTCCCAATGGGACATGCTTGTATGAGTTTGCTCTTCACTATCGAGCAACATTTTAAGGAACGGAATCCAAGTATCATGGTGAATTGAGTAGGTTCCCAATAGGATTCGCATGTAATAAGCTTTTTATTCAAGATAGAGCAACGTTTTAACGAACTGAAACACTGTTTCTTTGTGAATTCAGTTAGTTCCTAGTAGCCTGCTCTTGTAATATGTGTACTTTTAAAGATTTATAAAAATTTGGTGAGCCGAATCTGAGTAAATGGTGAATTCGGTTAGTTCCCAATAGGCCGCAGTAGTAATAAGTGGACTGTTCGGGATATAGAAAAATTTTCACGAATGGAATCAAAATTTCTAGGCGAATTCAGTGAGTTCCCAATGGGACATGCTTGTATGAGTTTGCTCTTCACTATCAAGCAACATTTTAAGGAACGTAATCCAACTATCATGGTGAATTGAGTAGGTTCCCAATAGGATTCGCATGTAATAAGCTTGTTATTCAAGATAGAGCAACGTTTTAACGAACTGAAACACTGTTTCTTTGTGAATTCACTTAGTTCCTAGTAGCCTGCTCTTGTAATATGTGTACTTTTAAAGATTTATAAAAATTTGGTGAGCCGAATCTGAGTAACATGGTGAATTCGGTTAGTTCCAAATAGGCAGCAGTAGTAATAAGTGGACTGTTCGGGATATAGAAAAATTTTCACGAATGGAATCAAAATTTCTAGGCGAATTCAGTGAGTTCCCAATGGGACATGCTTGTATGAGTTTGCTTTTCAATATCGAGCAACATTTTAAGGAACGGAATCCAAGTATCATGGTGAATTGAGTAGGTTCAAAACAGGATTCGCATGTAATAAGCTTGTTATTCAAGATAGAGCAACGTTTTAACGAACTGAAACACTGTTTCTTTGTGAATTCAGTTAGTTCCTAGTAGCCTACTCTTGTAATATGTGTACTTTTAAAGATTTATAAAAATTTGGTGAGCCGATTCTGAGTAACATGGTGAATTCGGTTAGTTCCAAATAGGCCACAGTAGTAATAAGTGGACTGTTCGGGATATAGAAAAAATTTCACGAATGGAATCAAAATTTCTAGGCGAATTCAGTGAGTTCCCAATGGGACATGCTTGTATGAGTTTGCTTTTCAATATCGAGCAACATTTTAAGGAACGGAATCCAAGTATCATGGTGAATTGAGTAGGTTCAAAATAGGATTCGCATGTAATAAGCTTGTTATTCAAGATAGAGCAACGTTTTAACGAACTGAAACACTGTTTCTTTGTGAATTCACTTAGTTCCTAGTAGCCTGCTCTTGTAATATGTGTACTTTTAAAGATTTATAAAAATTTGGTGAGCCGAATCTGAGTAACATGGTGAAGTCGGTTAGTTCCCAATAGGCCGCAGTAGTTATAAGTGGACTGTTCGGGATATAGAAAAATTTTCACGAATGGAATCAAAATTTCTAGGCGAATTCAGTGAGTTCCCAATGGGACATGCTTGTCTGAGTTTGCTTTTCAATATCGAGCAACATTTTAAGGAACGGAATCCAAGTATCATGGTGAATTGAGTAGGTTCCCAATAGGATTCGCATGTAATAAGCTTGTTATTCAAGATAGAGCAACGTTTTAACGAACTGAAACACTGTTTCTTTGTGAATTCAGTTAGTTCCTAGTAGCCTGCTCTTGTAATATGTGTACTTTTAAAGATTTATAAAAATTTGGTGAGCCGAATCTGAGTAACATGGTGAATTCGGTTAGTTCCCAATAGGCCGCAGTAGTTATAAGTGGACTGTTCGGGATATAGAAAAATTTTCACGAATGGAATCAAAATTTCTAGGCGAATTCAGTGAGTTCCCAATGGGACATGCTTGTATGAGTTTGCTCTTCACTATCGAGCAACATTTTAAGGAACGGAATCCAAGTATCATGGTGAATTGAGTAGGTTCCCAATAGGATTCGCATGTAATAAGCTTGTTATTCAAGATAGAGCAACGTTTTAACGAACTGAAACACTGTTTCTTTGTGAATTCAGTTAGTTCCTAGTAGCCTGCTCTTGTAATATGTGTACTTTTAAAGATTTATAAAAATTTGGTGAGCCGAATCTGAGTAACATGGTGAATTCGGTTAGTTCCCAATAGGCCGCAGTAGTTATAAGTGGACTGTTCGGGATATAGAAAAATTTTCACGAATGGAATCAAAATTTCTAGGCGAATTCAGCGAGTTCCCAATGGGACATGCTTGTATGAGTTTGCTCTTCACTATCGAGCAACATTTTAAGGAACGGAATCCAAGTATCATGGTGAATTGAGTAGGTTCCCAATAGGATTCGCATGTAATAGGCTTTTTATTCAAGATAGAGCAACGTTTTAACGAACTGAAACACTGTTTCTTTGTGAATTCAGTTAGTTCCTAGTAGCCTGCTCTTGTAATATGTGTACTTTTAAAGATTTATAAAAATTTGGTGAGCCGAATCTGAGTAACATGGTGAATTCGGTTAGTTCCCAATAGGCCGCAGTAGTAATAAGTGGACTGTTCGGGATATAGAAAAATTTTCACGAATGGAATCAAAATTTCTAGGCGAATTCAGTGAGTTCCCAATGGGACATGCTTGTATGAGTTTGCTCTTCACTATCGAGCAACATTTTAAGGAACGTAATCCAACTATCATGGTGAATTGAGTAGGTTCCCAATAGGATTCGCATGTAATAAGCTTGTTATTCAAGATAGAGCAACGTTTTAACGAACTGAAACACTGTTTCTTTGTGAATTCACTTAGTTCCTAGTAGCCTGCTCTTGTAATATGTGTACTTTTAAAGATTTATAAAAATTTGGTGAGCCGAATCTGAGTAACATGGTGAATTCGGTTAGTTCCAAATAGGCCGCAGTAGTAATAAGTGGACTGTTTGGGATATAGAAAAATTTTCACGAATGGAATCAAAATTTCTAGGCGAATTCAGTGAGTTCCCAATGGGACATGCTTGTATGAGTTTGCTTTTCAATATCGAGCAACATTTTAAGGAACGGAATCCAAGTATCATGATGAATTGAGTAGGTTCAAAATATTTTCGCATGTAATAAGCTTGTTATTCAAGATAGAGCAACGTTTTAACGAACTGAAACACTGTTTCTTTGTGAATTCAGTTAGTTCCTAGTAGCCTGCTCTTGTAATATGTGTACTTTTAAAGATTTATAAAAATTTGGTGAGCCGAATCTGAGTAACATGGTGAAGTCGCTTAGTTCCCAATAGGCTGCAGTAGTAATAAGTGGACTGTCGGGATATAGAAAAATTTTCACGAATGGAATCAAAATTTCTAGGCGAATTCAGTGAGTTCCCAATGGGACATGCTTGTATGAGTTTGCTTTTCAATATCGAGCAACATTTTAAGGAACGGAATCCAAGTATCATGGTGAATTGAGTAGGTTCCCAATAGGATTCGCATGTAATAAGCTTGTTATTCAAGATAGAGCAACGTTTTAACGAACTGAAACACTGTTTCTTTGTGAATTCAGTTAGTTCCTAGTAGCCTGCTCTTGTAATATGTGTACTTTTAAAGATTTATAAAAATTTGGTGAGCCGAATCTGAGTAACATGGTGAATTCGGTTAGTTCCCAATAGGCCGCAGTAGTAATAAGTGGACTGTTCGGGTTATAGAAAAATTTTCACGAATGGAATCAAAATTTCTAGGCGAATTCAGTGAGTTCCCAATGGGACATGCTTGTATGAGTTTGCTTTTCAATATCGAGCAACATTTTAAGGAACGG
The DNA here is from genome assembly GCF_021556685.1 of Rattus norvegicus. Taxonomy (NCBI): domain Eukaryota; kingdom Metazoa; phylum Chordata; class Mammalia; order Rodentia; family Muridae; genus Rattus; species Rattus norvegicus. The sequence continues at coordinate 10,910,281 of NC_141544.1, forward strand.
AATCCAAGTATCTTGGTGAATTGAGTAGGTGCAAAATAGGATTCGCATGTAATAAGCTTGTTATTCAAGATAGAGCAACGTTTTAACGAACTGAAACACTGTTTCTTTGTGAATTCAGTTAGTTCCTAGTAGCCTGCTCTTGTAATATGTGTACTTTTAAAGATTTATAAAAATTTGGTGAGCCGAATCTGAGTAACATGGTGAAGTCGGTTAGTTCCCAATAGGCCGCAGTAGTAATAAGTGGACTGTTCGGGATATAGAAAAATTTTCACGAATGGAATCAAAATTTCTAGGCGAATTCAGGGAGTTCCCAATGGGACATGCTTGTATGAGTTTGCTTTTCAATATCGAGCAACATTTTAAGGAACGGAATCCAAGTATCTTGGTGAATTGAGTAGGTGCAAAATAGGATTCGCATGTAATAAGCTTGTTATTCAAGATAGAGCAACGTTTTAACGAACTGAAACACTGTTTCTTTGTGAATTCAGTTAGTTCCTAGTAGCCTGCTCTTGTAATATGTGTACTTTTAAAGATTTATAAAAATTTGGTGAGCCGAATCTGAGTAACATGGTGAATTCGGTTAGTTCCCAATAGGCCGCAGTAGTTATAAGTGGACTGTTCGGGATATAGAAAAATTTTCACGAATGGAATCAAAATTTCTAGGCGAATTCAGTGAGTTCCCAATGGGACATGCTTGTATGAGTTTGCTCTTCACTATCGAGCAACATTTTAAGGAACGGAATCCAAGTATCATGGTGAATTGAGTAGGTTCCCAATAGGATTCGCATGTAATAAGCTTGTTATTCAAGATAGAGCAACGTTTTAACGAACTGAAACACTGTTTCTTTGTGAATTCAGTTAGTTCCTAGTAGCCTGCTCTTGTAATATGTGTACTTTTAAAGATTTATAAAAATTTGGTGAGCCGAATCTGAGTAACATGGTGAATTCGGTTAGTTCCCAATAGGCCGCAGTAGTTATAAGTGGACTGTTCGGGATATAGAAAAATTTTCACGAATGGAATCAAAATTTCTAGGCGAATTCAGCGAGTTCCCAATGGGACATGCTTGTATGAGTTTGCTCTTCACTATCGAGCAACATTTTAAGGAACGGAATCCAAGTATCATGGTGAATTGAGTAGGTTCCCAATAGGATTCGCATGTAATAGGCTTTTTATTCAAGATAGAGCAACGTTTTAACGAACTGAAACACTGTTTCTTTGTGAATTCAGTTAGTTCCTAGTAGCCTGCTCTTGTAATATGTGTACTTTTAAAGATTTATAAAAATTTGGTGAGCCGAATCTGAGTAACATGGTGAATTCGGTTAGTTCCCAATAGGCCGCAGTAGTAATAAGTGGACTGTTCGGGATATAGAAAAATTTTCACGAATGGAATCAAAATTTCTAGGCGAATTCAGTGAGTTCCCAATGGGACATGCTTGTATGAGTTTGCTCTTCACTATCGAGCAACATTTTAAGGAACGTAATCCAACTATCATGGTGAATTGAGTAGGTTCCCAATAAGATTCGCATGTAATAAGCTTGTTATTCAAGATAGAGCAACGTTTTAACGAACTGAAACACTGTTTCTTTGTGAATTCACTTAGTTCCTAGTAGCCTGCTCTTGTAATATGTGTACTTTTAAAGATTTATAAAAATTTGGTGAGCCGAATCTGAGTAACATGGTGAATTCGGTTAGTTCCAAATAGGCCGCAGTAGTAATAAGTGGACTGTTTGGGATATAGAAAAATTTTCACGAATGGAATCAAAATTTCTAGGCGAATTCAGTGAGTTCCCAATGGGACATGCTTGTATGAGTTTGCTTTTCAATATCGAGCAACATTTTAAGGAACGGAATCCAAGTATCATGATGAATTGAGTAGGTTCAAAATATTTTCGCATGTAATAAGCTTGTTATTCAAGATAGAGCAACGTTTTAACGAACTGAAACACTGTTTCTTTGTGAATTCAGTTAGTTCCTAGTAGCCTGCTCTTGTAATATGTGTACTTTTAAAGATTTATAAAAATTTGGTGAGCCGAATCTGAGTAACATGGTGAAGTCGCTTAGTTCCCAATAGGCTGCAGTAGTAATAAGTGGACTGTTCGGGATATAGAAAAATTTTCACGAATGGAATCAAAATTTCTAGGCGAATTCAGTGAGTTCCCAATGGGACATGCTTGTATGAGTTTGCTTTTCAATATCGAGCAACATTTTAAGGAATGGAATCCAAGTATCATGGTGAATTGAGTAGGTTCCCAATAGGATTCGCATGTAATAAGCTTGTTATTCAAGATAGAGCAACGTTTTAACGAACTGAAACACTGTTTCTTTGTGAATTCAGTTAGTTCCTAGTAGCCTGCTCTTGTAATATGTGTACTTTTAAAGATTTATAAAAATTTGGTGAGCCGAATCTGAGTAACATGGTGAATTCGGTTAGTTCCCAATAGGCCGCAGTAGTAATAAGTGGACTGTTCGGGTTATAGAAAAATTTTCACGAATGGAATCAAAATTTCTAGGCGAATTCAGTGAGTTCCCAATGGGACATGCTTGTATGAGTTTGCTTTTCAATATCGAGCAACATTTTAAGGAACGGAATCCAAGTATCTTGGTGAATTGAGTAGGTGCAAAATAGGATTCGCATGTAATAAGCTTGTTATTCAAGATAGAGCAACGTTTTAACGAACTGAAACACTGTTTCTTTGTGAATTCAGTTAGTTCCTAGTAGCCTGCTCTTGTAATATGTGTACTTTTAAAGATTTATAAAAATTTGGTGAGCCGAATCTGAGTAACATGGTGAATTCGGTTTGTTCCCAATAGGCCGCAGTAGTAATAAGTGGACTGTTCGGGATATAGAAAAATTTTCACGAATGGAGTCAAAATTTCTAGGCGAATTCAGTTAGTTCCCAATGGGACATGCTTGTATGAGTTTGCTTTTCAATATCGAGCAACATTTTAAGGAACGGAATCCAAGTATCATGGTGAATAGAGTAGGTGCAAAATAGGATTCGCATGTAATAAGCTTGTTATTCAAGATAGAGCAACGTTTTAACGAACTGAAACACTGTTTCTTTGTGAATTCACTTAGTTCCTAGTAGCCTGCTCTTGTAATATGTGTACTTTTAAAGATTTTTAAAAATTTGGTGAGCCGAATCTGAGTAACATGGTGAAGTCGGTTAGTTCCCAATAGGCCGCAGTAGTAATAAGTGGACTGTTCAGGATATAGAAAAATTTTCACGAATGGAATCAAAATTTCTAGGCGAATTCAGTGAGTTCCCAATGGGACATGCTTGTATTAGTTTGCTTTTCAATATCGAGCAACATTTTAAGGAACGGAAACCAAGTATCATGGTTAATTGAGTAGGTGCAAAATAGGATTCGCATGTAATAAGCTTGTTATTCAAGATAGAGCAACGTTTTAACGAACTGAAACACTGTTTCTTTGTGAATTCAGTTAGTTCCTAGTAGCCTGCTCTTGTAATATGTGTACTTTTAAAGATTTATAAAAATTTGGTGAGCCGAATCTGAGTAACATGGTGAATTCGATTAGTTCCCAATAGGCCGCAGTAGTTATAAGTGGACTGTTCGGGATATAAAAAATTTTCACGAATGGAATCAAAATTTCTAGGCAAATTCAGTGAGTTCCCAATGGGACATGCTTGTATGAGTTTGCTTTTCAATATCGAGCAACATTTTAAGGGACAGAATCCAAGTATCATGGTGAATTGAGTAGGTTCAAAATAGGATTCGCATGTAATAAGCTTGTTATTCAAGATAGAGCACCGTTTTAACGAACTGAAACACTGTTTCTTTGTGAATTCAGTTAGTTCCTAGTAGCCTGCTCTTGTAATATGTGTACTTTTAAAGATTTATAAAAATTTGGTGAGCCGAATCTGAGTAACATGGTGAATTCGGTTTGTTCCCAATAGGCCGCGGTAGTAATAAGTGGACTGTTCGGGATATAGAAAAATTTTCACGAATGGAATCAAAATTTCTAGGCGAATTCAGTGAGTTCCCAATGGGATATGCTTGTATGAGCTTGCTTTTCATTATCGAGCAACATTTTAAGGAACGGAATCCAAGTATCATGGTGAATTGAGTAGGTTCCCAATAGGATCGCATGTAATAAGCTTGTTATTCAAGATAGAGCAACGTTTTAACGAACTGAAACACTGTTTCTTTGTGAATTCAGCTAGTTCCTAGTAGCCTGCTCTTGTAATATGTGTACTTTTAAAGATTTATAAAAATTTGGTGAGCCGAATCTGAGTAACATGGTGAATTCGGTTTGTTCCCAATAGGCCGCAGTAGTAATAAGTGGACTGTTCGGGATATAGAAAAATTTTCACGAATGGAGTCAAAATTTCTAGGCGAATTCAGTGAGTTCCCAATGGGACATGCTTGTATGAGTTTGCCCTTCAATATCGAGCAACATTTTAAGGAACGGAATCCAAGTATCATGGTGAATTGAGTAGGTTCCCAATATGATTCGCATGTAATAAGCTTGTTATTCAAGATAGAGCAACGTTTTAACGAACTGAAACACTGTTTCTTTGTGAATTCAGTTAGTTTCTAGTAGCCTGCTCTTGTAATATGTGTGCTTTTAAAGATTTATAAAAATTTGCTGAGCCGAATCTGAGTAACATGGTGAATTCGGTTAGTTCCCAATAGGCCGCAGTAGTAATAAGTGGACTGTTCGGGATATAGAAAAATTTTCACGAATGGAATCAAAATTTCTAGGCGAATTCAGTGAGTTCCCAATGGGACATGCCTGTATGAGTTTGCTCTTAATATCGAGCAACATTTTAAGGAACGGAATCCAAGTATCATGGAGACTTGAGTAGGTTCCCAATAGGATTCGCATGTAATAAGCTTGTTATTCAAGATAGAGCAACGTTTTAACGAACTGAAACACTGTTTCTTTGTGAATTCAGTTCGTTCCTAGTAGCCTGCTCTTGTAATATGTGTACTTTTAAAGATTTATAAAAATTTGGTGAGCCGAATCTGAGTAACATGGTGAATTCGGTTAGTTCCCAATAGGCCGCAGTAGTAATAAGTGGACTGTTCGGGATATAGAAAAATTTTCACGAATGGAGTCAAAATTTCTAGGCGAATTCAGTGAGTTCCCAATGGGACATGCTTGTATGAGTTTGCTTTTCAAAATCGACCAACATTTTAAGGAACGGAATCCAAGTATCATGGTGAATTGAGTAGGTTCCCAATAGGATTCGCATGTAATAAGCTTGTTATTCAAGATAGAGCAACGTTTTAACGAACTGAAACACTGTTTCTTTGTGAATTCAGTTAGTTCCTAGCAGCCTGCTCTTGTAATATGTGTACTTTTAAAGATTTATAAAAATTTGTTGAGCCGAATCTGAGTAACATGGTGAATTCGGTTTGTTCCCAATAGGCCGCAGTAGTAATAAGTGGACTGTTCGGGATATAGAAAAATTTTCACGAATGGAGTCAAAATTTCTAGGCGAATTCAGTGAGTTCCCAATGGGACATGCTTGTATGAGTTTGCTTTTCAATATCGAGCAACATTTTAAGGAACGGAATCCAAGTATCATGGTGAATTGAGTAGGTGCAAAATAGGATTCGCATGTAATAAGCTTGTTATTCAAGATAGAGCAACGTTTTAACGAACTGAAACACTGTTTCTTTGTGAATTCAGTTAGTTCCTAGTAGCCTGCTCTTGTAATACGTGTACTTTTAAAGATTTATAAAAATTTGGTGAGCCGATTCTGAGTAACATGGTGAATTCGGTTAGTTCCCAATAGGCCGCAGTAGTAATAAGTGGACTGTTCGGGATATAGAAAAATTTTCACGAATGGAATCAAAATTTCTAGGCGAATTCAGTGAGTTCCCAATGGGACATGCTTGTATGAGTTTGCTTTTCATTATCGAGCAACATTTTAAGGAACGGAATCCAAGTATCATGGTGAATTGAGTAGGTTCCCAATAGGATTCGCATGTAATAAGCTTCTTATTCAAGATAGAGCAACGTTTTAACGAACTGAAACACTGTTTCTTTGTGAATTCACTTAGTTCCTAGTAGCCGGCTCTTGTAATATGTGTACTTTTAAAGATTTATAAAAATTTGGTGAGCCGAATCTGAGTAACATGGTGAATTCGGTTTGTTCCCAATAGGCCGCAGTAGTAATAAGTGGACTGTTCGGGATATAGAAAAATTTTCACGAATGGAATCAAAATTTCTAGGCGAATTCAGTGAGTTCCCAATGGGACATGCTTGTATGAGTTTGCTTTTCAATATCGAGCAACATTTTAAGGAACGGAATCCAAGTATCTTGGTGAATTGAGTAGGTGCAAAATAGGATTCGCATGTAATAAGCTTGTTATTCAAGATAGAGCAACGTTTTAACGAACTGAAACACTGTTTCTTTGTGAATTCAGTTAGTTCCTAGTAGCCTGCTCTTGTAATATGTGTACTTTTAAAGATTTATAAAAATTTGGTGAGCCGAATCTGAGTAACATGGTGAATTCGGTTAGTTCCCATTAGGCCGCATTAGTAATAAGTGGACTGTTCGGGATATAGAAAAATTTTCACGAATGGAATCAAAATTTCTAGGCGAATTCAGTGAGTTCCCAATGGGACATGCTTGTATGAGTTTGCTCTTCACTATCGAGCAACATTTTAAGGAACGGAATCCAAGTATCATGGTGAATTGAGTAGGTTCCCAATAGGATTCGCATGTAATAAGCTTGTTATTCAAGATAGAGCAACGTTTTAACGAACTGAAACACTGTTTCTTTGTGAATTCAGTTAGTTCCTAGTAGCCTACTCTTGTAATATGTGTACTTTTAAAGATTTATAAAAATTTGGTGAGCCGATTCTGAGTAACATGGTGAATTCGGTTAGTTCCAAATAGGCCACAGTAGTAATAAGTGGACTGTTCGGGATATAGAAAAAATTTCACGAATGGAATCAAAATTTCTAGGCGAATTCAGTGAGTTCCCAATGGGACATGCTTGTATGAGTTTGCTTTTCAATATCGGGCAACATTTTAAGGAACGGAATCCAAGTATCATGGTGAATTGAGTAGGTTCAAAATAGGATTCGCATGTAATAAGCTTGTTATTCAAGATAGAGCAACGTTTTAACGAACTGAAACACTGTTTCTTTGTGAATTCACTTAATTCCTAGTAGCCTGCTCTTGTAATATGTGTACTTTTAAAGATTTATAAAAATTTGGTGAGCCGAATCTGAGTAACATGGTGAAGTCGGTTAGTTCCCAATAGGCCGCAGTAGTAATAAGTGGACTGTTCGGGATATAGAAAAATTTTCACGAATGGAATCAAAATTTCTAGGCGAATTCAGTGAGTTCCCAATGGGACATGCTTGTCTGAGTTTGCTTTTCAATATCGAGCAACATTTTAAGGAACGGAATCCAAGTATCATGGTGAATTGAGTAGGTTCCCAATAGGATTCGCATGTAATAAGCTTGTTATTCAAGATAGAGCAACGTTTTAACGAACTGAAACACTGTTTCTTTGTGAATTCAGTTAGTTCCTAGTAGCCTGCTCTTGTAATATGTGTACTTTTAAAGATTTATAAAAATTTGGTGAGCCGAATCTGAGTAACATGGTGAATTCGGTTAGTTCCCAATAGGCCGCAGTAGTTATAAGTGGACTGTTCGGGATATAGAAAAATTTTCACGAATGGAATCAAAATTTCTAGGCGAATTCAGTGATTCCCAATGGGACATGCTTGTATGAGTTTGCTCTTCACTATCGAGCAACATTTTAAGGAACGGAATCCAAGTATCATGGTGAATTGAGTAGGTTCCCAATAGGATTCGCATGTAATAAGCTTGTTATTCAAGATAGAGCAACGATTTAACGAACTGAAACACTGTTTCTTTGTGAATTCAGTTAGTTCCTAGTAGCCTGCTCTTGTAATATGTGTACTTTTAAAGATTTATAAAAATTTGGTGAGCCGAATCTGAGTAACATGGTGAATTCGGTTAGTTCCCAATAGGCCGCAGTAGTTATAAGTGGACTGTTCGGGATATAGAAAAATTTTAACGAATGGAATCAAAATTTCTAGGCGAATTCAGCGAGTTCCCAATGGGACATGCTTGTATGAGTTTGCTCTTCACTATCGAGCAACATTTTAAGGAACGGAATCCAAGTATCATGGTGAATTGAGTAGGTTCCCAATAGGATTCGCATGTAATAAGCTTTTTATTCAAGATAGAGCAACGTTTTAACGAACTGAAACACTGTTTCTTTGTGAATTCAGTTAGTTCCTAGTAGCCTGCTCTTGTAATATGTGTACTTTTAAAGATTTATAAAAATTTGGTGAGCCGAATCTGAGTAACATGGTGAATTCGGTTAGTTCCCAATAGGCCGCAGTAGTAATAAGTGGACTGTTCGGGATATAGAAAAATTTTCACGAATGGAATCAAAATTTCTAGGCGAATTCAGTGAGTTCCCAATGGGACATGCTTGTATGAGTTTGCTCTTCACTATCAAGCAACATTTTAAGGAACGTAATCCAACTATCATGGTGAATTGAGTAGGTTCCCAATAGGATTCGCATGTAATAAGCTTGTTATTCAAGATAGAGCAACGTTTTAACGAACTGAAACACTGTTTCTTTGTGAATTCACTTAGTTCCTAGTAGCCTGCTCTTGTAATATGTGTACTTTTAAAGATTTATAAAAATTTGGTGAGCCGAATCTGAGTAACATGGTGAATTCGGTTAGTTCCAAATAGGCAGCAGTAGTAATAAGTGGACTGTTCGGGATATAGAAAAATTTTCACGAATGGAATCAAAATTTCTAGGCGAATTCAGTGAGTTCCCAATGGGACATGCTTGTATGAGTTTGCTTTTCAATATCGAGCAACATTTTAAGGAACGGAATCCAAGTATCATGGTGAATTGAGTAGGTTCAAAACAGGATTCGCATGTAATAAGCTTGTTATTCAAGATAGAGCAACGTTTTAACGAACTGAAACACTGTTTCTTTGTGAATTCAGTTAGTTCCTAGTAGCCTACTCTTGTAATATGTGTACTTTTAAAGATTTATAAAAATTTGGTGAGCCGATTCTGAGTAACATGGTGAATTCGGTTAGTTCCAAATAGGCCACAGTAGTAATAAGTGGACTGTTCGGGATATAGAAAAAATTTCACGAATGGAATCAAAATTTCTAGGCGAATTCAGTGAGTTCCCAATGGGACATGCTTGTATGAGTTTGCTTTTCAATATCGAGCAACATTTTAAGGAACGGAATCCAAGTATCATGGTGAATTGAGTAGGTTCAAAATAGGATTCGCATGTAATAAGCTTGTTATTCAAGATAGAGCAACGTTTTAACGAACTGAAACACTGTTTCTTTGTGAATTCACTTAGTTCCTAGTAGCCTGCTCTTGTAATATGTGTACTTTTAAAGATTTATAAAAATTTGGTGAGCCGAATCTGAGTAACATGGTGAAGTCGGTTAGTTCCCAATAGGCCGCAGTAGTTATAAGTGGACTGTTCGGGATATAGAAAAATTTTCACGAATGGAATCAAAATTTCTAGGCGAATTCAGTGAGTTCCCAATGGGACATGCTTGTCTGAGTTTGCTTTTCAATATCGAGCAACATTTTAAGGAACGGAATCCAAGTATCATGGTGAATTGAGTAGGTTCCCAATAGGATTCGCATGTAATAAGCTTGTTATTCAAGATAGAGCAACGTTTTAACGAACTGAAACACTGTTTCTTTGTGAATTCAGTTAGTTCCTAGTAGCCTGCTCTTGTAATATGTGTACTTTTAAAGATTTATAAAAATTTGGTGAGCCGAATCTGAGTAACATGGTGAATTCGGTTAGTTCCCAATAGGCCGCAGTAGTTATAAGTGGACTGTTCGGGATATAGAAAAATTTTCACGAATGGAATCAAAATTTCTAGGCGAATTCAGTGAGTTCCCAATGGGTCATGCTTGTATGAGTTTGCTCTTCACTATCGAGCAACATTTTAAGGAACGGAATCCAAGTATCATGGTGAATTGAGTTGGTTCCCAATAGGATTCGCATGTAATAAGCTTGTTATTCAAGATAGAGCAACGTTTTAACGAACTGAAACACTGTTTCTTTGTGAATTCAGTTAGTTCCTAGTAGCCTGCTCTTGTAATATGTGTACTTTTAAAGATTTATAAAAATTTGGTGAGCCGAATCTGAGTAACATGGTGAATTCGGTTAGTTCCCAATAGGCCGCAGTAGTTATAAGTGGACTGTTCGGGATATAGAAAAATTTTCACGAATGGAATCAAAATTTCTAGGCGAATTCAGCGAGTTCCCAATGGGACATGCTTGTATGAGTTTGCTCTTCACTATCGAGCAACATTTTAAGGAACGGAATCCAAGTATCATGGTGAATTGAGTAGGTTCCCAATAGGATTCGCATGTAATAAGCTTGTTATTCAAGATAGAGCAACGTTTTAACGAACTGAAACACTGTTTCTTTGTGAATTCAGTTAGTTCCTAGTAGCCTGCTCTTGTAATATGTGTACTTTTAAAGATTTATAAAAATTTGGTGAGCCGAATCTGAGTAACATGGTGAATTCGGTTAGTTCCAAATAGGCCGCAGTAGTAATAAGTGGACTGTTTGGGATATAGAAAAATTTTCACGAATGGAATCAAAATTTCTAGGCGAATTCAGTGAGTTCCCAATGGGACATGCTTGTATGAGTTTGCTTTTCAATATCGAGCAACATTTTAAGGAACGGAATCCAAGTATCATGATGAATTGAGTAGGTTCAAAATATTTTCGCATGTAATAAGCTTGTTATTCAAGATAGAGCAACGTTTTAACGAACTGAAACACTGTTTCTTTGTGAATTCAGTTAGTTCCTAGTAGCCTGCTCTTGTAATATGTGTACTTTTAAAGATTTATAAAAATTTGGTGAGCCGAATCTGAGTAACATGGTGAAGTCGCTTAGTTCCCAATAGGCTGCAGTAGTAATAAGTGGACTGTTCGGGATATAGAAAAATTTTCACGAATGGAATCAAAATTTCTAGGCGAATTCAGTGAGTTCCCAATGGGACATGCTTGTATGAGTTTGCTTTTCAATATCGAGCAACATTTTAAGGAACGGAATCCAAGTATCATGGTGAATTGAGTAGGTTCCCAATAGGATTCGCATGTAATAAGCTTGTTATTCAAGATAGAGCAACGTTTTAACGAACTGAAACACTGTTTCTTTGTGAATTCAGTTAGTTCCTAGTAGCCTGCTCTTGTAATATGTGTACTTTTAAAGATTTATAAAAATTTGGTGAGCCGAATCTGAGTAACATGGTGAATTCGGTTAGTTCCCAATAGGCCGCAGTAGTAATAAGTGGACTGTTCGGGATATAGAAAAATTTTCACGAATGGAATCAAAATTTCTAGGCGAATTCAGTGAGTTCCCAATGGGACATGCTTGTATGAGTTTGCTTTTCAATATCGAGCAACATTTTAAGGAACGGAATCCAAGTATCTTGGTGAATTGAGTAGGTGCAAAATAGGATTCGCATGTAATAAGCTTGTTATTCAAGATAGAGCAACGTTTTAACGAACTGAAACACTGTTTCTTTGTGAATTCAGTTAGTTCCTAGTAGCCTGCTCTTGTAATATGTGTACTTTTAAAGATTTATAAAAATTTGGTGAGCCGAATCTGAGTAACATGGTGAAGTCGGTTAGTTCCCAATAGGCCGCAGTAGTAATAAGTGGACTGTTCGGGATATAGAAAAATTTTCACGAATGGAATCAAAATTTCTAGGCGAATTCAGTGAGTTCCCAATGGGACATGCTTGTATGAGTTTGCTTTTCAATATCGAGCAACATTTTAAGGAACGGAATCCAAGTATCATGGTGAATTGAGTAGGTGCAAAATAGGATTCGCATGTAATAAGCTTGTTATTCAAGATAGAGCAACGTTTTAACGAACTGAAACACTGTTTCTTTGTGAATTCAGTTAGTTCCTAGTAGCCTGCTCTTGTAATATGTGTACTTTTAAAGATTTATAAAAATTTGGTGAGCCGAATCTGAGTAACATGGTGAATTCGGTTTGTTCCCAATAGGCCGCAGTAGTAATAAGTGGACTGTTCGGGATATAGAAAAATTTTCACGAATGGAATCAAAATTTCTAGGCGAATTCAGTGAGTTCCCAATGGGACATGCTTGTATGAGTTTGCTTTTCAATATCGAGCAACATTTTAAGGAACGGAATCCAAGTATCTTGGTGAATTGAGTAGGTGCAAAATAGGATTCGCATGTAATAAGCTTGTTATTCAAGATAGAGCAACGTTTTAACGAACTGAAACACTGTTTCTTTGTGAATTCAGTTAGTTCCTAGTAGCCTGCTCTTGTAATATGTGTACTTTTAAAGATTTATAAAAATTTGGTGAGCCGAATCTGAGTAACATGGTGAATTCGGTTAGTTCCCAATAGGCCGCAGTAGTAATAAGTGGACTGTTCGGGTTATAGAAAAATTTTCACGAATGGAATCAAAATTTCTAGGCGAATTCCGTGAGTTCCCAATGGGACATGCTGGTATGAGTTTGCTTTTCATTATCGAGCAACATTTTAAGGAACGGAATCCAAGTATCATGGTGAATTGAGTAGGTTCCCAATAGGATTCGCATGTAATAAGCATGTTATTCAAGATAGAGCAACGTTTTAACGAACTGAAACACTGTTTCTTTGTGAATTCACTTAGTTCCTAGTAGCCGGCTCTTGTAATATGTGTACTTTTAAAGATTTATAAAAATTTGGTGAGCCGAATCTGAGTAACATGGTGAATTCGGTTTGTTCCAAATAGGCCGCAGTAGTAATAAGTGGACTGTTTGGGATATAGAAAAATTTTCACGAATGGAATCAAAATTTCTAGGCGAATTCAGTGAGTTCCCAATGGGACATGCTTGTATGAGTTTGCTTTTCAATATCGAGCAACATTTTAAGGAACGGAATCCAAGTATCATGATGAATTGAGTAGGTTCAAAATATTTTCGCAAGTAATAAGCTTGTTATTCAAGATAGAGCAACGTTTTAACGAACTGAAACACTGTTTCTTTGTGAATTCACTTAGTTCCTAGTAGCCTGCTCTTGTAATATGTGTACTTTTAAATATTTATAAAAATTTGGTGAGCCGAATCTGAGTAACATGGTGAAGTCGCTTAGTTCCCAATAGGCTGCAGTAGTAATAAGTGGACTGTTCGGGATATAGAAAAATTTTCACGAATGGAATCAAAATTTCTAGGCGAATTCAGTGAGTTCCCAATGGGACATGCTTGTATGAGTTTGCTTTTCAATATCGAGCAACATTTTAAGGAACGGAATCCAAGTATCATGGTGAATTGAGTAGGTTCCCAATAGGATTCGCATGTAATAAGCTTGTTATTCAAGATAGAGCAACGTTTTAACGAACTGAAACACTGTTTCTTTGTGAATTCAGTTAGTTCCTAGTAGCCTGCTCTTGTAATATGTGTACTTTTAAAGATTTATAAAAATTTGGTGAGCCGAATCTGAGTAACATGGTGAATTCGGTTAGTTCCCAATAGGCCGCAGTAGTAATAAGTGGACTGTTCGGGATATAGAAAAATTTTCACGAATGGAATCAAAATTTCTAGGCGAATTCAGTGAGTTCCCAATGGGACATGCTTGTATGAGTTTGCTTTTCAATATCGAGCAACATTTTAAGGAACGGAATCCAAGTATCTTGGTGAATTGAGTAGGTGCAAAATAGGATTCGCATGTAATAAGCTTGTTATTCAAGATAGAGCAACGTTTTAACGAACTGAAACACTGTTTCTTTGTGAATTCAGTTAGTTCCTAGTAGCCTGCTCTTGTAATATGTGTACTTTTAAAGATTTATAAAAATTTGGTGAGCCGAATCTGAGTAACATGGTGAATTCGGTTAGTTCCCAATAGGCCGCAGTAGTAATAAGTGGACTGTTCGGGATATAGAAAAATTTTCACGAATGGAATCAAAATTTCTAGGCGAATTCAGTGAGTTCCCAATGGGACATGCTTGTATGAGTTTGCTTTTCAATATCGAGCAACATTTTAAGGAACGGAATCCAAGTATCTTGGTGAATTGAGTAGGTGCAAAATAGGATTCGCATGTAATAAGCTTGTTATTCAAGATAGAGCAACGTTTTAACGAACTGAAACACTGTTTCTTTGTGAATTCAGTTAGTTCCTAGTAGCCTGATCTTGTAATATGTGTACTTTTAAAGATTTATAAAAATTTGGTGAGCCGAATCTGAGTAACATGGTGAATTCGGTTTGTTCCCAATAGGCCGCAGTAGTAATAAGTGGACTGTTCGGGATATAGAAAAATTTTCACGAATGGAATCAAAATTTCTAGGCGAATTCAGTGAGTTCCCAATGGGACATGCTTGTATGAGTTTGCTTTTCAATATCGAGCAACATTTTAAGGAACGGAATCCAAGTATCTTGGTGAATTGAGTAGGTGCAAAATAGGATTCGCATGTAATAAGCTTGTTATTCAAGATAGAGCAACGTTTTAACGAACTGAAACACTGTTTCTTTGTGAATTCAGTTAGTTCCTAGTAGCCTGCTCTTGTAATATGTGTACTTTTAAAGATTTATAAAAATTTGGTGAGCCGAATCTGAGTAACATGGTGAATTCGGTTAGTTCCCAATAGGACGCAGTAGTAATAAGTGGACTGTTCGGGTTATAGAAAAATTTTCACGAATGGAATCAAAATTTCTAGGCGAATTCAGTGAGTTCCCAATGGGACATGCTTGTATGAGTTTGCTTTTCATTATCGAGCAACATTTTAAGGAACGGAATCCAAGTATCATGGTGAATTGAGTAGGTTCCCAATAGGATTCGCCTGTAATAAGCATGTTATTCAAGATAGAGCAACGTTTTAACGAACTGAAACACTGTTTCTTTGTGAATTCACTTAGTTCCTAGTAGCCGGCTCTTGTAATATGTGTACTTTTAAAGATTTATATAAATTTGGTGAGCCGAATCTGAGTAACATGGTGAATTCGGTTTGTTCCCAATAGGCCGCAGTAGTAATAAGTGGACTCTTCGGGATATAGAAAAATTTTCACGAATGGAATCAAAATTTCTAGGCGAATTCAGTGAGTTCCCAATGGGACATGCTTGTATGAGTTTGCTTTTCAATATCGAGCAACATTTTAAGGAACGGAATCCAAGTATCTTGGTGAATTGAGTAGGTGCAAAATAGGATTCGCATGTAATAAGCTTGTTATTCAAGATAGAGCAACGTTTTAACGAACTGAAACACTGTTTCTTTGTGAATTCAGTTAGTTCCTAGTAGCCTGCTCTTGTAATATGTGTACTTTTAAAGATTTATAAAAATTTGGTGAGCCGAATCTGAGTAACATGGTGAATTCGGTTAGTTCCCAATAGGCCGCAGTAGTAATAAGTGGACTGTTCGGGATATAGAAAAATTTTCACGAATGGAATCAAAATTTCTAGGCGAATTCAGTGAGTTCCCAATGGGACATGCTTGTATGAGTTTGCTTTTCATTATCGAGCAACATTTTAAGGAACGGAATCCAAGTATCATGGTGAATTGAGTAGGTTCCCAATAGGATTCGCATGTAATAAGCTTGTTATTCAAGATAGAGCAACGTTTTAACGAACTGAAACACTGTTTCTTTGTGAATTCACTTAGTTCCTAGTAGCCTGCTCTTTTAATATGTGTACTTTTAAAGATTTATAAAAATTTGGTGAGCCGAATCTGAGTAACATGGTGAATTCGGTTTGTTCCCAATAGGCCGCAGTAGTAATAAGTGGACTGTTCGGGATATAGAAAAATTTTCACGAATGGAATCAAAATTTCTAGGCGAATTCAGTGAGTTCCCAATGGGACATGCTTGTATGAGTTTGCTTTTCAATATCGAGCAACATTTTAAGGAACGGAATCCAAGTATCTTGGTGAATTGAGTAGGTGCAAAATAGGATTCGCATGTAATAAGCTTGTTATTCAAGATAGAGCAACGTTTTAACGAACTGAAACACTGTTTCTTTGTGAATTCAGTTAGTTCCTAGTAGCCTGCTCTTGTAATATGTGTACTTTTAAAGATTTATAAAAATTTGGTGAGCCGAATCTGAGTAACATGGTGAATTCGGTTAGTTCCCAATAGGCCGCAGTAGTAATAAGTGGACTGTTCGGGATATAGAAAAATTTTCACGAATGGAATCAAAATTTCTAGGCGAATTCAGTGAGTTCCCAATGGGACATGCTTGTATGAGTTTGCTTTTCATTATCGAGCAACATTTTAAGGAACGGAATCCAAGTATCATGGTGAATTGAGTAGGTTCCCAATAGGATTCGCATGTAATAAGCTTGTTATTCAAGATAGAGCAACGTTTTAACGAACTGAAACACTGTTTCTTTGTGAATTCACTTAGTTCCTAGTAGCCGGCTCTTGTAATATGTGTACTTTTAAAGATTTATAAAAATTTGGTGAGCCGAATCTGAGTAACATGGTGAATTCGGTTTGTTCCCAATAGGCCGCAGTAGTAATAAGTGGACTGTTCGGGATATAGAAAAATTTTCACGAATGGAATCAAAATTTCTAGGCGAATTCAGTGAGTTCCCAATGGGACATGCTTGTATGAGTTTGCTTTTCAATATCGAGCAACATTTTAAGGAACGGAATCCAAGTATCTTGGTGAATTGAGTAGGTGCAAAATAGGATTCGCATGTAATAAGCTTGTTATTCAAGATAGAGCAACGTTTTAACGAACTGAAACACTGTTTCTTTGTGAATTCAGTTAGTTCCTAGTAGCCTGCTCTTGTAATATGTGTACTTTTAAAGATTTATAAAAATTTGGTGAGCCGAATCTGAGTAACATGGTGAATTCGGTTAGTTCCCAATAGGCCGCAGTAGTAATAAGTGGACTGTTCGGGATATAGAAAAATTTTCACGAATGGAATCAAAATTTCTAGGCGAATTCAGTGAGTTCCCAATGGGACATGCTTGTATGAGTTTGCTTTTCATTATCGAGCAACATTTTAAGGAACGGAATCCAAGTATCATGGTGAATTGAGTAGGTTCCCAATAGGATTCGCATGTAATAAGCTTGTTATTCAAGATAGAGCAACGTTTTAACGAACTGAAACACTGTTTCTTTGTGAATTCACTTAGTTCCTAGTAGCCTGCTCTTTTAATATGTGTACTTTTAAAGATTTATAAAAATTTGGTGAGCCGAATCTGAGTAACATGGTGAATTCGGTTTGTTTCCAATAGGCCGCAGTAGTAATAAGTGGACTGTTCGGGATATAGAAAAATTTTCACGAATGGAATCAAAATTTCTAGGCGAATTCAGTGAGTTCCCAATGGGACATGCTTGTATGAGTTTGCTTTTCAATATCGAGCAACATTTTAAGGAACGGAATCCAAGTATCTTGGTGAATTGAGTAGGTGCAAAATAGGATTCGCATGTAATAAGCTTGTTATTCAAGATAGAGCAACGTTTTAACGAACTGAAACACTGTTTCTTTGTGAATTCAGTTAGTTCCTAGTAGCCTGCTCTTGTAATATGTGTACTTTTAAAGATTTATAAAAATTTGGTGAGCCGAATCTGAGTAACATGGTGAATTCGGTTAGTTCCCAATAGGCCGCAGTAGTAATAAGTGGACTGTTCGGGATATAGAAAAATTTTCACGAATGGAATCAAAATTTCTAGGCGAATTCAGTGAGTTCCCAATGGGACATGCTTGTATGAGTTTGCTTTTCATTATCGAGCAACATTTTAAGGAACGGAATCCAAGTATCATGGTGAATTGAGTAGGTTCCCAATAGGATTCGCATGTAATAAGCTTGTTATTCAAGATAGAGCAACGTTTTAACGAACTGAAACACTGTTTCTTTGTGAATTCACTTAGTTCCTAGTAGCCGGCTCTTGTAATATGTGTACTTTTAAAGATTTATAAAAATTTGGTGAGCCGAATCTGAGTAACATGGTGAATTCGGTTTGTTCCCAATAGGCCGCAGTAGTAATAAGTGGACTGTTCGGGATATAGAAAAATTTTCACGAATGGAATCAAAATTTCTAGGCGAATTCAGTGAGTTCCCAATGGGACATGCTTGTATGAGTTTGCTTTTCAATATCGAGCAACATTTTAAGGAACGGAATCCAAGTATCTTGGTGAATTGAGTAGGTGCAAAATAGGATTCGCATGTAATAAGCTTGTTATTCAAGATAGAGCAACGTTTTAACGAACTGAAACACTGTTTCTTTGTGAATTCAGTTAGTTCCTAGTAGCCTGCTCTTGTAATATGTGTACTTTTAAAGATTTATAAAAATTTGGTGAGCCGAATCTGAGTAACATGGTGAATTCGGTTAGTTCCCAATAGGCCGCAGTAGTAATAAGTGGACTGTTCGGGATATAGAAAAATTTTCACGAATGGAATCAAAATTTCTAGGCGAATTCAGTGAGTTCCCAATGGGACATGCTTGTATGAGTTTGCTTTTCATTATCGAGCAACATTTTAAGGAACGGAATCCAAGTATCATGGTGAATTGAGTAGGTTCCCAATAGGATTCGCATGTAATAAGCTTGTTATTCAAGATAGAGCAACGTTTTAACGAACTGAAACACTGTTTCTTTGTGAATTCACTTAGTTCCTAGTAGCCTGCTCTTTTAATATGTGTACTTTTAAAGATTTATAAAAATTTGGTGAGCCGAATCTGAGTAACATGGTGAATTCGGTTTGTTCCCAATAGGCCGCAGTAGTAATAAGTGGACTGTTCGGGATATAGAAAAATTTTCACGAATGGAATCAAAATTTCTAGGCGAATTCAGTGAGTTCCCAATGGGACATGCTTGTATGAGTTTGCTTTTCAATATCGAGCAACATTTTAAGGAACGGAATCCAAGTATCTTGGTGAATTGAGTAGGTGCAAAATAGGATTCGCATGTAATAAGCTTGTTATTCAAGATAGAGCAACGTTTTAACGAACTGAAACACTGTTTCTTTGTGAATTCAGTTAGTTCCTAGTAGCCTGCTCTTGTAATATGTGTACTTTTAAAGATTTATAAAAATTTGGTGAGCCGAATCTGAGTAACATGGTGAATTCGGTTAGTTCCCAATAGGCCGCAGTAGTAATAAGTGGACTGTTCGGGATATAGAAAAATTTTCACGAATGGAATCAAAATTTCTAGGCGAATTCAGTGAGTTCCCAATGGGACATGCTTGTATGAGTTTGCTTTTCATTATCGAGCAACATTTTAAGGAACGGAATCCAAGTATCATGGTGAATTGAGTAGGTTCCCAATAGGATTCGCATGTAATAAGCTTGTTATTCAAGATAGAGCAACGTTTTAACGAACTGAAACACTGTTTCTTTGTGAATTCACTTAGTTCCTAGTAGCCGGCTCTTGTAATATGTGTACTTTTAAAGATTTATAAAAATTTGGTGAGCCGAATCTGAGTAACATGGTGAATTCGGTTTGTTCCCAATAGGCCGCAGTAGTAATAAGTGGACTGTTCGGGATATAGAAAAATTTTCACGAATGGAATCAAAATTTCTAGGCGAATTCAGTGAGTTCCCAATGGGACATGCTTGTATGAGTTTGCTTTTCAATATCGAGCAACATTTTAAGGAACGGAATCCAAGTATCTTGGTGAATTGAGTAGGTGCAAAATAGGATTCGCATGTAATAAGCTTGTTATTCAAGATAGAGCAACGTTTTAACGAACTGAAACACTGTTTCTTTGTGAATTCAGTTAGTTCCTAGTAGCCTGCTCTTGTAATATGTGTACTTTTAAAGATTTATAAAAATTTGGTGAGCCGAATCTGAGTAACATGGTGAATTCGGTTAGTTCCCAATAGGCCGCAGTAGTAATAAGTGGACTGTTCGGGATATAGAAAAATTTTCACGAATGGAATCAAAATTTCTAGGCGAATTCAGTGAGTTCCCAATGGGACATGCTTGTATGAGTTTGCTTTTCATTATCGAGCAACATTTTAAGGAACGGAATCCAAGTATCATGGTGAATTGAGTAGGTTCCCAATAGGATTCGCATGTAATAAGCTTGTTATTCAAGATAGAGCAACGTTTTAACGAACTGAAACACTGTTTCTTTGTGAATTCACTTAGTTCCTAGTAGCCTGCTCTTTTAATATGTGTACTTTTAAAGATTTATAAAAATTTGGTGAGCCGAATCTGAGTAACATGGTGAATTCGGTTTGTTTCCAATAGGCCGCAGTAGTAATAAGTGGACTGTTCGGGATATAGAAAAATTTTCACGAATGGAATCAAAATTTCTAGGCGAATTCAGTGAGTTCCCAATGGGACATGCTTGTATGAGTTTGCTTTTCAATATCGAGCAACATTTTAAGGAACGGAATCCAAGTATCTTGGTGAATTGAGTAGGTGCAAAATAGGATTCGCATGTAATAAGCTTGTTATTCAAGATAGAGCAACGTTTTAACGAACTGAAACACTGTTTCTTTGTGAATTCAGTTAGTTCCTAGTAGCCTGCTCTTGTAATATGTGTACTTTTAAAGATTTATAAAAATTTGGTGAGCCGAATCTGAGTAACATGGTGAATTCGGTTAGTTCCCAATAGGCCGCAGTAGTAATAAGTGGACTGTTCGGGATATAGAAAAATTTTCACGAATGGAATCAAAATTTCTAGGCGAATTCAGTGAGTTCCCAATGGGACATGCTTGTATGAGTTTGCTTTTCATTATCGAGCAACATTTTAAGGAACGGAATCCAAGTATCATGGTGAATTGAGTAGGTTCCCAATAGGATTCGCATGTAATAAGCTTGTTATTCAAGATAGAGCAACGTTTTAACGAACTGAAACACTGTTTCTTTGTGAATTCACTTAGTTCCTAGTAGCCGGCTCTTGTAATATGTGTACTTTTAAAGATTTATAAAAATTTGGTGAGCCGAATCTGAGTAACATGGTGAATTCGGTTTGTTCCCAATAGGCCGCAGTAGTAATAAGTGGACTGTTCGGGATATAGAAAAATTTTCACGAATGGAATCAAAATTTCTAGGCGAATTCAGTGAGTTCCCAATGGGACATGCTTGTATGAGTTTGCTTTTCAATATCGAGCAACATTTTAAGGAACGGAATCCAAGTATCTTGGTGAATTGAGTAGGTGCAAAATAGGATTCGCATGTAATAAGCTTGTTATTCAAGATAGAGCAACGTTTTAACGAACTGAAACACTGTTTCTTTGTGAATTCAGTTAGTTCCTAGTAGCCTGCTCTTGTAATATGTGTACTTTTAAAGATTTATAAAAATTTGGTGAGCCGAATCTGAGTAACATGGTGAATTCTGTTTGTTCCCAATAGGCCGCAGTAGTAATAAGTGGACTGTTCGGGATATAGAAAAATTTTCACGAATGGAATCAAAATTTCTAGGCGAATTCAGTGAGTTCCCAATGGGACATGCTTGTATGAGTTTGCTCTTCACTATCGAGCAACATTTTAAGGAACGGAATCCAAGTATCATGGTGAATTGAGTAGGTTCCCAATAGGATTCGCATGTAATAAGCTTGTTATTCAAGATAGAGCAACGTTTTAACGAACTGAAACACTGTTTCTTTGTGAATTCAGTTAGTTCCTAGTAGCCTGCTCTTGTAATATGTGTACTTTTAAAGATTTATAAAAATTTGGTGAGCCGAATCTGAGTAACATGGTGAATTCGGTTTGTTCCCAATAGGCCGCAGTAGTAATAAGTGGACTGTTCGGGATATAGAAAAATTTTCACGAATGGAATCAAAATTTCTAGGCGAATTCAGTGAGTTCCCAATGGGACATGCTTGTATGAGTTTGCTTTTCAATATCGAGCAACATTTTAAGGAACGGAATCCAAGTATCTTGGTGAATTGAGTAGGTGCAAAATAGGATTCGCATGTAATAAGCTTGTTATTCAAGATAGAGCAACGTTTTAACGAACTGAAACACTGTTTCTTTGTGAATTCAGTTAGTTCCTAGTAGCCTGCTCTTGTAATATGTGTACTTTTAAAGATTTATAAAAATTTGGTGAGCCGAATCTGAGTAACATGGTGAATTCGGTTAGTTCCCAATAGGCCGCAGTAGTTATAAGTGGACTGTTCGGGATATAGAAAAGTTTTCACGAATGGAATCAAAATTTCTAGGCGAATTCAGTGAGTTCCCAATGGGACATGCTTGTATGAGTTTGCTCTTCACTATCGAGCAACATTTTAAGGAACGGAATCCAAGTATCATGGTGAATTGAGTAGGTTCCCAATAGGATTCGCATGTAATAAGCTTGTTATTCAAGATAGAGCAACGTTTTAACGAACTGAAACACTGTTTCCTTGTGAATTCAGTTAGTTCCTAGTAGCCTGCTCTTGTAATATGTGTACTTTTAAAGATTTATAAAAATTTGGTGAGCCGAATCTGAGTAACATGGTGAATTCGGTTAGTTCCCAATAGGCCGCATTAGTAATAAGTGGACTGTTCGGGATATAGAAAAATTTTCACGAATGGAATCAAAATTTCTAGGCGAATTCAGTGAGTTCCCAATGGGACATGCTTGTATGAGTTTGCTCTTCACTATCGAGCAACATTTTAAGGAACGGAATCCAACTATCATGGTGAATTGAGTAGGTTCCCAAAAGGATTCGCATGTAATAAGCTTGTTATTCAAGATAGAGCAACGTTTTAACGAACTGAAACACTGTTTCTTTGTGTATTCAGTTAGTTCCTAGTAGCCTGCTCTTGTAATATGTGTACTTTTAAAGATTTATAAAAATTTGGTGAGCCGATTCTGAGTAACATGGTGAATTCGGTTAGTTCCAAATAGGCCACAGTAGTAATAAGTGGACTGTTCGGGATATAGAAAAATTTTCACGAATGGAATCAAAATTTCTAGGCGAATTCAGTGAGTTCCCAATGGGACATGCTTGTATGAGTTTGCTTTTCAATATCGAGCAACATTTTAAGGAACGGAATCCAAGTATCATGGTGAATTGAGTAGGTTCAAAATAGGATTCGCATGTAATAAGCTTGTTATTCAAGATAGAGCAACGTTTTAACGAACTGAAACACTGTTTCTTTGTGAATTCACTTAGTTCCTAGTAGCCTGCTCTTGTAATATGTGTACTTTTAAAGATTTATAAAAATTTGGTGAGCCGAATCTGAGTAACATGGTGAAGTCGGTTAGTTCCCAATAGGCCGCAGTAGTAATAAGTGGACTGTTCGGGATATAGAAAAATTTTCACGAATGGAATCAAAATTTCTAGGCGAATTCAGTGAGTTCCCAATGGGACATGCTTGTATGAGTTTGCTTTTCAATATCGAGCAACATTTTAAGGAACGGAATCCAAGTATCATGGTGAATTGAGTAGGTTCCCAATAGGATTCGCATGTAATAAGCTTGTTATTCAAGATAGAGCAACGTTTTAACGAACTGAAACACTGTTTCTTTGTGAATTCAGTTAGTTCCTAGTAGCCTGCTCTTGTAATATGTGTACTTTTAAAGATTTATAAAAATTTGGTGAGCCGAATCTGAGTAACATGGTGAATTCGGTTAGTTCCCAATAGGCCGCAGTAGTTATAAGTGGACTGTTCGGGATATAGAAAAATTTTCACGAATGGAATCAAAATTTCTAGGCGAATTCAGTGAGTTCCCAATGGGACATGCTTGTATGAGTTTGCTCTTCACTATCGAGCAACATTTTAAGGAACGGAATCCAAGTATCATGGTGAATTGAGTAGGTTCCCAATAGGATTCGCATGTAATAAGCTTGTTATTCAAGATAGAGCAACGTTTTAACGAACTGAAACACTGTTTCTTTGTGAATTCAGTTAGTTCCTAGTAGCCTGCTCTTGTAATATGTGTACTTTTAAAGATTTATAAAAATTTGGTGAGCCGAATCTGAGTAACATGGTGAATTCGGTTAGTTCCCAATAGGCCGCAGTAGTAATAAGTGGACTGTTTGGGATATAGAAAAATTTTCACGAATGGAATCAAAATTTCTAGGCGAATTCAGTGAGTTCCCAATGGGACATGCTTGTATGAGTTTGCTCTTCACTATCGAGCAACATTTTAAGGAACGGAATCCAAGTATCATGGTGAATTGAGTAGGTTCAAAATAGGATTCGCATGTAATAAGCTTGTTATTCAAGATAGAGCAACGTTTTAACGAACTGAAACACTGTTTCTTTGTGAATTCACTTAGTTCCTAGTAGCCTGCTCTTGTAATATGTGTACTTTTAAAGATTTATAAAAATTTGGTGAGCCGAATCTGAGTAACATGGTGAAGTCGGTTAGTTCCCAATAGGCCGCAGTAGTAATAAGTGGACTGTTCGGGATATAGAAAAATTTTCACGAATGGAATCAAAATTTCTAGGCGAATTCAGTGAGTTCCCAATGGGACATGCTTGTATGAGTTTGCTTTTCAATATCGAGCAACATTTTAAGGAACGGAATCCAAGTATCATGGTGAATTGAGTAGGTTCCCAATAGGATTCGCATGTAATAAGCTTGTTATTCAAGATAGAGCAACGTTTTAACGAACTGAAACACTGTTTCTTTGTGAATTCAGTTAGTTCCTAGTAGCCTGCTCTTGTAATATGTGTACTTTTAAAGATTTATAAAAATTTGGTGAGCCGAATCTGAGTAACATGGTGAATTCGGTTAGTTCCCAATAGGCCGCAGTAGTTATAAGTGGACTGTTCGGGATATAGAAAAATTTTCACGAATGGAATCAAAATTTCTAGGCGAATTCAGTGAGTTCCCAATGGGACATGCTTGTATGAGTTTGCTTTTCAATATCGAGCAACATTTTAAGGAACGGAATCCAAGTATCATGGTGAATTGAGTAGGTTCAAAATAGGATTCGCATGTAATAAGCTTGTTATTCAAGATAGAGCAACGTTTTAACGAACTGAAACACTGTTTCTTTGTGAATTCAGTTAGTTCCTAGTAGCCTGCTCTTGTAATATGTGTACTTTTAAAGATTTATAAAAATTTGGTGAGCCGAATCTGAGTAACATGGTGAATTCGGTTAGTTCCCAATAGGCCCCAGTAGTTATAAGTGGACTGTTCGGGATATAAAAAATTTTCACGAATGGAATCAAAATTTCTAGGCGAATTCAGTGAGTTCCTAATGGGACATGCTTGTATGAGCTTGCTTTTCATTATCGAGCAACATTTTAAGGAACGGAATCCAAGTATCATGGTGAATTGAGTAGGTTCCCAATAGGATCGCATGTAATAAGCTTGTTATTCAAGATAGAGCAACGTTTTAACGAACTGAAACACTATTTCTTTCTGAATTCAGTTAGATCCTAGTAGCCTGCTCTTGTAATATGTGTACTTTTAAAGATTTATAAAAATTTGGTGAGCCGAATCTGAGTAACATGGTGAATTCGTTTAGTTCCCAATTGGCCGCAGTAGTAATAAGTGGACTGTTCGGGATATAGAAAAATTTTCACGAATGGAATCAAAATTTCTAGGCGAATTCAGTGAGTTCCCAATGGGACATGCTTGTATGAGTTTGCTTTTCATTATCGAGCAACATTTTAAGGAACGGAATCCAAGTATCATGGTGAATTGAGTAGGTTCCCAATAGGATTCGCATGTAATAAGCTTGTTATTCAAGATAGAGCAACGTTTTAACGAACTGAAACACTGTTTCTTTGTGAATTCAGTTAGTTCCTAGTAGCCTGCTCTTGTAATATGTGTACTTTTAAAGATTTATAAAAATTTGGTGAGCCGAATCTGAGTAACATGGTGAATTCGGTTAGTTCCCAATAGGCCGCAGTAGTTATAAGTGGACTGTTCGGGATATAGAAAAATTTTCACGAATGGAATCAAAATTTCTAGGCGAATTCAGTGAGTTCCCAATGGGACATGCTTGTATGAGTTTGCTTTTCAATATCGAGCAACATTTTAAGGAACGGAATCCAAGTATCATGGTGAATTGAGCAGGTTCAAAATAGGATTCGCATGTAATAAGCTTGTTATTCAAGATAGAGCAAAGTTTTAACGAACTGAAACACTGTTTCTTTGTGAATTCAGTTAGTTCCTAGTAGCCTGCTCTTGTAATATGTGTACTTTTAAAGATTTATAAAAATTTGGTGAGCCGAATCTGAGTAACATGGTGAATTCGGTTAGTTCCCAATAGGCCGCAGTAGTTATAAGTGGACTGTTCGGGATATAGAAAAATTTTCACGAATGGAATCAAAATTTCTAGGCGAATTCAGTGAGTTCCCAATGGGACATGCTTGTATGAGCTTGCTTTTCATTATCGAGCAACATTTTAAGGAACGGAATCCAAGTATCATGGTGAATTGACTAGGTTCCCAGTAGGATCGCATGTAATAAGCTTGTTCTTCAAGATAGAGCAACGTTTTAACGAACTGAAACACTGTTTCTTTGTGAATTCAGTTAGTTCCTAGTAGCCTGCTCTTGTAATATGTGTACTTTTAAAGATTTATAAAAATAGGGTGAGCCGAATCTGAGTAACATGGTGAATTCGGTTAGTTCCCAATAGGCCGCAGTAGTTATAAGTGGACTGTTCGGGATATAGAAAAATTTTCACGAATGGAATCAAAATTTCTAGGCGAATTCAGTGAGTTCCCAATGGGACATGCTTGAATGAGTTTGCTTTTCAATATTGAGCAACATTTTAAGGAACGTAATCCAAGTATCATGGTGAATTGTGTAGGTTCAAAATAGGATTCGCATGTAATAAGCTTGTTATTCAAGATAGAGCAACGTTTTAACGAACTGAAACACTGTTTCTTTGTGAATTCAGTTAGTTCCTAGTAGCCTGCTCTTGTAATATGTGTACTTTTAAAGATTTATAAAAATTTGGTGAGCCGAATCTGAGTAACATGGTGAATTCGGTTAGTTCCCAATAGGCCGCAGTAGTTATAAGTGGACTGTTCGGGATATAAAAAATTTTCACGAATGGAATCAAAATTTCTAGGCGAATTCAGTGAGTTCCCAATGGGACATGCTTGTATGAGCTTGCTTTTCATTATCGAGCAACATTTTAAGGAACGGAATCCAAGTATCATGGTGAATTGAGTAGGGTCCCAATAGGATCGCATGTAATAAGCTTGTTATTCAAGATAGAGCAACGTTTTAACGAACTGAAACACTGTTTCTTTGTGAATTCAGTTAGTTCCTAGTAGCCTGCTCTTGTAATATGTGTACTTTTAAAGATTTATAAAAATTTGGTGAGCCGAATCTGAGTAACATGGTGAATTCGGTTAGTTCCCAATAGGCCGCAGTAGTAATAAGTGGACTGTTCGGGATATAGAAAAATTTTCACGAATGGAATCAAATTTCTAAGGGGAATTCAGTGAGTTCCCAACGGGACATGCTTGTATGAGTTTGCTTTTCATTTCGAGCAACATTTTAAGGAACGGAATCCAAGTATCATGGTGAATTGAGTAGGTTCCCAATAGGATTCGCATGTAATAAGCTTGTTATTCAAGATAGAGCAACGTTTTAACGAACTGAAACACTGTTTCTTTGTGAATTCAGTTAGTTCCTAGTAGCCTGCTCTTGTAATATGTGTACTTTTAAAGATTTATAAAAATTTGGTGAGCCGAATCTGAGTAACATGGTGAATTCGGTTAGTTCACTATAGGCCGCAGTAGTTATAAGTGGACTGTTCGGGATATAGAAAAATACTCACGAATGGAATCAAAATTTCTAGGCGAATTCAGTGAGTTCCCAATGGGACATGCTTGTATGAGTTTGCTTTTCAGTATCGAGCAACATTTTAAGGGACGGAATCCAAGTATCATGGTGAATTGAGCAGGTTCAAAATAGGATTTGCATGTAATAAGCTTGTTATTCAAGATAGAGCAACGTTTTAACGAACTGAAACACTGTTTCTTTGTGAATTCAGTTAGTTCCTAGTAGCCTGCTCTTGTAATATGTGTACTTTTAAAGATTTATAAAAATTTGGTGAGCCGAATCTGAGTAACATGGTGAATTCGGTTAGTTTCCAATAGGCCGCAGTAGTTATAAGTGGACTGTTCGGGATATAGAAAAATTTTCACGAATGGAATCAAAATTTCTAGGCGAATTCAGTGGGTTTCCAATGGGACATGCTTGTATGAGTTTGCTCTTCAATATCGAGCAACATTTTAAGGAACGGAATCCAAGTATCATGGTGAATTGAGTAGGTTCCCAATAGGATTCGCATGAAATAAGCTTGATATTCAAGATAGAGCAACGTTTTAACGAACTGAAACACTGTTTCTTTGTGAATTCAGTTAGTTCCTAGTAGCCTGCTCTTGTAATATGTGTACTTTTAAAGATTTATAAAAATTTGGTGATCCGAATCTGAGTAACATGGTGAATTCGGTTAGTTCCCAATAGGCCGCAGTAGTAATAAGTGGACTGTTCGGGATATAGAAAAATTTTCACGAATGGAATCAAAATTTCTAGGCGAATTCAGTGAGTTCCCAATGGGACATGCTTGTATGAGTTTGCTTTTCATTATCGAGCAACATTTTAAGGAACGGAATCAAAGTATCATGGTGAATTGAGTAGGTTCCCAATAGGATTCGCATGTAATAAGCTTGTTATTCAAGATAGAGCAACGTTTTAACGAACTGAAACACTGTTTCTTTGTGAATTCAGTTAGTTCCTAGTAGCCTGCTCTTGTAATATGTGTACTTTTAAAGATTTATAAAAATTTGGTGAGCCGAATCTGAGTAACATGGTGAATTCGGTTAGTTCCCAATAGGCCGCAGTAGTAATAAGTGGACTGTTCGGGATATAGAAAAATTTTCACGAATGGAATCAAAATTTCTAGGCGAATTCAGTGAGTTCCCAATGGGACATGCTTGTATGAGTTTGCTTTTCATTATCGAGCAACATTTTAAGGAACGGAATCCAAGTATCATGGTGAATTGAGTAGGTTCCCAATAGGATTCGCATGTAATAAGCTTGTTATTCAAGATAGAGCAACGTTTTAACGAACTGAAACACTGTTTGTTTGTGAATTCAGTTAGTTCCTAGTAGCCTGCTCTTGTAATATGTGTACTTTTAAAGATTTATAAAAATTTGGTGAGCCGAATCTGAGTAACATGGTGAATTCGGTTAGTTCCCAATAGGCCGCAGTAGTAATAAGTGGACTGTTCGGGATATAGAAAAATTTTCACGAATGGAATCAAAATTTCTAGGCGAATTCAGTGAGTTCCCAATGGGACATGCTTGTATGAGCTTGCTTTTCATTATCGAGCAACATTTTAAGGAACGGAATCCAAGTATCATGGTGAATTGAGTAGGTTCCCAATAGGATCGCATGTAATAAGCTTGTTATTCAAGATAGAGCAACGTTTTAACGAACTGAAACACTGTTTCTTTGTGAATTCAGTTAGTTCCTAGTAGCCTGCTCTTGTAATATGTGTACTTTTAAAGATTTATAAAAATTTGGTGAGCCGAATCTGAGTAACATGGTGAATTCGGTTAGTTCGCAATAGGCCGCAGTAGTAATAAGTGGACTGTTCGGTATATAGAAAAATTTTCACGAATGGAATCAAAATTTCTAGGCGAATTCAGTGAGTTCCCAATGGGACATGCTTGTATGAGTTTGCTCTTCACTATCGAGCAACATTTTAAGGAACGGAATCCAAGTATCATGGTGAATTGAGTAGGTACCCAATAGGATTCGCATGTAATAAGCTTGTTATTCAAGATAGAGCAACGTTTTAACGAACTGAAACACTGTTTCTTTGTGAATTCAGTTAGTTCCTAGTAGCCTGCTCTTGTAATATGTGTACTTTTAAAGATTTATAAAAATTTGGTGAGCCGAATCTGAGTAACATGGTGAATTCGGTTAGTTCCCAATAGGCCGCAGTAGTAATAAGTGGACTGTTCGGGATATAGAAAAATTTTCACGAATGGAATCAAAATTTCTAGGCGAATTCAGTGAGTTCCCAATGGGACATGCTTGTATGAGTTTGCTTTTCATTATCGAGCAACATTTTAAGGAACAGAATCCAATATCATGGTGAATTGAGTAGGTTCCCAATAGGATTCGCATGTAATAAGCTTGTTATTCAAGATAGAGCAACGTTTTAACGAACTGAAACACTGTTTCTTTGTGAATTCAGTTAGTTCCTAGTAGCCTGCTCTTGTAATATTTGTACTTTTAAAGATTTATAAAAATTTGGTGAGCCGAATCTGAGTAACATGGTGAATTCGGTTAGTTCCCAATAGGCCGCAGTAGTTATAAGTGGACTGTTCGGGATATAGAAAAATTTTCACGAATGGAATCAAAATTTCTAGGCGAATTCAGTGAGTTCCCAATGGGACATGCTTGTATGAGTTTGCTTTTCAATATCGAGCAACATTTTAAGGAACGGAATCCAAGTATCATGGTGAATTGAGTAGGTTCAAAATAGGATTCGCATGTAATAAGCTTGTTATTCAAGATAGAGCAACGTTTTAACGAACTGAAACACTGTTTCTTTGTGAATTCAGTTAGTTCCTAGTAGCCTGCTCTTGTAATATGTGTACTTTTAAAGATTTATAAAAATTTGGTGAGCCGAATCTGAGTAACATGGTGAATTCGGTTAGTTCCCAATAGGCCGCAGTAGTTATAAGTGGACTGTTCGGGATATAAAAAATTTTCACGAATGGAATCAAAATTTCTAGGCGAATTCAGTGAGTTCCCAATGGGACATGCTTGTATGAGCTTGCTTTTCATTATCGAGAAACATTTTAAGGAACGGAATCCAAGTATCATGGTGAATTGAGTAGGTTCCCAATAGGATCGCATGTAATAAGCTTGTTATTCAAGATAGAGCAACGTTTTAACGAACTGAAACACTGTTTCTTTGTGAATTCAGTTAGTTCCTAGTAGCCTGCTCTTGTAATATGTGTACTTTTAAAGATTTATAAAAATTTGGTGAGCCGAATCTGAGTAACATGGTGAATTCGGTTAGTTCCCAATAGGCCGCAGTAGTTATAAGTGGACTGTTCGGGATATAGAAAAAT
This sequence comes from Rattus norvegicus, assembly GCF_021556685.1. NCBI lineage: Eukaryota > Metazoa > Chordata > Mammalia > Rodentia > Muridae > Rattus > Rattus norvegicus. The sequence goes on from NC_141544.1 coordinate 10,941,240, forward strand.
TTTCACGAATGGAATCAAAATTTCTAGGCGAATTCAGTGAGTTCCCAATGGGACATGCTTGTATGAGTTTGCTCTTCACTATCGAGCAACATTTTAAGGAACGGAATCCAAGTATCATGGTGAATTGAGTAGGTTCCCAATAGGATTCGCATGTAATAAGCTTGTTATTCAAGATAGAGCAACGTTTTAACGAACTGAAACACTGTTTCTTTGTGAATTCAGTTAGTTCCTAGTAGCCTGCTCTTGTAATATGTGTACTTTTAAAGATTTATAAAAATTTGGTGAGCCGAATCTGAGTAACATGGTGAATTCGGTTAGTTCCCAATAGGCCGCAGTAGTTATAAGTGGACTGTTCGGGATATAGAAAAATTTTCACGAATGGAATCAAAATTTCTAGGCGAATTCAGTGGGTTTCCAATGGGACATGCTTGTATGAGTTTGCTCTTCAATATCGAGCAACATTTTAAGGAACGGAATCCAAGTATCATGGTGAATTGAGTAGGTTCCCAATAGGATTCGCATGAAATAAGCTTGATATTCAAGATAGAGCAACGTTTTAACGAACTGAAACACTGTTTCTTTGTGAATTCAGTTAGTTCCTAGTAGCCTGCTCTTGTAATATGTGTACTTTTAAAGATTTATAAAAATTTGGTGATCCGAATCTGAGTAACATGGTGAATTCGGTTAGTTCCCAATAGGCCGCAGTAGTAATAAGTGGACTGTTCGGGATATAGAAAAATTTTCACGAATGGAATCAAAATTTCTAGGCGAATTCAGTGAGTTCCCAATGGGACATGCTTGTATGAGTTTGCTTTTCATTATCGAGCAACATTTTAAGGAACGGAATCAAAGTATCATGGTGAATTGAGTAGGTTCCCAATAGGATTCGCATGTAATAAGCTTGTTATTCAAGATAGAGCAACGTTTTAACGAACTGAAACACTGTTTCTTTGTGAATTCAGTTAGTTCCTAGTAGCCTGCTCTTGTAATATGTGTACTTTTAAAGATTTATAAAAATTTGGTGAGCCGAATCTGAGTAACATGGTGAATTCGGTTAGTTCCCAATAGGCCGCAGTAGTAATAAGTGGACTGTTCGGGATATAGAAAAATTTTCACGAATGGAATCAAAATTTCTAGGCGAATTCAGTGAGTTCCCAATGGGACATGCTTGTATGAGTTTGCTTTTCATTATCGAGCAACATTTTAAGGAACGGAATCCAAGTATCATGGTGAATTGAGTAGGTTCCCAATAGGATTCGCATGTAATAAGCTTGTTATTCAAGATAGAGCAACGTTTTAACGAACTGAAACACTGTTTGTTTGTGAATTCAGTTAGTTCCTAGTAGCCTGCTCTTGTAATATGTGTACTTTTAAAGATTTATAAAAATTTGGTGAGCCGAATCTGAGTAACATGGTGAATTCGGTTAGTTCCCAATAGGCCGCAGTAGTAATAAGTGGACTGTTCGGGATATAGAAAAATTTTCACGAATGGAATCAAAATTTCTAGGCGAATTCAGTGAGTTCCCAATGGGACATGCTTGTATGAGCTTGCTTTTCATTATCGAGCAACATTTTAAGGAACGGAATCCAAGTATCATGGTGAATTGAGTAGGTTCCCAATAGGATCGCATGTAATAAGCTTGTTATTCAAGATAGAGCAACGTTTTAACGAACTGAAACACTGTTTCTTTGTGAATTCAGTTAGTTCCTAGTAGCCTGCTCTTGTAATATGTGTACTTTTAAAGATTTATAAAAATTTGGTGAGCCGAATCTGAGTAACATGGTGAATTCGGTTAGTTCGCAATAGGCCGCAGTAGTAATAAGTGGACTGTTCGGTATATAGAAAAATTTTCACGAATGGAATCAAAATTTCTAGGCGAATTCAGTGAGTTCCCAATGGGACATGCTTGTATGAGTTTGCTCTTCAATATCGAGCAACATTTTAAGGAACGGAATCCAAGTATCATGGTGAATTGAGTAGGTACCCAATAGGATTCGCATGTAATAAGCTTGTTATTCAAGATAGAGCAACGTTTTAACGAACTGAAACACTGTTTCTTTGTGAATTCAGTTAGTTCCTAGTAGCCTGCTCTTGTAATATGTGTACTTTTAAAGATTTATAAAAATTTGGTGAGCCGAATCTGAGTAACATGGTGAATTCGGTTAGTTCCCAATAGGCCGCAGTAGTAATAAGTGGACTGTTCGGGATATAGAAAAATTTTCACGAATGGAATCAAAATTTCTAGGCGAATTCAGTGAGTTCCCAATGGGACATGCTTGTATGAGTTTGCTTTTCATTATCGAGCAACATTTTAAGGAACAGAATCCAATATCATGGTGAATTGAGTAGGTTCCCAATAGGATTCGCATGTAATAAGCTTGTTATTCAAGATAGAGCAACGTTTTAACGAACTGAAACACTGTTTCTTTGTGAATTCAGTTAGTTCCTAGTAGCCTGCTCTTGTAATATTTGTACTTTTAAAGATTTATAAAAATTTGGTGAGCCGAATCTGAGTAACATGGTGAATTCGGTTAGTTCCCAATAGGCCGCAGTAGTTATAAGTGGACTGTTCGGGATATAGAAAAATTTTCACGAATGGAATCAAAATTTCTAGGCGAATTCAGTGAGTTCCCAATGGGACATGCTTGTATGAGTTTGCTTTTCAATATCGAGCAACATTTTAAGGAACGGAATCCAAGTATCATGGTGAATTGAGTAGGTTCAAAATAGGATTCGCATGTAATAAGCTTGTTATTCAAGATAGAGCAACGTTTTAACGAACTGAAACACTGTTTCTTTGTGAATTCAGTTAGTTCCTAGTAGCCTGCTCTTGTAATATGTGTACTTTTAAAGATTTATAAAAATTTGGTGAGCCGAATCTGAGTAACATGGTGAATTCGGTTAGTTCCCAATAGGCCGCAGTAGTTATAAGTGGACTGTTCGGGATATAAAAAATTTTCACGAATGGAATCAAAATTTCTAGGCGAATTCAGTGAGTTCCCAATGGGACATGCTTGTATGAGCTTGCTTTTCATTATCGAGAAACATTTTAAGGAACGGAATCCAAGTATCATGGTGAATTGAGTAGGTTCCCAATAGGATCGCATGTAATAAGCTTGTTATTCAAGATAGAGCAACGTTTTAACGAACTGAAACACTGTTTCTTTGTGAATTCAGTTAGTTCCTAGTAGCCTGCTCTTGTAATATGTGTACTTTTAAAGATTTATAAAAATTTGGTGAGCCGAATCTGAGTAACATGGTGAATTCGGTTAGTTCCCAATAGGCCGCAGTAGTTATAAGTGGACTGTTCGGGATATAGAAAAATTTTCACGAATGGAATCAAAATTTCTAGGCGAATTCAGTGAGTTCCCAATGGGACATGCTTGTATGAGTTTGCTCTTCACTATCGAGCAACATTTTAAGGAACGGAATCCAAGTATCATGGTGAATTGAGTAGGTTCCCAATAGGATTCGCATGTAATAAGCTTGTTATTCAAGATAGAGCAACGTTTTAACGAACTGAAACACTGTTTCTTTGTGAATTCAGTTAGTTCCTAGTAGCCTGCTCTTGTAATATGTGTACTTTTAAAGATTTATAAAAATTTGGTGAGCCGAATCTGAGTAACATGGTGAATTCGGTTAGTTCCCAATAGGCCGCAGTAGTTATAAGTGGACTGTTCGGGATATAGAAAAATTTTCACGAATGGAATCAAAATTTCTAGGCGAATTCAGTGAGTTCCCAATGGGACATGCTTGTATGAGTTTGCTCTTCACTATCGAGCAACATTTTAAGGAACGGAATCCAAGTATCATGGTGAATTGAGTAGGTTCCCAATAGGATTCGCATGTAATAAGCTTGTTATTCAAGATAGAGCAACGTTTTAACGAACTGAAACACTGTTTCTTTGTGAATTCAGTTAGTTCCTAGTAGCCTGCTCTTGTAATATGTGTACTTTTAAAGATTTATAAAAATTTGGTGAGCCGAATCTGAGTAACATGGTGAATTCGGTTAGTTCCCAATAGGCCGCAGTAGTTATAAGTGGACTGTTCGGGATATAAAAAATTTTCACGAATGGAATCAAAATTTCTAGGCGAATTCAGTGAGTTCCCAATGGGACATGCTTGTATGAGCTTGCTTTTCATTATCGAGCAACATTTTAAGGAACGGAATCTAAGTATCATGGTGAATTGAGTAGGTTCCCAATAGGATTCGCATGTAATAAGCTTGTTATTCAAGATAGAGCAACGTTTTAACGAACTGAAACACTGTTTCTTTGTGAATTCAGTTAGTTCCTAGTAGCCTGCTCTTGTAATATGTGTACTTTTAAAGATTTATAAAAATTTGGTGAGCCGAATCTGAGTAACATGGTGAATTCGGTTAGTTCCCAATAGGCCACAGTAGTTATAAGTGGACTGTTCGGGATATAGAAAAATTTTCACGAATGGAATCAAAATTTCTAGGAGAATTCAGTGAGTTCCCAATGGGACATGCTTGTATGAGTTTGCTTTTCAATATCGAGCAACATTTTAAGGAACGGAATGCAAGTATCATGGTGAATTGAGTAGGTTCCCAATAGGATTCGCATGTAATAAGCTTGTTATTCAAGATAGAGCAACGTTTTAACGAACTGAAACACTGTTTCTTTGTGAATTCAGTTAGTTCCTAGTAGCCTGCTCTTGTAATATGTGTACTTTTAAAGATTTATAAAAATTTGGTGATCCGAATCTGAGTAACATGGTGAATTCGGTTAGTTCCCAATAGGCCGCAGTAGTAATAAGTGGACTGTTCGGGATATAGAAAAATTTTCACGAATGGAATCAAAATTTCTAGGCGAATTCAGTGAGTTCCCAATGGGACATGCTTGTATGAGTTTGCTCTTCACTATCGAGCAACATTTTAAGGAACGGAATCCAACTATCATGGTGAATTGAGTAGGTTCCCAATAGGATTCGCATGTAATAAGCTTGTTATTCAAGATAGAGCAACGTTTTAACGAACTGAAACACTGTTTCTTTGTGAATTCAGTTAGTTCCTAGTAGCCTGCTCTTGTAATATGTGTACTTTTAAAGATTTATAAAAATTTGGTGAGCCGAATCTGAGTAACATGGTGAATTCGGTTAGTTCCAAATAGGCCGCAGTAGTAATAAGTGGACTGTTCGGGATATAGAAAAATTTTCACGAATGGAATCAAAATTTCTAGGCGAATTCAGTGAGTTCCCAATGGGACATGCTTGTATGAGTTTGCTTTTCAATATCGAGCAATATTTTAAGGAACGGAATCCAAGTATCATGGTGAATTGAGTAGGTTCAAAATATTTTCGCATGTAATAAGCTTGTTATTCAAGATAGAGCAACGATTTAACGAACTGAAACACTGTTTCTTTGTGAATTCAGTTAGTTCCTAGTAGCCTGCTCTTGTAATATGTGTACTTTTAAAGATTTATAAAAATTTGGTGAGCCGAATCTGAGTAACATGGTGAATTCGGTTAGTTCCCAATAGGCCGCAGTAGTAATAAGTGGACTGTTCGGGATATAGAAAAATTTTCACGAATGGAATCAAAATTTCTAGGCGAATTCAGTGAGTTCCCAATGGGACATGCTTGTATGAGTTTGCTCTTCAATATCGAGCAACATTTTAAGGAACGGAATCCAAGTATCATGGTGAATTGAGTAGGTTCCCAATAGGATTCGCATGTAATATGCTTGTTATTCAAGATAGAGCAACGTTTTAACGAACTGAAACACTGTTTCTTTGTGAATTCAGTTAGTTCCTAGTAGCCTGCTCTTGTAATATGTGTACTTTTAAAGATTTATAAAAATTTGGTGAGCCGAATCTGAGTAACATGGTGAATTCGGTTAGTTCCCAATAGGCCGCAGTAGTTATAAGTGGACTGTTCGGGATATAGAAAAATTTTCACGAATGGAATCAAAATTTCTAGGCGAATTCAGTGAGTTCCCAATGGGACATGCTTGTATGAGTTTGCTTTTCAATATCGAACAACATTTTAAGGAACGGAATCCAAGTATCATGGTGAATTGAGTAGGTTCAAAATAGGATTCGCATGTAAAAAGCTTGTTATTCAAGATAGAGCAACGTTTTAACGAACTGAAACACTGTTTCTTTGTGAATTCAGTTAGTTCCTAGTAGCCTGCTCTTGTAATATGTGTACTTTTAAAGATTTATAAAAATTTGGTGAGCCGAATCTGAGTAACATGGTGAATTCGGTTAGTTCCCAATAGGCCGCAGTAGTTATAAGTGGACTGTTCGGGATATAAAAAATTTTCACGAATGGAATCAAAATTTCTAGGCGAATTCAGTGAGTTCCCAATGGGACATGCTTGTATGAGTTTGCTTTTCATTATCGAGCAACATTTTAAGGAACGGAATCCAAGTATCATGGTGAATTGAGTAGGTTCCCAATAGGATTCGCATGTAATAAGCTTGTTATTCAAGATAGAGCAACGTTTTAACGAACTGAAACACTGTTTCTTTGTGAATTCAGTTAGTTCCTAGTAGCCTACTCTTGTAATATGTGTACTTTTAAAGATTTATAAAAATTTGGTGAGCCGAATCTGAGTAACATGGTGAATTCGGTTAGTTCCCAATAGGCCGCAGTAGTTATAAGTGGACTGTTCGGGATATAGAAAAATTTTCACGAATGGAATCAAAATTTCTAGGCGAATTCAGTGAGTTCCCAATGGGACATGCTTGTATGAGATTGCTTTTCAATATCGAGCAACATTTTAAGGAACGGAATCCAAGTATCATGGTGAATTGAGCAGGTTCAAAATAGGATTCGCATGTAATAAGCTTGTTATTCAAGATAGAGCAACGTTTTAACGAACTGAAACACTGTTTCTTTGTGAATTCAGTTAGTTCCTAGTAGCCTGCTCTTGTAATATGTGTACTTTTAAAGATTTATAAAAATTTGGTGAGCCGAATCTGAGTAACATGGTGAATTCGGTTAGTTCCCAATAGGCCGCAGTAGTTATAAGTGGACTGTTCGGGATATAGAAAAATTTTCACGAATGGAATCAAAATTTCTAGGCGAATTCAGTGAGTTCCCAATGGGACATGCTTGTATGAGCTTGCTTTTCATTATCGAGCAACATTTTAAGGAACGGAATCCAAGTATCATGGTGAATTGAGTAGGTTCCCAATAGGATCGCATGTAATAAGCTTGTTATTCAAGATAGAGCAACGTTTTAACGAACTGAAACACTGTTTCTTTGTGAATTCAGTTAGTTCCTAGTAGCCTGCTCTTGTAATATGTGTACTTTTAAAGATTTATAAAAATTTGGTGAGCCGAATCTGAGTAACATGGTGAATTCGGTTAGTTCCCAATAGGCCGCAGTAGTTATAAGTGGACTGTTCGGGATATAGAAAAATTTTCACGAATGGAATCAAAATTTCTAGGCGAATTCAGAGGGTTCCCAATGGGACATGCTTGTATGAGTTTGCTCTTCAATATCGAGCAACATTTTAAGGAACGGAATCCAAGTATCATGGTGAATTGAGTAGGTTCCCAATAGGATTCGCATGTAATAAGCTTGATATTCAAGATAGAGCAACGTTTTAACGAACTGAAACACTGTTTCTTTGTGAATTCAGTTAGTTCCTAGTAGCCTGCTCTTGTAATATGTGTACTTTTAAAGATTTATAAAAATTTGGTGAGCCGAATCTGAGTAACATGGTGAATTCGGTTAGTTCCCAATAGGCCGCAGTAGTAATAAGTGGACTGTTCGGGATATAGAAAAATTTTCACGAATGGAATCAAAATTTCTAGGCGAATTCAGTGAGTTCCCAATGGGACATGCTTGTATGAGTTTGCTTTTCATTATCGAGCAACATTTTAAGGAACGGAATCCAAGTATCATGGTGAATTGAGTAGGTTCCCAATAGGATTCGCATGTAATAAGCTTGTTATTCAAGATAGAGCAACGTTTTAACGAACTGAAACACTGTTTCTTTGTTAATTCAGTTAGTTCCTAGTAGCCTGCTCTTGTAATATGTGTACTTTTAAAGATTTATAAAAATTTGGTGAGCCGAATCTGAGTAACATGGTGAATTCGGTTAGTTCCCAATAGGCCGCAGTAGTAATAAGTGGACTGTTCGGGATATAGAAAAATTTTCACGAATGGAATCAAAATTTCTAGGCGAATTCAGTGAGTTCCCAATGGGACATGCTTGTATGAGTTTGCTTTTCATTATCGAGCAACATTTTAAGGAACGGAATCCAAGTATCATGGTGAATTGAGTAGGTTCCCAATAGGATTCGCATGTAATAAGCTTGTTATTCAAGATAGAGCAACGTTTTAACGAACTGAAACACTGTTTCTTTGTGAATTCAGTTAGTTCCTAGTAGCCTGCTCTTGTAATATGTGTACTTTTAAAGATTTATAAAAATTTGGTGAGCCGAATCTGAGTAACATGGTGAATTCGGTTAGTTCCCAATAGGCCGCAGTAGTTATAAGTGGACTGTTCGGGATATAGAAAAATTTTCACGAATGGAATCAAAATTTCTAGGCGAATTCAGTGAGTTCCCAATGGGACATGCTTGTATGAGTTTGCTCTTCAATATCGAGCAACATTTTAAGGAACGGAATCCAAGTATCATGGTGAATTGAGTAGGTTCCCAATAGGATTCGCATGTAATAAGCTTCTTATTCAAGATAGAGCAACGTTTTAACGAACTGAAACACTGTTTCTTTGTGAATTCAGTTAGTTCCTAGTAGCCTGCTCTTGTAATATGTGTACTTTTAAAGATTTATAAAAATTTGGTGAGCCGAATCTGAGTAACATGGTGAATTCGGTTAGTTCCCAATAGGCCGCAGTAGTTATAAGTGGACTGTTCGGGATATAGAAAAATTTTCACGAATGGAATCAAAATTTCTAGGCGAATTCAGTGAGTTCCCAATGGGACATGCTTGTATGAGTTTGCTTTTCAATATCGAGCAACATTTTAAGGAACGGAATCCAAGTATCATGGTGAATTGAGTAGGTTCCCAATAGGATTCGCATGTAATAAGCTTGTTATTCAAGATAGAGCAACGTTTTAACGAACTGAAACACTGTTTCTTTGTGAATTCAGTTAGTTACTAGTAGCCTGCTCTTGTAATATGTGTACTTTTAAAGATTTATAAAAATTTGGTGAGCCGAATCTGAGTAACATGGTGAATTCGGTTAGTTCCCAATAGGCCGCAGTAGTAATAAGAGGACTGTTCGGGATATAGAAAAATTTTCACGAATGGAATCAAAATTTCTAGGCGAATTCAGTGAGTTCCCAATGGGACATGCTTGTATGAGTTTGCTCTTCACTATCGAGCAACATTTTAAGGAACGGAATCCAAGTATCATGGTGAATTGAGTAGGTTCCCAATAGGATTCGCATGTAATAAGCTTGTTATTCAAGATAGAGCAACGTTTTAACGAACTGAAACACTGTTTCTTTGTGAATTCACTTAGTTCCTAGTAGCCTGCTCTTGTAATATGTGTACTTTTAAAGATTTATAAAAATTTGGTGAGCCGAATCTGAGTAACATGGTGAATTCGGTTAGTTCCCAATACGCCGCAGTAGTTATAAGTGGACTGTTCGGGATATAGAAAAATTTTCACGAATGGAATCAAAATTTCTAGGCGAATTCAGTGAGTTCCCAATGGGACATGCTTGTATGAGCTTGCTTTTCATTATCGAGCAACATTTTAAGGAACGGAATCCAAGTATCATGGTGAATTGAGTAGGTTCCCAATAGGATCGCATGTAATAAGCTTGTTATTCAAGATAGAGCAACGTTTTAACGAACTGAAACACTGTTTCTTTGTGAATTCAGTTAGTTCCTAGTAGCCTGCTCTTGTAATATGTGTACTTTTAAAGATTTATAAAAATTTGGTGAGCCGAATCTGAGTAACATGGTGAATTCGGTTAGTTCCCAATAGGCCGCAGTAGTTATAAGTGGACTGTTCGGGATATAGAAAAATTTTCACGAATGGAATCAAAATTTCTAGGCGAATTCAGAGGGTTCCCAATGGGACATGCTTGTATGAGTTTGCTCTTCAATATCGAGCAACATTTTAAGGAACGGAATCCAAGTATCATGGTGAATTGAGTAGGTTCCCAATAGGATTCGCATGTAATAAGCTTGTTATTCAAGATAGAGCAACGTTTTAACGAACTGAAACACTGTTTCTTTGTGAATTCAGTTAGTTCCTAGTAGCCTGCTCTTGTAATATGTGTACTTTTAAAGATTTATAAAAATTTGGTGAGCCGAATCTGAGTAACATGGTGAATTCGGTTAGTTCCCAATAGGCCGCAGTAGTTATAAGTGGACTGTTCGGGATATAGAAAAATTTTCACGAATGGAATCAAAATTTCTAGGCGAATTCAGTGAGTTCCCAATGGGACATGCTTGTATGAGCTTGCTTTTCATTATCGAGCAACATTTTAAGGAACGGAATCCAAGTATCATGGTGAATTGAGTAGGTTCCCAATAGGATCGCATGTAATAAGCTTGTTATTCAAGATAGAGCAACGTTTTAACGAACTGAAACACTGTTTCTTTGTGAATTCAGTTAGTTCCTAGTAGCCTGCTCTTGTAATATGTGTACTTTTAAAGATTTATAAAAATTTGGTGAGCCGAATCTGAGTAACATGGTGAATTCGGTTAGTTCCCAATAGGCCGCAGTAGTTATAAGTGGACTGTTCGGGATATAGAAAAATTTTCACGAATGGAATCAAAATTTCTAGGCGAATTCAGAGGGTTCCCAATGGGACATGCTTGTATGAGTTTGCTCTTCAATATCGAGCAACATTTTAAGGAACGGAATCCAAGTATCATGGTGAATTGAGTAGGTTCCCAATAGGATTCGCATGTAATAAGCTTGATATTCAAGATAGAGCAACGTTTTAACGAACTGAAACACTGTTTCTTTGTGAATTCAGTTAGTTCCTAGTAGCCTGCTCTTGTAATATGTGTACTTTTAAAGATTTATAAAAATTTGGTGAGCCGAATCTGAGTAACATGGTGAATTCGGTTAGTTCCCAATAGGCCGCAGTAGTAATAAGTGGACTGTTCGGGATATAGAAAAATTTTCACGAATGGAATCAAAATTTCTAGGCGAATTCAGTGAGTTCCCAATGGGACATGCTTGTATGAGTTTGCTTTTCATTATCGAGCAACATTTTAAGGAACGGAATCCAAGTATCATGGTGAATTGAGTAGGTTCCCAATAGGATTCGCATGTAATAAGCTTGTTATTCAAGATAGAGCAACGTTTTAACGAACTGAAACACTGTTTCTTTGTTAATTCAGTTAGTTCCTAGTAGCCTGCTCTTGTAATATGTGTACTTTTAAAGATTTATAAAAATTTGGTGAGCCGAATCTGAGTAACATGGTGAATTCGGTTAGTTCCCAATAGGCCGCAGTAGTAATAAGTGGACTGTTCGGGATATAGAAAAATTTTCACGAATGGAATCAAAATTTCTAGGCGAATTCAGTGAGTTCCCAATGGGACATGCTTGTATGAGTTTGCTTTTCATTATCGAGCAACATTTTAAGGAACGGAATCCAAGTATCATGGTGAATTGAGTAGGTTCCCAATAGGATTCGCATGTAATAAGCTTGTTATTCAAGATAGAGCAACGTTTTAACGAACTGAAACACTGTTTCTTTGTGAATTCAGTTAGTTCCTAGTAGCCTGCTCTTGTAATATGTGTACTTTTAAAGATTTATAAAAATTTGGTGAGCCGAATCTGAGTAACATGGTGAATTCGGTTAGTTCCCAATAGGCCGCAGTAGTTATAAGTGGACTGTTCGGGATATAGAAAAATTTTCACGAATGGAATCAAAATTTCTAGGCGAATTCAGTGAGTTCCCAATGGGACATGCTTGTATGAGTTCGCTCTTCAATATCGAGCAACATTTTAAGGAACGGAATCCAAGTATCATGGTGAATTGAGTAGGTTCCCAATAGGATTCGCATGTAATAAGCTTCTTATTCAAGATAGAGCAACGTTTTAACGAACTGAAACACTGTTTCTTTGTGAATTCAGTTAGTTCCTAGTAGCCTGCTCTTGTAATATGTGTACTTTTAAAGATTTATAAAAATTTGGTGAGCCGAATCTGAGTAACATGGTGAATTCGGTTAGTTCCCAATAGGCCGCAGTAGTTATAAGTGGACTGTTCGGGATATAGAAAAATTTTCACGAATGGAATCAAAATTTCTAGGCGAATTCAGTGAGTTCCCAATGGGACATGCTTGTATGAGTTTGCTTTTCAATATCGAGCAACATTTTAAGGAACGGAATCCAAGTATCATGGTGAATTGAGTAGGTTCCCAATAGGATTCGCATGTAATAAGCTTGTTATTCAAGATAGAGCAACGTTTTAACGAACTGAAACACTGTTTCTTTGTGAATTCAGTTAGTTCCTAGTAGCCTGCTCTTGTAATATGTGTACTTTTAAAGATTTATAAAAATTTGGTGAGCCGAATCTGAGTAACATGGTGAATTCGGTTAGTTCCCAATAGGCCGCAGTAGTAATAAGAGGACTGTTCGGGATATAGAAAAATTTTCACGAATGGAATCAAAATTTCTAGGCGAATTCAGTGAGTTCCCAATGGGACATGCTTGTATGAGTTTGCTCTTCACTATCGAGCAACATTTTAAGGAACGGAATCCAAGTATCATGGTGAATTGAGTAGGTTCCCAATAGGATTCGCATGTAATAAGCTTGTTATTCAAGATAGAGCAACGTTTTAACGAACTGAAACACTGTTTCTTTGTGAATTCACTTAGTTCCTAGTAGCCTGCTCTTGTAATATGTGTACTTTTAAAGATTTATAAAAATTTGGTGAGCCGAATCTGAGTAACATGGTGAATTCGGTTAGTTCCCAATACGCCGCAGTAGTTATAAGTGGACTGTTCGGGATATAGAAAAATTTTCACGAATGGAATCAAAATTTCTAGGCGAATTCAGTGAGTTCCCAATGGGACATGCTTGTATGAGCTTGCTTTTCATTATCGAGCAACATTTTAAGGAACGGAATCCAAGTATCATGGTGAATTGAGTAGGTTCCCAATAGGATCGCATGTAATAAGCTTGTTATTCAAGATAGAGCAACGTTTTAACGAACTGAAACACTGTTTCTTTGTGAATTCAGTTAGTTCCTAGTAGCCTGCTCTTGTAATATGTGTACTTTTAAAGATTTATAAAAATTTGGTGAGCCGAATCTGAGTAACATGGTGAATTCGGTTAGTTCCCAATAGGCCGCAGTAGTTATAAGTGGACTGTTCGGGATATAGAAAAATTTTCAGGAATGGAATCAAAATTTCTAGGCGAATTCAGAGGGTTCCCAATGGGACATGCTTGTATGAGTTTGCTCTTCAATATCGAGCAACATTTTAAGGAACGGAATCCAAGTATCATGGTGAATTGAGTAGGTTCCCAATAGGATTCGCATGTAATAAGCTTGATATTCAAGATAGAGCAACGTTTTAACGAACTGAAACACTGTTTCTTTGTGAATTCAGTTAGTTCCTAGTAGCCTGCTCTTGTAATATGTGTACTTTTAAAGATTTATAAAAATTTGGTGAGCCGAATCTGAGTAACATGGTGAATTCGGTTAGTTCCCAATAGGCCGCAGTAGTTATAAGTGGACTGTTCGGGATATAGTAAAATTTTCACGAATGGAATCAAAATTTCTAGGCGAATTCAGTGAGTTCCCAATGGGACATGCTTGTATGAGCTTGCTTTTCATTATCGAGCAACATTTTAAGGAACGGAATCCAAGTATCATGGTGAATTGAGTAGGTTCCCAATAGGATCGCATGTAATAAGCTTGTTATTCAAGATAGAGCAACGTTTTAACGAACTGAAACACTGTTTCTTTGTGAATTCAGTTAGTTCCTAGTAGCCTGCTCTTGTAATATGTGTACTTTTAAAGATTTATAAAAATTTGGTGAGCCGAATCTGAGTAACATGGTGAATTCGGTTAGTTCCCAATAGGCCGCAGTAGTTATAAGTGGACTGTTCGGGATATAGAAAAATTTTCACGAATGGAATCAAAATTTCTAGGCGAATTCAGAGGGTTCCCAATGGGACATGCTTGTATGAGTTTGCTCTTCAATATCGAGCAACATTTTAAGGAACGGAATCCAAGTATCATGGTGAATTGAGTAGGTTCCCAATAGGATTCGCATGTAATAAGCTTGATATTCAAGATAGAGCAACGTTTTAACGAACTGAAACACTGTTTCTTTGTGAATTCAGTTAGTTCCTAGTAGCCTGCTCTTGTAATATGTGTACTTTTAAAGATTTATAAAAATTTGGTGAGCCGAATCTGAGTAACATGGTGAATTCGGTTAGTTCCCAATAGGCCGCAGTAGTAATAAGTGGACTGTTCGGGATATAGAAAAATTTTCACGAATGGAATCAAAATTTCTAGGCGAATTCAGTGAGTTCCCAATGGGACATGCTTGTATGAGTTTGCTTTTCATTATCGAGCAACATTTTAAGGAACGGAATCCAAGTATCATGGTGAATTGAGTAGGTTCCCAATAGGATTCGCATGTAATAAGCTTGTTATTCAAGATAGAGCAACGTTTTAACGAACTGAAACACTGTTTCTTTGTTAATTCAGTTAGTTCCTAGTAGCCTGCTCTTGTAATATGTGTACTTTTAAAGATTTATAAAAATTTGGTGAGCCGAATCTGAGTAACATGGTGAATTCGGTTAGTTCCCAATAGGCCGCAGTAGTAATAAGTGGACTGTTCGGGATATAGAAAAATTTTCACGAATGGAATCAAAATTTCTAGGCGAATTCAGTGAGTTCCCAATGGGACATGCTTGTATGAGTTTGCTTTCATTATCGAGCAACATTTTAAGGAACGGAATCCAAGTATCATGGTGAATTGAGTAGGTTCCCAATAGGATTCGCATGTAATATGCTTGTTATTCAAGATAGAGCAAAGTTTTAACGAACTGAAACACTGTTTCTTTGTGAATTCAGTTAGTTCCTAGTAGCCTGCTCTTGTAATATGTGTACTTTTAAAGATTTATAAAAATTTGGTGAGCCGAATCTGAGTAACATGGTGAATTCGGTTAGTTCCCAATAGGCCGCAGTAGTTATAAGTGGACTGTTCGGGATATAGAAAAATTTTCACGAATGGAATCAAAATTTCTAGGCGAATTCAGTGAGTTCCCAATGGGACATGCTTGTATGAGTTTGCTCTTCACTATCGAGCAACATTTTAAGGAACGGAATCCAAGTATCATGGTGAATTGAGTAGGTTCCCAATAGGATTCGCATGTAATAAGCTTGTTATTCAAGATAGAGCAACGTTTTAACGAACTGAAACACTGTTTCTTTGTGAATTCACTTAGTTCCTAGTAGCCTGCTCTTGTAATATGTGTACTTTTAAAGATTTATAAAAATTTGGTGAGCCGAATCTGAGTAACATGGTGAATTCGGTTAGTTCCCAATAGGCCGCAGTAGTTATAAGTGGACTGTTCGGGATATAGAAAAATTTTCACGAATGGAATCAAAATTTCTAGGCGAATTCAGTGAGTTCCCAATGGGACATGCTTGTATGAGCTTGCTTTTCATTATCGAGCAACATTTTAAGGAACGGAATCCAAGTATCATGGTGAATTGAGTAGGTTCCCAATAGGATCGCATGTAATAAGCTTGTTATTCAAGATAGAGCAACGTTTTAACGAACTGAAACACTGTTTCTTTGTGAATTCAGTTAGTTCCTAGTAGCCTGCTCTTGTAATATGTGTACTTTTAAAGATTTATAAAAATTTGGTGAGCCGAATCTGAGTAACATGGTGAATTCGGTTAGTTCCCAATAGGCCGCAGTAGTTATAAGTGGACTGTTCGGGATATAGAAAAATTTTCACGAATGGAATCAAAATTTCTAGGCGAATTCAGAGGGTTCCCAATGGGACATGCTTGTATGAGTTTGCTCTTCAATATCGAGCAACAATTTAAGGATCGGAATCCAAGTATCATGGTGAATTGAGTAGGTTCCCAATAGGATTCGCATGTAATAAGCTTGATATTCAAGATAGAGCAACGTTTTAACGAACTGAAACACTGTTTCTTTGTGAATTCAGTTAGTTCCTAGTAGCCTGCTCTTGTAATATGTGTACTTTTAAAGATTTATAAAAATTTGGTGAGCCGAATCTGAGTAACATGGTGAATTCGGTTAGTTCCCAATAGGCCGCAGTAGTAATAAGTGGACTGTTCGGGATATAGAAAAATTTTCACGAATTGAATCAAAATTTCTAGGCGAATTCAGTGAGTTCCCAATGGGACATGCTTGTATGAGTTTGCTTTTCATTATCGAGCAACATTTTAAGGAACGGAATCCAAGTATCATGGTGAATTGAGTAGGTTTCCAATAGGATTCGCATGTAATAAGCTTGTTATTCAAGATAGAGCAACGTTTTAACGAACTGAAACACTGTTTCTTTGTTAATTCAGTTAGTTCCTAGTAGCCTGCTCTTGTAATATGTGTACTTTTAAAGATTTATAAAAATTTGGTGAGCCGAATCTGAGTAACATGGTGAATTCGGTTAGTTCCCAATAGGCCGCAGTAGTAATAAGTGGACTGTTCGGGATATAGAAAAATTTTCACGAATGGAATCAAAATTTCTAGGCGAATTCAGTGAGTTCCCAATGGGACATGCTTGTATGAGTTTGCTTTTCATTATCGAGCAACATTTTAAGGAACGGAATCCAAGTATCATGGTGAATTGAGTAGGTTCCCAATAGGATTCGCATGTAATAAGCTTGTTATTCAAGATAGAGCAACGTTTTAACGAACTGAAACACTGTTTCTTTGTTAATTCAGTTAGTTCCTAGTAGCCTGCTCTTGTAATATGTGTACTTTTAAAGATTTATAAAAATTTGGTGAGCCGAATCTGAGTAACATGGTGAATTCGGTTAGTTCCCAATAGGCCGCAGTAGTAATAAGTGGACTGTTCGGGATATAGAAAAATTTTCACGAATGGAATCAAAATTTCTAGGCGAATTCAGTGAGTTCCCAATGGGACATGCTTGTATGAGTTTGCTTTTCATTATCGAGCAACATTTTAAGGAACGGAATCCAAGTATCATGGTGAATTGAGTAGGTTCCCAATAGGATTCGCATGTAATATGCTTGTTATTCAAGATAGAGCAACGTTTTAACGAACTGAAACACTGTTTCTTTGTGAATTCAGTTAGTTCCTAGTAGCCTGCTCTTGTAATATGTGTACTTTTAAAGATTTATAAAAATTTGGTGAGCCGAATCTGAGTAACATGGTGAATTCGGTTAGTTCCCAATAGGCCGCAGTAGTTATAAGTGGACTGTTCGGGATATAGAAAAATTTTCACGAATGGAATCAAAATTTCTAGGCGAATTCAGTGAGTTCCCAATGGGACATGCTTGTATGAGTTTGCTCTTCACTATCGAGCAACATTTTAAGGAACGGAATCCAAGTATCATGGTGAATTGAGTAGGTTCCCAATAGGATTCGCATGTAATAAGCTTGTTATTCAAGATAGAGCAACGTTTTAAAGAACTGAAACACTGTTTCTTTGTGAATTCACTTAGTTCCTAGTAGCCTGCTCTTGTAATATGTGTACTTTTAAAGATTTATAAAAATTTGGTGAGCCGAATCTGAGTAACATGGTGAATTCGGTTAGTTCCCAATAGGCCGCAGTAGTTATAAGTGGACTGTTCGGGATATAGAAAAATTTTCACGAATGGAATCAAAATTTCTAGGCGAATTCAGTGAGTTCCCAATGGGACATGCTTGTATGAGCTTGCTTTTCATTATCGAGCAACATTTTAAGGAACGGAATCCAAGTATCATGGTGAATTGAGTAGGTTCCCAATAGGATCGCATGCAATAAGCTTGTTATTCAAGATAGAGCAACGTTTTAACGAACTGAAACACTGTTTCTTTGTGAATTCAGTTAGTTCCTAGTAGCCTGCTCTTGTAATATGTGTACTTTTAAAGATTTATAAAAATTTGGTGAGCCGAATCTGAGTAACATGGTGAATTCGGTTAGTTCCCAATAGGCCGCAGTAGTTATAAGTGGACTGTTCGGGATATAGAAAAATTTTCACGAATGGAATCAAAATTTCTAGGCGAATTCAGAGGGTTCCCAATGGGACATGCTTGTATGAGTTTGCTCTTCAATATCGAGCAACATTTTAAGGAACGGAATCCAAGTATCATGGTGAATTGAGTAGGTTCCCAATAGGATTCGCATGTAATAAGCTTGATATTCAAGATAGAGCAACGTTTTAACGAACTGAAACACTGTTTCTTTGTGAATTCAGTTAGTTCCTAGTAGCCTGCTCTTGTAATATGTGTACTTTTAAAGATTTATAAAAATTTGGTGAGCCGAATCTGAGTAACATGGTGAATTCGGTTAGTTCCCAATAGGCCGCAGTAGTAATAAGTGGACTGTTCGGGATATAGAAAAATTTTCACGAATTGAATCAAAATTTCTAGGCGAATTCAGTGAGTTCCCAATGGGACATGCTTGTATGAGTTTGCTTTTCATTATCGAGCAACATTTTAAGGAACGGAATCCAAGTATCATGGTGAATTGAGTAGGTTCCCAATAGGATTCGCATGTAATAAGCTTGTTATTCAAGATAGAGCAACGTTTTAACGAACTGAAACACTGTTTCTTTGTTAATTCAGTTAGTTCCTAGTAGCCTGCTCTTGTAATATGTGTACTTTTAAAGATTTATAAAAATTTGGTGAGCCGAATCTGAGTAACATGGTGAATTCGGTTAGTTCCCAATAGGCCGCAGTAGTAATAAGTGGACTGTTCGGGATATAGAAAAATTTTCACGAATGGAATCAAAATTTCTAGGCGAATTCAGTGAGTTCCCAATGGGACATGCTTGTATGAGTTTGCTTTTCATTATCGAGCAACATTTTAAGGAACGTAATCCAAGTATCATGGTGAATTGAGTAGGTTCCCAATAGGATTCGCATGTAATAAGCTTGTTATTCAAGATAGAGCAACGTTTTAACGAACTGAAACACTGTTTCTTTGTGAATTCAGTTAGTTCCTAGTAGCCTGCTCTTGTAATATGTGTACTTTTAAAGATTTATAAAAATTTGGTGAGCCGAATCTGAGTAACATGGTGAATTCGGTTAGTTCCCAATAGGCCGCAGTAGTTATAAGTGGACTGTTCGGGATATAGAAAAATTTTCACGAATGGAATCAAAATTTCTAGGCGAATTAAGTGAGTTCCCAATGGGACATGCTTGTATGAGTTTGCTCTTCACTATCGAGCAACATTTTAAGGAACGGAATCCAAGTATCATGGTGAATTGAGTAGGTTCCCAATAGGATTCGCATGTAATAAGCTTGTTATTCAAGATAGAGCAACGTTTTAACGAACTGAAACACTGTTTCTTTGTGAATTCAGTTAGTTCCTAGTAGCCTGCTCTTGTAATATGTGTACTTTTAAAGATTTATAAAAATTTGGTGAGCCGAATCTGAGTAACATGGTGAATTCGGTTAGTTCCCAATAGGCCGCAGTAGTAATAAGTGGACTGTTCGGGATATAGAAAAATTTTCACGAATGGAATCAAAATTTCTAGGCGAATTCAGTGAGTTCCCAATGGGACATGCTTGTATGAGTTTGCTTTTCAATATCGAGCAACATTTTAAGGAACGGAATCCAAGTATCATGGTGAATTGAGTAGGTTCCCAATAGGATTCGCATGTAATATGCTTGTTATTCAAGATAGAGCAACGTTTTAACGAACTGAAACACTGTTTCTTTGTGAATTCAGTTAGTTCCTAGTAGCCTGCTCTTGTAATATGTGTACTTTTAAAGATTTATAAAAATTTGGTGAGCCGAATCTGAGTAACATGGTGAATTCGGTTAGTTCCCAATAGGCCGCAGTAGTTATAAGTGGACTGTTCGGGATATAGAAAAATTTTCACGAATGGAATCAAAATTTCTAGGCGAATTCAGTGAGTTCCCAATGGGACATGCTTGTATGAGTTTGCTCTTCAATATCTAGCAACATTTTAAAGAACGGAATCCAAGTATCATGGTGAATTGAGTAGGTTCCCAATAGGATTCGCATGTAATAAGCTTCTTATTCAAGATAGAGCAACGTTTTAACGAACTGAAACACTGTTTCTTTGTGAATTCAGTTAGTTCCTATTAGCCTGCTCTTGTAATATGTGTACTTTTAAAGATTTATAAAAATTTGGTGAGCCGAATCTGAGTAACATGGTGAATTCGGTTAGTTCCCAATAGGCCGCAGTAGTAATAAGTGGACTGTTCGGGATATAGAAAAATTTTCACGAATGGAATCAAAATTTCTAGGCGAATTCAGTGAGTTCCCAATGGGACATGCTTGTATGAGTTTGCTTTTCAATATCGAGCAACATTTTAAGGAACGGAATCCAAGTATCATGGTGAATTGAGTAGGTTCCCAATAGGATTCGCATGTAATATGCTTGTTATTCAAGATAGAGCAACGTTTTAACGAACTGAAACACTGTTTCTTTGTGAATTCAGTTAGTTCCTAGTAGCCTGCTCTTGTAATATGTGTACTTTTAAAGATTTATAAAAATTTGATGAGCCGAATCTGAGTAACATGGTGAATTCGGTTAGTTCCCAATAGGCCGCAGTAGTTATAAGTGGACTGTTCGGGATATAGAAAAATTTTCACGAATGGAATCAAAATTTCTAGGCGAATTCAGTGAGTTCCCAATGGGACATGCTTGTATGAGTTTGCTTTTCAATATCTAACAACATTTTAAGGAACGGAATCCAAGTATCATGGTGAATTGAGTAGGTTCAAAATAGGATTCGCATGTAAAAAGCTTGTTATTCAAGATAGAGCAACGTTTTAACGAACTGAAACACTGTTTCTTTGTGAATTCAGTTAGTTCCTAGTAGCCTGCTCTTGTAATATGTGTACTTTTAAAGATTTATAAAAATTTGGTGAGCCGAATCTGAGTAACATGGTGAATTCGGTTAGTTCCCAATAGGCCGCAGTAGTTATAAGTGGACTGTTCGGGATATAAAAAATTTTCACGAATGGAATCAAAATTTCTAGGCGAATTCAGTGAGTTCCCAATGGGACATGCTTGTATGAGTTTGCTTTTCATTATCGAGCAACATTTTAAGGAACGGAATCCAAGTATCATGGTGAATTGAGTAGGTTCCCAATAGGATTCGCATGTAATAAGCTTGTTATTCAAGATAGAGCAACGTTTTAACGAACTGAAACACTGTTTCTTTGTGAATTCAGTTAGTTCCTAGTAGCCTGCTCTTGTAATATGTGTACTTTTAAAGATTTATAAAAATTTGGTGAGCCGAATCTGAGTAACATGGTGAATTCGGTTAGTTCCCAATAGGCCGCAGTAGTTATAAGTGGACTGTTCGGGATATAGAAAAATTTTCACGAATGGAATCAAAATTTCTAGGCGAATTCAGAGGGTTCCCAATGGGACATGCTTGTATGAGTTTGCTCTTCAATATCGAGCAACATTTTAAGGAACGGAATCCAAGTATCATGGTGAATTGAGTAGGTTCCCAATAGGATTCGCATGTAATAAGCTTGATATTCAAGATAGAGCAACGTTTTAACGAACTGAAACACTGTTTCTTTGTGAATTCAGTTAGTTCCTAGTAGCCTGCTCTTGTAATATGTGTACTTTTAAAGATTTATAAAAATTTGGTGAGCCGAATCTGAGTAACATGGTGAATTCGGTTAGTTCCCAATAGGCCGCAGTAGTAATAAGTGGACTGTTCGGGATATAGAAAAATTTTCACGAATGGAATCAAAATTTCTAGGCGAATTCAGTGAGTTCCCAATGGGACATGCTTGTATGAGTTTGCTTTTCATTATCGAGCAACATTTTAAGGAACGGAATCCAAGTATCATGGTGAATTGAGTAGGTTCCCAATAGGATTCGCATGTAATAAGCTTGTTATTCAAGATAGAGCAACGTTTTAACGAACAGAAACACTGTTTCTTTGTTAATTCAGTTAGTTCCTAGTAGCCTGCTCTTGTAATATGTGTACTTTTAAAGATTTATAAAAATTTGGTGAGCCGAATCTGAGTAACATGGTGAATTCGGTTAGTTCCCAATAGGCCGCAGTAGTAATAAGTGGACTGTTCGGGATATAGAAAAATTTTCACGAATGGAATCAAAATTTCTAGGCGAATTCAGTGAGTTCCCAATGGGACATGCTTGTATGAGTTTGCTTTTCATTATCGAGCAACATTTTAAGGAACGGAATCCAAGTATCATGGTGAATTGAGTAGGTTCCCAATAGGATTCGCATGTAATAAGCTTGTTATTCAAGATAGAGCAACGTTTTAATGAACTGAAACACTGTTTCTTTGTGAATTCAGTTAGTTCCTAGTAGCCTGCTCTTGTAATATGTGTACTTTTAAAGATTTATAAAAATTTGGTGAGCCGAATCTGAGTAACATGGTGAATTCGGTTAGTTCCCAATAGGCCGCAGTAGTTATAAGTGGACTGTTCGGGATATAGAAAAATTTTCACGAATGGAATCAAAATTTCTAGGCGAATTCAGTGAGTTCCCAATGGGACATGCTTGTATGAGTTTGCTCTTCAATATCGAGCAACATTTTAAGGAACGGAATCCAAGTATCATGGTGAATTGAGTAGGTTCCCAATAGGATTCGCATGTAATAAGCTTGTTATTCAAGATAGAGCAACGTTTTAACGAACTGAAACACTGTTTCTTTGTGAATTCAGTTAGTTCCTAGTAGCCTGCTCTTGTAATATGTGTACTTTTAAAGATTTATAAAAATTTGGTGAGCCGAATCTGAGTAACATGGTGAATTCGGTTAGTTCCCAATAGGCCGCAGTAGTTATAAGTGGACTGTTCGGGATATAGAAAAATTTTCACGAATGGAATCAAAATTTCTAGGCGAATTCAGTGAGTTCCCAATGGGACATGCTTGTATGAGTTTGCTTTTCAATATCGAGCAACATTTTAAGGAACGGAGTCCAAGTATCATGGTGAATTGAGTAGGTTCAAAATAGGATTCGCATGTAATAAGCTTGTTATTCAAGATAGAGCAACGTTTTAACGAACTGAAACACTGTTTCTTTGTGAATTCAGTTAGTTCCTAGTAGCCTGCTCTTGTAATATGTGTACTTTTAAAGATTTATAAAAATTTGGTGAGCCGAATCTGAGTAACATGGTGAATTCGGTTAGTTCCCAATAGGCCGCAGTAGTTATAAGTGGACTGTTCGGGATATAAAAAATTTTCACGAATGGAATCAAAATTTCTAGGCGAATTCAGTGAGTTCCCAATGGGACATGCTTGTATGAGCTTGCTTTTCATTATCGAGCAACATTTTAAGGAACGGAATCCAAGTATCATGGTGAATTGAGTAGGTTCCCAATAGGATCGCATGTAATAAGCTTGTTATTCAAGATAGAGCAACGTTTTAACGAACTGAAACACTGTTTCTTTGTGAATTCAGTTAGTTCCTAGTAGCCTGCTCTTGTAATATGTGTACTTTTAAAGATTTATAAAAATTTGGTGAGCCGAATCTGAGTAACATGGTGAATTCGGTTAGTTCCCAATAGGCCGCAGTAGTTATAAGTGGACTGTTCGGGATATAGAAAAATTTTCACGAATGGAATCAAAATTTCTAGGCGAATTCAGTGAGTTCCCAATGGGACATGCTTGTATGAGTTTGCTTTTCATTATCGAGCAACATTTTAAGGAACGGAATCCAAGTATCATGGTGAATTGAGTAGGTTCCCAATAGGATTCGCATGTAATAAGCTTGTTATTCAAGATAGAGCAACGTTTTAACGAACTGAAACACTGTTTCTTTCTGAATTCAGTTAGTTCCTAGTAGCCTGCTCTTGTAATATGTGTACTTTTAAAGATTTATAAAAATTTGGTGAGCCGAATCTGAGTAACATGGTGAATTCGGTTTGTTCCCAATAGGCCGCAGTAGTAATAAGTGGACTGTTCAGATATAGAAAAATTTTCACGAATGGAATCAAAATTTCTAGGCGAATTCAGTGAATTCCCAATGGGACATGCTTGTATGAGTTTGCTTTTCAATATCGAGCAACATTTTAAGGAACGGAATCCAAGTATCATGGTGAATTGAGTAGGTTCCCAATAGGATTCGCATGTAATATGCTTGTTATTCAAGATAGAGCAACGTTTTAACGAACTGAAACACTGTTTCTTTGTGAATTCAGTTAGTTCCTAGTAGCCTGCTCTTGTAATATGTGTACTTTTAAAGATTTATAAAAATTTGGTGAGCCGAATCTGAGTAACATGGTGAATTCGGTTAGTTCCCAATAGGCCGCAGTAGTAATAAGTGGAGTGTTCGGGATTTAGAAAAATTTTCAGGAATGGAATCAAAATTTCTAGGCGAATTCAGTGAGTTCCCAATGGGACATGCTTGTATGAGTTTGCTTTTCAATATCGAGCAACATTTTAAGGAACGGAATCCAAGTATCATGGTGAATTGTGTTGGTTCCCAATAGGTTTCGCATGTAATAAGCTTGTTATTCAAGATAGAGCAACGTTTTAACGAACTGAAACACTGTTTCTTTGTGAATTCAGTTAGTTCCTAGTAGCCTGCTCTTGTAATATGTGTACTTTTAAAAATTTATAAAAATTTGGTTAGCCGAATCTGAGTAACATGGTGAATTCGGTTAGTTCCCAATAGGCCGCAGTTGTAATAAGTGGACTGTTCGGGATATAGAAAAATTTTCACGAATGGAATCAAAATTTCTAGGCGAATTCAGTGAGTTCCCAATGGGACATGCTTGTATAAGTTTGCTTTTCAATATCGAGCAACATTTTAAGGAACGGAATCCAACTATCATGGTGAATTGAGTAGGTGCAAAATAGGATTCGCATGTAATAAGCTTGTTATTCAAGATAGAGCAACGTTTTAACGAACTGAAACACTGTTTCTTTGTGAATTCAGTTAGTTCCTAGTAGCCTGCTCTTGTAATATGTGTACTTTTAAAGATTTATAAAAATTTGGTGAGCCGAATCTGAGTAACATGGTGAATTCGGTTAGTTCCCAATAGGCCGCAGTAGTTATAAGTGGACTGTTCGGGATATAGAAAAATTTTCACGAATGGAATCAAAATTTCTAGGCGAATTCAGTGAGTTCCCAATGGGACATGCTTGTATGAGTTTGCTTTTCATTATCGAGCAACATTTTAAGGAACGGAATCCAAGTATCATGGTGAATTGAGTAGGTTCCCAATATGATTCGCATGTAATAAGCTTGTTATTCAAGATAGAGCAACGTTTTAACGAACTGAAACACTGTTTCTTTGTGAATTCAGTTAGTTCCTAGTAGCCTGCTCTTGTAATATGTGTACTTTTAAAGATTTATAAAAATTTGGTGAGCCGAATCTGAGTAACATGGTGAATTCGGTTAGTTCCCAATAGGCCGCAGTAGTTATAAGTGGACTGTTCGGGATATAGAAAAATTTTCACGAATGGAATCAAAATTTCTAGGCGAATTCAGTGAGTTCCCAATGGGACATGCTTGTATGAGTTTGCTCTTCACTATCGAGCAACATTTTAAGGAACGGAATCCAAATATCATGGTGAATTGAGTAAGTTCCCAATAGGATTCGCATGTAATAAGCTTGTTATTCAAGATAGAGCAACGTTTTAACGAACTGAAACACTGTTTCTTTGTGAATTCAGTTAGTTCCTAGTAGCCTGCACTTGAAATATGTGTACTTTTAAAGATTTATAAAAATTTGGTGAGCCGAATCTGAGTAACATGGTGAATTCGGTTAGTTCCCAATAGGCCGCAGTAGTTATAAGTGGACTGTTCGGGATATAGAAAAATTTTCACGAATGGAATCAAAATTTCTAGGCGAATTCAGTGAGTTCCCAATGGGACATGCTTGTATGAGTTTGCTCTTCACTATCGAGCAACATTTTAAGGAACGGAATCCAAGTATCATGGTGAATTGAGTAGGTTCCCAATAGGATTCGCATGTAATAAGCTTGTTATTCAAGATAGAGCAAAGTTTTAACGAACTGAAACACTGTTTCTTTCTGAATTCAGTTAGTTCCTAGTAGCCTGGTCTTGTAATATGTGTACTTTTAAAGATTTATAAAAATTTGGTGAGCCGAATCTGAGTAACATGGTGAATTCGGTTAGTTCCCAATAGGCCGCAGTAGTAATAAGTGGACTGTTCGGGATATAGAAAAATTTTCACGAATGGAATCAAAATTTCTAGGCGAATTCAGTGAGTTCCCAATGGGACATGCTTGTATGAGTTTGCTCTTCACTATCGAGCAACATTTTAAGGAACGGAATCCAAGTATCATGGTGAATTGAGTAGGTTCCCAATAGGATTCGCATGTAATAAGCTTGTTATTCAAGATAGAGCAACGTTTTAACGAACTGAAACACTGTTTCTTTCTGAATTCAGTTAGTTCCTAGTAGCCTGGTCTTGTAATATGTGTACTTTTAAAGATTTATAAAAATTTGGTGAGCCGAATCTGAGTAACATGGTGAAGTCGGTTTGTTCCCAATAGGCCGCAGTAGTAATAAGTGGACTGTTCGGGATATAGAAAAATTATCATGAATGGAATCAAAATTTCTAGGCGAATTCAGTGAGTTTCCAATGGGACATGCTTGTATGAGTTTGCTTTTCAATATCGAGCAACATTTTAAGGAACGGAATCCAAGTATCATGGTGAATTGAGTAGGTGCAAAATAGGATTCGCATGTAATAAGCTTGTTATTCAAGATAGAGCAACGTTTTAACGAACTGAAACACTGTTTCTTTGTGAATTCAGTTAGTTCCTAGTAGCCTGCTCTTGTAATATGTGTACTTTTAAAGATTTATAAAAATTTGGTGAGCCGAATCTGAGTAACATGGTGAATTCGGTTAGTTCCCAATAGGCCGCAGTAGTTATAAGTGGACTGTTCGGGATATAGAAAAATTTTCACGAATGGAATCAAAATTTCTAGGCGAATTCAGTGAGTTCCCAATGGGACATGCTTGTATGAGTTTGCTTTTCATTATCGAGCAACATTTTAAGGAACGGAATCCAAGTATCATGGTGAATTGAGTAGGTTCCCAATAGGATTCGCATGTAATAAGCTTGTTATTCAAGATAGAGCAACGTTTTAACGAACTGAAACACTGTTTCTTTGTGAATTCAGTTAGTTCCTAGTAGCCTGCTCTTGTAATATGTGTACTTTTAAAGATTTATAAAAATTTGGTGAGCCGAATCTGAGTAACATGGTGAATTCGGTTAGTTCCCAATAGGCCGCAGTAGTAATAAGTGGAGTGTTCGGGATATAGAAAAATTTTCACGATTGGAATCAAAATTTCTAGGCGAATTCAGTGAGTTCCCAATGGGACATGCTTGTATGAGTTTGCTTTTCAATATCGAGCAACATTTTAAGGAACGGAATCCAAGTATCATGGTGAATTGAGTTGGTTCCCAATAGGATTCGCATGTAATAAGCTTGTTATTCAAGATAGAGCAACGTTTTAACGAACTGAAACACTGTTTCTTTGTGAATTCAGTTAGTTCCTAGTAGCCTGCTCTTGTAATATGTGTACTTTTAAAGATTTATAAAAATTTGGTGAGCCGAATCTGAGTAACATGGTGAATTCGGTTATTTCCCAATAGGCCGCAGTAGTTATAAGTGGACTGTTCGGGATATAGAAAAATTTTCACGAATGGAATCAAAATTTCTAGGCGAATTCAGTGAGTTCCCAATGGGACATGCTTGTATGAGTTTGCTTTTCAATATCGAGCAACATTTTAAGGAACGGAATCCAAGTATCATGGTGAATTGAGTTGGTTCCCAATAGGATTCGCATGTAATAAGCTTGTTATTCAAGATAGAGCAACGTTTTAACGAACTGAAACACTGTTTCTTTGTGAATTCAGTTAGTTCCTAGTAGCCTGCTCTTGTAATATGTGTACTTTTAAAGATTTATAAAAATTTGGTGAGCCGAATCTGAGTAACATGGTGAATTCGGTTAGTTCCCAATAGGCCGCAGTAGTTATAAGTGGACTGTTCGGGATATAGAAAAATTTTCACGAATGGAATCAAAATTTCTAGGCGAATTCAGTGAGTTCCCAATGGGACATGCTTGTATGAGTTTGCTTTTCATTATCGAGCAACATTTTAAGGAACGGAATCCAAGTATCATGGTGAATTGAGTAGGTTCCCAATAGGATTCGCATGTAATAAGCTTGTTATTCAAGATAGAGCAACGTTTTAACGAACTGAAACACTGTTTCTTTCTGAATTCAGTTAGTTCCTAGTAGCCTGCTCTTGTAATATGTGTACTTTTAAAGATTTATAAAAATTTGGTGAGCCGAATCTGAGTAACATGGTGAATTCGGTTTGTTCCCAATAGGCCGCAGTAGTAATAAGTGGACTGTTCAGATATAGAAAAATTTTCACGAATGGAATCAAAATTTCTAGGCGAATTCAGTGAGTTCCCAATGGGACATGCTTGTATGAGTTTGCTTTTCAATATCGAGCAACATTTTAAGGAACGGAATCCAAGTATCATGGTGAATTGAGTAGGTTCCCAATAGGATTCGCATGTAATAAGCTTGTTATTCAAGATAGAGCAACGTTTTAACGAACTGAAACACTGTTTCTTTGTGAATTCAGTTAGTTCCTAGTAGCCTGCTCTTGTAATATGTGTACTTTTAAAGATTTATAAAAATTTGGTGAGCCGAATCTGAGTAACATGGTGAAGTCGGTTTGTTCCCAATAGGCCGCAGTAGTAATAAGTGGACTGTTCGGGATATAGAAAAATTATCACGAATGGAATCAAAATTTCTAGGCGAATTCAGTGAGTTCCCAATGGGACATGCTTGTATGAGTTTGCTTTTCAATATCGAGCAACATTTTAAGGAACGGAATCCAAGTATCATGGTGAATTGAGTAGGTGCAAAATAGGATTCGCATGTAATAAGCTTGTTATTCAAGATAGAGCAACGTTTTAACGAACTCAAACACTGTTTCTTTGTGAATTCAGTTAGTTCCTAGTAGCCTGCTCTTGTAATATGTGTACTTTTAAAGATTTATAAAAATTTGGTGAGCCGAATCTGAGTAACATGGTGAATTCGGTTAGTTCCCAATAGGCCGCAGTAGTTATAAGTGGACTGTTCGGGATATAGAAAAATTTTCACGAATGGAATCAAAATTTCTAGGCGAATTCAGTGAGTTCCCAATGGGACATGCTTGTATGAGTTTGCTTTTCATTATCGAGCAACATTTTAAGGAACGGAATCCAAGTATCATGGTGAATTGAGTAGGTTCCCAATAGGATTCGCATGTAATAAGCTTGTTATTCAAGATAGAGCAACGTTTTAACGAACTGAAACACTGTTTCTTTGTGAATTCAGTTAGTTCCTAGTAGCCTGCTCTTGTAATATGTGTACTTTTAAAGATTTATAAAAATTTGGTGAGCCGATTCTGAGTAACATGGTGAATTCGGTTAGTTCCCAATAGGCCGCAGTAGTAATAAGTGGAGTGTTCGGGATATAGAAAAATTTTCACGAATGGAATCAAAATTTCTAGGCGAATTCAGTGAGTTCCCAATGGGACATGCTTGTATGAGTTTGCTTTTCAATATCGAGCAACATTTTAAGGAACGGAATCCAAGTATCATGGTGAATTGAGTTGGTTCCCAATAGGATTCGCATGTAATAAGCTTGTTATTCAAGATAGAGCAACGTTTTAACTAACTGAAACACTGTTTCTTTGTGAATTCAGTTAGTTCCTAGTAGCCTGCTCTTGTAATATGTGTACTTTTAAAGATTTATAAAAATTTGGTGAGCCGAATCTGAGTAACATGGTGAATTCGGTTAGTTCCCAATAGGCCGCAGTAGTTATAAGTGGACTGTTCGGGATATAGAAAAATTTTCACGAATGGAATCAAAATTTCTAGGCGAATTCAGTGAGTTCCCAATGGGACATGCTTGTATGAGTTTGCTCTTCACTATCGAGCAACATTTTAAGGAACGGAATCCAAGTATCATGGTGAATTGAGTAGGTTCCCAATAGGATTCGCATGTAATAAGCTTGTTATTCAAGATAGAGCAACGTTTTAACGAACTGAAACACTGTTTCTTTGTGAATTCAGTTAGTTCCTAGTAGCCTGCTCTTGTAATATGTGTACTTTTAAAGATTTATAAAAATTTGGTGAGCCGAATCTGAGTAACATGGTGAAATCGGTTAGTTCCCAATAGGCCGCAGTAGTAATAAGTGGAGTGTTCGGGATATAGAAAAATTTTCACGAATGGAATCAAAATTTCTAGGCGAATTCAGTGAGTTCCCAATGGGACATGCTTGTATGAGTTTGCTTTTCAATATCGAGCAACATTTTAAGGAACGGAATCCAAGTATCATGGTGAATTGAGTTGGTTCCCAATAGGTTTCGCATGTAATAAGCTTGTTATTCAAGATAGAGCAACGTTTTAACGAACTGAAACACTGTTTCTTTGTGAATTCAGTTAGTTCCTAGTAGCCTGCTCTTGTAATATGTGTACTTTTAAAAATTTATAAAAATTTGGTTAGCCGAATCTGAGTAACATGGTGAATTCGGTTAGTTCCCAATAGGCCGCAGTTGTAATAAGTGGACTGTTCGGGATATAGAAAAATTTTCACGAATGGAATCAAAATTTCTAGGCGAATTCAGTGAGTTCCCAATGGGACATGCTTGTATAAGTTTGCTTTTCAATATCGAGCAACATTTTAAGGAACGGAATCCAACTATCATGGTGAATTGAGTAGGTGCAAAATAGGATTCGCATGTAATAAGCTTGTTATTCAAGATAGAGCAACGTTTTAACGAACTGAAACACTGTTTCTTTGTGAATTCAGTTAGTTCCTAGTAGCCTGCTCTTGTAATATGTGTACTTTTAAAGATTTATAAAAATTTGGTGAGCCGAATCTGAGTAACATGGTGAATTCGGTTAGTTCCCAATAGGCCGCAGTAGTTATAAGTGGACTGTTCGGGATATAGAAAAATTTTCACGAATGGAATCAAAATTTCTAGGCGAATTCAGTGAGTTCCCAATGGGACATGCTTGTATGAGTTTGCATTTCATTATCGAGCAACATTTTAAGGAACGGAATCCAAGTATCATGGTGAATTGAGTAGGTTCCCAATAGGATTCGCATGTAATAAGCTTGTTATTCAAGATAGAGCAACGTTTTAACGAACTGAAACACTATTTCTTTGTGAATTCAGTTAGTTCCTAGTAGCCTGCTCTTGTAATATGTGTACTTTTAAAGATTTATAAAAATTTGGTGAGCCGAATCTGAGTAACATGGTGAATTCGGTTAGTTCCCAATAGTCCGCAGTAGTTATAAGTGGACTGTTCGGGATATAGAAAAATTTTCACGAATGGAATCAAAATTTCTAGGCGAATTCAGTGAGTTCCCAATGGGATATGCATGTATGAGTTTGCTCTTCACTATCGAGCAACATTTTAAGGAACGGAATCCAAGTATCATGGTGAATTGAGTAGGTTCCCAATAGGATTCGCATGTAATAAGCTTGTTATTCAAGATAGAGCAACGTTTTAACGAACTGAAACACTGTTTCTTTGTGAATTCAGTTAGTTCCTAGTAGCCTGCTCTTGTAATATGTGTACTTTTAAAGATTTATAAAAATTTGGTGAGCCGAATCTGAGTAACATAGTGAATTCGGTTAGTTCCCAATAGGCCGCAGTAGTTATAAGTGGACTGTTCGGGATATAGAAAAATTTTCACGAATGGAATCAAAATTTCTAGGCGAATTCAGTGAGTTCCCAATGGGACATGCTTGTATGAGTTTGCTTTTCAATATCGAGCAACATTTTAAGGAACGGAATCCAAGTATCATGGTGAATTGAGTTGGTTCCCAATAGGTTTCGCATGTAATAAGCTTGTTATTCAAGATAGAGCAACGTTTTAACGAACTGAAACACTGTTTCTTTGTGAATTCAGTTAGTTCCTAGTAGCCTGCTCTTGTAATATGTGTACTTTTAAAAATTTATAAAAATTTGGTTAGCCGAATCTGAGTAACATGGTGAATTCGGTTAGTTCCCAATAGGCCGCAGTTGTAATAAGTGGACTGTTCGGGATATAGAAAAATTTTCACGAATGGAATCAAAATTTCTAGGCGAATTCAGTGAGTTCCCAATGGGACATGCTTGTATAAGTTTGCTTTTCAATATCGAGCAACATTTTAAGGAACGGAATCCAACTATCATGGTGAATTGAGTAGGTGCAAAATAGGATTCGCATGTAATAAGCTTGTTATTCAAGATAGAGCAACGTTTTAACGAACTGAAACACTGTTTCTTTGTGAATTCAGTTAGTTCCTAGTAGCCTGCTCTTGTAATATGTGTACTTTTAAAGATTTATAAAAATTTGGTGAGCCGAATCTGAGTAACATGGTGAATTCGGTTAGTTCCCAATAGGCCGCAGTAGTTATAAGTGGACTGTTCGGGATATAGAAAAATTTTCACGAATGGAATCAAAATTTCTAGGCGAATTCAGTGAGTTCCCAATGGGACATGCTTGTATGAGTTTGCATTTCATTATCGAGCAACATTTTAAGGAACGGAATCCAAGTATCATGGTGAATTGAGTAGGTTCCCAATAGGATTCGCATGTAATAAGCTTGTTATTCAAGATAGAGCAACGTTTTAACGAACTGAAACACTATTTCTTTGTGAATTCAGTTAGTTCCTAGTAGCCTGCTCTTGTAATATGTGTACTTTTAAAGATTTATAAAAATTTGGTGAGCCGAATCTGAGTAACATGGTGAATTCGGTTAGTTCCCAATAGTCCGCAGTAGTTATAAGTGGACTGTTCGGGATATAGAAAAATTTTCACGAATGGAATCAAAATTTCTAGGCGAATTCAGTGAGTTCCCAATGGGATATGCATGTATGAGTTTGCTCTTCACTATCGAGCAACATTTTAAGGAACGGAATCCAAGTATCATGGTGAATTGAGTAGGTTCCCAATAGGATTCGCATGTAATAAGCTTGTTATTCAAGATAGAGCAACGTTTTAACGAACTGAAACACTGTTTCTTTGTGAATTCAGTTAGTTCCTAGTAGCCTGCTCTTGTAATATGTGTACTTTTAAAGATTTATAAAAATTTGGTGAGCCGAATCTGAGTAACATAGTGAATTCGGTTAGTTCCCAATAGGCCGCAGTAGTTATAAGTGGACTGTTCGGGATATAGAAAAATTTTCACGAATGGAATCAAAATTTCTAGGCGAATTCAGTGAGTTCCCAATGGGACATGCTTGTATGAGTTTGCTCTTCACTATCGAGCAACATTTTAAGGAACGGAATCCAAATATCATGGTGAATTGAGTAAGTTCCCAATAGGATTCGCATGTAATAAGCTTGTTATTCAAGATAGAGCAACGTTTTAACGAACTGAAACACTGTTTCTTTGTGAATTCAGTTAGTTCCTAGTAGCCTGCACTTGTAATATGTGTACTTTTAAAGATTTATGAAAATTTGGTGAGCCGAATCTGAGTAACATGGTGAATTCGGTTAGTTCCCAATAGGCCGCAGTAGTTATAAGTGGACTGTTCGGGATATAGAAAAATTTTTACGAATGGAATCAAAATTTCTAGGCGAATTCAGTGAGTTCCCAATGGGACATGCTTGTATGAGTTTGCTCTTCACTATCGAGCAACATTTTAAGGAACGGAATCCAAGTATCATGGTGAATTGAGTAGGTTCCCAATAGGATTCGCATGTAATAAGCTTGTTATTCAAGATAGAGCAACGTTTTAACGAACTGAAACACTGTTTCTTTGTGAATTCAGTTAGTTCCTAGTAGCCTGCTCTTGTAATATGTGTACTTTTAAAGATTTATAAAAATTTGGTGAGCCGAATCTGAGTAACATGGTGAATTCGGTTAGTTCCCAATAGGCCGCAGTAGTAATAAGTGGACTGTTCGGGATATAGAAAAATTTTCACGAATGGAATCAAAATTTCTAGGCGAATTCAGTGAGTTCCCAATGGGACATGCTTGTATGAGTTTGCTCTTCACTATCGAGCAACATTTTAAGGAACGGAATCCAAGTATCATGGTGAATTGAGTGGGTTCCCAATAGGATTCGCATGTAATAAGCTTGTTATTCAAGATAGAGCAACGTTTTAACGAACTGAAACACTGTTTCTTTCTGAATTCAGTTAGTTCCTAGTAGCCTGCTCTTGTAATATGTGTACTTTTAAAGATTTATAAAAATTTGGTGAGCCGAATCTGAGTAACATGGTGAAGTCGGTTTGTTCCCAATAGGCCGCAGTAGTAATAAGTGGACTGTTCGGGATATAGAAAAATTATCATGAATGGAATCAAAATTTCTAGGCGAATTCAGTGAGTTCCCAATGGGACATGCTTGTATGAGTTTGCTTTTCAATATCGAGCAACATTTTAAGGAACGGAATCCAAGTATCATGGTGAATTGAGTAGGTGCAAAATAGGATTCGCATGTAATAAGCTTGTTATTCAAGATAGAGCAACGTTTTAACGAACTGAAACACTGTTTCTTTGTGAATTCAGTTAGTTCCTAGTAGCCTGCTCTTGTAATATGTGTACTTTTAAAGATTTATAAAAATTTGGTGAGCCGAATCTGAGTAACATGGTGAATTCGGTTAGTTCCCAATAGGCCGCAGTAGTTATAAGTGGACTGTTCGGGATATAGAAAAATTTTCACGAATGGAATCAAAATTTCTAGGCGAATTCAGTGAGTTCCCAATGGGACATGCTTGTATGAGTTTGCTTTTCATTATCGAGCAACATTTTAAGGAACGGAATCCAAGTATCATGGTGAATTGAGTAGGTTCCCAATAGGATTCGCATGTAATAAGCTTGTTATTCAAGATAGAGCAACGTTTTAACGAACTGAAACACTGTTTCTTTGTGAATTCAGTTAGTTCCTAGTAGCCTGCTCTTGTAATATGTGTACTTTTAAAGATTTATAAAAATTTGGTGAGCCGAATCTGAGTAACATGGTGAATTCGGTTAGTTCCCAATAGGCCGCAGTAGTAATAAGTGGACTGTTCGGGATATAGAAAAATTTTCACGAATGGAATCAAAATTTCTAGGCGAATTCAGTGAGTTCCCAATGGGACATGCTTGTATGAGTTTGCTTTTCAATATCGAGCAACATTTTAAGGAACGGAATCCAAGTATCATGGTGAATTGAGTTGGTTCCCAATAGGATTCGCATGTAATAAGCTTGTTATTCAAGATAGAGCAACGTTTTAACGAACTGAAACACTGTTTCTTTGTGAATTCAGTTAGTTCCTAGTAGCCTGCTCTTGTAATATGTGTACTTTTAAAGATTTATAAAAATTTGGTGAGCCGAATCTGAGTAACATGGTGAATTCGGTTATTTCCCAATAGGCCGCAGTAGTTATAAGTGGACTGTTCGGGATATAGAAAAATTTTCACGAATGGAATCAAAATTTCTAGGCGAATTCAGTGAGTTCCCAATGGGACATGCTTGTATGAGTTTGCTCTTCACTATCGAGCAACATTTTAAGGAACGGAATCCAAGTATCATGGTGAATTGAGTAGGTTCCCAATAGGATTCGCATGTAATAAGCTTGTTATTCAAGATAGAGCAACGTTTTAACGAACTGAAACACTGTTTCTTTGTGAATTCAGTTAGTTCCTAGTAGCCTGCTCTTGTAATATGTGTACTTTTAAAGATTTATAAAAATTTGGTGAGCCGAATCTGAGTAACATGGTGAATTCGGTTAGTTCCCAATAGGCCGCAGTAGTTATAAGTGGACTGTTCGGGATATAGATAATTTTCACGAATGGAATCAAAATTTCTAGGCGAATTCAGTGAGTTCCCAATGGGACATGCTTGTATGAGTTTGCTCTTCACTATCGAGCAACATTTTAAGGAACGGAATCCAAGTATCATGGTGAATTGAGTAGGTTCCCAATAGGATTCGCATGTAATAAGCTTGTTATTCAAGATAGAGCAACGTTTTAACGAACTGAAACACTGTTTCTTTGTGAATTCAGTTAGTTCCTAGTAGCCTGCTCTTGTAATATGTGTACTTTTAAAGATTTATAAAATTTGGTGAGCCGAATCTGAGTAACATGGTGAATTCGGTTAGTTCCCAATAGGCCGCAGTAGTAATAAGTGGACTGTTCGGGATATAGAAAAATTTTCACGAATGGAATCAAAATTTCTAGGCGAATTCAGTGAGTTCCCAATGGGACATGCTTGTATGAGTTTGCTTTTCAATATCGAGCAACATTTTAAGGAACGGAATCCAAGTATCATGGTGAATTGAGTTGGTTCCCCATAGGTTTCGCATGTAATAAGCTTGTTATTCAAGATAGAGCAACGTTTTAACGAACTGAAACACTGTTTCTTTGTGAATTCAGTTAGTTCCTAGTAGCCTGCTCTTGTAATATGTGTACTTTTAAAAATTTATAAAAATTTGGTTAGCCGAATCTGAGTAACATGGTGAATTCGGTTAGTTCCCAATAGGCCGCAGTTGTAATAAGTGGACTGTTCGGGATATAGAAAAATTTTCACGAATGGAATCAAAATTTCTAGGCGAATTCAGTGAGTTCCCAATGGGATATGCTTGTATGAGTTTGCTCTTCACTATAGAGCAACATTTTAAGGAACGGAATCCAAGTATCATGGTGAATTGAGTAGGTTCCCAATAGGATTCGCATGTAATAAGCTTGTTATTCAAGATAGAGCAACGTTTTAACGAACTGAAACACTGTTTCTTTGTGAATTCAGTTAGTTCCTAGTAGCTTGCTCTTGTAATATGTGTACTTTTAAAGATTTATAAAAATTTGGTGAGCCGAATCTGAGTAACATGGTGAATTCGGTTAGTTCCCAATAGGCCGCAGTAGTTATAAGTGGACTGTTCGGGATATAGAAAAATTTTCACGAATGGAATCAAAATTTCTAGGCGAATTCAGTGAGTTCCCAATGGGACATGCTTGTATGAGTTTGCTCTTCACTATCGAGCAACATTTTAAGGAACGGAATCCAAATATCATGGTGAATTGAGTAAGTTCCCAATAGGATTCGCATGTAATAAGCTTGTTATTCAAGATAGAGCAACGTTTTAACGAACTGAAACACTGTTTCTTTGTGAATTCAGTTAGTTCCTAGTAGCCTGCTCTTGTAATATGTGTACTTTTAAAGATTTATAAAAATTTGGTGAGCCGAATCTGAGTAACATGGTGAATTCGGTTAGTTCCCAATAGGCCGCAGTAGTTATAAGTGGACTGTTCGGGATATGGAAAAATTTTCACGAATGGAATCAAAATTTCTAGGCGAATTCAGTGAGTTCCCAATGGGACATGCTTGTATGAGTTTGCTCTTCACTATCGAGCAACATTTTAAGGAACGGAATCCAAGTATCATGGTGAATTGAGTAGGTTCCCAATAGGATTCGCATGTAATAAGCTTGTTATTCAAGATAGAGCAACGTTTTAACGAACTGAAACACTGTTTCTTTGTGAATTCAGTTAGTTCCTAGTAGCCTGCTCTTGTAATATGTGTACTTTTAAAGATTTATAAAAATTTGGTGAGCCGAATCTGAGTAACATGGTGAATTCGGTTAGTTCCCAATAGGCCGCAGTAGTTATAAGTGGACTGTTCGGGATATAGATAATTTTCACGAATGGAATCAAAATTTCTAGGCGAATTCAGTGAGTTCCCAATGGGACATGCTTGTATGAGTTTGCTCTTCACTATCGAGCAACATTTTAAGGAACGGAATCCAAGTATCATGGTGAATTGAGTAGGTTCCCAATAGGATTCGCATGTAATAAGCTTGTTATTCAAGATAGAGCAACGTTTTAACGAACTGAAACACTGTTTCTTTGTGAATTCAGTTAGTTCCTAGTAGCCTGCTCTTGTAATATGTGTACTTTTAAAGATTTATAAAATTTGGTGAGCCGAATCTGAGTAACATGGTGAATTCGGTTAGTTCCCAATAGGCCGCAGTAGTAATAAGTGGACTGTTCGGGATATAGAAAAATTTTCACGAATGGAATCAAAATTTCTAGGCGAATTCAGTGAGTTCCCAATGGGACATGCTTGTATGAGTTTGCTTTTCAATATCGAGCAACATTTTAAGGAACGGAATCCAAGTATCATGGTGAATTGAGTTGGTTCCCCATAGGTTTCGCATGTAATAAGCTTGTTATTCAAGATAGAGCAACGTTTTAACGAACTGAAACACTGTTTCTTTGTGAATTCAGTTAGTTCCTAGTAGCCTGCTCTTGTAATATGTGTACTTTTAAAAATTTATAAAAATTTGGTTAGCCGAATCTGAGTAACATGGTGAATTCGGTTAGTTCCCAATAGGCCGCAGTTGTAATAAGTGGACTGTTCGGGATATAGAAAAATTTTCACGAATGGAATCAAAATTTCTAGGCGAATTCAGTGAGTTCCCAATGGGATATGCTTGTATGAGTTTGCTCTTCACTATAGAGCAACATTTTAAGGAACGGAATCCAAGTATCATGGTGAATTGAGTAGGTTCCCAATAGGATTCGCATGTAATAAGCTTGTTATTCAAGATAGAGCAACGTTTTAACGAACTGAAACACTGTTTCTTTGTGAATTCAGTTAGTTCCTAGTAGCTTGCTCTTGTAATATGTGTACTTTTAAAGATTTATAAAAATTTGGTGAGCCGAATCTGAGTAACATGGTGAATTCGGTTAGTTCCCAATAGGCCGCAGTAGTTATAAGTGGACTGTTCGGGATATAGAAAAATTTTCACGAATGGAATCAAAATTTCTAGGCGAATTCAGTGAGTTCCCAATGGGACATGCTTGTATGAGTTTGCTCTTCACTATCGAGCAACATTTTAAGGAACGGAATCCAAATATCATGGTGAATTGAGTAAGTTCCCAATAGGATTCGCATGTAATAAGCTTGTTATTCAAGATAGAGCAACGTTTTAACGAACTGAAACACTGTTTCTTTGTGAATTCAGTTAGTTCCTAGTAGCCTGCTCTTGTAATATGTGTACTTTTAAAGATTTATAAAAATTTGGTGAGCCGAATCTGAGTAACATGGTGAATTCGGTTAGTTCCCAATAGGCCGCAGTAGTTATAAGTGGACTGTTCGGGATATGGAAAAATTTTCACGAATGGAATCAAAATTTCTAGGCGAATTCAGTGAGTTCCCAATGGGACATGCTTGTATGAGTTTGCTCTTCACTATCGAGCAACATTTTAAGGAACGGAATCCAAGTATCATGGTGAATTGAGTAGGTTCCCAATAGGATTCGCATGTAATAAGCTTGTTATTCAAGATAGAGCAACGTTTTAACGAACTGAAACACTGTTTCTTTGTGAATTCAGTTAGTTCCTAGTAGCCTGCTCTTGTAATATGTGTACTTTTAAAGATTTATAAAAATTTGGTGAGCCGAATCTGAGTAACATGGTGAATTCGGTTAGTTCCCAATAGGCCGCAGTAGTTATAAGTGGACTGTTCGGGATATAGATAATTTTCACGAATGGAATCAAAATTTCTAGGCGAATTCAGTGAGTTCCCAATGGGACATGCTTGTATGAGTTTGCTCTTCACTATCGAGCAACATTTTAAGGAACGGAATCCAAGTATCATGGTGAATTGAGTAGGTTCCCAATAGGATTCGCATGTAATAAGCTTGTTATTCAAGATAGAGCAACGTTTTAACGAACTGAAACACTGTTTCTTTGTGAATTCAGTTAGTTCCTAGTAGCCTGCTCTTGTAATATGTGTACTTTTAAAGATTTATAAAATTTGGTGAGCCGAATCTGAGTAACATGGTGAATTCGGTTAGTTCCCAATAGGCCGCAGTAGTAATAAGTGGACTGTTCGGGATATAGAAAAATTTTCACGAATGGAATCAAAATTTCTAGGCGAATTCAGTGAGTTCCCAATGGGACATGCTTGTATGAGTTTGCTTTTCAATATCGAGCAACATTTTAAGGAACGGAATCCAAGTATCATGGTGAATTGAGTTGGTTCCCCATAGGTTTCGCATATAATAAGCTTGTTATTCAAGATAGAGCAACGTTTTAACGAACTGAAACACTGTTTCTTTGTGAATTCAGTTAGTTCCTAGTAGCCTGCTCTTGTAATATGTGTACTTTTAAAAATTTATAAAAATTTGGTTAGCCGAATCTGAGTAACATGGTGAATTCGGTTAGTTCCCAATAGGCCGCAGTTGTAATAAGTGGACTGTTCGGGATATAGAAAAATTTTCACGAATGGAATCAAAATTTCTAGGCGAATTCAGTGAGTTCCCAATGGGATATGCTTGTATGAGTTTGCTCTTCACTATAGAGCAACATTTTAAGGAACGGAATCCAAGTATCATGGTGAATTGAGTAGGTTCCCAATAGGATTCGCATGTAATAAGCTTGTTATTCAAGATAGAGCAACGTTTTAACGAACTGAAACACTGTTTCTTTGTGAATTCAGTTAGTTCCTAGTAGCTTGCTCTTGTAATATGTGTACTTTTAAAGATTTATAAAAATTTGGTGAGCCGAATCTGAGTAACATGGTGAATTCGGTTAGTTCCCAATAGGCCGCAGTAGTTATAAGTGGACTGTTCGGGATATAGAAAAATTTTCACGAATGGAATCAAAATTTCTAGGCGAATTCAGTGAGTTCCCAATGGGACATGCTTGTATGAGTTTGCTCTTCACTATCGAGCAACATTTTAAGGAACGGAATCCAAATATCATGGTGAATTGAGTAAGTTCCCAATAGGATTCGCATGTAATAAGCTTGTTATTCAAGATAGAGCAACGTTTTAACGAACTGAAACACTGTTTCTTTGTGAATTCAGTTAGTTCCTAGTAGCCTGCTCTTGTAATATGTGTACTTTTAAAGATTTATAAAAATTTGGTGAGCCGAATCTGAGTAACATGGTGAATTCGGTTAGTTCCCAATAGGCCGCAGTAGTTATAAGTGGACTGTTCGGGATATGGAAAAATTTTCACGAATGGAATCAAAATTTCTAGGCGAATTCAGTGAGTTCCCAATGGGACATGCTTGTATGAGTTTGCTCTTCACTATCGAGCAACATTTTAAGGAACGGAATCCAAGTATCATGGTGAATTGAGTAGGTTCCCAATAGGATTCGCATGTAATAAGCTTGTTATTCAAGATAGAGCAACGTTTTAACGAACTGAAACACTGTTTCTTTCTGAATTCAGTTAGTTCCTAGTAGCCTGCTCTTGTAATATGTGTACTTTTAAAGATTTATAAAAATTTGGTGAGCCGAATCTGAGTAACATGGTGAATTCGGTTAGTTCCCAATAGGCCGCAGTAGTAATAAGTGGACTGTTCGGGATATAGAAAAATTTTCACGAATGGAATCAAAATTTCTAGGCGAATTCAGTGAGTTCCCAATGGGACATGCTTGTATGAGTTTGCTCTTCACTATCGAGCAACATTTTAAGGAACGGAATCCAAGTATCATGGTGAATTGAGTAGGTTCCCAATAGGATTCGCATGTAATAAGCTTGTTATTCAAGATAGAGCAACGTTTTAACGAACTGAAACACTGTTTCTTTGTGAATTCAGTTAGTTCCTAGTAGCCTGCTCTTGTAATATGTGTACTTTTAAAGATTTATAAAAATTTGGTGAGCCGAATCTGAGTAACATGGTGAATTCGGTTAGTTCCCAATAGGCCGCAGTAGTAATAAGTGGACTGTTCGGGATATAGAAAAATTTTCACGAATGGAATCAAAATTTCTAGGCGAATTCAGTGAGTTCCCAATGGGACATGCTTGTATGAGTTTGCTCTTCACTATCGAGCAACATTTTAAGGAACGGAATCCAAGTATCATGGTGAATTGAGTTGGTTCCCAATAGGATTCGCATGTAATAAGCTTGTTATTCAAGATAGAGCAACGTTTTAACGAACTGAAACACTGTTTCTTTGTGAATTCAGTTAGTTCCTAGTAGCCTGCTCTTGTAATATGTGTACTTTTAAAGATTTATAAAAATTTGGTGAGCCGAATCTGAGTAACATGGTGAATTCGGTTAGTTCCCAATAGGCCGCAGTTGTAATAAGTGGACTGTTCGGGATATAGAAAAATTTTCACGAATGGAATCAAAATTTCTAGGCGAATTCATTGAGTTCCCAATGGGACATGCTTGTATGAGTTTGCTTTTCAATATCGAGCAACATTTTAAGGAACGGAATCCAAGTATCATGGTTAATTGAGTAGGTTCCCAATTGGATTCGCATGTAATAAGCTTGTTATTCAAGATAGAGCAACGTTTTAACGAACTGAAACACTGTTTCTTTGTGAATTCAGTTAGTTCCTAGTAGCCTGCTCCTGTAATATGTGTACTTTTAAAGATTTATAAAAATTTGGTGAGCCGATCTGAGTAACATGGTGAATTCGGTTTGTTCCCAATAGGCCGCAGTAGTAATAAGTGGACTGTTCGGGATATAGAAAAATTTTCACGAATGGAATCAAAATTTCTAGGCGAATTCAGTGAGTTCCCAATGGGACATGCTTGTATGAGTTTGCTTTTCAATATCGAGCAACATTTTAAGGAACGGAATCCAAGTATCATGGTGAATTGAGTAGGTGCAAAATAGGATTCGCATGTAATAAGCTTGTTATTCAAGATAGAGCAACGTTTTAACGAACTGAAACACTGTTTCTTTGTGAATTCAGTTAGTTCCTAGTAGCCTGCTCTTGTAATATGTGTACTTTTAAAGATTTATAAAAATTTGGTGAGCCGAATCTGAGTAACATGGTGAATTAGGTTAGTTTCCAGTAGGCCGCAGTAGTTATAAGTGGACTGTTCGGGATATAGAAAAATTTTCACGAATGGAATCAAAATTTCTAGGCGAATTCAGTGAGTTCCCAATGGGACATGCTTGTATGAGTTTGCTCTTCACTATCGAGCAACATTTTAAGGAACGGAATCCAAGTATCATGGTGAATTGAGTAGGTTCCCAATAGGATTCGCATGTAATAAGCTTGTTATTCAAGATAGAGCAACGTTTTAACGAACTGAAACACTGTGTCTTTGTGAATTCAGTTAGTTCCTAGTAGCCTGCTCTTGTAATATGTGTACTTTTAAAGATTTATAAAAATTTGGTGAGCCGAATCTGAGTAACATGGTGAATTCGGTTAGTTCCCAATAGGCCGCAGTAGTAATAAGTGGAGTGTTCGGGATATAGAAAAATTTTCACGAATGGAATCAAAATTTCTAGGCGAATTCAGTGAGTTCCCAATGGGACATGCTTGTATGAGTATGCTTTTCAATACGTAACAACATTTCAAGGAACGGACTCTAAGTAACATGGTGAATTCAGTAGGTTCCCAATAGGATTCGCATGTAATAAGCTTGTTATTCAAGATAGAGCAACGTTTTAACGAACTGAAACACTGTTTCTTTGTGAATTCACTTAGTTCCTAGTAGCCTGCTCTTGTAATATGTGTACTTTTAAAAATTTATAAAAATTTGGTTAGCCGAATCTGAGTAACATGGTGAATTCGGTTAGTTCCCAATAGGCCGCAGTTGTAATAAGTGGACTGTTCGGGATATAGAAAAATTTTCACGAATGGAATCAAAATTTCTAGGCGAATTCAGTGAGTTCCCAATGGGACATGCTTGTATGAGTTTGCTTTTCAATATCGAGCAACATTTTAAGGAACGGAATCCAAGTATCATGGTGAATTGAGTAGGTGCAAAATAGGATTCGCATGTAATAAGCTTGTTATTCAAGATAGAGCAACGTTTTAACGAACTGAAACACTGTTTCTTTGTGAATTCAGTTAGTTCCTAGTAGCCTGCTCTTGTAATATGTGTACTTTTAAAGAT
The DNA here is from genome assembly GCF_021556685.1 of Rattus norvegicus. NCBI lineage: Eukaryota > Metazoa > Chordata > Mammalia > Rodentia > Muridae > Rattus > Rattus norvegicus. The sequence continues at coordinate 10,985,141 of NC_141544.1, forward strand.
TTATAAAAATTTGGTGAGCCGAATCTGAGTAACATGGTGAATTCGGTTAGTTCCCAATAGGCCGCAGTAGTTATAAGTGGACTGTTCGGGATATAGAAAAATTTTCACGAATGGAATCAAAATTTCTAGGCGAATTCAGTGAGTTCCCAATGGGATATGCTTGTATGAGTTTGCTCTTCACTATAGAGCAACATTTTAAGGAACGGAATCCAAGTATCATGGTGAATTGAGTAGGTTCCCAATAGGATTCGCATGTAATAAGCTTGTTATTCAAGATAGAGCAACGTTTTAACGAACTGAAACACTGTTTCTTTGTGAATTCAGTTAGTTCCTAGTAGCCTGCTCTTGTAATATGTGTACTTTTAAAGATTTATAAAAATTTGGTGAGCCGAATCTGAGTAACATGGTGAATTCGGTTAGTTCCCAATAGGCCGCAGTAGTTATAAGTGGACTGTTCGGGATATAGAAAAATTTTCACGAATGGAATCAAAATTTCTAGGCGAATTCAGTGAGTTCCCAATGGGACATGCTTGTATGAGTTTGCTCTTCACTATCGAGCAACATTTTAAGGAACGGAATCCAAATATCATGGTGAATTGAGTAAGTTCCCAATAGGATTCGCATGTAATAAGCTTGTTATTCAAGATAGAGCAACGTTTTAACGAACTGAAACACTGTTTCTTTGTGAATTCAGTTAGTTCCTAGTAGCCTGCTCTTGTAATATGTGTACTTTTAAAGATTTATAAAAATTTGGTGAGCCGAATCTGAGTAACATGGTGAATTCGGTTAGTTCCCAATAGGCCGCAGTAGTTATAAGTGGACTGTTCGGGATATGGAAAAATTTTCACGAATGGAATCAAAATTTCTAGGCGAATTCAGTGAGTTCCCAATGGGACATGCTTGTATGAGTTTGCTCTTCACTATCGAGCAACATTTTAAGGAACGGAATCCAAGTATCATGGTGAATTGAGTAGGTTCCCAATAGGATTCGCATGTAATAAGCTTGTTATTCAAGATAGAGCAACGTTTTAACGAACTGAAACACTGTTTCTTTGTGAATTCAGTTAGTTCCTAGTAGCCTGCTCTTGTAATATGTGTACTTTTAAAGATTTATAAAAATTTGGTGAGCCGAATCTGAGTAACATGGTGAATTCGGTTAGTTCCCAATAGGCCGCAGTAGTTATAAGTGGACTGTTCGGGATATGGAAAAATTTTCACGAATGGAATCAAAATTTCTAGGCGAATTCAGTGAGTTCCCAATGGGACATGCTTGTATGAGTTTGCTCTTCACTATCGAGCAACATTTTAAGGAACGGAATCCAAGTATCATGGTGAATTGAGTAGGTTCCCAATAGGATTCGCATGTAATAAGCTTGTTATTCAAGATAGAGCAACGTTTTAACGAACTGAAACACTGTTTCTTTGTGAATTCAGTTAGTTCCTAGTAGCCTGCTCTTGTAATATGTGTACTTTTAAAGATTTATAAAAATTTGGTGAGCCGAATCTGAGTAACATGGTGAATTCGGTTAGTTCCCAATAGGCCGCAGTAGTAATAAGTGGACTGTTCGGGATATAGAAAAATTTTCACGAATGGAATCAAAATTTCTAGGCGAATTCAGTGAGTTCCCAATGGGACATGCTTGTATGAGTTTGCTCTTCACTATCGAGCAACATTTTAAGGAACGGAATCCAAGTATCATGGTGAATTGAGTAGGTTCCCAATAGGATTCGCATGTAATAAGCTTGTTATTCAAGATAGAGCAACGTTTTAACGAACTGAAACACTGTTTCTTTGTGAATTCAGTTAGTTCCTAGTAGCCTGCTCTTGTAATATGTGTACTTTTAAAGATTTATAAAAATTTGGTGAGCCGAATCTGAGTAACATGGTGAATTCGGTTAGTTCCCAATAGGCCGCAGTAGTAATAAGTGGACTGTTCGGGATATAGAAAAATTTTCACGAATGGAATCAAAATTTCTAGGCGAATTCAGTGAGTTCCCAATGGGACATGCTTGTATGAGTTTGCTCTTCACTATCGAGCAACATTTTAAGGAACGGAATCCAAGTATCATGGTGAATTGAGTTGGTTCCCAATAGGATTCGCATGTAATAAGCTTGTTATTCAAGATAGAGCAACGTTTTAACGAACTGAAACACTGTTTCTTTGTGAATTCAGTTAGTTCCTAGTAGCCTGCTCTTGTAATATGTGTACTTTTAAAGATTTATAAAAATTTGGTGAGCCGAATCTGAGTAACATGGTGAATTCGGTTAGTTCCCAATAGGCCGCAGTTGTAATAAGTGGACTGTTCGGGATATAGAAAAATTTTCACGAATGGAATCAAAATTTCTAGGCGAATTCATTGAGTTCCCAATGGGACATGCTTGTATGAGTTTGCTTTTCAATATCGAGCAACATTTTAAGGAACGGAATCCAAGTATCATGGTTAATTGAGTAGGTTCCCAATTGGATTCGCATGTAATAAGCTTGTTATTCAAGATAGAGCAACGTTTTAACGAACTGAAACACTGTTTCTTTGTGAATTCAGTTAGTTCCTAGTAGCCTGCTCCTGTAATATGTGTACTTTTAAAGATTTATAAAAATTTGGTGAGCCGATCTGAGTAACATGGTGAATTCGGTTTGTTCCCAATAGGCCGCAGTAGTAATAAGTGGACTGTTCGGGATATAGAAAAATTTTCACGAATGGAATCAAAATTTCTAGGCGAATTCAGTGAGTTCCCAATGGGACATGCTTGTATGAGTTTGCTTTTCAATATCGAGCAACATTTTAAGGAACGGAATCCAAGTATCATGGTGAATTGAGTAGGTGCAAAATAGGATTCGCATGTAATAAGCTTGTTATTCAAGATAGAGCAACGTTTTAACGAACTGAAACACTGTTTCTTTGTGAATTCAGTTAGTTCCTAGTAGCCTGCTCTTGTAATATGTGTACTTTTAAAGATTTATAAAAATTTGGTGAGCCGAATCTGAGTAACATGGTGAATTAGGTTAGTTTCCAATAGGCCGCAGTAGTTATAAGTGGACTGTTCGGGATATAGAAAAATTTTCACGAATGGAATCAAAATTTCTAGGCGAATTCAGTGAGTTCCCAATGGGACATGCTTGTATGAGTTTGCTCTTCACTATCGAGCAACATTTTAAGGAACGGAATCCAAGTATCATGGTGAATTGAGTAGGTTCCCAATAGGATTCGCATGTAATAAGCTTGTTATTCAAGATAGAGCAACGTTTTAACGAACTGAAACACTGTTTCTTTGTGAATTCAGTTAGTTCCTAGTAGCCTGCTCTTGTAATATGTGTACTTTTAAAGATTTATAAAAATTTGGTTAGCCGAATCTGAGTAACATGGTGAATTCGGTTAGTTTCCAATAGGCCGCAGTAGTAATAAGTGGGCTGTTCGGGATATAGAAAAATTTTCACGAATGGAATCAACATTTCTAGGCGAATTCAGTGAGTTCCCAATGGGACATGCTTGTATGAGTTCGCTTTTCATTATCGAGCAACATTTTAAGGAACGGAATCCAAGTATCATGGTGAATTGAGTAGGTTCCCAATAGGATTCGCATGTAATAAGCTTGTTATTCAAGATAGAGCAACGTTTTAACGAACTGAAACACTGTGTCTTTGTGAATTCAGTTAGTTCCTAGTAGCCTGCTCTTGTAATATGTGTACTTTTAAAGATTTATAAAAATTTGGTGAGCCGAATCTGAGTAACATGGTGAATTCGGTTAGTTCCCAATAGGCCGCAGTAGTAATAAGTGGAGTGTTCGGGATATAGAAAAATTTTCACGAATGGAATCAAAATTTCTAGGCGAATTCAGTGAGTTCCCAATGGGACATGCTTGTATGAGTATGCTTTTCAATACGTAACAACATTTTAAGGAACGGACTCTAAGTAACATGGTGAATTCAGTAGGTTCCCAATAGGATTCGCATGTAATAAGCTTGTTATTCAAGATAGAGCAACGTTTTAACGAACTGAAACACTGTTTCTTTGTGAATTCACTTAGTTCCTAGTAGCCTGCTCTTGTAATATGTGTACTTTTAAAGATTTATAAAAATTTGGTGAGCCGAATCTGAGTAACATGGTGAATTCGGATAGTTCCCAATAGGCCGCAGTAGTAATAAGTGGACTGTTCGGGATATAGAAAAATTTTCACGAATGGAATCAAAATTTCTAGGCGAATTCACTGAGTTCCCAATGGGACATGCTTGTATGAGTTTGCTTTTCAATATCGAGCAACATTTTAAGGAACGGAATCCAAGTATCATGGTGAATTGAGTTGGTTCCCAATAGGTTTCGCATGTAATAAGCTTGTTATTCAAGATAGAGCAACGTTTTAACGAACTGAAACACTGTTTCTTTGTGAATTCAGTTAGTTCCTAGTAGCCTGCTCTTGTAATATGTGTACTTTTAAAAATTTATAAAAATTTGGTTAGCCGAATCTGAGTAACATGGTGAATTCGGTTAGTTCCCAATAGGCCGCAGTTGTAATAAGTGGACTGTTCGGGATATAGAAAAATTTTCACGAATGGAAACAAAATTTCTAGGCGAATTCAGTGAGTTCCCAATGGGACATGCTTGTATGAGTTTGCTTTTCAATATCGAGCAACATTTTAAGGAACGGAATCCAAGTATCATGGTGAATTGAGTAGGTGCAAAATAGGATTCGCATGTAATAAGCTTGTTATTCAAGATAGAGCAACGTTTTAACGAACTGAAACACTGTTTCTTTGTGAATTCAGTTAGTTCCTAGTAGCCTGCTCTTGTAATATGTGTACTTTTAAAGATTTATAAAAATTTGGTGAGCCGAATCTGAGTAACATGGTGAATTCGGTTAGTTCCCAATAGGCCGCAGTAGTTATAAGTGGACTGTTCGGGATATAGAAAAATTTTCACGAATGGAATCAAAATTTCTAGGCGAATTCAGTGAGTTCCCAATGGGATATGCTTGTATGAGTTTGCTCTTCACTATCGAGCAACATTTTAAGGAACGGAATCCAAGTATCATGGTGAATTGAGTAGGTTCCCAATAGGATTCACATGTAATAAGCTTGTTATTCAAGATAGAGCAACGTTTTAACGAACTGAAACACTGTTGCTTTGTGAATTCAGTTAGTTCCTAGTAGCCTGCTCTTGTAATATGTGTACTTTTAAAGATTTATAAAAATTTGGTGAGCCGAATCTGAGTAACATGGTGAATTCGGTTAGTTCCCAATAGGCCGCAGTAGTAATAAGTGGAGTGTTCGGGATATAGAAAAATTTTCACGAATTGAATCAAAATTTCTAGGCGAATTCAGTGAGTTCCCAATGGGACATGCTTGTATGAGTTTGCTTTTCATTATCGAGCAACATTTTAAGGAACGGATTCCAAGTATCATGGTGAATTGAGTAGGTTCCCAATAGGATTCGCATGTAATAAGCTTGTTATTCAAGATAGAGCAACGTTTTAACGAACTGAAACACTGTTTCTTTCTGAATTCAGTTAGTTCCTAGTAGCCTGCTCTTGTAATATGTGTACTTTTAAAGATTTATAAAAATTTGGTGAGCCGAATCTGAGTAACATGGTGAATTCGGTTAGTTCCCAATAGGCCGCAGTAGTAATAAGTGGACTGTTCGGGATATAGAAAAATTTTCACGAATGGAATCAAAATTTCTAGGCGAATTCAGTGAGTTCCCAATGGGACATGCTTGTATGAGTTTGCTCTTCACTATCGAGCAACATTTTAAGGAACGGAATCCAAGTATCATGGTGAATTGAGTAGGTTCCCAATAGGATTCGCATGTAATAAGCTTGTTATTCAAGATAGAGCAACGTTTTAACGAACTGAAACACTGTTGCTTTGTGAATTCAGTTAGTTCCTAGTAGCCTGCTCTTGTAATATGTGTACTTTTAAAGATTTATAAAAATTTGGTGAGCCGAATCTGAGTAACATGGTGAATTCGGTTAGTTCCCAATAGGCCGCAGTAGTTATAAGTGGACTGTTCGGGATATAGAAAAATTTTCACGAATGGAATCAAAATTTCTAGGCGAATTCAGTGAGTTCCCAATGGGACATGCTTGTATGAGTTTGCTCTTCACTATCGAGCAACATTTTAAGGAACGGAATCCAAATATCATGGTGAATTGAGTAAGTTCCCAATAGGATTCGCATGTAATAAGCTTGTTATTCAAGATAGAGCAACGTTTTAACGAACTGAAACACTGTTTCTTTGTGAATTCAGTTAGTTCCTAGTAGCCTGCTCTTGTAATATGTGTACTTTTAAAGATTTATAAAAATTTGGTGAGCCGAATCTGAGTAACATGGTGAATTCGGTTAGTTCCCAATAGGCCGCAGTAGTAATAAGTGGAGTGTTCGGGATATAGAAAAATTTTCACGAATGGAATCAAAATTTCTAGGCGAATTCAGTGAGTTCCCAATGGGACATGCTTGTATGAGTTTGCTTTTCATTATCGAGCAACATTTTAAGGAACGGATTCCAAGTATCATGGTGAATTGAGTTGGTTCCCAATAGGATTCGCATGTAATAAGCTTGTTATTCAAGATAGAGCAACGTTTTAACGAACTGAAACACTGTTTCTTTGTGAATTCAGTTAGTTTATAGTAGCCTGCTCTTGTAATATGTGTACTTTTAAAGATTTATAAAAATTTGTTGAGCCGAATCTGAGTAACATGGTGAATTCGGTTAGTTCCCAATAGGCCGCAGTAGTAATAAGTGGACTGTTCGGGATATAGAAAAATTTTCACGAATGGAATCAAAATTTCTAGGCGAATTCAGTGAGTTCCCAATGGGACATGCTTGTATGAGTTTGCTCTTCACTATCGAGCAAAATTTTAAGGAACGGAATCCAAGTATCATGGTGAATTGAGTAGGTTCCCAATAGGATTCGCATGTAATAAGCTTGTTATTCAAGATAGAGCAACGTTTTAACGAACTGAAACACTGTTTCTTTGTGAATTCAGTTAGTTCCTAGTAGCCTGCTCTTGTAATATGTGTACTTTTAAAGATTTATAAAAATTTGGTGAGCCGAATCTCAGTAACATGGTGAATTCGGTTAGTTCCCAATAGGCCGCAGTAGTAATAAGTGGACTGTTCGGGATATAGAAAAATTTTCACGAATGGAATCAAAATTTCTAGGCGAATTCAGTGAGTTCCCAATGGGACATGCTTGTATGAGTTTGCTCTTCACTATCGAGCAACATTTTAAGGAACGGAATCCAAGTATCATGGTGAATTGAGTTGGTTCCCAATAGGATTCGCATGTAATAAGCTTGTTATTCAAGATAGAGCAACGTTTTAACGAACTGAAACACTGTTTCTTTGTGAATTCAGTTAGTTCCTAGTAGCCTGCTCTTGTAATATGTGTACTTTTAAAGATTTATAAAAATTTGGTGAGCCGAATCTGAGTAACATGGTGAATTCGGTTAGTTCCCAATAGGCCGCAGTTGTAATAAGTGGACTGTTCGGGATATAGAAAAATTTTCACGAATGGAATCAAAATTTCTAGGCGAATTCATTGAGTTCCCAATGGGACATGCTTGTATGAGTTTGCTTTTCAATATCGAGCAACATTTTAAGGAACGGAATCCAAGTATCATGGTGAATTGAGTAGGTGCAAAATAGGATTCGCATGTAATAAGCTTGTTATTCAAGATAGAGCAACGTTTTAACGAACTGAAACACTGTTTCTTTGTGAATTCAGTTAGTTCCAAGTAGCCGACTCTTGTAATATGTGTACTTTTAAAGATTTATAAAAATTTGGTGAGCCGAATCTGAGTAACATGGTGAATTCGGTTAGTTCCCAATAGGCCGCAGTAGTAATAAGTGGACTGTTCGGGATATTTAAAAATTTTCACGAATGGAATCAACATTTCTAGGCGAATTCATTGAGTTCCCAATGGGACATGCTTGTATGAGTTTGCTTTTCAATATCAAGCAACATTTTAAGGAACGGAATCCAAGTATCATGGTGAATTGAGTAGGTTCCCAATAGGATTCGCATGTAATAAGCTTGTTATTCAAGATAGAGCAACGTTTTAACGAACTGAAACACTGTTTCTTTGTGAATTCAGTTAGTTCCTAGTAGCCTGCTCTTGTAATATGTGTACTTTTAAAGATTTATAAAAATTTGGTGAGCCGAATCTGAGTAACATGGTGAATTCGGTTAGTTCCCAATAGGCCGCAGTTGTAATAAGTGGACTGTTCGGGATATAGAAAAATTTTCACGAATGGAATCAAAATTTCTAGGCGAATTCATTGAGTTCCCAATGGGACATGCTTGTATGAGTTTGCTTTTCAATATCGAGCAACATTTTAAGGAACGGAATCCAAGTATCATGGTGAATTGAGTAGGTTCCCAATAGGATTCGCATGTAATAAGCTTGTTATTCAAGATAGAGCAACGTTTTAACGAACTGAAACACTGTTTCTTTCTGAATTCAGTTAGTTCCTAGTAGCCTGCTCTTGTAATATGTGTACTTTTAAAGATTTATAAAAATTTGGTGAGCCGAATCTGAGTAACATGGTGAATTCGGTTTGTTCCCAATAGGCCGCAGTAGTAATAAGTGGAGTGTTCGGGATATAGAAAAATTTTCACGAATGGAATCAAAATTTCTAGGCGAATTCAGTGAGTTCCCAATGGGACATGCTTGTATGAGTTTGCTTTTCAATATCGAGCAACATTTTAAGGAACGGAATCCAAGTATCATGGTGAATTGAGTAGGTGCAAAATAGGATTCGCATGTAATAAGCTTGTTATTCAAGATAGAGCAACGTTTTAACGAACTGAAACACTGTTTCTTTGTGAATTCAGTTAGTTCCTAGTAGCCTGCTCTTGTAATATGTGTACTTTTAAAGATTTATAAAAATTTGTTGAGCCGAATCTGAGTAACATGGTGAATTAGGTTAGTTTCCAATAGGCCGCAGTAGTTATAAGTGGACTGTTCGGGATATAGAAAAATTTTCACGAATGGAATCAAAATTTCTAGGCGAATTCAGTGAGTTCCCAATGGGACATGCTTGTATTAGTTTTCTCTTCACTATCGAGCAACATTTTAAGGAACGGAATCCAAGTATCATGGTGAATTGAGTAGGTTCCCAATAGGATTCGCATGTAATAAGCTTGTTATTCAAGATAGAGCAACGTTTTAACGAACTGAAACACTGTTTCTTTGTGAATTCAGTTAGTTCCTAGTAGCCTGCTCTTGTAATATGTGTACTTTTAAAGATTTATAAAAATTTGGTGAGCCGAATCTGAGTAACATGGTGAATTCGGTTAGTTCCCAATAGGCCGCAGTAGTTATAAGTGGACTGTTCGGGATATAGAAAAATTTTCACGAATGGAATCAAAATTTCTAGGCGAATTCAGTGAGTTCCCAATGGGACATGCTTGTATGAGTTTGCTCTGCACTATCGAGCAACATTTTAAGGAACGGAATCCAAATATCATGGTGAATTGAGTAAGTTCCCAATAGGATTCGCATGTAATAAGCTTGTTATTCAAGATAGAGCAACGTTTTAACGAACTGAAACACTGTTTCTTTGTGAATTCAGTTAGTTCCTAGTAGCCTGCTCTTGTAATATGTGTACTTTTAAAGATTTATAAAAATTTGGTGAGCCGAATCTGAGTAACATGGTGAATTCGGTTAGTTCCCAATAGGCCGCAGTAGTTATAAGTGGATTGTTCGGGATATAGAAAAATTTTCACGAATGGAATCAAAATTTCTAGGCGAATTCAGTGAGTTCCCAATGGGACATGCTTGTATGAGTTTGCTTTTCAATATCGAGCAACATTTTAAGGAACGGAATCCAAGTATCATGGTGAATTGAGTAGGTTCCCAATAGGATTCGCATGTAATAAGCTTGTTATTCAAGATAGAGCAACGTTTTAACGAACTGAAACACTGTTTCTTTGTGAATTCAGTTAGTTCCTAGTAGCCTGCTCTTGTAATATGTGTACTTTTAAAGATTTATAAAAATTTGGTGAGCCGAATCTGAGTAACATTGTGAATTCGGTTAGTTCCCAATAGGCCGCAGTAGTAATAAGTGGAGTGTTCGGGATATAGAAAAATTTTCACGAATGGAATCAAAATTTCTAGGCGAATTCAGTGAGTTCCCAATGGGACATGCTTGTATGAGTTTGCTTTTCATTATCGAGCAACATTTTAAGGAACGGAATCCAAGTATCATGGTGAATTGAGTAGGTTCCCAATAGGATTCGCATGTAATAAGCTTGTTATTCAAGATAGAGCAACGTTTTAACGAACTGAAACACTGTTTCTTTGTGAATTCAGTTAGTTCCTAGTAGCCTGCTCTTGTAATATGTGTACTTTTAAAGATTTATAAAAATTTGGTGAGCCGAATCTGAGTAACATGGTGAATTCGGTTAGTTCCCAATAGGCCGCAGTAGTTATAAGTGGACTGTTCGGGATATAGAAAAATTTTCACGAATGGAATCAAAATTTCTAGGCGAATTCAGTGAGTTCCCAATGGGACATGCTTGTATGAGTTTCCTCTTCACTATCGAGCAACATTTTAAGGAACGGAATCCAAATATCATGGTGAATTGAGTAAGTTCCCAATAGGATTCGCATGTAATAAGCTTGTTATTCAAGATAGAGCAACGTTTTAAAGAACTGAAACACTGTTTCTTTGTGAATTCAGTCAGTTCCTAGTAGCCTGCTCTTGTAATATGTGTACTTTTAAAGATTTATAAAAATTTGGTGAGCCGAATCTGAGTAACATGGTGAATTCGGTTAGTTCCCAATAGGCCGCAGTAGTTATAAGTGGACTGTTCGGGATATAGAAAAATTTTCACGAATGGAATCAAAATTTCTAGGCGAATTCAGTGAGTTCCCAATGGGACATGCTTGTATGAGTTTGCTCTTCACTATCGAGCAACATTTTAAGGAACGGAATCCAAGTATCATGGTGAATTGAGTAGGTTCCCAATAGGATTCGCATGTAATAAGCTTGTTATTCAAGATAGAGCAACGTTTTAACGAACTGAAACACTGTTTCTTTCTGAATTCAGTTAGTTCCTAGTAGCCTGCTCTTGTAATATGTGTACTTTTAAAGATTTATAAAAATTTGGTGAGCCGAATCTGAGTAACATGGTGAATTCGGTTAGTTCCCAATAGGCCGCAGTAGTAATAAGTGGACTGTTCGGGATATAGAAAAATTTTCACGAATGGAATCAAAATTTCTAGGCGAATTCAGTGAGTTCCCAATGGGACATGCTTGTATGAGTTTGCTCTTCACTATCGAGCAACATTTTAAGGAACGGAATCCAAGTATCATGGTGAATTGAGTAGGTTCCCAATAGGATTCGCATGTAATAAGCTTGTTATTCAAGATAGAGCAACGTTTTAACGAACTGAAACACTGTTTCTTTGTGAATTCAGTTAGTTCCTAGTAGCCTGCTCTTGTAATATGTGTACTTTTAAAGATTTATAAAAATTTGGTGAGCCGAATCTGAGTAACATGGTGAATTCGGTTAGTTCCCAATAGGCCGCAGTAGTAATAAGTGGAGTGTTCGGGATATAGAAAAATTTTCACGAATGGAATCAAAATTTCTAGGCGAATTCAGTGAGTTCCCAATGGGACATGCTTGTATGAGTTTGCTCTTCACTATCGAGCAACATTTTAAGGAACGGAATCCAAGTATCATGGTGAATTGAGTAGGTTCCCAATAGGATTCGCATGTAATAAGCTTGTTATTCAAGATAGAGCAACGTTTTAACGAACTGAAACACTGTTTCTTTGTGAATTCAGTTAGTTCCTAGTAGCCTGCTCTTGTAATATGTGTACTTTTAAAGATTTATAAAAATTTGGTGAGCCGAATCTGGGTAACATGGTGAATTCGGTTAGTTCCCAATAGGCCACAGTATTAATAAGTGGACTGTTCGGGATATAGAAAAATTTTCACGAATGGAATCAAAATTTCTAGGCGAATTCAGTGAGTTCCCAATGGGACATGCTTGTATGAGTTTGCTCTTCACTATCGAGCAACATTTTAAGGAACGGAATCCAAGTATCATGGTGAATTGAGTTGGTTCCCAATAGGATTCGCATGTAATAAGCTTGTTATTCAAGATAGAGCAACGTTTTAACGAACTGAAACACTGTTTCTTTGTGAATTCAGTTAGTTCCTAGTAGCCTGCTCTTGTAATATGTGTACTTTTAAAGATTTATAAAAATTTGGTGAGCCGAATCTGAGTAACATGGTGAATTCGGTTAGTTCCCAATAGGCCGCAGTTGTAATAAGTGGACTGTTCGGGATATAGAAAAATTTTCACGAATGGAATCAAAATTTCTAGGCGAATTCATTGAGTTCCCAATGGGACATGCTTGTATGAGTTTGCTTTTCAATATCGAGCAACATTTTAAGGAAGGGAATCCAACTATCATTTTGAATTGAGTAGGTTCCCAATAGGATTCGCATGTAATAAGCTTGTTATTCAAGAGAGAGCAACGTTTTAACGAACTGAAACACTGTTTCTTTGTGAATTCAGTTAGTTCCTAGTAGCCTGCTCTTGTAATATGTGTACTTTTAAAGATTTATAAAAATTTGGTGAGCCGAATCTGAGTAACATGGTGAATTCGGTTAGTTCCCAATAGGCCGCAGTAGTAATAAGTGGAGTGTTCGGGATATAGAAAAATTTTCACGAATGGAATCAAAATTTCTAGGCGAATTCAGTGAGTTCCCAATGGGACATGCTTGTATGAGTTTCCTCTTCACTATCGAGCAACATTTTAAGGAACGGAATCCAAATATCATGGTGAATTGAGTAAGTTCCCAATAGGATTCGCATGTAATAAGCTTGTTATTCAAGATAGAGCAACGTTTTAAAGAACTGAAACACTGTTTCTTTGTGAATTCAGTCAGTTCCTAGTAGCCTGCTCTTGTAATATGTGTACTTTTAAAGATTTATAAAAATTTGGTGAGCCGAATCTGAGTAACATGGTGAATTCGGTTAGTTCCCAATAGGCCGCAGTAGTTATAAGTGGACTGTTCGGGATATAGAAAAATTTTCACGAATGGAATCAAAATTTCTAGGCGAATTCAGTGAGTTCCCAATGGGACATGCTTGTATGAGTTTGCTCTTCACTATCGAGCAACATTTTAAGGAACGGAATCCAAGTATCATGGTGAATTGAGTAGGTTCCCAATAGGATTCGCATGTAATAAGCTTGTTATTCAAGATAGAGCAACGTTTTAACGAACTGAAACACTGTTTCTTTCTGAATTCAGTTAGTTCCTAGTAGCCTGCTCTTGTAATATGTGTACTTTTAAAGATTTATAAAAATTTGGTGAGCCGAATCTGAGTAACATGGTGAATTCGGTTAGTTCCCAATAGGCCGCAGTAGTAATAAGTGGACTGTTCGGGATATAGAAAAATTTTCACGAATGGAATCAAAATTTCTAGGCGAATTCAGTGAGTTCCCAATGGGACATGCTTGTATGAGTTTGCTCTTCACTATCGAGCAACATTTTAAGGAACGGAATCCAAGTATCATGGTGAATTGAGTAGGTTCCCAATAGGATTCGCATGTAATAAGCTTGTTATTCAAGATAGTGCAACGTTTTAACGAACTGAAACACTGTTTCTTTGTGAATTCAGTTAGTTCCTAGTAGCCTGCTCTTGTAATATGTGTACTTTTAAAGATTTATAAAAATTTGGTGAGCCGAATCTGAGTAACATGGTGAATTCGGTTAGTTCCCAATAGGCCGCAGTAGTAATAAGTGGAGTGTTCGGGATATAGAAAAATTTTCACGAATGGAATCAAAATTTCTAGGCGAATTCAGTGAGTTCCCAATGGGACATGCTTGTATGAGTTTGCTCTTCACTATCGAGCAACATTTTAAGGAACGGAATCCAAGTATCATGGTGAATTGAGTAGGTTCCCAATAGGATTCGCATGTAATAAGCTTGTTATTCAAGATAGAGCAACGTTTTAACGAACTGAAACACTGTTTCTTTGTGAATTCAGTTAGTTCCTAGTAGCCTGCTCTTGTAATATGTGTACTTTTAAAGATTTATAAAAATTTGGTGAGCCGAATCTGAGTAACATGGTGAATTCGGTTAGTTCCCAATAGGCCACAGTATTAATAAGTGGACTGTTCGGGATATTGAAAAATTTTCACGAATGGAATCAAAATTTCTAGGCGAATTCAGTGAGTTCCCAATGGGACATGCTTGTATGAGTTTGCTCTTCACTATCGAGCAACATTTTAAGGAACGGAATCCAAGTATCATGGTGAATTGAGTTGGTTCCCAATAGGATTCGCATGTAATAAGCTTGTTATTCAAGATAGAGCAACGTTTTAACGAACTGAAACACTGTTTCTTTGTGAATTCAGTTAGTTCCTAGTAGCCTGCTCTTGTAATATGTGTACTTTTAAAGATTTATAAAAATTTGGTGAGCCGAATCTGAGTAACATGGTGAATTCGGTTAGTTCCCAATAGGCCGCAGTTGTAATAAGTGGACTGTTCGGGATATAGAAAAATTTTCACGAATGGAATCAAAATTTCTAGGCGAATTCATTGAGTTCCCAATGGGACATGCTTGTATGAGTTTGCTTTTCAATATCGAGCAACATTTTAAGGAACGGAATCCAACTATCATTTTGAATTGAGTAGGTTCCCAATAGGATTCGCATGTAATAAGCTTGTTATTCAAGAGAGAGCAACGTTTTAACGAACTGAAACACTGTTTCTTTGTGAATTCAGTTAGTTCCTAGTAGCCTGCTCTTGTAATATGTGTACTTTTAAAGATTTATAAAAATTTGGTGAGCCGAATCTGAGTAACATGGTGAATTCGGTTAGTTCCCAATAGGCCGCAGTAGTAATAAGTGGAGTGTTCGGGATATAGAAAAATTTTCACGAATGGAATCAAAATTTCTAGGCGAATTCAGTGAGTTCCCAATGGGACATGCTTGTATGAGTATGCTTTTCAATACGTAACAACATTTTAAGGAACGGACTCTAAGTAACATGGTGAATTCAGTAGGTTCCCAATAGGATTCGCATGTAATAAGCTTGTTATTCAAGATAGAGCAACGTTTTAACGAACTGAAACACTGTTTCTTTGTGAATTCAGTTAGTTCCTAGTAGCCTGCTCTTGTAATATGTGTTCTTTTAAAGATTTATAAAAATTTGGTGAGCCGAATCTGAGTAACATGGTGAATTCGGTTAGTTCCCAATAGGCCGCAGTAGTTATAAGTGGACTGTTCGGGATATAGAAAAATTTTCACGAATGGAATCAAAATTTCTAGGCGAATTCAGTGAGTTCCCAATGGGACATGCTTGTATGAGTTTGCTTTTCATTATCGAGCAACATTTTAAGGAACGGATTCCAAGTATCATGGTGAATTGAGTAGGTTCCCAATAGGATTCGCATGTAATAAGCTTGTTATTCAAGATAGAGCAACGTTTTAACGAACTGAAACACTGTTTCTTTCTGAATTCAGTTAGTTCCTAGTAGCCTGCTCTTGTAATATGTGTACTTTTAAAGATTTATAAAAATTTGGTGAGCCGAATCTGAGTAACATGGTGAATTCGGTTAGTTCCCAATAGGCCGCAGTAGTTATAAGTGGACTGTTCGGGATATAGAAAAATTTTCACGAATGGAATCAAAATTTCTAGGCGAATTCAGTGAGTTCCCAATGGGACATGCTTGTATGAGTTTGCTCTTCACTATCGAGCAACATTTTAAGGAACGGAATCCAAATATCATGGTGAATTGTGTAAGTTCCCAATAGGATTCGCATGTAATAAGCTTGTTATTCAAGATAGAGCAACGTTTTAACGAACTGAAACACTGTTTCTTTGTGAATTCAGTTAGTTCCTAGTAGCCTGCTCTTGTAATATGTGTACTTTTAAAGATTTATAAAAATTTGGTGAGCCGAATCTGAGTAACATGGTGAATTCGGTTAGTTCCCAATAGGCCGCAGTAGTAATAAGTGGAGTGTTCGGGATATAGAAAAATTTTCACGAATGGAATCAAAATTTCTAGGCGAATTCAGTGAGTTCCCAATGGGACATGCTTGTATGAGTTTGCTTTTCATTATCGAGCAACATTTTAAGGAACGGATTCCAAGTATCATGGTGAATTGAGTAGGTTCCCAATAGGATTCGCATGTAATAAGCTTGTTATTCAAGATAGAGCAACGTTTTAACGAACTGAAACACTGTTTCTTTCTGAATTCAGTTAGTTCCTAGTAGCCTGCTCTTGTAATATGTGTACTTTTAAAGATTTATAAAAATTTGTTGAGCCGAATCTGAGTAACATGGTGAATTCGGTTAGTTCCCAATAGGCCGCAGTAGTAATAAGTGGACTGTTCGGGATATAGAAAAATTTTCACGAATGGAATCAAAATTTCTAGGCGAATTCAGTGAGTTCCCAATGGGACATGCTTGTATGAGTTTGCTCTTCACTATCGAGCAAAATTTTAAGGAACGGAATCCAAGTATCATGGTGAATTGAGTAGGTTCCCAATAGGATTCGCATGTAATAAGCTTGTTATTCAAGATAGAGCAACGTTTTAACGAACTGAAACACTGTTTCTTTGTGAATTCAGTTAGTTCCTAGTAGCCTGCTCTTGTAATATGTGTACTTTTAAAGATTTATAAAAATTTGGTGAGCCGAATCTGAGTAACATGGTGAATTCGGTTAGTTCCCAATAGGCCGCAGTAGTAATAAGTGGACTGTTCGGGATATAGAAAAATTTTCACGAATGGAATCAAAATTTCTAGGCGAATTCATTGAGTTCCCAATGGGACATGCTTGTATGAGTTTGCTCTTCACTATCGAGCAACATTTTAAGGAACGGAATCCAAGTATCATGGTGAATTGAGTTGGTTCCCAATAGGATTCGCATGTAATAAGCTTGTTATTCAAGATAGAGCAACGTTTTAACGAACTGAAACACTGTTTCTTTGTGAATTCAGTTAGTTCCTAGTAGCCTGCTCTTGTAATATGTGTACTTTTAAATATTTATAAAAATTTGGTGAGCCGAATCTGAGTAACATGGTGAATTCGGTTAGTTCCCAATAGGCCGCAGTTGTAATAAGTGGACTGTTCGGGATATAGAAAAATTTTCACGAATGGAATCAAAATTTCTAGGCGAATTCATTGAGTTCCCAATGGGACATGCTTGTATGAGTTTGCTTTTCAATATCGAGCAACATTTTAAGGAACGGAATCCAAGTATCATGGTGAATTGAGTAGGTGCAAAATAGGATTCGCATGTAATAAGCTTGTTATTCAAGATAGAGCAACGTTTTAACGAACTGAAACACTGTTTCTTTGTGAATTCAGTTAGTTCCTAGTAGCCGACTCTTGTAATATGTGTACTTTTAAAGATTTATAAAAATTTGGTGAGCCGAATCTGAGTAACATGGTGAATTCGGTTTGTTCCCAATAGGCCGCAGTAGTAATAAGTGGACTGTTCGGGATATTTAAAAATTTTCACGAATGGAATCAACATTTCTAGGCGAATTCATTGAGTTCCCAATGGGACATGCTTGTATGAGTTTGCTTTTCAATATCAAGCAACATTTTAAGGAACGGAATCCAAGTATCATGGTGAATTGAGTAGGTTCCCAATAGGATTCGCATGTAATAAGCTTGTTATTCAAGATAGAGCAACGTTTTAACGAACTGAAACACTGTTTCTTTGTGAATTCAGTTAGTTCCTAGTAGCCTGCTCTTGTAATATGTGTACTTTTAAAGATTTATAAAAATTTGGTGAGCCGAATCTGAGTAACATGGTGAATTCGGTTAGTTCCCAATAGGCCGCAGTTGTAATAAGTGGACTGTTCGGGATATAGAAAAATATTCACGAATGGAATCAAAATTTCTAGGCGAATTCATTGAGTTCCCAATGGGACATGCTTGTATGAGTTTGCTTTTCAATATCGAGCAACATTTTAAGGAACGGAATCCAAGTATCATGGTGAATTGAGTAGGTTCCCAATAGGATTCGCATGTAATAAGCTTGTTATTCAAGATAGAGCAACGTTTTAACGAACTGAAACACTGTTTCTTTGTGAATTCAGTTAGTTCCTAGTAGCCTGCTCTTGTAATATGTGTACTTTTAAAGATTTATAAAAATTTGGTGAGCCGAATCTGAGTAACATGGTGAATTCGGTTTGTTCCCAATAGGCCGCAGTAGTAATAAGTGGAGTGTTCGGGATATAGAAAAATTTTCACGAATGGAATCAAAATTTCTAGGCGAATTCAGTGAGTTCCCAATGGGACATGCTTGTATGAGTTTGCTTTTCAATATCGAGCAACATTTTAAGGAACGGAATCCAAGTATCATGGTGAATTGAGTAGGTGCAAAATAGGATTCGCATGTAATAAGCTTGTTATTCAAGATAGAGCAATGTTTTAACGAACTGAAACACTGTTTCTTTGTGAATTCAGTTAGTTCCTAGTAGCCTGCTCTTGTAATATGTGTACTTTTAAAGATTTATAAAAATTTGGTGAGCCGAATCTGAGTAACATGGTGAATTAGGTTAGTTTCCAATAGGCCGCAGTAGTTATAAGTGGACTGTTCGGGATATAGAAAAATTTTCACGAATGGAATCAAAATTTCTAGGCGAATTCAGTGAGTTCCCAATGGGACATGCTTGTATTAGTTTGCTCTTCACTATCGAGCAACATTTTAAGGAACGGAATCCAAGTATCATGGTGAATTGAGTAGGTTCCCAATAGGATTCGCATGTAATAAGCTTGTTATTCAAGATAGAGCAACGTTTTAACGAACTGAAACACTGTTTCTTTGTGAATTCAGTTAGTTCCTAGTAGCCTGCTCTTGTAATATGTGTACTTTTAAAGATTTATAAAAATTTGGTGAGCCGAATCTGAGTAACATGGTGAATTCGGTTAGTTCCCAATAGGCCGCAGTAGTTATAAGTGGACTGTTCGGGATATAGAAAAATTTTCACGAATGGAATCAAAATTTCTAGGCGAATTCAGTGAGTTCCCAATGGGACATGCTTGTATGAGTTTGCTTTTCAATATCGAGCAACATTTTAAGGAACGGAATCCAAGTATCATGGTGAATTGAGTAGGTGCAAAATAGGATTCGCATGTAATAAGCTTGTTATTCAAGATAGAGCAACGTTTTAACGAACTGAAACACTGTTTCTTTGTGAATTCAGTTAGTTCCTAGTAGCCTGCTCTTGTAATATGTGTACTTTTAAAGATTTATAAAAATTTGGTGAGCCGAATCTGAGTAACATGGTGAATTAGGTTAGTTTCCAATAGGCCGCAGTAGTTATAAGTGGACTGTTCGGGATATAGAAAAATTTTCACGAATGGAATCAAAATTTCTAGGCGAATTCAGTGAGTTCCCAATGGGACATGCTTGTATTAGTTTGCTCTTCACTATCGAGCAACATTTTAAGGAACGGAATCCAAGTATCATGGTGAATTGAGTAGGTTCCCAATAGGATTCGCATGTAATAAGCTTGTTATTCAAGATAGAGCAACGTTTTAACGAACTGAAACACTGTTTCTTTGTGAATTCAGTTAGTTCCTAGTAGCCTGCTCTTGTAATATGTGTACTTTTAAAGATTTATAAAAATTTGGTGAGCCGAATCTGAGTAACATGGTGAATTCGGTTAGTTCCCAATAGGCCGCAGTAGTTATAAGTGGACTGTTCGGGATATAGAAAAATTTTCACGAATGGAATCAAAATTTCTAGGCGAATTCAGTGAGTTCCCAATGGGACATGCTTGTATGAGTTTGCTTTTCAATATCGAGCAACATTTTAAGGAACGGAATCCAAGTATCATGGTGAATTGAGTAGGTTCCCAATAGGATTCGCATGTAATAAGCTTGTTATTCAAGATAGAGCAACGTTTTAACGAACTGAAACACTGTTTCTTTGTGAATTCAGTTAGTTCCTAGTAGCCTGCTCTTGTAATATGTGTACTTTTAAAGATTTATAAAAATTTGGTGAGCCGAATCTGAGTAACATTGTGAATTCGGTTAGTTCCCAATAGGCCGCAGTAGTAATAAGTGGAGTGTTCGGGATATAGAAAAATTTTCACGAATGGAATCAAAATTTCTAGGCGAATTCAGTGAGTTCCCAATGGGACATGCTTGTATGAGTTTGCTTTTCATTATCGAGCAACATTTTAAGGAACGGAATCCAAGTATCATGGTGAATTGAGTAGGTTCCCAATAGGATTCGCATGTAATAAGCTTGTTATTCAAGATAGAGCAACGTTTTAACGAACTGAAACACTGTTTCTTTGTGAATTCAGTTAGTTCCTAGTAGCCTGCTCTTGTAATATGTGTACTTTTAAAGATTTATAAAAATTTGGTGAGCCGAATCTGAGTAACATGGTGAATTCGGTTAGTTCCCAATAGGCCGCAGTAGTTATAAGTGGACTGTTCGGGATATAGAAAAATTTTCACGAATGGAATCAAAATTTCTAGGCGAATTCAGTGAGTTCCCAATGGGACATGCTTGTATGAGTTTGCTCTTCACTATCGAGCAACATTTTAAGGAACGGAATCCAAATATCATGGTGAATTGAGTAAGTTCCCAATAGGATTCGCATGTAATAAGCTTGTTATTCAAGATAGAGCAACGTTTTAAAGAACTGAAACACTGTTTCTTTGTGAATTCAGTCAGTTCCTAGTAGCCTGCTCTTGTAATATGTGTACTTTTAAAGATTTATAAAAATTTGGTGAGCCGAATCTGAGTAACATGGTGAATTCGGTTAGTTCCCAATAGGCCGCAGTAGTTATAAGTGGACTGTTCGGGATATAGAAAAATTTTCACGAATGGAATCAAAATTTCTAGGCGAATTCAGTGAGTTCCCAATGGGACATGCTTGTATGAGTTTGCTCTTCACTATCGAGCAACATTTTAAGGAACAGAATCCAAGTATCATGGTGAATTGAGTAGGTTCCCAATAGGATTCGCATGTAATAAGCTTGTTATTCAAGATAGAGCAACGTTTTAACGAACTGAAACACTGTTTCTTTGTGAATTCAGTTAGTTCCTAGTAGCCTGCTCTTGTAATATGTGTACTTTTAAAGATTTATAAAAATTTGGTGAGCCGAATCTGAGTAACATGGTGAATTCGGTTAGTTCCCAATAGGCCGCAGTAGTAATAAGTGGAGTGTTCGGGATATAGAAAAATTTTCACGAATGGAATCAAAATTTCTAGGCGAATTCAGTGAGTTCCCAATGGGACATGCTTGTATGAGTTTGCTCTTCACTATCGAGCAACATTTTAAGGAACGGAATCCAAGTATCATGGTGAATTGAGTAGGTTCCCAATAGGATTCGCATGTAATAAGCTTGTTATTCAAGATAGAGCAACGTTTTAACGAACTGAAACACTGTTTCTTTGTGAATTCAGTTAGTTCCTAGTAGCCTGCTCTTGTAATATGTGTACTTTTAAAGATTTATAAAAATTTGGTGAGCCGAATCTGAGTAACATGGTGAATTCGGTTAGTTCCCAATAGGCCGCAGTAGTAATAAGTGGAGTGTTCGGGATATAGAAAAATTTTCACGAATGGAATCAAAATTTCTAGGCGAATTCAGTGAGTTCCCAATGGGACATGCTTGTATGAGTTTGCTCTTCACTATCGAGCAACATTTTAAGGAACGGAATCCAAGTATCATGGTGAATTGAGTAGGTTCCCAATAGGATTCGCATGTAATAAGCTTGTTATTCAAGATAGAGCAACGTTTTAACGAACTGAAACACTGTTTCTTTGTGAATTCAGTTAGTTCCTAGTAGCCTGCTCTTGTAATATGTGTACTTTTAAAGATTTATAAAAATTTGGTGAGCCGAATCTGAGTAACATGGTGAATTCGGTTAGTTCCCAATAGGCCACAGTATTAATAAGTGGACTGTTCGGGATATAGAAAAATTTTCACGAATGGAATCAAAATTTCTAGGCGAATTCAGTGAGTTCCCAATGGGACATGCTTGTATGAGTTTGCTCTTCACTATCGAGCAACATTTTAAGGAACGGAATCCAAGTATCATGGTGAATTGAGTTGGTTCCCAATAGGATTCGCATGTAATAAGCTTGTTATTCAAGATAGAGCAACGTTTTAACGAACTGAAACACTGTTTCTTTGTGAATTCAGTTAGTTCCTAGTAGCCTGCTCTTGTAATATGTGTACTTTTAAAGATTTATAAAAATTTGGTGAGCCGAATCTGAGTAACATGGTGAATTCGGTTAGTTCCCAATAGGCCGCAGTTGTAATAAGTGGACTGTTCGGGATATAGAAAAATTTTCACGAATGGAATCAAAATTTCTAGGCGAATTCATTGAGTTCCCAATGGGACATGCTTGTATGAGTTTGCTTTTCAATATCGAGCAACATTTTAAGGAACGGAATCCAACTATCATGGTGAATTGAGTAGGTTCCCAATAGGATTCGCATGTAATAAGCTTGTTATTCAAGAGAGAGCAACGTTTTAACGAACTGAAACACTGTTTCTTTGTGAATTCAGTTAGTTCCTAGTAGCCTGCTCTTGTAATATGTGTACTTTTAAAGATTTATAAAAATTTGGTGAGCCGAATCTGAGTAACATGGTGAATTCGGTTAGTTCCCAATAGGCCGCAGTAGTAATAAGTGGAGTGTTCGGGATATAGAAAAATTTTCACGAATGGAATCAAAATTTCTAGGCGAATTCAGTGAGTTCCCAATGGGACATGCTTGTATGAGTATGCTTTTCAATACGTAACAACATTTTAAGGAACGGACTCTAAGTAACATGGTGAATTCAGTAGGTTCCCAATAGGATTCGCATGTAATAAGCTTGTTATTCAAGATAGAGCAACGTTTTAAGGAACTGAAACACTGTTTCTTTGTGAATTCACTTAGTTCCTAGTAGCCTACTCTTGTAATATGTGTACTTTTAAAGATTTATAAAAATTTGGTGAGCCGAATCTGAGTAACATTGTGAATTCGGTTAGTTCCCAATAGGCCGCAGTAGTAATAACTGGACTGTTCGGGATATAGAAAAATTTTCACGAATGGAATCAAAATTTCTAGGCGAATTCACTGAGTTCCCAATGGGATATGCTTGTATGAGTTTGCTTTTCAATATCGAGCAACATTTTAAGGAACGGAATCCAAGTATCATGGTGAATTGAGTTGGTTCCCAATAGGTTTCGCATGTAATAAGCTTGTTATTCAAGATAGAGCAACGTTTTAACGAACTGAAACACTGTTTCTTTGTGAATTCAGTTAGTTCCTAGTAGCCTGCTCTTGTAATATGTGTACTTTTAAAAATTTATAAAAATTTGGTTAGCCGAATCTGAGTAACATGGTGAATTCGGTTAGTTCCCAATAGGCCGCAGTTGTAATAAGTGGACTGTTCGGGATATAGAAAAATTTTCACGAATGGAATCAAAATTTCTAGGCGAATTCAGTGAGTTCCCAATGGGACATGCTTGTATGAGTTTGCTTTTCAATATCGAGCAACATTTTAAGGAACGGAATCCAAGTATCATGGTGAATTGAGTAGGTGCAAAATAGGATTCGCATGTAATAAGCTTGTTATTCAAGATAGAGCAACGTTTTAACGAACTGAAACACTGTTTCTTTGTGAATTCAGTTAGTTCCTAGTAGCCTGCTCTTGTAATATGTGTACTTTTAAAGATTTATAAAAATTTGGTGAGCCGAATCTGAGAAACATGGTGAATTCGGTTAGTTCCCAATAGGCCGCAGTAGTTATATGTGGACTGTTCGGGATATAGAAAAATTTTCACGAATGGAATCAAAATTTCTAGGCGAATTCAGTGAGTTCCCAATGGGACATGCTTGTATGAGTTCTCTTTTCATTATCGAGCAACATTTTAAGGAACAGAATCCAAGTATCATGGTGAACTGAGTAGGTTCCCAATAGGATTCGCATGTAATAAGCTTGTTATTCAAGATAGAGCAACGTTTTAACGAACTGAAACACTGTTTCTTTGTGAATTCAGTTAGTTCCTAGTAGCCTGCTCTTGTAATATGTGTACTTTTAAAGATTTATAAAAATTTGGTGAGCCGAATCTGAGTAACATGGTGAATTCGGTTAGTTCCCAATAGGCCGCAGTAGTAATAAGTGGAGTGTTCGGGATATAGAAAAATTTTCACGAATGGAATCAAAATTTCTAGGCGAATTCAGTGAGTTCCCAATGGGACATGCTTGTATGAGTATGCTTTTCAATACGTAACAACATTTTAAGGAACGGACTCTAAGTAACATGGTGAATTCAGTAGGTTCCCAATAGGATTCGCATGTAATAAGCTTGTTATTCAAGATAGAGCAACGTTTTAAGGAACTGAAACACTGTTTCTTTGTGAATTCACTTAGTTCCTAGTAGCCTACTCTTGTAATATGTGTACTTTTAAAGATTTATAAAAATTTGGTGAGCCGAATCTGAGTAACATTGTGAATTCGGTTAGTTCCCAATAGGCCGCAGTAGTAATAAGTGGACTGTTCGGGATATAGAAAAATTTTCACGAATGGAATCAAAATTTCTAGGCGAATTCACTGAGTTCCCAATGGGATATGCTTGTATGAGTTTGCTTTTCAATATCGAGCAACATTTTAAGGAACGGAATCCAAGTATCATGGTGAATTGAGTTGGTTCCCAATAGGTTTCGCATGTAATAAGCTTGTTATTCAAGATAGAGCAACGTTTTAACGAACTGAAACACTGTTTCTTTGTGAATTCAGTTAGTTCCTAGTAGCCTGCTCTTGTAATATGTGTACTTTTAAAAATTTATAAAAATTTGGTTAGCCGAATCTGAGTAACATGGTGAATTCGGTTAGTTCCCAATAGGCCGCAGTTGTAATAAGTGGACTGTTCGGGATATAGAAAAATTTTCACGAATGGAATCAAAATTTCTAGGCGAATTCAGTGAGTTCCCAATGGGACATGCTTGTATGAGTTTGCTTTTCAATATCGAGCAACATTTTAAGGAACGGAATCCAAGTATCATGGTGAATTGAGTAGGTGCAAAATAGGATTCGCATGTAATAAGCTTGTTATTCAAGATAGAGCAACGTTTTAACGAACTGAAACACTGTTTCTTTGTGAATTCAGTTAGTTCCTAGTAGCCTGCTCTTGTAATATGTGTACTTTTAAAGATTTATAAAAATTTGGTGAGCCGAATCTGAGAAACATGGTGAATTCGGTTAGTTCCCAATAGGCCGCAGTAGTTATATGTGGACTGTTCGGGATATAGAAAAATTTTCACGAATGGAATCAAAATTTCTAGGCGAATTCAGTGAGTTCCCAATGGGACATGCTTGTATGAGTTCTCTTTTCATTATCGAGCAACATTTTAAGGAACGGAATCCAAGTATCATGGTGAACTGAGTAGGTTCCCAATAGGATTCGCATGTAATAAGCTTGTTATTCAAGATAGAGCAACGTTTTAACGAACTGAAACACTGTTTCTTTGTGAATTCAGTTAGTTCCTAGTAGCCTGCTCTTGTAATATGTGTACTTTTAAAGATTTATAAAAATTTGGTGAGCCGAATCTGAGTAACATGGTGAATTCGGTTAGTTCCCAATAGGCCGCAGTAGTAATAAGTGGACAGTTCGGGATATAGAAAAATTTTCACGAATGGAATCAAAATTTCTAGGCGAATTCAGTGAGTTCCCAATGGGATATGCTTGTATGAGTTTGCTCTTCACTATCGAGCAACATTTTAAGGAACGGAATCCAAGTATCATGGTGAATTGAGTAGGTTCCCAATAGGATTCGCATGTAATAAGCTTGTTATTCAAGATAGAGCAACGTTTTAACGAACTGAAACACTGTTTCTTTGTGAATTCAGTTAGTTCCTAGTAGCCTGCTCTTGTAATATGTGTACTTTTAAAGATTTATAAAAATTTGGTGAGCCGAATCTGAGTAACATGGTGAATTCGGTTAGTTCCCAATAGGCCGTAGTAGTTATAAGTGGACTGTTCGGGATATAGAAAAATTTTCACGAATGGAATCAAAATTTCTAGGCGAATTCAGTGAGTTCCCAATGGGACATGCTTGTATGAGTTTGCTCTGCACTATCGAGCAACATTTTAAGGAACGGAATCCAAATATCATGGTGAATTGAGTAAGTTCCCAATAGGATTCCCATGTAATAAGCTTGTTATTCAAGATAGAGCAACGTTTTAACGAACTGAAACACTGTTTCTTTGTGAATTCAGTTAGTTCCTAGTAGCCTGCTCTTGTAATATGTGTACTTTTAAAGATTTATAAAAATTTGGTGAGCTGAATCTGAGTAACATGGTGAATTCGGTTAGTTCCCAATAGGCCGCAGTAGTTATAAGTGGACTGCTCGGGATATAGAAAAATTTTCACGAATGGAATCAAAATTTCTAGGCGAATTCAGTGAGTTCCCAATGGGACATCTTGTATGAGTTTGCTTTTCAATATCGAGCAACATTTTAAGGAACGGAATCCAAGTATCATGGTGAATTGAGTAGGTTCCCAATAGGATTCGCATGTAATAAGCTTGTTATTCAAGATAGAGCAACGTTTTAACGAACTGAAACACTGTTTCTTTGTGAATTCAGTTAGTTCCTAGTAGCCTGCTCTTGTAATATGTGTACTTTTAAAGATTTATAAAAATTTGGTGAGCCGAATCTGAGTAACATGGTGAATTCGGTTAGTTCCCAATAGGCCGCAGTAGTAATAAGTGGAGTGTTCGGGATATAGAAAAATTTTCACGAATGGAATCAAAATTTCTAGGCGAATTCAGTGAGTTCCCAATGGGACATGCTTGTATGAGTTTGCTTTTCATTATCGAGCAACATTTTAAGGAACGGAATCCAAGTATCATGGTGAATTGAGTAGGTTCCCAATAGGATTCGCATGTAATAAGCTTGTTATTCAAGATAGAGCAACGTTTTAACGAACTGAAACACTGTTTCTTTGTAAATTCAGTTAGTTCCTAGTAGCCTGCTCTTGTAATATGTGTACTTTTAAAGATTTATAAAAATTTGGTGAGCCGAATCTGAGTAACATGGTGAATTCGGTTAGTTCCCAATAGGCCGCAGTAGTTATAAGTGGACTGTTCGGGATATAGAAAAATTTTCACGAATGGAATCAAAATTTCTAGGCGAATTCAGTGAGTTCCCAATGGGACATGCTTGTATGAGTTTGCTCTTCACTATCGAGCAACATTTTAAGGAACGGAATCCAAGTATCATGGTGAATTGAGTAGGTTCCCAATAGGATTCGCATGTAATAAGCTTGTTATTCAAGATAGAGCAACGTTTTAACGAACTGAAACACTGTTTCTTTGTGAATTCAGATAGTTCCTAGTAGCCTGCTCTTGTAATATGTGTACTTTTAAATATTTATAAAAATTTGGTGAGCCGAATCTGAGTAACATGGTGAATTCGGTTAGTTCCCAATAGGCCGCAGTTGTAATAAGTGGACTGTTCGGGATATAGAAAAATTTTCACGAATGGAATCAAAATTTCTAGGCGAATTCATTGAGTTCCCAATGGGACATGCTTGTATGAGTTTGCTTTTCAATATCGAGCAACATTTTAAGGAACGGAATCCAAGTATCATGGTGAATTGAGTAGGTGCAAAATAGGATTCGCATGTAATAAGCTTGTTATTCAAGATAGAGCAACGTTTTAACGAACTGAAACACTGTTTCTTTGTGAATTCAGTTAGTTCCTAGTAGCCGACTCTTGTAATATGTGTACTTTTAAAGATTTATAAAAATTTGGTGAGCCGAATCTGAGTAACATGGTGAATTCGGTTTGTTCCCAATAGGCCGCAGTAGTAATAAGTGGACTGTTCGGGATATTTAAAAATTTTCACGAATGGAATCAACATTTCTAGGCGAATTCATTGATTTCCCAATGGGACATGCTTGTATGAGTTTGCTTTTCAATATCAAGCAACATTTTAAGGAACGGAATCCAAGTATCATGGTGAATTGAGTAGGTTCCCAATAGGATTCGCATGTAATAAGCTTGTTATTCAAGATAGAGCAACGTTTTAACGAACTGAAACACTGTTTCTTTGTGAATTCAGTTAGTTCCTAGTAGCCTGCTCTTGTAATATGTGTACTTTTAAAGATTTATAAAAATTTGGTGAGCCGAATCTGAGTAAGATGGTGAATTCGGTTAGTTCCCAATAGGCCGCAGTTGTAATAAGTGGACTGTTCGGGATATAGAAAAATTTTCACGAATGGAATCAAAATTTCTAGGCGAATTCATTGAGTTCCCAATGGGACATGCTTGTATGAGTTTGCTTTTCAATATCGAGCAACATTTTAAGGAACGGAATCCAAGTATCATGGTGAATTGAGTAGGTTCCCAATAGGATTCGCATGTAATAAGCTTGTTATTCAAGATAGAGCAACGTTTTAAAGAACTGAAACACTGTTTCTTTGTGAATTCAGTTAGTTCCTAGTAGCCTGCTCTTGTAATATGTGTACTTTTAAAGATTTATAAAAATTTGGTGAGCCGAATCTGAGTAACATGGTGAATTCGGTTTGTTCCCAATAGGCCGCAGTAGTAATAAGTGGAGTGTTCGGGATATAGAAAAATTTTCACGAATGGAATCAAAATTTCTAGGCGAATTCAGTGAGTTCCCAATGGGACATGCTTGTATGAGTTTGCTTTTCAATATCGAGCAACATTTTAAGGAACGGAATCCAAGTATCATGGTGAATTGAGTAGGTGCAAAATAGGATTCGCATGTAATAAGCTTGTTATTCAAGATAGAGCAACGTTTTAACGAACTGAAACACTGTTTCTTTGTGAATTCAGTTAGTTCCTAGTAGCCTGCTCTTGTAATATGTGTACTTTTAAAGATTTATAAAAATTTGGTGAGCCGAATCTGAGTAACATGGTGAATTAGGTTAGTTTCCAATAGGCCGCAGTAGTTATAAGTGGACTGTTCGGGATATAGAAAAATTTTCACGAATGGAATCAAAATTTCTAGGCGAATTCAGTGAGTTCCCAATGGGACATGCTTGTATTAGTTTGCTCTTCACTATCGAGCAACATTTTAAGGAACGGAATCCAAGTATCATGGTGAATTGAGTAGGTTCCCAATAGGATTCGCATGTAATAAGCTTGTTATTCAAGATAGAGCAACGTTTTAACGAACTGAAACACTGTTTCTTTGTGAATTCAGTTAGTTCCTAGTAGCCTGCTCTTGTAATATGTGTACTTTTAAAGATTTATAAAAATTTGGTGAGCCGAATCTGAGTAACATGGTGAATTCGGTTAGTTCCCAATAGGCCGCAGTAGTTATAAGTGGACTGTTCGGGATATAGAAAAATTTTCACGAATGGAATCAAAATTTCTAGGCGAATTCAGTGAGTTCCCAATGGGACATGCTTGTATGAGTTTGCTCTGCACTATCGAGCAACATTTTAAGGAACGGAATCCAAATATCATGGTGAATTGAGTAAGTTCCCAATAGGATTCGCATGTAATAAGCTTGTTATTCAAGATAGAGCAACGTTTTAACGAACTGAAACACTGTTTCTTTGTGAATTCAGTTAGTTCCTAGTAGCCTGCTCTTGTAATATGTGTACTTTTAAAGATTTATAAAAATTTGGTGAGCCGAATCTGAGTAACATGGTGAATTCGGTTAGTTCCCAATAGGCCGCAGTAGTTATAAGTGGACTGTTCGGGATATAGAAAAATTTTCACGAATGGAATCAAAATTTCTAGGCGAATTCAGTGAGTTCCCAATGGGACATGCTTGTATGAGTTTTCTCTGCACTATCGAGCAACATTTTAAGGAACGGAATCCAAATATCATGGTGAATTGAGTAAGTTCCCAATAGGATTCGCATGTAATAAGCTTGTTATTCAAGATAGAGCAACGTTTTAACGAACTGAAACACTGTTTCTTTGTGAATTCAGTTAGTTCCTAGTAGCCTGCTCTTGTAATATGTGTACTTTTAAAGATTTATAAAAATTTGGTGAGCCGAATCTGAGTAACATGGTGAATTCGGTTAGTTCCCAATAGGCCGCAGTAGTTATAAGTGGACTGTTCGGGATATAGAAAAATTTTCACGAATGGAATCAAAATTTCTAGGCGAATTCAGTGAGTTCCCAATGGGACATGCTTGTATGAGTTTGCTTTTCAATATCGAGCAACATTTTAAGGAACGGAATCCAAGTATCATGGTGAATTGAGTAGGTTCCCAATAGGATTCGCATGTAATAAGCTTGTTATTCAAGATAGAGCAACGTTTTAACGAACTGAAACACTGTTTCTTTGTGAATTCAGTTAGTTCCTAGTAGCCTGCTCTTGTAATATGTGTACTTTTAAAGATTTATAAAAATTTGGTGAGCCGAATCTGAGTAACATGGTGAATTCGGTTAGTTCCCAATAGGCCGCAGTAGTAATAAGTGGAGTGTTCGGGATATAGAAAAATTTTCACGAATGGAATCAAAATTTCTAGGCGAATTCAGTGAGTTCCCAATGGGACATGCTTGTATGAGTTTGCTTTTCATTATCGAGCAACATTTTAAGGAACAGAATCCAAGTATCATGGTGAATTGAGTAGGTTCCCAATAGGATTCGCATGTAATAAGCTTGTTATTCAAGATAGAGCAACGTTTTAACGAACTGAAACACTGTTTCTTTGTGAATTCAGTTAGTTCCTAGTAGCCTGCTCTTGTAATATGTGTACTTTTAAAGATTTATAAAAATTTGGTGAGCCGAATCTGAGTAACATGGTGAATTCGGTTAGTTCCCAATAGGCCGCAGTAGTTATAAGTGGACTGTTCGGGATATAGAAAAATTTTCACGAATGGAATCAAAATTTCTAGGCGAATTCAGTGAGTTCCCAATGGGACATGCTTGTATGAGTTTGCTCTTCACTATCGAGCAACATTTTAAGGAACGGAATCCAAATATCATGGTGAATTGAGTAAGTTCCCAATAGGATTCGCATGTAATAAGCTTGTTATTCAAGATAGAGCAACGTTTTAACGAACTGAAACACTGTTTCTTTGTGAATTCAGTCAGTTCCTAGTAGCCTGCTCTTGTAATATGTGTACTTTTAAAGATTTATAAAAATTTGGTGAGCCGAATCTGAGTAACATGGTGAATTCGGTTAGTTCCCAATAGGCCGCAGTAGTTATAAGTGGACTGTTCGGGATATAGAAAAATTTTCACGAATGGAATCAAAATTTCTAGGCGAATTCAGTGAGTTCCCAATGGGACATGCTTGTATGAGTTTGCTCTTCACTATCGAGCAACATTTTAAGGAACGGAATCCAAGTATCATGGTGAATTGAGTAGGTTCCCAATAGGATTCGCATGTAATAAGCTTGTTATTCAAGATAGAGCAACGTTTTAACGAACTGAAACACTGTTTCTTTGTGAATTCAGTTAGTTCCTAGTAGCCTGCTCTTGTAATATGTGTACTTTTAAAGATTTATAAAAATTTGGTGAGCCGAATCTGAGTAACATGGTGAATTCGGTTAGTTCCCAATAGGCCGCAGTAGTAATAAGTGGAGTGTTCGGGATATAGAAAAATTTTCACGAATGGAATCAAAATTTCTAGGCGAATTCAGTGAGTTCCCAATGGGACATGCTTGTATGAGTTTGCTCTTCACTATCGAGCAACATTTTAAGGAACGGAATCCAAGTATCATGGTGAATTGAGTAGGTTCCCAATAGGATTCGCATGTAATAAGCTTGTTATTCAAGATAGAGCAACGTTTTAACGAACTGAAACACTGTTTCTTTGTGAATTCAGTTAGTTCCTAGTAGCCTGCTCTTGTAATATGTGTACTTTTAAAGATTTATAAAAATTTGGTGAGCCGAATCTGAGTAACATGGTGAATTCGGTTAGTTCCCAATAGGCCACAGTATTAATAAGTGGACTGTTCGGGATATAGAAAAATTTTCACGAATGGAATCAAAATTTCTAGGCGAATTCAGTGAGTTCCCAATGGGACATGCTTGTATGAGTTTGCTCTTCACTATCGAGCAACATTTTAAGGAACGGAATCCAAGTATCATGGTGAATTGAGTTGGTTCCCAATAGGATTCGCATGTAATAAGCTTGTTATTCAAGATAGAGCAACGTTTTAACGAACTGAAACACTGTTTCTTTGTGAATTCAGTTAGTTCCTAGTAGCCTGCTCTTGTAATATGTGTACTTTTAAAGATTTATAAAAATTTGGTGAGCCGAATCTGAGTAACATGGTGAATTCGGTTAGTTCCCAATAGGCCGCAGTTGTAATAAGTGGACTGTTCGGGATATAGAAAAATTTTCACGAATGGAATCAAAATTTCTAGGCGAATTCAGTGAGTTCCCAATGGGACATGCTTGTATGAGTTTGCTTTTCAATATCGAGCAACATTTTAAGGAACGGAATCCAACTATCATGGTGAATTGAGTAGGTTCCCAATAGGATTCGCATGTAATAAGCTTGTTATTCAAGATAGAGCAACGTTTTAACGAACTGAAACACTGTTTCTTTGTGAATTCAGTTAGTTCCTAGTAGCCTGCTCTTGTAATATGTGTACTTTTAAAGATTTATAAAAATTTGGTGAGCCGAATCTGAGTAACATGGTGAATTCGGTTAGTTCCCAATAGGCCGCAGTAGTAATAAGTGGAGTGTTCGGGATATAGAAAAATTTTCACGAATGGAATCAAAATTTCTAGGCGAATTCAGTGAGTTCCCAATGGGACATGCTTGTATGAGTATGCTTTTCAATACGTAACAACATTTTAAGGAACGGACTCTAAGTAACATGGTGAATTCAGTAGGTTCCCAATAGGATTCGCATGTAATAAGCTTGTTATTCAAGATAGAGCAACGTTTTAAGGAACTGAAACACTGTTTCTTTGTGAATTCACTTAGTTCCTAGTAGCCTGCTCTTGTAATATGTGTACTTTTGAAGATTTATAAAAATTTGGTGAGCCGAATCTGAGTAACATTGTGAATTCGGTTAGTTCCCAATAGGCCGCAGTAGTAATAAGTGGACTGTTCGGGATATAGAAAAATTTTCACGAATGGAATCAAAATTTCTAGGCGAATTCACTGAGTTCCCAATGGGACATGCTTGTATGAGTTTGCTTTTCAATATCGAGCAACATTATAAGGAACGGAATCCAAGTATCATGGTGAATTGAGTTGGTTCCCAATAGGTTTCGCATGTAATAAGCTTGTTATTCAAGATAGAGCAACGTTTTAACGAACTGAAACACTGTTTCTTTGTGAATTCAGTTAGTTCCTAGTAGCCTGCTCTTGTAATATGTGTACTTTTAAAAATTTATAAAAATTTGGTTAGCCGAATCTGAGTAACATGGTGAATTCGGTTAGTTCCCAATAGGCCGCAGTTGTAATAAGTGGACTGTTCGGGATATAGAAATATTTTCACGAATGGAATCAAAATTTCTAGGCGAATTCAGTGAGTTCCCAATGGGACATGCTTGTATGAGTTTGCTTTTCAATATCGAGCAACATTTTAAGGAACGGAATCCAAGTATCATGGTGAATTGAGTAGGTGCAAAATAGGATTCGCATGTAATAAGCTTGTTATTCAAGATAGAGCAACGTTTTAACGAACTGAAACACTGTTTCTTTGTGAATTCAGTTAGTTCCTAGTAGCCTGCTCTTGTAATATGTGTACTTTTAAAGATTTATAAAAATTTGGTGAGCCGAATCTGAGTAACATGGTGAATTCGGTTAGTTCCCAATAGGCCGCAGTAGTTATAAGTGGACTGTTCGGGATATAGAAAAATTTTCACGAATGGAATCAAAATTTCTAGGCGAATTCAGTGAGTTCCCAATGGGACATGCTTGTATGAGTTCTCTTTTCATTATCGAGCAACATTTTAAGGAACGGAATCCAAGTATCATGGTGAATTGAGTAGGTTCCCAATAGGATTCGCATGTAATAAGCTTGTTATTCAAGATAGAGCAACGTTTTAACGAACTGAAACACTGTTTCTTTGTGAATTCAGTTAGTTCCTAGTAGCCTGCTCTTGTAATATGTGTACTTTTAAAGATTTATAAAAATTTGGTGAGCCGAATCTGAGTAACATGGTGAATTCGGTTAGTTCCCAATAGGCCGCAGTAGTAATAAGTGGACTGTTCGGGATATAGAAAAATTTTCACGAATGGAATCAAAATTTCTAGGCGAATTCAGTGAGTTCCCAATGGGATATGCTTGTATGAGTTTGCTCTTCACTATCGAGCAACATTTTAAGGAACGGAATCCAAGTATCATGGTGAATTGAGTAGGTTCCCAATAGGATTCGCATGTAATAAGCTTGTTATTCAAGATAGAGCAACGTTTTAACGAACTGAAACACTGTTTCTTTGTGAATTCAGTTAGTTCCTAGTAGCCTGCTCTTGTAATATGTGTACTTTTAAAGATTTATAAAAATTTGGTGAGCCGAATCTGAGTAACATGGTGAATTCGGTTAGTTCCCAATAGGCCGCAGTAGTTATAAGTGGACTGTTCGGGATATAGAAAAATTTTCACGAATGGAATCAAAATTTCTAGGCGAATTCAGTGAGTTCCCAATGGGACATGCTAGTATGAGTTTGCTCTGCACTATCGAGCAACATTTTAAGGAACGGAATCCAAATATCATGGTGAATTGAGTAAGTTCCCAATAGGATTCGCATGTAATAAGCTTGTTATTCAAGATAGAGCAACGTTTTAACGAACTGAAACACTGTTTCTTTGTGAATTCAGTTAGTTCCTAGTAGCCTGCTCTTGTAATATGTGTACTTTTAAAGATTTATAAAAATTTGGTGAGCCGAATCTGAGTAACATGGTGAATTCGGTTAGTTCCCAATAGGCCGCAGTAGTTATAAGTGGACTGTTCGGGATATAGAAAAATTTTCACGAATGGAATCAAAATTTCTAGGCGAATTCAGTGAGTTCCCAATGGGACATGCTTGTATGAGTTTGCTTTTCAATATCGAGCAACATTTTAAGGAACGGAATCCAAGTATCATGGTGAATTGAGTAGGTTCCCAATAGGATTCGCATGTAATAAGCTTGTTATTCAAGATAGAGCAACGTTTTAACGAACTGAAACACTGTTTCTTTGTGAATTCAGTTAGTTCCTAGTAGCCTGCTCTTGTAATATGTGTACTTTTAAAGATTTATAAAAATTTGGTGAGCCGAATCTGAGTAACATGGTGAATTCGGTTAGTTCCCAATAGGCCGCAGTAGTAATAAGTGGAGTGTTCGGGATATAGAAAAATTTTCACGAATGGAATCAAAATTTCTAGGCGAATTCAGTGAGTTCCCAATGGGACATGCTTGTATGAGTTTGCTTTTCATTATCGAGCAACATTTTAAGGAACGGAATCCAAGTATCATGGTGAATTGAGTAGGTTCCCAATAGGATTCGCATGTAATAAGCTTGTTATTCAAGATAGAGCAACGTTTTAACGAACTGAAACACTGTTTCTTTGTGAATTCAGTTAGTTCCTAGTAGCCTGCTCTTGTAATATGTGTACTTTTAAAGATTTATAAAAATTTGGTGAGCCGAATCTGAGTAACATGGTGAATTCGGTTAGTTCCCAATAGGTCGCAGTAGTTATAAGTGGACTGTTCGGGATATAGAAAAATTTTCACGAATGGAATCAAAATTTCTAGGCGAATTCAGTGAGTTCCCAATGGGACATGCTTGTATGAGTTTGCTCTTCACTATCGAGCAACATTTTAAGGAACGGAATCCAAATATCATGGTGAATTGAGTAAGTTCCCAATAGGATTCGCATGTAATAAGCTTGTTATTCAAGATAGAGCAACGTTTTAAAGAACTGAAACACTGTTTCTTTGTGAATTCAGTCAGTTCCTAGTAGCCCGCTCTTGTAATATGTGTACTTTTAAAGATTTATAAAAATTTGGTGAGCCGAATCTGAGTAACATGGTGAATTCGGTTAGTTCCCAATAGGCCGCAGTAGTTATAAGTGGACTGTTCGGGATATAGAAAAATTTTCACGAATGGAATCAAAATTTCTAGGCGAATTCAGTGAGTTCCCAATGGGACATGCTTGTATGAGTTTGCTCTTCACTATCGAGCAACATTTTAAGGAACGGAATCCAAGTATCATGGTGAATTGAGTAGGTTCCCAATAGGATTCGCATGTAATAAGCTTGTTATTCAAGATAGAGCAACGTTTTAACGAACTGAAACACTGTTTCTTTCTGAATTCAGTTAGTTCCTAGTAGCCTGCTCTTGTAATATGTGTACTTTTAAAGATTTATAAAAATTTGGTGAGCCGAATCTGAGTAACATGGTGAATTCGGTTAGTTCCCAATAGGCCGCAGTAGTAATAAGTGGACTGTTCGGGATATAGAAAAATTTTCACGAATGGAATCAAAATTTCTAGGCGAATTCAGTGAGTTCCCAATGGGACATGCTTGTATGAGTTTGCTCTTCACTATCGAGCAACATTTTAAGGAACGGAATCCAAGTATCATGGTGAATTGAGTAGGTTCCCAATAGGATTCGCATGTAATAAGCTTGTTATTCAAGATAGAGCAACGTTTTAACGAACTGAAACACTGTTTCTTTGTGAATTCAGTTAGTTCCTAGTAGCCTGCTCTTGTAATATGTGTACTTTTAAATATTTATAAAAATTTGGTGAGCCGAATCTGAGTAACATGGTGAATTCGGTTAGTTCCCAATAGGCCACAGTATTAATAAGTGGACTGTTCGGGATATAGAAAAATTTTCACGAATGGAATCAAAATTTCTAGGCGAATTCAGTGAGTTCCCAATGGGACATGCTTGTATGAGTTTGCTTTTCAATATCGAGCAACATTTTAAGGAACGGATTCCAAGTATCATGGTGAATTGAGTAGGTGCAAAATAGGATTCGCATGTAATAAGCTTGTTATTCAAGATAGAGCAACGTTTTAACGAACTGAAACACTGTTCTTTGTGAATTCAGTTAGTTCCTAGTAGCCTGCTCTTGTAATATGTGTACTTTTAAAGATTTATAAAAATTTGGTGAGCCGAATCTGAGTAACATGGTGAATTAGGTTAGTTTCCAATAGGCCGCAGTAGTTATAAGTGGACTGTTCGGGATATAGAAAAATTTTCACGAATGGAATCAAAATTTCTAGGCGAATTCAGTGAGTTCCCAATGGGACATGCTTGTATGAGTTTGCTCTTCACTATCGAGCAACATTTTTAGGAACGGAATCCAAGTATCATGGTGAATTGAGTAGGTTCCCAATAGAATTCGCATGTAATAAGCTTGTTATTCAAGATAGAGCAACGTTTTAACGAACTGAAACACTGTTTCTTTGTGAATTCAGTTAGTTCCTAGTAGCCTGCTCTTGTAATATGTGTACTTTTAAAGATTTGTAAAAATTTGGTGAGCCGAATATGAGTAACATGGTGAATTCGGTTAGTTTCCAATAGGCCGCAGTAGTAATAAGTGGACTGTTCGGGATATAGAAAAATTTTCACGAATGGAATCAAAATTTCTAGGCGAATTCAGTGAGTTCCCAATGGGACATGCTTGTATGAGTGTGCTTTTCAATACGTAACAACACTTTAAGGAACGGACTCTAAGTAACATGGTGAATTCAGTAGGTTCCCAATAGGATTCGCATGTAATAAGCTTGTTATTCAAGATAGTGCAACGTTTTAACGAACTGAAACACTGTTTCTTTGTGAATTCACTTAGTTCCTAGTAGCCTGCTCTTGTAATATGTGTACTTTTAAAGATTTATAAAAATTTGGTGAGCCGAATCTGAGTAACATGGTGAATTCGGTTAGTTCCCAATAGGCCGCAGTAGTAATAAGTGGACTGTTCGGGATATAGAAAAATTTTCACGAATGGAATCAAAATTTCTAGGCGAATTCAGTGAGTTCCCAATGGGACATTCTTGTATGAGTTTGCTTTTCAATATCGAGCAACATTTTAAGGAACGGAATCCAAGTATCATGGTGAATTGAGTAGGTGCAAAATAGGATTCGCATGTAATAAGCTTGTTATTCAAGATAGAGCAACGTTTTAACGAACTGAAACACTGTTTCTTTGTGAATTCAGTTAGTTCCTAGTAGCCTGCTCTTGTAATATGTGTACTTTTAAAGATTTATAAAAATTTGGTGAGCCGAATCTGAGTAACATGGTGAATTAGGTTAGTTTCCAATAGGCCGCAGTAGTTATAGGTGGACTGTTCGGGATATAGAAAAATTTTCTCGAATGGAATCAAAATTTCTAGGCGAATTCAGTGAGTTCCCAATGGGACATGCTAGTATGAGTTTGCCCTTCACTATCGAGCAACATTTTAAGGAACGGAATCCAAGTATCATGGTGAATTGAGTAGGTTCCCAATAGGATTCGCATGTAATAAGCTTGTTATTCAAGATAGAGCAACGTTTTAACGAACTGAAACACTGTTTCTTTCTGAATTCAGTTAGTTCCTAGTAGCCTGCTCTTGTAATATGTGTACTTTTAAAGATTTATAAAAATTCTGTGAGCCGAATCTGAGTAACATGGTGAATTCGGTTAGTTCCCAATAGGCCGCAGTAGTAATAAGTGGACTGTTCGAGATATAGAAAAATTTTCACGAATGGAATCAAAATTTCTAGGCGAATTCAGTGAGTTCCCAATGGGACATGCTTGTATGAGTTTGCTCTTCAATATCGAGCAACATTTTAAGGAACGGAATCCAAGTATCATGGTGAATTGAGTTGGTTCCCAATGGGATTCGCATGTAATAAGCTTCTTATTCAAGATAGAGCAACGTTTTAACGAACTGAAACACTGTTTCTTTGTGAATTCAGTTAGTTCCTAGTAGCCTGCTCTTGTAATATGTGTACTTTTAAAGATTTATAAAAATTTGGTGAGCCGAATCTGAGTAACATGGTGAATTCGGTTAGTTCCCAATAGGCCGCAGTTGTAATAAGTGGACTGTTCGAGATATAGAAAAATTATCACGAATGGAATCAAAATTTCTAGGCGAATTCAGTGAGTTCCCAATGGGACATGCTTGTATGAGTTTGCTTTTCAATATCGAGCAACATTTTAAGGAACGGAATCCAAGTATCATGGTGAATTGAGTAGGTTCCCAATAGGATTCGCATGTAATAAACTTGTTATTCAAGATAGAGCAACGTTTTAACGAACTGAAACACTGTTTCTTTGTGAATTCAGTTAGTTCCTAGTAGCCGGCTCTTGTAATATGTGTACTTTTAAAGATTTATAAAAATTTGGTGAGCCGAATCTGAGTAACATGGTGAATTCGGTTTGTTCCCAATAGGCCGCAGTAGTAATAAGTGGACTGTTCGGGATATAGAAAAATTTTCACGAATGGAATCAAAATTTCTAGGCGAATTCACTGAGTTCCCAATGGGACATGCTTGTATGAGTTTGCTTTACAATATAAAGCAACATTTAAAGGAACGGAATCCAAGTATCATGGTGAATTGAGTAGGTGCAAAATAGGATTCGCATGTAATAAGCTTGTTATTCAAGATAGAGCAACGTTTTAACGAACTGAAACACTGTTTCTTTGTGAATTCAGTTAGTTCCTAGTAGCCTGCTCTTGTAATATGTGTACTTTTAAAGATTTATAAAAATTTGGTGAGCCGAATCTGAGTAACATGGTGAATTAGGTTAGTTTCCAATAGGCCGCAGTAGTTATAAGTGGACTGTTCGGGATATAGAAAAATTTTCACGAATGGAATCAAAATTTCTAGGCGAATTCAGTGAGTTCCCAATGGGACATGCTTGTATGAGTTTGCTCTTCACTATCGAGCAACATTTTAAGGAACGGAATCCAAGTATCATGGTGAATTGAGTAGGTTCCCAATAGGATTCGCATGTAATAAGCTTGTTATTCAAGATAGAGCAACGTTTTAACGAACTGAAACACTGTTTCTTTGTGAATTCAGTTAGTTCCTAGTAGCCTGCTCTTGTAATATGTGTACTTTTAAAGATTTATAAAAATTTGGTGAGCCGAATCTGAGTAACATGGTGAATTCGGTTAGTTCCCAATAGGCCGCAGTAGTAATAAGTGGAGTGTTCGGGATATAGAAAAATTTTCACGAATGGAATCAAAATTTCTAGGCGAATTCAGTGAGTTCCCAATGGGACATGCTTGTATGAGTGTGCTTTTCAATACGTAACAACATTTTAAGGAACGGACTCTAAGTAACATGGTGAATTCAGTAGGTTCCCAATAGGATTCGCATGTAATAAGCTTGTTATTCAAGATAGAGCAACGTTTTAACGAACTGAAACACTGTTTCTTTGTGAATTCAGTTAGTTCCTAGTAGCCTGCTCTTGTAATATGTGTACTTTTAAAGATTTATAAAAATTTGGTGAGCCGAATCTGAGTAACATGGTGAATTCGGTTTGTTCCCAATAGGCCGTAGTAGTAATAAGTGGACTGTTCGGGATATAGAAAAATTTTCACGAATGGAATCAAAATTTCTAGGCGAATTCAGTGAGTTCCCAATGGGACATGCTTGTATGAGTTTGCTTTTCAATATCGAGCAACATTTTAAGGAACGGAATCCAAGTATCATGGTGAATTGAGTAGGTGCAAAATAGGATTCGCATGTAATAAGCTTGTTATTCAAGATAGAGCAACGTTTTAACGAACTGAAACACTGTTTCTTTGTGAATTCAGTTAGTTCCTAGTAGCCTGCTCTTGTAATATGTGTACTTTTAAAGATTTATAAAAATTTGGTGAGCCGAATCTGAGTAACATGGTGAATTCGGTTAGTTCCCAATAGGCCGCAGTAGTAATAAGTGGACTGTTCGGGATATAGAAAAATTTTCACGAATGGAATCAAAATTTCTAGGCGAATTCAGTGAGTTCCCAATGGGACATGCTTGTATGAGTTTGCTCTTCACTATCGAGCAACATTTTAAGGAACGGAATCCAAGTATCATGGTGAATTGAGTTGGTTCCCAATAGGATTCGCATGTAATAAGCTTGTTATTCAAGATAGAGCAACGTTTTAACGAACTGAAACACTGTTTCTTTCTGAATTCAGTTAGTTCCTAGTAGCCTGCTCTTGTAATATGTGTACTTTTAAAGATTTATAAAAATTTGGTGAGCCGAATCTGAGTAACATGGTGAATTCGGTTAGTTCCCAATAGGCCGCAGTTGTAATAAGTGGACTGTTCGGGATATAGAAAAATTTTCACGAATGGAATCAAAATTTCTAGGCGAATTCATTGAGTTCCCAATGGGACATGCTTGTATGAGTTTGCTTTTCAATATCGAGCAACATTTTAAGGAACGGAATCCAAGTATCATGGTGAATTGAGTAGGTTCCCAATAGGATTCGCATGTAATAAGCTTGTTATTCAAGATAGAGCAACGTTTTAACGAACTGAAACACTGTTTCTTTGTGAATTCAGTTAGTTCCTAGTAGCCGACTCTTGTAATATGTGTACTTTTAAAGATTTATAAAAATTTGGTGAGCCGAATCTGAGTAACATGGTGAATTCGGTTTGTTCCCAATAGGCCGCAGTAGTAATAAGTGGACTGTTCGGGATATAGAAAAATTTTCACGAATGGAATCAAAATTTCTAGGCGAATTCAGTGAGTTCCCAATGGGACATGCTTGTATGAGTTTGCTTTTCAATATCGAGCAACATTTTAAGGAACGGAATCCAAGTATCATGGTGAATTGAGTAGGTGCAAAATAGGATTCGCATGTAATAAGCTTGTTATTCAAGATAGAGCAACGTTTTAACGAACTGAAACACTGTTTCTTTGTGAATTCAGTTAGTTCCTAGTAGCCTGCTCTTGTAATATGTGTACTTTTAAAGATTTATAAAAATTTGGTGAGCCGAATCTGAGTAACATGGTGAATTCGGTTAGTTCCCAATAGGCCGCAGTAGTTATAAGTGGACTGTTCGGGATATAGAAAAATTTTCACGAATGGAATCAAAATTTCTAGGCGAATTCAGTGAGTTCCCAATGGGACATGCTTGTATGAGTTTGCTCTTCACTATCGAGCAACATTTTAAGGAACGGAATCCAAGTATCATGGTGAATTGAGTAGGTTCCCAATAGGATTCGCATGTAATAAGCTTGTTATTCAAGATAGAGCAACGTTTTAACGAACTGAAACACTGTTTCTTTGTGAATTCAGTTAGTTCCTAGTAGCCTTCTCTGGTAATATGTGTACTTTTAAAGATTTATAAAAATTTGGTGAGCCGAATCTGAGTAACATGGTGAATTCGGTTACTTCCCAGTAGGCCGCAGTAGTAATAAGTGATCTGTTCGGGATATAGAAAAATTTTCACGAATGGAATCAAAATTTCTAGGCGAATTCAGTGAGTTCCCAATGGGACATGCTTGTGTGAGTTTGCTTTTCAATATCGAGCAACATTTTAAGGAACGGAATCCAAATAACATGGTTAATTG
Organism: Rattus norvegicus; assembly: GCF_021556685.1. Lineage (NCBI taxonomy): Eukaryota > Metazoa > Chordata > Mammalia > Rodentia > Muridae > Rattus > Rattus norvegicus. The sequence goes on from NC_141544.1 coordinate 11,027,547, forward strand.
AGTAGGTTCCCAATAGGATTCGCATGTAATAAGCTTGTTATTCAAGATAGAGCAACGTTTTAACGAACTGAAACACTGTTTCTTTGTGAATTCAGTTAGTTCCTAGTAGCCTGCTCTTGTAATATGTGTACTTTTAAAGATTTATAAAAATTTGGTGAGCCGAATCTGAGTAACATGGTGAATTCGGTTAGTTCCCAATAGGCCGCAGTAGTAATAAGTGGAGTGTTCGGGATATAGAAAAATTTTCACGAATGGAATCAAAATTTCTAGGCGAATTCAGTGAGTTCCCAATGGGACATGCTTGTATGAGTGTGCTTTTCAATACGTAACAACATTTTAAGGAACGGACTCTAAGTAACATGGTGAATTCAGTAGGTTCCCAATAGGATTCGCATGTAATAAGCTTGTTATTCAAGATAGAGCAACGTTTTAACGAACTGAAACACTGTTTCTTTGTGAATTCACTTAGTTCCTAGTAGCCTGCTCTTGTAATATGTGTACTTTTAAAGATTTATAAAAATTTGGTGAGCCGAATCTGAGTAACATGGTGAATTCGGTTAGTTCCAAAATAGGCCGCAGTAGTAATAAGTGGACTGTTCGGGATATAGAAAAATTTTCACGAATGGAATCAAAATTTCTAGGCGAATTCACTGAGTTCTCAATGGGACATGCTTCTATGAGTTTGCTTTTCAATATCGAGCAACATTTTAAGGAACGGAATCCAAGTATCATGGTGAATTGAGTAGGTGCAAAATAGGATTCGCATGTAATAAGCTTGTTATTCAAGATAGAGCAACGTTTTAACGAACTGAAACACTGTTTCATTGTGAATTCAGTTAGTTCCTAGTAGCCTGCTCTTGTAATATGTGTACTTTTAAAGATTTATAAAAATTTGGTGAGCCGAATCTGAGTAACATGGTGAATTCGGTTAGTTCCCAATAGGCCGCAGTAGTTATAAGTGGACTGTTCGGGATATAGAAAAATTTTCACGAATGGACTCAAAATTTCTAGGCGAATTCAGTGAGTTCCCAATGGGACATGCTTGTATGAGTTTGCTTTTCATTATCGAGCAACATTTTAAGGAACGGAATCCAAGTATCATGGTGAATTGAGTAGGTTCCCAATAGGATTCGCATGTAATAAGCTTGTTATTCAAGATAGAGCAACGTTTTAACGAACTGAAACACTGTTTCTTTGTGAATTCAGTTAGTTCCTAGTAGCCTGCTCTTGTAATATGTGTACTTTTAAAGATTTATAAAAATTTGGTGAGCCGAATCTGAGTAACATGGTGAATTAGGTTAGTTTACAATAGGCCGCAGTAGTTATAGGTGGACTGTTCGGGATATAGAAAAATTTTCACGAATGGAATCAAAATTTCTAGGCGAATTCAGTGAGTTCCCAATGGGACATGCTAGTGTGAGTTTGCCCTTCACTATCGAGCAACATTTTAAGGAACGGAATCCAAGTATCATGGTGAATTGAGTAGGTTCCCAATAGGATTCGCATGTAATAAGCTTGTTATTCAAGATAGAGCAACGTTTTAACGAACTGAAACACTGTTTCTTTCTGAATTCAGTTAGTTCCTAGTAGCCTGCTCTTGTAATATGTGTACTTTTAAAGATTTATAAAAATTTGGTGAGCCGAATCTGAGTAACATGGTGAATTCGGTTAGTTCCCAATAGGCCGCAGTAGTAATAAGTGGAGTGTTCGGGATATAGAAAAATTTTCACGAATGGAATCAAAATTTCTAGGCGAATTCAGTGAGTTCCCAATGGGACATGCTTGTATGAGTTTGCTTTTCAATATCGAGCAACATTTTAAGGAACGGAATCCAAGTATCATGGTGAATTGAGTAGGTTCCCAATAGGATTCGCATGTAATAAGCTTGTTATTCAAGATAGAGCAACGTTTTAACGAACTGAAACACTGTTTCTTTGTGAATTCAGTTAGTTCCTAGTAGCCGGCTCTTGTAATATGTGTACTTTTAAAGATTTATAAAAATTTGGTGAGCCGAATCTGAGTAACATGGTGAATTCGGTTAGTTCCCAATAGGCCGCAGTAGTAATAAGTGGACTGTTCGGGATATAGAAAAATTTTCACGAATGGAATCAAAATTTCTAGGCGAATTCACTGAGTTCCCAATGGGACATGCTTGTATAAGTTTGCTTTTCAATATCGAGCAACATTTTAAGGAACGGAATCCAAGTATCATGCTGAATTGAGTAGGTGCAAAATAGGATTCGCATGTAATAAGCTTGTTATTCAAGATAGAGCAACGTTTTAACGAACTGAAACACTGTTTCATTGTGAATTCAGTTAGTTCCTAGTAGCCTGCTCTTGTAATATGTGTACTTTTAAAGATTTATAAAAATTTGGTGATCCGAATCTGAGTAACATGGTGAATTCGGTTAGTTCCCAATAGGCCGCAGTAGTTATAAGTGGACTGTTCGGGATATAGAAAAATTTTCACGAATGGAATCAAAATTTCTAGGCGAATTCAGTGAGTTCCCAATGGGACATGCTTGTATGAGTTTGCTTTTCAATATCGAGCAACATTTTAAGGAACGGAATCCAAGTATCATGGTGCATTGAGTAGGTTCCCAATAGGATTCGCATGTAATAAGCTTGTTATTCAAGATAGAGCAACGTTTTAACGAACTGAAACACTGTTTCTTTGTGAATTCAGTTAGTTCCTAGTAGCCTGCTCTTGTAATATGTGTACTTTTAAAGATTTATAAAAATTTGGTGAGCCGAATCTGAGTAACATGGTGAATTCGGTTATTTCCCAATAGGCCGCAGTAGTAATAAGTGGACTGTTCGGGATATAGAAAAATTTTCAAGAATGGAATCAAAATTTCTAGGCGAATTCAGTGAGTTCCCAATGGGACATGCTTGTATGAGTTTGCTTTTCAATATCGAGCAACATTTTAAGGAACGGAATCCAAGTATCATGGTGAATTCAGTAGGTTCCCAATAGGATTCGCATGTAATAAGCTTGTTATTCAAGATAGAGCAACGTTTTAACGAACTGAAACACTGTTTCTTTGTTAATTCAGTTAGTTCCTAGTAGCCTGCTCTTGTAATATGTGTACTTTTAAAGATTTATAAAAATTTGGTGAGCCGAATCTGAGTAACATGGTGAATTCGGTTAGTTCCCAATAGGCCGCAGTAGTTATAAGTGGACTGTTCGGGATATAGAAAAATTTTCACGAATGGAATCAAAATTTCTAGGCGAATTCAGTGAGTTCCCAATGGGACATGCTTGTATGAGTTTGCTTTTCAATATCGAGCAACATTTTAAGGAACGGAATCCAAGTATCATGGTGAATTGAATAGGTTCCCAATAGGATTCGCATGTAATAAGCTTGTTATTCAAGATAGAGCAACGTTTTAACGAACTGAAACACTGTTTCTTTGTGAATTCAGTTAGTTCCTAGTAGCCTTCTCTGGTAATATGTGTACTTTTAAAGATTTATAAAAATTTGGTGAGCCGAATCTGAGTAACATGGTGAATTCGGTTACTTCCCAGTAGGCCGCAGTAGTAATAAGTGATCTGTTCGGGATATAGAAAAATTTTCACGAATGGAATCAAAATTTCTAGGCGAATTCAGTGAGTTCCCAATGGGACATGCTTGTGTGAGTTTGCTTTTCAATATCGAGCAACATTTTAAGGAACGGAATCCAAATAACATGGTTAATTGAGTAGGTTCCCAATAGGATTCGCATGTAATAAGCTTGTTATTCAAGATAGAGCAACGTTTTAACGAACTGAAACACTGTTTCTTTGTGAATTCAGTTAGTTCCTAGTAGCCTGCTCTTGTAATATGTGTACTTTTAAAGATTTATAAAAATTTGGTGAGCCGAATCTGAGTAACATGGTGAATTCGGTTAGTTCCCAATAGGCCGCAGTAGTAATAAGTGGACTGTTCGGGATATAGAAAAATTTTCACGAATGGAATCAAAATTTCTAGGCGAATTCAGTGAGTTCCCAATGGGACATGCTTGTATGAGTTTGCTTTTCAATATCGAGCAACATTTTAAGGAACGGAATCCAAGTATCATGGTGAATTGAGTAGGTTCCCAATAGGATTCGCATGTAATAAGCTTGTTATTCAAGATAGAGCAACGTTTTAACGAACTGAAACACTGTTTCTTTGTGAATTCAGTTAGTTCCTAGTAGCCGGCTCTTGTAATATGTGTACTTTTAAAGATTTATAAAAATTTGGTGAGCCGAATCTGAGTAACATGGTGAATTCGGTTAGTTCCCAATAGGCCGCAGTAGTAATAAGTGGACTGTTCGGGATATAGAAAAATTTTCACGAATGGAATCAAAATTTCTAGGCGAATTCAGTGAGTTCCCAATGGGACATGCTTGTATGAGTTTGCTTTTCAATATCGAGCAACATTTTAAGGAACGGAATCCAAGTATCATGGTGAATTGAGTAGGTTCCCAATAGGATTCGCATGTAATAAGCTTGTTATTCAAGATAGAGCAACGTTTTAACGAACTGAAACACTGTTTCTTTGTGAATTCAGTTAGTTCCTAGTAGCCTGCTCTTGTAATATGTGTACTTTTAAAGATTTATAAAAATTTGGTGAGCCGAATCTGAGTAACATGGTGAATTCGGTTAGTTCCCAATAGGCCGCAGTAGTTATAAGTGGACTGTTCGGGATATAGAAAAATTTTCACGAATGGAATCAAAATTTCTAGGCGAATTCAGTGAGTTCCCAATGGGACATGCTTGTATGAGTTTGCTCTTCACTATCGAGCAACATTTTAAGGAAAGGAATCCAAGTATCATGGTGAATTGAGTAGGTTCCCAATAGGATTCGCATGTAATAAGCTTGTTATTCAAGATAGAGCAACGTTTTAACGAACTGAAACACTGTTTCTTTGTGAATTCAGTTAGTTCCTAGTAGCCTGCTCTTGTAATATGTGTACTTTTAAAGATTTATAAAAATTTGGTGAGCCGAATCTGAGTAACATGGTGAATTCGGTTAGTTCCCAATAGGCCGCAGTAGTTATAAGTGGACTGTTCGGGATATAGAAAAATTTTCACGAATGGAATCAAAATTTCTAGGCGAATTCAGTGAGTTCCCAATGGGACATGCTTGTATGAGTTTGCTTTTCAATATCGAGCAACATTTTAAGGAACGGAATCCAAGTATCATGGTGAATTGAGTAGGTTCCCAATAGGATTCGCATGTAATAAGCTTGTTATTCAAGATAGAGCAACGTTTTAACGAACTGAAACACTGTTTCTTTGTGAATTCAGTTAGTTCCTAGTAGCCTTCTCTGGTAATATGTGTACTTTTAAAGATTTATAAAAATTTGATGAGCCGAATCTGAGTAACATGGTGAATTCGGTTAGTTCCCAGTAGGCCGCAGTAGTAATAAGTGGACTGTTCGGGATATAGAAAAATTTTCACGAATGGAATCAAAATTTCTAGGCGAATTCAGTGAGTTCCCAATGGGACATGCTTGTATGAGTTTGCTTTTCAATATCGAGCAACATTTTAAGGAACGGAATCCAAATAACATGGTGAATTGAGTAGGTTCCCAATAGGATTCGCATGTAATAAGCTTGTTATTCAAGATAGAGCAACGTTTTAACGAACTGAAACACTGTTTCTTTGTGAATTCAGTTAGTTCCTAGTAGCCTGCTCTTGTAATATGTGTACTTTTAAAGATGTATAAAAATTTGGTGAGCCGAATCTGAGTAACATGGTGAATTCGGTTAGTTCCCAATAGGCCGCAGTAGTTATAAGTGGACTGTTCGCGATATAGAAAAATTTTCACGAATGGAATCAAAATTTCTAGGCGAATTCAGTGAGTTCCCAATGGGACATGCTTGTATGAGTTTGCTTTTCAATATCGAGCAACATTTTAAGGAACGGAATCCAAGTATCATGGTGAATTGAATAGATTCCCAATAGGATTCGCATGTAATAAGCTTGTTATTCAAGATAGAGCAACGTTTTAACGAACTGAAACACTGTTTCTTTGTGAATTCAGTTAGTTCCTAGTAGCCTGCTCTTGTAATATGTGTACTTTTAAAGAATTATAAAAATTTGGTGAGCCGAATCTGAGTAACATGGTGAATTCGGTTAGTTCCCAATAGGCCGCAGTAGTTATAAGTGGACTGTTCGGGATATAGAAAAATTTTCACGAGTGGAATCAAAATTTCTAGGCGAATTCAGTGAGTTCCCAATGGGACATGCTTGTATGAGTTTGCTTTTCATTATCGAGCAACATTTTAAGGAACGGAATCCAAGTATCATGGTGAATTGAGTAGGTTCCCAATAGGATTCGCATGTAATAAGCTTGTTATTCAAGATAGAGCAACGTTTTAACGAACTGAAACACTGTTTCTTTCTGAATTCAGTTAGTTCCTAGTAGCCTGCTCTTGTAATATGTGTACTTTTAAAGATTTATAAAAATTTGGTGAGCCGAATCTGAGTAACATGGTGAATTCAGTTAGTTCCCAATAGGCCGCAGTAGTTATAAGTGGACTGTTCGGGATATAGAAAAATTTTCACGAATGGAATCAAAATTTCTAGGCGAATTCAGTGAGTTCCCAATGGGACATGCTTGTATGAGTTTGCTCTTCACTATCGAGCAACATTTTAAGGAACGGAATCCAAGTATCATGGTGAATTGAGTAGGTTCCCAATAGGATTCGCATGTAATAAGCTTGTTATTCAAGATAGAGCAACGTTTTAACGAACTGAAACACTGTTTCTTTGTGAATTCAGTTAGTTCCTAGTAGCCGGCTCTTGTAATATGTGTACTTTTAAAGATTTATAAAAATTTGGTGAGCCGAATCTGAGTAACATGGTGAATTCGGTTATTTCCCAATAGGCCGCAGTAGTAATAAGTGGACTGTTCGGGATATAGAAAAATTTTCACGAATGGAATCAAAATTTCTAGGCGAATTCAGTGAGTTCCCAATGGGACATGCTTGTATGAGTTTGCTTTTCAATATCGAGCAACATTTTAAGGAACGGAATCCAAGTATCATGGTGAATTCAGTAGGTTCCCAATAGGATTCGCATGTAATAAGCTTGTTATTCAAGATAGAGAAACGTTTTAACGAACTGAAACACTGTTTCTTTGTTAATTCAGTTAGTTCCTAGTAGCCTGCTCTTGTAATATGTGTACTTTTAAAGATTTATAAAAATTTGGTGAGCCGAATCTGAGTAACATGGTGAATTCGGTTAGTTCCCAATAGGCCGCAGTAGTTATAAGTGGACTGTTCGGGATATAGAAAAATTTTCACGAATGGAATCAAAATTTCTAGGCGAATTCAGTGAGTTCCCAATGGGACATGCTTGTATGAGTTTGCTTTTCAATATCGAGCAACATTTTAAGGAACGGAATCCAAGTATCATGGTGAATTGAGTAGGTTCCCAATAGGATTCGCATGTAATAAGCTTGTTATTCAAGATAGAGCAACGTTTTAACGAACTGAAACACTGTTTCTTTGTGAATTCAGTTAGTTCCTAGTAGCCTTCTCTGGTAATATGTGTACTTTTAAAGATTTATAAAAATTTGGTGAGCCGAATCTGAGTAACATGGTGAATTCGGTTAGTTCCCAGTAGGCCGCAGTAGTAATAAGTGGACTGTTCGGGATATAGAAAAATTTTCACGAATGGAATCAAAATTTCTAGGCGAATTCAGTGAGTTCCCAATGGGACATGCTTGTGTGAGTTTGCTTTTCAATATCGAGCAACATTTTAAGGAACGGAATCCAAATAACATGGTTAATTGAGTAGGTTCCCAATAGGATTCGCATGTAATAAGCTTGTTATTCAAGATAGAGCAACGTTTTAACGAACTGAAACACTGTTTCTTTGTGAATTCAGTTAGTTCCTAGTAGCCGGCTCTTGTAATATGTGTACTTTTAAAGATTTATAAAAATTTGGTGAGCCGAATCTGAGTAACATGGTGAATTCGGTTAGTTCCCAATAGGCCGCAGTAGTAATAAGTGGACTGTTCGGGATATAGAAAAATTTTCACGAATGGAATCAAAATTTCTAGGCGAATTCAGTGAGTTCCCAATGGGACATGCTTGTATGAGTTTGCTTTTCAATATCGAGCAACATTTTAAGGAACGGAATCCAAGTATCATGGTGAATTGAGTAGGTTCCCAATAGGATTCGCATGTAATAAGCTTGTTATTCAAGATAGAGCAACGTTTTAACGAACTGAAACACTGTTTCTTTGTGAATTCAGTTAGTTCCTAGTAGGCGGCTCTTGTAATATGTGTACTTTTAAAGATTTATAAAAATTTGGTGAGCCGAATCTGAGTAACATGGTGAATTCGGTTAGTTCCCAATAGGCCGCAGTAGTAATAAGTGGACTGTTCGGGATATAGAAAAATTTTCACGAATGGAATCAAAATTTCTAGGCGAATTCAGTGAGTTCCCAATGGGACATGCTTGTATGAGTTTGCTTTTCAATATCGAGCAACATTTTAAGGAACGGAATCCAAGTATCATGGTGAATTGAGTAGGTTCCCAATAGGATTCGCATGTAATAAGCTTGTTATTCAAGATAGAGCAACGTTTTAACGAACTGAAACACTGTTTCTTTGTGAATTCAGTTAGTTCCTAGTAGCCTGCTCTTGTAATATGTGTACTTTTAAAGATTTATAAAAATTTGGTGAGCCGAATCTGAGTAACATGGTGAATTCGGTTAGTTCCCAATAGGCCGCAGTAGTTATAAGTGGACTGTTCGGGATATAGAAAAATTTTCACGAATGGAATCAAAATTTCTAGGCGAATTCAGTGAGTTCCCAATGGGACATGCTTGTATGAGTTTGCTCTTCACTATCGAGCAACATTTTAAGGAAAGGAATCCAAGTATCATGGTGAATTGAGTAGGTTCCCAATAGGATTCGCATGTAATAAGCGTGTTATTCAAGATAGAGCAACGTTTTAACGAACTGAAACACTGTTTCTTTGTGAATTCAGTTAGTTCCTAGTAGCCTGCTCTTGTAATATGTGTACTTTTAAAGATTTATAAAAATTTGGTGAGCCGAATCTGAGTAACATGGTGAATTCGGTTAGTTCCCAATAGGCCGCAGTAGTTATAAGTGGACTGTTCGGGATATAGAAAAATTTTCACGAATGGAATCAAAATTTCTAGGCGAATTCAGTGAGTTCCCAATGGGACATGCTTGTATGAGTTTGCTTTTCAATATCGAGCAACATTTTAAGGAACGGAATCCAAGTATCATGGTGAATTGAGTAGGTTCCCAATAGGATTCGCATGTAATAAGCTTGTTATTCAAGATAGAGCAACGTTTTAACGAACTGAAACACTGTTTCTTTGTGAATTCAGTTAGTTCCTAGTAGCCTTCTCTGGTAATATGTGTACTTTTAAAGATTTATAAAAATTTGATGAGCCGAATCTGAGTAACATGGTGAATTCGGTTAGTTCCCAGTAGGCCGCAGTAGTAATAAGTGGACTGTTCGGGATATAGAAAAATTTTCACGAATGGAATCAAAATTTCTAGGCGAATTCAGTGAGTTCCCAATGGGACATGCTTGTATGAGTTTGCTTTTCAATATCGAGCAACATTTTAAGGAACGGAATCCAAATAACATGGTGAATTGAGTAGGTTCCCAATAGGATTCGCATGTAATAAGCTGGTTATTCAAGATAGAGCAACGTTTTAACGAACTGAAACACTGTTTCTTTGTGAATTCAGTTAGTTCCTAGTAGCCTGCTCTTGTAATATGTGTACTTTTAAAGATGTATAAAAATTTGGTGAGCCGAATCTGAGTAACATGGTGAATTCGGTTAGTTCCCAATAGGCCGCAGTAGTTATAAGTGGACTGTTCGCGATATAGAAAAATTTTCACGAATGGAATCAAAATTTCTAGGCGAATTCAGTGAGTTCCCAATGGGACATGCTTGTATGAGTTTGCTTTTCAATATCGAGCAACATTTTAAGGAACGGAATCCAAGTATCATGGTGAATTGAATAGGTTCCCAATAGGATTCGCATGTAATAAGCTTGTTATTCAAGATAGAGCAACGTTTTAACGAACTGAAACACTGTTTCTTTGTGAATTCAGTTAGTTCCTAGTAGCCTGCTCTTGTAATATGTGTACTTTTAAAGAATTATAAAAATTTGGTGAGCCGAATCTGAGTAACATGGTGAATTCGGTTAGTTCCCAATAGGCCGCAGTAGTTATAAGTGGACTGTTCGGGATATAGAAAAATTTTCACGAGTGGAATCAAAATTTCTAGGCGAATTCAGTGAGTTCCCAATGGGACATGCTTGTATGAGTTTGCTTTTCATTATCGAGCAACATTTTAAGGAACGGAATCCAAGTATCATGGTGAATTGAGTAGGTCCCAATAGGATTCGCATGTAATAAGCTTGTTATTCAAGATAGAGCAACGTTTTAACGAACTGAAACACTGTTTCTTTCTGAATTCAGTTAGTTCCTAGTAGCCTGCTCTTGTAATATGTGTACTTTTAAAGATTTATAAAAATTTGGTGAGCCGAATCTGAGTAACATGGTGAATTCAGTTAGTTCCCAATAGGCCTCAGTAGTTATAAGTGGACTGTTCGGGATATAGAAAAATTTTCACGAATGGAATCAAAATTTCTAGGCGAATTCAGTGAGTTCCCAATGGGACATGCTTGTATGAGTTTGCTCTTCACTATCGAGCAACATTTTAAGGAACGGAATCCAAGTATCATGGTGAATTGAGTAGGTTCCCAATAGGATTCGCATGTAATAAGCTTGTTATTCAAGATAGAGCAACGTTTTAACGAACTGAAACACTGTTTCTTTGTGAATTCAGTTAGTTCCTAGTAGCCTGCTCTTGTAATATGTGTACTTTTAAAGATTTATAAAAATTTGGTGAGCCGAATCTGAGTAACATGGTGAATTCGGTTATTTCCCAATAGGCCGCAGTAGTAATAAGTGGACTGTTCGGGATATAGAAAAATTTTCACGAATGGAATCAAAATTTCTAGGCGAATTCAGTGAGTTCCCAATGGGACATGCTTGTATGAGTTTGCTTTTCAATATCGAGCAACATTTTAAGGAACGGAATCCAAGTATCATGGTGAATTCAGTAGGTTCCCAATAGGATTCGCATGTAATAAGCTTGTTATTCAAGATAGAGCAACGTTTTAACGAACTGAAACACTGTTTCTTTGTTAATTCAGTTAGTTCCTAGTAGCCTGCTCTTGTAATATGTGTACTTTTAAAGATTTATAAAAATTTGGTGAGCCGAATCTGAGTAACATGGTGAATTCGGTTAGTTCCCAATAGGCCGCAGTAGTTATAAGTGGACTGTTCGCGATATAGAAAAATTTTCACGAATGGAATCAAAATTTCTAGGCGAATTCAGTGAGTTCCCAATGGGACATGCTTGTATGAGTTTGCTTTTCAATATCGAGCAACATTTTAAGGAACGGAATCCAAGTATCATGGTGAATTGAGTAGGTTCCCAATAGGATTCGCATGTAATAAGCTTGTTATTCAAGATAGAGCAACGTTTTAACGAACTGAAACACTGTTTCTTTGTGAATTCAGTTAGTTCCTAGTAGCCTTCTCTGGTAATATGTGTACTTTTAAAGATTTATAAAAATTTGGTGAGCCGAATCTGAGTAACATGGTGAATTCGGTTACTTCCCAGTAGGCCGCAGTAGTAATAAGTGATCTGTTCGGGATATAGAAAAATTTTCACGAATGGAATCAAAATTTCTAGGCGAATTCAGTGAGTTCCCAATGGGACATGCTTGTGTGAGTTTGCTTTTCAATATCGAGCAACATTTTAAGGAACGGAATCCAAATAACATGGTTAATTGAGTAGGTTCCCAATAGGATTCGCATGTAATAAGCTTGTTATTCAAGATAGAGCAACGTTTTAACGAACTGAAACACTGTTTCTTTGTGAATTCAGTTAGTTCCTAGTAGCCTGCTCTTGTAATATGTGTACTTTTAAAGATTTATAAAAATTTGGTGAGCCGAATCTGAGTAACATGGTGAATTCGGTTAGTTCCCAATAGGCCGCAGTAGTAATAAGTGGACTGTTCGGGATATAGAAAAATTTTCACGAATGGAATCAAAATTTCTAGGCGAATTCAGTGAGTTCCCAATGGGACATGCTTGTATGAGTTTGCTTTTCAATATCGAGCAACATTTTAAGGAACGGAATCCAAGTATCATGGTGAATTGAGTAGGTTCCCAATAGGATTCGCATGTAATAAGCTTGTTATTCAAGATAGAGCAACGTTTTAACGAACTGAAACACTGTTTCTTTGTGAATTCAGTTAGTTCCTAGTAGCCGGCTCTTGTAATATGTGTACTTTTAAAGATTTATAAAAATTTGGTGAGCCGAATCTGAGTAACATGGTGAATTCGGTTAGTTCCCAATAGGCCGCAGTAGTAATAAGTGGACTGTTCGGGATATAGAAAAATTTTCACGAATGGAATCAAAATTTCTAGGCGAATTCAGTGAGTTCCCAATGGGACATGCTTGTATGAGTTTGCTTTTCAATATCGAGCAACATTTTAAGGAACGGAATCCAAGTATCATGGTGAATTGAGTAGGTTCCCAATAGGATTCGCATGTAATAAGCTTGTTATTCAAGATAGAGCAACGTTTTAACGAACTGAAACACTGTTTCTTTGTGAATTCAGTTAGTTCCTAGTAGCCTTCTCTGGTAATATGTGTACTTTTAAAGATTTATAAAAATTTGATGAGCCGAATCTGAGTAACATGGTGAATTCGGTTAGTTCCCAGTAGGCCGCAGTAGTAATAAGTGGACTGTTCGGGATATAGAAAAATTTTCACGAATGGAATCAAAATTTCTAGGCGAATTCAGTGAGTTCCCAATGGGACATGCTTGTATGAGTTTGCTTTTCAATATCGAGCAACATTTTAAGGAACGGAATCCAAATAACATGGTGAATTGAGTAGGTTCCCAATAGGATTCGCATGTAATAAGCTTGTTATTCAAGATAGAGCAACGTTTTAACGAACTGAAACACTGTTTCTTTGTGAATTCAGTTAGTTCCTAGTAGCCTGCTCTTGTAATATGTGTACTTTTAAAGATGTATAAAAATTTGGTGAGCCGAATCTGAGTAACATGGTGAATTCGGTTAGTTCCCAATAGGCCGCAGTAGTTATAAGTGGACTGTTCGCGATATAGAAAAATTTTCACGAATGGAATCAAAATTTCTAGGCGAATTCAGTGAGTTCCCAATGGGACATGCTTGTATGAGTTTGCTTTTCAATATCGAGCAACATTTTAAGGAACGGAATCCAAGTATCATGGTGAATTGAATAGGTTCCCAATAGGATTCGCATGTAATAAGCTTGTTATTCAAGATAGAGCAACGTTTTAACGAACTGAAACACTGTTTCTTTGTGAATTCAGTTAGTTCCTAGTAGCCTGCTCTTGTAATATGTGTACTTTTAAAGAATTATAAAAATTTGGTGAGCCGAATCTGAGTAACATGGTGAATTCGGTTAGTTCCCAATAGGCCGCAGTAGTTATAAGTGGACTGTTCGGGATATAGAAAAATTTTCACGAGTGGAATCAAAATTTCTAGGCGAAGTCAGTGAGTTCCCAATGGGACATGCTTGTATGAGTTTGCTTTTCATTATCGAGCAACATTTTAAGGAACGGAATCCAAGTATCATGGTGAATTGAGTAGGTTCCCAATAGGATTCGCATGTAATAAGCTTGTTATTCAAGATAGAGCAACGTTTTAACGAACTGAAACACTGTTTCTTTCTGAATTCAGTTAGTTCCTAGTAGCCTGCTCTTGTAATATGTGTACTTTTAAAGATTTATAAAAATTTGGTGAGCCGAATCTGAGTAACATGGTGAATTCAGTTAGTTCCCAATAGGCCGCAGTAGTTATAAGTGGACTGTTCGGGATATAGAAAAATTTTCACGAATGGAATCAAAATTTCTAGGCGAATTCAGTGAGTTCCCAATGGGACATGCTTGTATGAGTTTGCTCTTCACTATCGAGCAACATTTTAAGGAACGGAATCCAAGTATCATGGTGAATTGAGTAGGTTCCCAATAGGATTCGCATGTAATAAGCTTGTTATTCAAGATAGAGCAACGTTTTAACGAACTGAAACACTGTTTCTTTGTGAATTCAGTTAGTTCCTAGTAGGCGGCTCTTGTAATATGTGTACTTTTAAAGATTTATAAAAATTTGGTGAGCCGAATCTGAGTAACATGGTGAATTCGGTTAGTTCCCAATAGGCCGCAGTAGTAATAAGTGGACTGTTCGGGATATAGAAAAATTTTCACGAATGGAATCAAAATTTCTAGGCGAATTCAGTGAGTTCCCAATGGGACATGCTTGTATGAGTTTGCTTTTCAATATCGAGCAACATTTTAAGGAACGGAATCCAAGTATCATGGTGAATTCAGTAGGTTCCCAATAGGATTCGCATGTAATAAGCTTGTTATTCAAGATAGAGCAACGTTTTAACGAACTGAAACACTGTTTCTTTGTGAATTCAGTTAGTTCCTAGTAGCCTGCTCTTGTAATATGTGTACTTTTAAAGATTTATAAAAATTTGGTGAGCCGAATCTGAGTAACATGGTGAATTCGGTTAGTTCCCAATAGGCCGCAGTAGTTATAAGTGGACTGTTCGGGATATAGAAAAATTTTCACGAATGGAATCAAAATTTCTAGGCGAATTCAGTGAGTTCCCAATGGGACATGCTTGTATGAGTTTGCTCTTCACTATCGAGCAACATTTTAAGGAAAGGAATCCAAGTATCATGGTGAATTGAGTAGGTTCCCAATAGGATTCGCATGTAATAAGCTTGTTATTCAAGATAGAGCAACGTTTTAACGAACTGAAACACTGTTTCTTTGTGAATTCAGTTAGTTCCTAGTAGCCTGCTCTTGTAATATGTGTACTTTTAAAGATTTATAAAAATTTGGTGAGCCGAATCTGAGTAACATGGTGAATTCGGTTAGTTCCCAATAGGCCGCAGTAGTTATAAGTGGACTGTTCGGGATATAGAAAAATTTTCACGAATGGAATCAAAATTTCTAGGCGAATTCAGTGAGTTCCCAATGGGACATGCTTGTATGAGTTTGCTTTTCAATATCGAGCAACATTTTAAGGAACGGAATCCAAGTATCACGGTGAATTGTGTAGGTTCCCAATAGGATTCGCATGTAATAAGCTTGTTATTCAAGATAGAGCAACGTTTTAACGAACTGAAACACTGTTTCTTTGTGAATTCAGTTAGTTCCTAGTAGCCTTCTCTGGTAATATGTGTACTTTTAAAGATTTATAAAAATTTGATGAGCCGAATCTGAGTAACATGGTGAATTCGGTTAGTTCCCAGTAGGCCGCAGTAGTAATAAGTGGACTGTTCGGGATATAGAAAAATTTTCACGAATGGAATCAAAATTTCTAGGCGAATTCAGTGAGTTCCCAATGGGACATGCTTGTATGAGTTTGCTTTTCAATATCGAGCAACATTTTAAGGAACGGAATCCAAATAACATGGTGAATTGAGTAGGTTCCCAATAGGATTCGCATGTAATAAGCTTGTTATTCAAGATAGAGCAACGTTTTAACGAACTGAAACACTGTTTCTTTGTGAATTCAGTTAGTTCCTAGTAGCCTGCTCTTGTAATATGTGTACTTTTAAAGATGTATAAAAATTTGGTGAGCCGAATCTGAGTAACATGGTGAATTCGGTTAGTTCCCAATAGGCCGCAGTAGTTATAAGTGGACTGTTCGCGATATAGAAAAATTTTCACGAATGGAATCAAAATTTCTAGGCGAATTCAGTGAGTTCCCAATGGGACATGCTTGTATGAGTTTGCTTTTCAATATCGAGCAACATTTTAAGGAACGGAATCCAAGTATCATGGTGAATTGAATAGGTTCCCAATAGGATTCGCATGTAATAAGCTTGTTATTCAAGATAGAGCAACGTTTTAACGAACTGAAACACTGTTTCTTTGTGAATTCAGTTAGTTCCTAGTAGCCTGCTCTTGTAATATGTGTACTTTTAAAGAATTATAAAAATTTGGTGAGCCGAATCTGAGTAACATGGTGAATTCGGTTAGTTCCCAATAGGCCGCAGTAGTTATAAGTGGACTGTTCGGGATATAGAAAAATTTTCACGAGTGGAATCAAAATTTCTAGGCGAATTCAGTGAGTTCCCAATGGGACATGCTTGTATGAGTTTGCTTTTCATTATCGAGCAACATTTTAAGGAACGGAATCCAAGTATCATGGTGAATTGAGTAGGTTCCCAATAGGATTCGCATGTAATAAGCTTGTTATTCAAGATAGAGCAACGTTTTAACGAACTGAAACACTGTTTCTTTCTGAATTCAGTTAGTTCCTAGTAGCCTGCTCTTGTAATATGTGTACTTTTAAAGATTTATAAAAATTTGGTGAGCCGAATCTGAGTAACATGGTGAATTCAGTTAGTTCCAAATAGGCCGCAGTAGTTATAAGTGGACTGTTCGGGATATAGAAAAATTTTCACGAATGGAATCAAAATTTCTAGGCGAATTCAGTGAGTTCCCAATGGGACATGCTTGTATGAGTTTGCTCTTCACTATCGAGCAACATTTTAAGGAACGGAATCCAAATAACATGGTTAATTGAGTAGGTTCCCAATAGGATTCGCATGTAATAAGCTTGTTATTCAAGATAGAGCAACGTTTTAACGAACTGAAACACTGTTTCTTTGTGAATTCAGTTAGTTCCTAGTAGCCTGCTCTTGTAATATGTGTACTTTTAAAGATTTATAAAAATTTGGTGAGCCGAATCTGAGTAACATGGTGAATTCGGTTATTTCCCAATAGGCCGCAGTAGTAATAAGTGGACTGTTCGGGATATAGAAAAATTTTCACGAATGGAATCAAAATTTCTAGGCGAATTCAGTGAGTTCCCAATGGGACATGCTTGTATGAGTTTGCTTTTCAATATCGAGCAACATTTTAAGGAACGGAATCCAAGTATCATGGTGAATTCAGTAGGTTCCCAATAGGATTCGCATGTAATAAGCTTGTTATTCAAGATAGAGCAACGTTTTAACGAACTGAAACACTGTTTCTTTGTTAATTCAGTTAGTTCCTAGTAGCCTGCTCTTGTAATATGTGTACTTTTAAAGATTTATAAAAATTTGGTGAGCCGAATCTGAGTAACATGGTGAATTCGGTTAGTTCCCAATAGGCCGCAGTAGTTATAAGTGGACTGTTCGGGATATAGAAAAATTTTCACGAATGGAATCAAAATTTCTAGGCGAATTCAGTGAGTTCCCAATGGGACATGCTTGTATGAGTTTGCTTTTCAATATCGAGCAACATTTTAAGGAACGGAATCCAAGTATCATGGTGAATTGAGTAGGTTCCCAATAGGATTCGCATGTAATAAGCTTGTTATTCAAGATAGAGCAACGTTTTAACGAACTGAAACACTGTTTCTTTGTGAATTCAGTTAGTTCCTAGTAGCCTTCTCTGGTAATATGTGTACTTTTAAAGATTTATAAAAATTTGGTGAGCCGAATCTGAGTAACATGGTGAATTCGGTTACTTCCCAGTAGGCCGCAGTAGTAATAAGTGATCTGTTCGGGATATAGAAAAATTTTCACGAATGGAATCAAAATTTCTAGGCGAATTCAGTGAGTTCCCAATGGGACATGCTTGTGTGAGTTTGCTTTTCAATATCGAGCAACATTTTAAGGAACGGAATCCAAATAACATGGTTAATTGAGTAGGTTCCCAATAGGATTCGCATGTAATAAGCTTGTTATTCAAGATAGAGCAACGTTTTAACGAACTGAAACACTGTTTCTTTGTGAATTCAGTTAGTTCCTAGTAGCCTGCTCTTGTAATATGTGTACTTTTAAAGATTTATAAAAATTTGGTGAGCCGAATCTGAGTAACATGGTGAATTCGGTTAGTTCCCAATAGGCCGCAGTAGTAATAAGTGGACTGTTCGGGATATAGAAAAATTTTCACGAATGGAATCAAAATTTCTAGGCGAATTCAGTGAGTTCCCAATGGGACATGCTTGTATGAGTTTGCTTTTCAATATCGAGCAACATTTTAAGGAACGGAATCCAAGTATCATGGTGAATTCAGTAGGTTCCCAATAGGATTCGCATGTAATAAGCTTGTTATTCAAGATAGAGCAACGTTTTAACGAACTGAAACACTGTTTCTTTGTGAATTCAGTTAGTTCCTAGTAGCCGGCTCTTGTAATATGTGTACTTTTAAAGATTTATAAAAATTTGGTGAGCCGAATCTGAGTAACATGGTGAATTCGGTTAGTTCCCAATAGGCCGCAGTAGTAATAAGTGGACTGTTCGGGATATAGAAAAATTTTCACGAATGGAATCAAAATTTCTAGGCGAATTCAGTGAGTTCCCAATGGGACATGCTTGTATGAGTTTGCTTTTCAATATCGAGCAACATTTTAAGGAACGGAATCCAAGTATCATGGTGAATTGAGTAGGTTCCCAATAGGATTCGCATGTAATAAGCTTGTTATTCAAGATAGAGCAACGTTTTAACGAACTGAAACACTGTTTCTTTGTGAATTCAGTTAGTTCCTAGTAGCCTGCTCTTGTAATATGTGTACTTTTAAAGATTTATAAAAATTTGGTGAGCCGAATCTGAGTAACATGGTGAATTCGGTTAGTTCCCAATAGGCCGCAGTAGTTATAAGTGGACTGTTCGGGATATAGAAAAATTTTCACGAATGGAATCAAAATTTCTAGGCGAATTCAGTGAGTTCCCAATGGGACATGCTTGTATGAGTTTGCTCTTCACTATCGAGCAACATTTTAAGGAAAGGAATCCAAGTATCATGGTGAATTGAGTAGGTTCCCAATAGGATTCGCATGTAATAAGCTTGTTATTCAAGATAGAGCAACGTTTTAACGAACTGAAACACTGTTTCTTTGTGAATTCAGTTAGTTCCTAGTAGCCTGCTCTTGTAATATGTGTACTTTTAAAGATTTATAAAAATTTGGTGAGCCGAATCTGAGTAACATGGTGAATTCGGTTAGTTCCCAATAGGCCGCAGTAGTTATAAGTGGACTGTTCGGGATATAGAAAAATTTTCACGAATGGAATCAAAATTTCTAGGCGAATTCAGTGAGTTCCCAATGGGACATGCTTGTATGAGTTTGCTTTTCAATATCGAGCAACATTTTAAGGAACGGAATCCAAGTATCATGGTGAATTGAGTAGGTTCCCAATAGGATTCGCATGTAATAAGCTTGTTATTCAAGATAGAGCAACGTTTTAACGAACTGAAACACTGTTTCTTTGTGAATTCAGTTAGTTCCTAGTAGCCTTCTCTGGTAATATGTGTACTTTTAAAGATTTATAAAAATTTGATGAGCCGAATCTGAGTAACATGGTGAATTCGGTTAGTTCCCAGTAGGCCGCAGTAGTAATAAGTGGACTGTTCGGGATATAGAAAAATTTTCACGAATGGAATCAAAATTTCTAGGCGAATTCAGTGAGTTCCCAATGGGACATGCTTGTATGAGTTTGCTTTTCAATATCGAGCAACATTTTAAGGAACGGAATCCAAATAACATGGTGAATTGAGTAGGTTCCCAATAGGATTCGCATGTAATAAGCTTGTTATTCAAGATAGAGCAACGTTTTAACGAACTGAAACACTGTTTCTTTGTGAATTCAGTTAGTTCCTAGTAGCCTGCTCTTGTAATATGTGCACTTTTAAAGATTTATAAAAATTTGGTGAGCCGAATCTGAGTAACATGGTGAATTCGGTTATTTCCCAATAGGCCGCAGTAGTAATAAGTGGACTGTTCGGGATATAGAAAAATTTTCACGAATGGAATCAAAATTTCTAGGCGAATTCAGTGAGTTCCCAATGGGACATGCTTGTATGAGTTTGCTTTTCAATATCGAGCAACATTTTAAGGAACGGAATCCAAGTATCATGGTGAATTCAGTAGGTTCCCAATAGGATTCGCATGTAATAAGCTTGTTATTCAAGATAGAGCAACGTTTTAACGAACTGAAACACTGTTTCTTTGTTAATTCAGTTAGTTCCTAGTAGCCTGCTCTTGTAATATGTGTACTTTTAAAGATTTATAAAAATTTGGTGAGCCGAATCTGAGTAACATGGTGAATTCGGTTAGTTCCCAATAGGCCGCAGTAGTTATAAGTGGACTGTTCGGGATATAGAAAAATTTTCACGAATGGAATCAAAATTTCTAGGCGAATTCAGTGAGTTCCCAATGGGACATGCTTGTATGAGTTTGCTTTTCAATATCGAGCAACATTTTAAGGAACGGAATCCAAGTATCATGGTGAATTGAGTAGGTTCCCAATAGGATTCGCATGTAATAAGCTTGTTATTCAAGATAGAGCAACGTTTTAACGAACTGAAACACTGTTTCTTTGTGAATTCAGTTAGTTCCTAGTAGCCTTCTCTGGTAATATGTGTACTTTTAAAGATTTATAAAAATTTGGTGAGCCGAATCTGAGTAACATGGTGAATTCGGTTACTTCCCAGTAGGCCGCAGTAGTAATAAGTGATCTGTTCGGGATATAGAAAAATTTTCACGAATGGAATCAAAATTTCTAGGCGAATTCAGTGAGTTCCCAATGGGACATGCTTGTGTGAGTTTGCTTTTCAATATCGAGCAACATTTTAAGGAACGGAATCCAAATAACATGGTTAATTGAGTAGGTTCCCAATAGGATTCGCATGTAATAAGCTTGTTATTCAAGATAGAGCAACGTTTTAACGAACTGAAACACTGTTTCTTTGTGAATTCAGTTAGTTCCTAGTAGCCTGCTCTTGTAATATGTGTACTTTTAAAGATTTATAAAAATTTGGTGAGCCGAATCTGAGTAACATGGTGAATTCGGTTAGTTCCCAATAGGCCGCAGTAGTAATAAGTGGACTGTTCGGGATATAGAAAAATTTTCACGAATGGAATCAAAATTTCTAGGCGAATTCAGTGAGTTCCCAATGGGACATGCTTGTATGAGTTTGCTTTTCAATATCGAGCAACATTTTAAGGAACGGAATCCAAGTATCATGGTGAATTGAGTAGGTTCCCAATAATATTCGCATGTAATAAGCTTGTTATTCAAGATAGAGCAACGTTTTAACGAACTGAAACACTGTTTCTTTGTGAATTCAG
This sequence comes from Rattus norvegicus, assembly GCF_021556685.1. Classification (NCBI taxonomy): domain Eukaryota; kingdom Metazoa; phylum Chordata; class Mammalia; order Rodentia; family Muridae; genus Rattus; species Rattus norvegicus. The sequence goes on from NC_141544.1 coordinate 11,048,732, forward strand.
TTAGTTCCTAGTAGCCGGCTCTTGTAATATGTGTACTTTTAAAGATTTATAAAAATTTGGTGAGCCGAATCTGAGTAACATGGTGAATTCGGTTAGTTCCCAATAGGCCGCAGTAGTAATAAGTGGACTGTTCGGGATATAGAAAAATTTTCACGAATGGAATCAAAATTTCTAGGCGAATTCAGTGAGTTCCCAATGGGACATGCTTGTATGAGTTTGCTTTTCAATATCGAGCAACATTTTAAGGAACGGAATCCAAGTATCATGGTGAATTGAGTAGGTTCCCAATAGGATTCGCATGTAATAAGCTTGTTATTCAAGATAGAGCAACGTTTTAACGAACTGAAACACTGTTTCTTTGTGAATTCAGTTAGTTCCTAGTAGCCTGCTCTTGTAATATGTGTACTTTTAAAGATTTATAAAAATTTGGTGAGCCGAATCTGAGTAACATGGTGAATTCGGTTAGTTCCCAATAGGCCGCAGTAGTTATAAGTGGACTGTTCGGGATATAGAAAAATTTTCACGAATGGAATCAAAATTTCTAGGCGAATTCAGTGAGTTCCCAATGGGACATGCTTGTATGAGTTTGCTCTTCACTATCGAGCAACATTTTAAGGAAAGGAATCCAAGTATCATGGTGAATTGAGTAGGTTCCCAATAGGATTCGCATGTAATAAGCTTGTTATTCAAGATAGAGCAACGTTTTAACGAACTGAAACACTGTTTCTTTGTGAATTCAGTTAGTTCCTAGTAGCCTGCTCTTGTAATATGTGTACTTTTAAAGATTTATAAAAATTTGGTGAGCCGAATCTGAGTAACATGGTGAATTCGGTTAGTTCCCAATAGGCCGCAGTAGTTATAAGTGGACTGTTCGGGATATAGAAAAATTTTCACGAATGGAATCAAAATTTCTAGGCGAATTCAGTGAGTTCCCAATGGGACATGCTTGTATGAGTTTGCTTTTCAATATCGAGCAACATTTTAAGGAACGGAATCCAAGTATCATGGTGAATTGAGTAGGTTCCCAATAGGATTCGCATGTAATAAGCTTGTTATTCAAGATAGAGCAACGTTTTAACGAACTGAAACACTGTTTCTTTGTGAATTCAGTTAGTTCCTAGTAGCCTTCTCTGGTAATATGTGTACTTTTAAAGATTTATAAAAATTTGATGAGCCGAATCTGAGTAACATGGTGAATTCGGTTAGTTCCCAGTAGGCCGCAGTAGTAATAAGTGGACTGTTCGGGATATAGAAAAATTTTCACGAATGGAATCAAAATTTCTAGGCGAATTCAGTGAGTTCCCAATGGGACATGCTTGTATGAGTTTGCTTTTCAATATCGAGCAACATTTTAAGGAACGGAATCCAAATAACATGGTGAATTGAGTAGGTTCCCAATAGGATTCGCATGTAATAAGCTTGTTATTCAAGATAGAGCAACGTTTTAACGAACTGAAACACTGTTTCTTTGTGAATTCAGTTAGTTCCTAGTAGCCTGCTCTTGTAATATGTGTACTTTTAAAGATGTATAAAAATTTGGTGAGCCGAATCTGAGTAACATGGTGAATTCGGTTAGTTCCCAATAGGCCGCAGTAGTTATAAGTGGAGTGTTCGCGATATAGAAAAATTTTCACGAATGGAATCAAAATTTCTAGGCGAATTCAGTGAGTTCCCAATGGGACATGCTTGTATGAGTTTGCTTTTCAATATCGAGCAACATTTTAAGGAACGGAATCCAAGTATCATGGTGAATTGAATAGGTTCCCAATAGGATTCGCATGTAATAAGCTTGTTATTCAAGATAGAGCAACGTTTTAACGAACTGAAACACTGTTTCTTTGTGAATTCAGTTAGTTCCTAGTAGCCTGCTCTTGTAATATGTGTACTTTTAAAGAATTATAAAAATTTGGTGAGCCGAATCTGAGTAACATGGTGAATTCGGTTAGTTCCCAATAGGCCGCAGTAGTTATAAGTGGACTGTTCGGGATATAGAAAAATTTTCACGAGTGGAATCAAAATTTCTAGGCGAATTCAGTGAGTTCCCAATGGGACATGCTTGTATGAGTTTGCTTTTCATTATCGAGCAACATTTTAAGGAACGGAATCCAAGTATCATGGTGAATTGAGTAGGTTCCCAATAGGATTCGCATGTAATAAGCTTGTTATTCAAGATAGAGCAACGTTTTAACGAACTGAAACACTGTTTCTTTCTGAATTCAGTTAGTTCCTAGTAGCCTGCTCTTGTAATATGTGTACTTTTAAAGATTTATAAAAATTTGGTGAGCCGAATCTGAGTAACATGGTGAATTCAGTTAGTTCCCAATAGGCCGCAGTAGTTATAAGTGGACTGTTCGGGATATAGAAAAATTTTCACGAATGGAATCAAAATTTCTAGGCGAATTCAGTGAGTTCCCAATGGGACATGCTTGTATGAGTTTGCTCTTCACTATCGAGCAACATTTTAAGGAACGGAATCCAAGTATCATGGTGAATTGAGTAGGTTCCCAATAGGATTCGCATGTAATAAGCTTGTTATTCAAGATAGAGCAACGTTTTAACGAACTGAAACACTGTTTCTTTGTGAATTCAGTTAGTTCCTAGTAGCCTGCTCTTGTAATATGTGTACTTTTAAAGATTTATAAAAATTTGGTGAGCCGAATCTGAGTAACATGGTGAATTCGGTTATTTCCCAATAGGCCGCAGTAGTAATAAGTGGACTGTTCGGGATATAGAAAAATTTTCACGAATGGAATCAAAATTTCTAGGCGAATTCAGTGAGTTCCCAATGGGACATGCTTGTATGAGTTTGCTTTTCAATATCGAGCAACATTTTAAGGAACGGAATCCAAGTATCATGGTGAATTGAGTAGGTTCCCAATAGGATTCGCATGTAATAAGCTTGTTATTCAAGATAGAGCAACGTTTTAACGAACTGAAACACTGTTTCTTTGTGAATTCAGTTAGTTCCTAGTAGCCGGCTCTTGTAATATGTGTACTTTTAAAGATTTATAAAAATTTGGTGAGCCGAATCTGAGTAACATGGTGAATTCGGTTAGTTCCCAATAGGCCGCAGTAGTAATAAGTGGACTGTTCGGGATATAGAAAAATTTTCACGAATGGAATCAAAATTTCTAGGCGAATTCAGTGAGTTCCCAATGGGACATGCTTGTATGAGTTTGCTTTTCAATATCGAGCAACATTTTAAGGAACGGAATCCAAGTATCATGGTGAATTGAGTAGGTTCCCAATAGGATTCGCATGTAATAAGCTTGTTATTCAAGATAGAGCAACGTTTTAACGAACTGAAACACTGTTTCTTTGTGAATTCAGTTAGTTCCTAGTAGCCTGCTCTTGTAATATGTGTACTTTTAAAGATTTATAAAAATTTGGTGAGCCGAATCTGAGTAACATGGTGAATTCGGTTAGTTCCCAATAGGCCGCAGTAGTTATAAGTGGACTGTTCGGGATATAGAAAAATTTTCACGAATGGAATCAAAATTTCTAGGCGAATTCAGTGAGTTCCCAATGGGACATGCTTGTATGAGTTTGCTTTTCATTATCGAGCAACATTTTAAGGAACGGAATCCAAGTATCATGGTGAATTGAGTAGGTTCCCAATAGGATTCGCATGTAAAAAGCTTGTTATTCAAGATAGAGCAACGTTTTAACGAACTGAAACACTGTTTCTTTGTGAATTCAGTTAGTTCCTAGTAGCCTGCTCTTGTAATATGTGTACTTTTAAAGATTTATAAAAATTTGGTGAGCCGAATCTGAGTAACATGGTGAATTCGGTTAGTTCCCAATAGGCCGCAGTAGTTATAAGTGGACTGTTCGGGATATAGAAAAATTTTCACGAATGGAATCAAAATTTCTAGGCGAATTCAGTGATTTCCCAATGGGACATGCTTGTATGAGTTTGCTTTTCAATATCGAGCAACATTTTAAGGAACGGAATCCAAGTATCATGGTGAATTGAGTAGGTTCCCAATAGGATTCGCATGTAATAAGCTTGTTATTCAAGATAGAGCAACGTTTTAACGAACTGAAACACTGTTTCTTTGTGAATTCAGTTAGTTCCTAGTAGCCTTCTCTGGTAATATGTGTACTTTTAAAGATTTATAAAAATTTGATGAGCCGAATCTGAGTAACATGGTGAATTCGGTTAGTTCCCAGTAGGCCGCAGTAGTAATAAGTGGACTGTTCGGGATATAGAAAAATTTTCACGAATGGAATCAAAATTTCTAGGCAAATTCAGTGAGTTCCCAATGGGACATGCTTGTATGAGTTTGCTTTTCAATATCGAGCAACATTTTAAGGAACGGAATCCAAATAACATGGTGAATTGAGTAGGTTCCCAATAGGATTCGCATGTAATAAGCTTGTTATTCAAGATAGAGCAACGTTTTAACGAACTGAAACACTGTTTCTTTGTGAATTCAGTTAGTTCCTAGTAGCCTGCTCTTGTAATATGTGTACTTTTAAAGATGTATAAAAATTTGGTGAGCCGAATCTGAGTAACATGGTGAATTCGGTTAGTTCCCAATAGGCCGCAGTAGTTATAAGTGGAGTGTTCGCGATATAGAAAAATTTTCACGAATGGAATCAAAATTTCTAGGCGAATTCAGTGAGTTCCCAATGGGACATGCTTGTATGAGTTTGCTTTTCAATATCGAGCAACATTTTAAGGAACGGAATCCAAGTATCATGGTGAATTGAATAGGTTCCCAATAGGATTCGCATGTAATAAGCTTGTTATTCAAGATAGAGCAACGTTTTAACGAACTGAAACACTGTTTCTTTGTGAATTCAGTTAGTTCCTAGTAGCCTGCTCTTGTAATATGTGTACTTTTAAAGAATTATAAAAATTTGGTGAGCCGAATCTGAGTAACATGGTGAATTCGGTTAGTTCCCAATAGGCCGCAGTAGTTATAAGTGGACTGTTCGGGATATAGAAAAATTTTCACGAGTGGAATCAAAATTTCTAGGCGAATTCAGTGAGTTCCCAATGGGACATGCTTGTATGAGTTTGCTTTTCATTATCGAGCAACATTTTAAGGAACGGAATCCAAGTATCATGGTGAATTGAGTAGGTTCCCAATAGGATTCGCATGTAATAAGCTTGTTATTCAAGATAGAGCAACGTTTTAACGAACTGAAACACTGTTTCTTTCTGAATTCAGTTAGTTCCTAGTAGCCTGCTCTTGTAATATGTGTACTTTTAAAGATTTATAAAAATTTGGTGAGCCGAATCTGAGTAACATGGTGAATTCAGTTAGTTCCCAATAGGCCGCAGTAGTTATAAGTGGACTGTTCGGGATATAGAAAAATTTTCACGAATGGAATCAAAATTTCTAGGCGAATTCAGTGAGTTCCCAATGGGACATGCTTGTATGAGTTTGCTTTTCAATATCGAGCAACATTTTAAGGAACGGAATCCAAGTATCATGGTGAATTGAGTAGGTTCCCAATAGGATTCGCATGTAATAAGCTTGTTATTCAAGATAGAGCAACGTTTTAACGAACTGAAACACTGTTTCTTTGTGAATTCAGTTAGTTCCTAGTAGCCGGCTCTTGTAATATGTGTACTTTTAAAGATTTATAAAAATTTGGTGAGCCGAATCTGAGTAACATGGTGAATTCGGTTAGTTCCCAATAGGCCGCAGTAGTAATAAGTGGACTGTTCGGGATATAGAAAAATTTTCACGAATGGAATCAAAATTTCTAGGCGAATTCAGTGAGTTCCCAATGGGACATGCTTGTATGAGTTTGCTTTTCAATATCGAGCAACATTTTAAGGAACGGAATCCAAGTATCATGGTGAATTGAGTAGGTTCCCAATAGGATTCGCATGTAATAAGCTTGTTATTCAAGATAGAGCAACGTTTTAACGAACTGAAACACTGTTTCTTTGTGAATTCAGTTAGTTCCTAGTAGCCTGCTCTTGTAATATGTGTACTTTTAAAGATTTATAAAAATTTGGTGAGCCGAATCTGAGTAACATGGTGAATTCGGTTAGTTCCCAATAGGCCGCAGTAGTTATAAGTGGACTGTTCGGGATATAGAAAAATTTTCACGAATGGAATCAAAATTTCTAGGCGAATTCAGTGAGTTCCCAATGGGACATGCTTGTATGAGTTTGCTTTTCATTATCGAGCAACATTTTAAGGAACGGAATCCAAGTATCATGGTGAATTGAGTAGGTTCCCAATAGGATTCGCATGTAAAAAGCTTGTTATTCAAGATAGAGCAACGTTTTAACGAACTGAAACACTGTTTCTTTGTGAATTCAGTTAGTTCCTAGTAGCCTGCTCTTGTAATATGTGTACTTTTAAAGATTTATAAAAATTTGGTGAGCCGAATCTGAGTAACATGGTGAATTCGGTTAGTTCCCAATAGGCCGCAGTAGTTATAAGTGGACTGTTCGGGATATAGAAAAATTTTCACGAATGGAATCAAAATTTCTAGGCGAATTCAGTGATTTCCCAATGGGACATGCTTGTATGAGTTTGCTTTTCAATATCGAGCAACATTTTAAGGAACGGAATCCAAGTATCATGGTGAATTGAGTAGGTTCCCAATAGGATTCGCATGTAATAAGCTTGTTATTCAAGATAGAGCAACGTTTTAACGAACTGAAACACTGTTTCTTTGTGAATTCAGTTAGTTCCTAGTAGCCTTCTCTGGTAATATGTGTACTTTTAAAGATTTATAAAAATTTGATGAGCCGAATCTGAGTAACATGGTGAATTCGGTTAGTTCCCAGTAGGCCGCAGTAGTAATAAGTGGACTGTTCGGGATATAGAAAAATTTTCACGAATGGAATCAAAATTTCTAGGCAAATTCAGTGAGTTCCCAATGGGACATGCTTGTATGAGTTTGCTTTTCAATATCGAGCAACATTTTAAGGAACGGAATCCAAATAACATGGTGAATTGAGTAGGTTCCCAATAGGATTCGCATGTAATAAGCTTGTTATTCAAGATAGAGCAACGTTTTAACGAACTGAAACACTGTTTCTTTGTGAATTCACTTAGTTCCTAGTAGCCTGCTCTTGTAATATGTGTACTTTTAAAGATTTATAAAAATTTGGTGAGCCGAATCTGAGTAACATGGTGAATTCGGTTAGTTCCCAATAGGCCGCAGTAGTAATAAGTGGACTGTTCGGGATATAGAAAAATTTTCACGAATGGAATCAAAATTTCTAGGCAAATTCACTGAGTTCCCAATGGGACATGCTTGTATGAGTTTGCTTTTCAATATCGAGCAACATTTTAAGGAACGGAATCCAAATATCATGCTGAATTGAGTAGGTGCAAAATAGGATTCGCATGTAATAAGCTTGTTATTCAAGATAGAGCAACGTTTTAACGAACTGAAACACTGTTTCATTGTGAATTCAGTTAGTTCCTAGTAGCCTGCTCTTGTAATATGTGTACTTTTAAAGATTTATAAAAATTTGGTGATCCGAATCTGAGTAACATGGTGAATTCGGTTAGTTCCCAATAGGCCGCAGTAGTTATAAGTGGACTGTTCGGGATATAGAAAAATTTTCACGAATGGAATCAAAATTTCTAGGCGAATTCAGTGAGTTCCCAATGGGACATGCTTGTATGAGTTTGCTTTTCATTATCGAGCAACATTTTAAGGAACGGAATCCAAGTATCATGGTGAATTGAGTAGGTTCCCAATAGGATTCGCATGTAATAAGCTTGTTATTCAAGATAGAGCAACGTTTTAACGAACTGAAACACTGTTTCTTTGTGAATTCAGTTAGTTCCTAGTAGCCTGCTCTTGTAATATGTGTACTTTTAAAGATTTATAAAAATTTGGTGAGCCGAATCTGAGTAACATGGTGAATTAGGTTAGTTTCCAATAGGCCGCAGTAGTTATAGGTGGACTGTTCGGGATATAGAAAAATTTATTCGAATGGAATCAAAATTTCTAGGCGAATTCAGTGAGTTCCCAATGGGACATGCTAGTATGAGTTTGCCCTTCACTATCGAGCAACATTTTAAGGAACGGAATCCAAGTATCATGGTGAATTGAGTAGGTTCCCAATAGGATTCGCATGTAATAAGCTTGTTATTCAAGATAGAGCAACGTTTTAACGAACTGAAACACTGTTTCTTTCTGAATTCAGTTAGTTCCTAGTAGCCTGCTCTTGTAATATGTGTACTTTTAAAGATTTATAAAAATTTGGTGAGCCGAATCTGAGTAACATGGTGAATTCGGTTAGTTCACAATAGGCCGCAGTAGTAATAAGTGGACTGTTCGAGATATAGAAAAATTTTCACGAATGGAATAAAAATTTCTAGGCGAATTCAGTGAGTTCCCAATGGGACATGCTTGTATGAGTTTGCTCTTCAATATCGAGCAACATTTTAAGGAACGGAATCCAAGTATCATGGTGAATTGAGTTGGTTCCCAATAGGATTCGCATGTAATAAGCTTGTTATTCAAGATAGAGCAACGTTTTAACGAACTGAAACACTGTTTCTTTGTGAATTCAGTTAGTTCCTAGTAGCCTGCTCTTGTAATATGTGTACTTTTAAAGATTTATAAAAATTTGGTGAGCCGAATCTGAGTAACATGGTGAATTCGGTTAGTTCCCAATAGGCCGCAGTTGTAATAAGTGGACTGTTCGGGATATAGAAAAATTATCACGAATGGAATCAAAATTTCTAGGCGAATTCAGTGAGTTCCCAATGGGACATGCTTGTATGAGTTTGCTTTTCAATATCGAGCAACATTTTAAGGAACGGAATCCAAGTATCATGGTGAATTGAGTAGGTTCCCAATAGGATTCGCATGTAATAAGCTTGTTATTCAAGATAGAGCAACGTTTTAACGAACTGAAACACTGTTTCTTTGTGAATTCAGTTAGTTCCTAGTAGCCGGCTCTTGTAATATGTGTACTTTTAAAGATTTATAAAAATTTGGTGAGCCGAATCTGAGTAACATGGTGAATTCGGTTTGTTCCCAATAGGCCGCAGTAGTAATAAGTGGACTGTTCGGGATATAGAAAAATTTTCACGAATGGAATCAAAATTTCTAGGCGAATTCAGTGAGTTCCCAATGGGACATGCTTGTATGAGTTTGCTTTTCAATATCGAGCAACATTTTAAGGAACGGAATCCAAGTATCATGGTGAATTGAGTAGGTGCAAAATAGGATTCGCATGTAATAAGCTTGTTATTCAAGATAGAGCAACGTTTTAACGAACTGAAACACTGTTTCTTTGTGAATTCAGTTAGTTCCTAGTAGCCTGCTCTTGTAATATGTGTACTTTTAAAGATTTATAAAAATTTGGTGAGCCGAATCTGAGTAACATGGTGAATTAGGTTAGTTTCCAATAGGCCGCAGTAGTTATAAGTGGACTGTTCGGGATATAGCAAAAATTTTCACGAATGGAATCAAAATTTCTAGGCGAATTCAGTGAGTTCCCAATGGGACATGCTTGTATGAGTTTGCTCTTCACTATCGAGCAACATTTTAAGGAACGGAATCCAAGTATCATGGTGAATTGAGTAGGTTCCCAATAGGATTCGCATGTAATAAGCTTGTTATTCAAGATAGAGCAACGTTTTAACGAACTGAAACACTGTTTCTTTGTGAATTCAGTTAGTTCCTAGTAGCCTGCTCTTGTAATATGTGTACTTTTAAAGATTTATAAAAATTTGGTGAGCCGAATCTGAGTAACATGGTGAATTCGGTTAGTTCCCAATAGGCCGCAGTAGTAATAAGTGATCTGTTCGGGATATAGAAAAATTTTCACGAATGGAATCAAAATTTCTAGGCGAATTCAGTGAGTTCCCAATGGGACATGCTTGTGTGAGTTTGCTTTTCAATATCGAGCAACATTTTAAGGAACGGAATCCAAATAACATGGTGAATTGAGTAGGTTCCCAATAGGATTCGCATGTAATAAGCTTGTTATTCAAGATACAGCAACGTTTTAACGAACTGAAACACTGTTTCTTTGTGAATTCAGTTAGTTCCTAGTAGCCTGCTCTTGTAATATGTGTACTTTTAAAGATGTATAAAAATTTGGTGAGCCGAATCTGAGTAACATGGTGAATTCGGTTAGTTCCCAATAGGCCGCAGTAGTTATAAGTGGACTGTTCGCGATATAGAAAAATTTTCACGAATGGAATCAAAATTTCTAGGCGAATTCAGTGAGTTCCCAATGGGACATGCTTGTATGAGTTTGCTTTTCAATATCGAGCAACATTTTAAGGAACGGAATCCAAGTATCATGGTGAATTGAATAGGTTCCCAATAGGATTCGCATGTAATAAGCTTGTTATTCAAGATAGAGCAACGTTTTAACGAACTGAAACACTGTTTCTTTGTGAATTCAGTTAGTTCCTAGTAGCCTGCTCTTGTAATATGTGTACTTTTAAAGATTTATAAAAATTTGGTGAGCCGAATCTGAGTAACATGGTGAATTCGGTTAGTTCCCAATAGGTCGCAGTAGTTATAAGTGGACTGTTCGGGATATAGAAAAATTTTCACGAGTGGAATCAAAATTTCTAGGCGAATTCAGTGAGTTCCCAATGGGACATGCTTGTATGAGTTTGCTTTTCATTATCGAGCAACATTTTAAGGAACGGAATCCAAGTATCATGGTGAATTGAGTAGGTTCCCAATAGGATTCGAATGTAATAAGCTTGTTATTCAAGATAGAGCAACGTTTTAACGAACTGAAACACTGTTTCTTTGTGAATTCAGTTAGTTCCTAGTAGCCTGCTCTTGTAATATGTGTACTTTTAAAGATTTATAAAAATTTGGTGAGCCGAATCTGAGTAACATGGTGAATTCAGTTAGTTCCCAATAGGCCGCAGTAGTTATAAGTGGACTGTTCGGGATATAGAAAAATTTTCACGAATGGAATCAAAATTTCTAGGCGAATTCAGTGAGTTCCCAATGGGACATGCTTGTATGAGTTTGCTCTTCACTATCGAGCAACATTTTAAGGAACGGAATCCAAGTATCATGGTGAATTGAGTAGGTTCCCAATATGATTCGCATGTAATAAGCTTGTTATTCAAGATAGAGCAACGTTTTAACGAACTGAAACACTGTTTCTTTGTGAATTCAGTTAGTTCCTAGTAGCCTGCTCTTGTAATATGTGTACTTTTAAAGATTTATAAAAATTTGGTGAGCCGAATCTGAGTAACATGGTGAATTCGGTTAGTTCCCAATAGGCCGCAGTAGTAATAAGTGGACTGTTCGGGATATAGAAAAATTTTCACGAATGGAATCAAAATTTCTAGGCGAATTCAGTGAGTTCCCAATGGGACATGCTTGTATGAGTTTGCTTTTCAATATCGAGCAACATTTTAAGGAACGGAATCCAAGTATCATGGTGAATTGAGTAGGTTCCCAATAGGATTCGCATGTAATAAGCTTGTTATTCAAGATAGAGCAACGTTTTAACGAACTGAAACACTGTTTCTTTGTGAATTCAGTTAGTTCCTAGTAGCCGGCTCTTGTAATATGTGTACTTTTAAAGATTTATAAAAATTTGGTGAGCCGAATCTGAGTAACATGGTGAATTCGGTTAGTTCCCAATAGGCCGCAGTAGTAATAAGTGGACTGTTCGGGATATAGAAAAATTTTCACGAATGGAATCAAAATTTCTAGGCGAATTCAGTGAGTTCCCAATGGGACATGCTTGTATGAGTTTGCTTTTCAATATCGAGCAACATTTTAAGGAACGGAATCCAAGTATCATGGTGAATTGAGTAGGTTCCCAATAGGATTCGCATGTAATAAGCTTGTTATTCAAGATAGAGCAACGTTTTAACGAACTGAAACACTGTTTCTTTGTGAATTCAGTTAGTTCCTAGTAGCCTGCTCTTGTAATATGTGTACTTTTAAAGATTTATAAAAATTTGGTGAGCCGAATCTGAGTAACATGGTGAATTCGGTTAGTTCCCAATAGGCCGCAGTAGTTATAAGTGGACTGTTCGGGATATAGAAAAATTTTCACGAATGGAATCAAAATTTCTAGGCGAATTCAGTGAGTTCCCAATGGGACATGCTTGTATGAGTTTGCTCTTCACTATCGAGCAACATTTTAAGGAAAGGAATCCAAGTATCATGGTGAATTGAGTAGGTTCCCAATAGGATTCGCATGTAATAAGCTTGTTATTCAAGATAGAGCAACGTTTTAACGAACTGAAACACTGTTTCTTTGTGAATTCAGTTAGTTCCTAGTAGCCTGCTCTTGTAATATGTGTACTTTTAAAGATTTATAAAAATTTGGTGAGCCGAATCTGAGTAACATGGTGAATTCGGTTAGTTCCCAATAGGCCGCAGTAGTTATAAGTGGACTGTTCGGGATATAGAAAAATTTTCACGAATGGAATCAAAATTTCTAGGCGAATTCAGTGAGTTCCCAATGGGACATGCTTGTATGAGTTTGCTTTTCAATATCGAGCAACATTTTAAGGAACGGAATCCAAGTATCATGGTGAATTGAGTAGGTTCCCAATAGGATTCGCATGTAATAAGCTTGTTATTCAAGATAGAGCAACGTTTTAACGAACTGAAAAACTGTTTCTTTGTGAATTCAGTTAGTTCCTAGTAGCCTTCTCTGGTAATATGTGTACTTTTAAAGATTTATAAAAATTTGATGAGCCGAATCTGAGTAACATGGTGAATTCGGTTAGTTCCCAGTAGGCCGCAGTAGTAATAAGTGGACTGTTCGGGATATAGAAAAATTTTCACGAATGGAATCAAAATTTCTAGGCGAATTCAGTGAGTTCCCAATGGGACATGCTTGTATGAGTTTGCTTTTCAATATCGAGCAACATTTTAAGGAACGGAATCCAAATAACATGGTGAATTGAGTAGGTTCCCAATAGGATTCGCATGTAATAAGCTTGTTATTCAAGATAGAGCAACGTTTTAACGAACTGAAACACTGTTTCTTTGTGAATTCAGTTAGTTCCTAGTAGCCTGCTCTTGTAATATGTGTACTTTTAAAGATGTATAAAAATTTGGTGAGCCGAATCTGAGTAACATGGTGAATTCGGTTAGTTCCCAATAGGCCGCAGTAGTTATAAGTGGACTGTTCGCGATATAGAAAAATTTTCACGAATGGAATCAAAATTTCTAGGCGAATTCAGTGAGTTCCCAATGGGACATGCTTGTATGAGTTTGCTTTTCAATATCGAGCAACATTTTAAGGAACGGAATCCAAGTATCATGGTGAATTGAATAGGTTCCCAATAGGATTCGCATGTAATAAGCTTGTTATTCAAGATAGAGCAACGTTTTAACGAACTGAAACACTGTTTCTTTCTGAATTCAGTTAGTTCCTAGTAGCCTGCTCTTGTAATATGTGTACTTTTAAAGAATTATAAAAATTTGGTGAGCCGAATCTGAGTAACATGGTGAATTCGGTTAGTTCCCAATAGGCCGCAGTAGTTATAAGTGGACTGTTCGGGATATAGAAAAATTTTCACGAGTGGAATCAAAATTTCTAGGCGAATTCAGTGAGTTCCCAATGGAACATGCTTGTATGAGTTTGCTTTTCATTATCGAGCAACATTTTAAGGAACGGAATCCAAGTATCATGGTGAATTGAGTAGGTTCCCAATAGGATTCGCATGTAATAAGCTTGTTATTCAAGATAGAGCAACGTTTTAACGAACTGAAACACTGTTTCTTTCTGAATTCAGTTAGTTCCTAGTAGCCTGCTCTTGTAATATGTGTACTTTTAAAGATTTATAAAAATTTGGTGAGCCGAATCTGAGTAACATGGTGAATTCAGTTAGTTCCCAATAGGCCGCAGTAGTTATAAGTGGACTGTTCGGGATATAGAAAAATTTTCACGAATGGAATCAAAATTTCTAGGCGAATTCAGTGAGTTCCCAATGGGACATGCTTGTATGAGTTTGCTCTTCACTATCGAGCAACATTTTAAGGAACGGAATCCAAGTATCATGGTGAATTGAGTAGGTTCCCAATAGGATTCGCATGTAATAAGCTTGTTATTCAAGATAGAGCAACGTTTTAACGAACTGAAACACTGTTTCTATGTGAATTCAGTTAGTTCCTAGTAGCCTGCTCTTGTAATATGTGTACTTTTAAAGATTTATAAAAATTTGGTGAGCCGAATCTGAGTAACATGGTGAATTCGGTTATTTCCCAATAGGCCGCAGTAGTAATAAGTGGACTGTTCGGGATATAGAAAAATTTTCACGAATGGAATCAAAATTTCTAGGCGAATTCAGTGAGTTCCCAATGGGACATGCTTGTATGAGTTTGCTTTTCAATATCGAGCAACATTTTAAGGAACGGAATCCAAGTATCATGGTGAATTCAGTAGGTTCCCAATAGGATTCGCATGTAATAAGCTTGTTATTCAAGATAGAGCAACGTTTTAACGAACTGAAACACTGTTTCTTTGTTAATTCAGTTAGTTCCTAGTAGCCTGCTCTTGTAATATGTGTACTTTTAAAGATTTATAAAAATTTGGTGAGCCGAATCTGAGTAACATGGTGAATTCGGTTAGTTCCCAATAGGCCGCAGTAGTTATAAGTGGATTGTTCGGGATATAGAAAAATTTTCACGAATGGAATCAAAATTTCTAGGCGAATTCAGTGAGTTCCCAATGGGACATGCTTGTATGAGTTTGCTTTTCAATATCGAGCAACATTTTAAGGAACGGAATCCAAGTATCATGGTGAATTGAGTAGGTTCCCAATAGGATTCGCATGTAATAAGCTTGTTATTCAAGATAGAGCAACGTTTTAACGAACTGAAACACTGTTTCTTTGTGAATTCAGTTAGTTCCTAGTAGCCTTCTCTGGTAATATGTGTACTTTTAAAGATTTATAAAAATTTGGTGAGCCGAATCTGAGTAACATGGTGAATTCGGTTACTTCCCAGTAGGCCGCAGTAGTAATAAGTGATCTGTTCGGGATATAGAAAAATTTTCACGAATGGAATCAAAATTTCTAGGCGAATTCAGTGAGTTCCCAATGGGACATGCTTGTGTGAGTTTGCTTTTCAATATCGAGCAACATTTTAAGGAACGGAATCCAAATAACATGGTGAATTGAGTAGGTTCCCAATAGGATTCGCATGTAATAAGCTTGTTATTCAAGATAGAGCAACGTTTTAACGAACTGAAACACTGTTTCTTTGTGAATTCAGTTAGTTCCTAGTAGCCTGCTCTTGTAATATGTGTACTTTTAAAGATGTATAAAAATTTGGTGAGCCGAATCTGAGTAACATGGTGAATTCGGTTAGTTCCCAATAGGCCGCAGTAGTTATAAGTGGACTGTTCGCGATATAGAAAAATTTTCACGAATGGAATCAAAATTTCTAGGCGAATTCAGTGAGTTCCCAATGGGACATGCTTGTATGAGTTTGCTTTTCAATATCGAGCAACATTTTAAGGAACGGAATCCAAGTATCATGGTGAATTGAATAGGTTCCCAATAGGATTCGCATGTAATAAGCTTGTTATTCAAGATAGAGCAACGTTTTAACGAACTGAAACACTGTTTCTTTGTGAATTCAGTTAGTTCCTAGTAGCCTGCTCTTGTAATATGTGTACTTTTAAAGATTTATAAAAATTTGGTGAGCCGAATCTGAGTAACATGGTGAATTCGGTTAGTTCCCAATAGGTCGCAGTAGTTATAAGTGGACTGTTCGGGATATAGAAAAATTTTCACGAGTGGAATCAAAATTTCTAGGCGAATTCAGTGAGTTCCCAATGGGACATGCTTGTATGAGTTTGCTTTTCATTATCGAGCAACATTTTAAGGAACGGAATCCAAGTATCATGGTGAATTGAGTAGGTTCCCAATAGGATTCGAATGTAATAAGCTTGTTATTCAAGATAGAGCAACGTTTTAACGAACTGAAACACTGTTTCTTTGTGAATTCAGTTAGTTCCTAGTAGCCTGCTCTTGTAATATGTGTACTTTTAAAGATTTATAAAAATTTGGTGAGCCGAATCTGAGTAACATGGTGAATTCAGTTAGTTCCCAATAGGCCGCAGTAGTTATAAGTGGACTGTTCGGGATATAGAAAAATTTTCACGAATGGAATCAAAATTTCTAGGCGAATTCAGTGAGTTCCCAATGGGACATGCTTGTATGAGTTTGCTCTTCACTATCGAGCAACATTTTAAGGAACGGAATCCAAGTATCATGGTGAATTGAGTAGGTTCCCAATATGATTCGCATGTAATAAGCTTGTTATTCAAGATAGAGCAACGTTTTAACGAACTGAAACACTGTTTCTTTGTGAATTCAGTTAGTTCCTAGTAGCCTGCTCTTGTAATATGTGTACTTTTAAAGATTTATAAAAATTTGGTGAGCCGAATCTGAGTAACATGGTGAATTCGGTTAGTTCCCAATAGGCCGCAGTAGTAATAAGTGGACTGTTCGGGATATAGAAAAATTTTCACGAATGGAATCAAAATTTCTAGGCGAATTCAGTGAGTTCCCAATGGGACATGCTTGTATGAGTTTGCTTTTCAATATCGAGCAACATTTTAAGGAACGGAATCCAAGTATCATGGTGAATTGAGTAGGTTCCCAATAGGATTCGCATGTAATAAGCTTGTTATTCAAGATAGAGCAACGTTTTAACGAACTGAAACACTGTTTCTTTGTGAATTCAGTTAGTTCCTAGTAGCCGGCTCTTGTAATATGTGTACTTTTAAAGATTTATAAAAATTTGGTGAGCCGAATCTGAGTAACATGGTGAATTCGGTTAGTTCCCAATAGGCCGCAGTAGTAATAAGTGGACTGTTCGGGATATAGAAAAATTTTCACGAATGGAATCAAAATTTCTAGGCGAATTCAGTGAGTTCCCAATGGGACATGCTTGTATGAGTTTGCTTTTCAATATCGAGCAACATTTTAAGGAACGGAATCCAAGTATCATGGTGAATTGAGTAGGTTCCCAATAGGATTCGCATGTAATAAGCTTGTTATTCAAGATAGAGCAACGTTTTAACGAACTGAAACACTGTTTCTTTGTGAATTCAGTTAGTTCCTAGTAGCCTGCTCTTGTAATATGTGTACTTTTAAAGATTTATAAAAATTTGGTGAGCCGAATCTGAGTAACATGGTGAATTCGGTTAGTTCCCAATAGGCCGCAGTAGTTATAAGTGGACTGTTCGGGATATAGAAAAATTTTCACGAATGGAATCAAAATTTCTAGGCGAATTCAGTGAGTTCCCAATGGGACATGCTTGTATGAGTTTGCTCTTCACTATCGAGCAACATTTTAAGGAAAGGAATCCAAGTATCATGGTGAATTGAGTAGGTTCCCAATAGGATTCGCATGTAATAAGCTTGTTATTCAAGATAGAGCAACGTTTTAACGAACTGAAACACTGTTTCTTTGTGAATTCAGTTAGTTCCTAGTAGCCTGCTCTTGTAATATGTGTACTTTTAAAGATTTATAAAAATTTGGTGAGCCGAATCTGAGTAACATGGTGAATTCGGTTAGTTCCCAATAGGCCGCAGTAGTTATAAGTGGACTGTTCGGGATATAGAAAAATTTTCACGAATGGAATCAAAATTTCTAGGCGAATTCAGTGAGTTCCCAATGGGACATGCTTGTATGAGTTTGCTTTTCAATATCGAGCAACATTTTAAGGAACGGAATCCAAGTATCATGGTGAATTGAGTAGGTTCCCAATAGGATTCGCATGTAATAAGCTTGTTATTCAAGATAGAGCAACGTTTTAACGAACTGAAAAACTGTTTCTTTGTGAATTCAGTTAGTTCCTAGTAGCCTTCTCTGGTAATATGTGTACTTTTAAAGATTTATAAAAATTTGATGAGCCGAATCTGAGTAACATGGTGAATTCGGTTAGTTCCCAGTAGGCCGCAGTAGTAATAAGTGGACTGTTCGGGATATAGAAAAATTTTCACGAATGGAATCAAAATTTCTAGGCGAATTCAGTGAGTTCCCAATGGGACATGCTTGTATGAGTTTGCTTTTCAATATCGAGCAACATTTTAAGGAACGGAATCCAAATAACATGGTGAATTGAGTAGGTTCCCAATAGGATTCGCATGTAATAAGCTTGTTATTCAAGATAGAGCAACGTTTTAACGAACTGAAACACTGTTTCTTTGTGAATTCAGTTAGTTCCTAGTAGCCTGCTCTTGTAATATGTGTACTTTTAAAGATGTATAAAAATTTGGTGAGCCGAATCTGAGTAACATGGTGAATTCGGTTAGTTCCCAATAGGCCGCAGTAGTTATAAGTGGACTGTTCGCGATATAGAAAAATTTTCACGAATGGAATCAAAATTTCTAGGCGAATTCAGTGAGTTCCCAATGGGACATGCTTGTATGAGTTTGCTTTTCAATATCGAGCAACATTTTAAGGAACGGAATCCAAGTATCATGGTGAATTGAATAGGTTCCCAATAGGATTCGCATGTAATAAGCTTGTTATTCAAGATAGAGCAACGTTTTAACGAACTGAAACACTGTTTCTTTCTGAATTCAGTTAGTTCCTAGTAGCCTGCTCTTGTAATATGTGTACTTTTAAAGAATTATAAAAATTTGGTGAGCCGAATCTGAGTAACATGGTGAATTCGGTTAGTTCCCAATAGGCCGCAGTAGTTATAAGTGGACTGTTCGGGATATAGAAAAATTTTCACGAGTGGAATCAAAATTTCTAGGCGAATTCAGTGAGTTCCCAATGGAACATGCTTGTATGAGTTTGCTTTTCATTATCGAGCAACATTTTAAGGAACGGAATCCAAGTATCATGGTGAATTGAGTAGGTTCCCAATAGGATTCGCATGTAATAAGCTTGTTATTCAAGATAGAGCAACGTTTTAACGAACTGAAACACTGTTTCTTTCTGAATTCAGTTAGTTCCTAGTAGCCTGCTCTTGTAATATGTGTACTTTTAAAGATTTATAAAAATTTGGTGAGCCGAATCTGAGTAACATGGTGAATTCAGTTAGTTCCCAATAGGCCGCAGTAGTTATAAGTGGACTGTTCGGGATATAGAAAAATTTTCACGAATGGAATCAAAATTTCTAGGCGAATTCAGTGAGTTCCCAATGGGACATGCTTGTATGAGTTTGCTCTTCACTATCGAGCAACATTTTAAGGAACGGAATCCAAGTATCATGGTGAATTGAGTAGGTTCCCAATAGGATTCGCATGTAATAAGCTTGTTATTCAAGATAGAGCAACGTTTTAACGAACTGAAACACTGTTTCTATGTGAATTCAGTTAGTTCCTAGTAGCCTGCTCTTGTAATATGTGTACTTTTAAAGATTTATAAAAATTTGGTGAGCCGAATCTGAGTAACATGGTGAATTCGGTTATTTCCCAATAGGCCGCAGTAGTAATAAGTGGACTGTTCGGGATATAGAAAAATTTTCACGAATGGAATCAAAATTTCTAGGCGAATTCAGTGAGTTCCCAATGGGACATGCTTGTATGAGTTTGCTTTTCAATATCGAGCAACATTTTAAGGAACGGAATCCAAGTATCATGGTGAATTCAGTAGGTTCCCAATAGGATTCGCATGTAATAAGCTTGTTATTCAAGATAGAGCAACGTTTTAACGAACTGAAACACTGTTTCTTTGTTAATTCAGTTAGTTCCTAGTAGCCTGCTCTTGTAATATGTGTACTTTTAAAGATTTATAAAAATTTGGTGAGCCGAATCTGAGTAACATGGTGAATTCGGTTAGTTCCCAATAGGCCGCAGTAGTTATAAGTGGATTGTTCGGGATATAGAAAAATTTTCACGAATGGAATCAAAATTTCTAGGCGAATTCAGTGAGTTCCCAATGGGACATGCTTGTATGAGTTTGCTTTTCAATATCGAGCAACATTTTAAGGAACGGAATCCAAGTATCATGGTGAATTGAGTAGGTTCCCAATAGGATTCGCATGTAATAAGCTTGTTATTCAAGATAGAGCAACGTTTTAACGAACTGAAACACTGTTTCTTTGTGAATTCAGTTAGTTCCTAGTAGCCTTCTCTGGTAATATGTGTACTTTTAAAGATTTATAAAAATTTGGTGAGCCGAATCTGAGTAACATGGTGAATTCGGTTACTTCCCAGTAGGCCGCAGTAGTAATAAGTGATCTGTTCGGGATATAGAAAAATTTTCACGAATGGAATCAAAATTTCTAGGCGAATTCAGTGAGTTCCCAATGGGACATGCTTGTGTGAGTTTGCTTTTCAATATCGAGCAACATTTTAAGGAACGGAATCCAAATAACATGGTTAATTGAGTAGGTTCCCAATAGGATTCGCATGTAATAAGCTTGTTATTCAAGATAGAGCAACGTTTTAACGAACTGAAACACTGTTTCTTTGTGAATTCAGTTAGTTCCTAGTAGCCTGCTCTTGTAATATGTGTACTTTTAAAGATGTATAAAAATTTGGTGAGCCGAATCTGAGTAACATGGTGAATTCGGTTAGTTCCCAATAGGCCGCAGTAGTTATAAGTGGACTGTTCGCGATATAGAAAAATTTTCACGAATGGAATCAAAATTTCTAGGCGAATTCAGTGAGTTCCCAATGGGACATGCTTGTATGAGTTTGCTTTTCAATATCGAGCAACATTTTAAGGAACGGAATCCAAGTATCATGGTGAATTGAATAGGTTCCCAATAGGATTCGCATGTAATAAGCTTGTTATTCAAGATAGAGCAACGTTTTAACGAACTGAAACACTGTTTCTTTGTGAATTCAGTTAGTTCCTAGTAGCCTGCTCTTGTAATATGTGTACTTTTAAAGATTTATAAAAATTTGGTGAGCCGAATCTGAGTAACATGGTGAATTCGGTTAGTTCCCAATAGGTCGCAGTAGTTATAAGTGGACTGTTCGGGATATAGAAAAATTTTCACGAGTGGAATCAAAATTTCTAGGCGAATTCAGTGAGTTCCCAATGGGACATGCTTGTATGAGTTTGCTTTTCATTATCGAGCAACATTTTAAGGAACGGAATCCAAGTATCATGGTGAATTGAGTAGGTTCCCAATAGGATTCGCATGTAATAAGCTTGTTATTCAAGATAGAGCATCGTTTAACGAACTGAAACACTGTTTCTTTCTGAATTCAGTTAGTTCCTAGTAGCCTGCTCTTGTAATATGTGTACTTTTAAAGATTTATAAAAATTTGGTGAGCCGAATCTGAGTAACATGATGAATTCAGTTAGTTCCCAATAGGCCGCAGTAGTTATAAGTGGACTGTTCGGGATATAGAAAAATTTTCACGAATGGAATCAAAATTTCTAGGCGAATTCAGTGAGTTCCCAATGGGACATGCTTGTATGAGTTTGCTCTTCAATATCGAGCAACATTTTAAGGAACGGAATCCAAGTATCATGGTGAATTGAGTAGGTTCCCAATAGGATTCGCATGTAATAAGCTTGTTATTCATGATAGAGCAACGTTTTAACGAACTGAAACACTGTTTCTTTGTGAATTCAGTTAGTTCCTAGTAGCCTGCTCTTGTAATATGTGTACTTTTAAAGATTTATAAAAATTTGGTGAGCCGAATCTGAGTAACATGGTGAATTCGGTTAGTTCCCAATAGGCCGCAGTAGTAATAAGTGGACTGTTCGGGATATAGAAAAATTTTCACGAATGGAATCAAAATTTCTAGGCGAATTCAGTGAGTTCCCAATGGGACATGCTTGTATGAGTTTGCTTTTCAATATCGAGCAACATTTTAAGGAACGGAATCCAAGTATCATGGTGAATTGAGTAGGTTCCCAATAGGATTCGCATGTAATAAGCTTGTTATTCAAGATAGAGCAACGTTTTAACGAACTGAAACACTGTTTCTTTGTGAATTCAGTTAGTTCCTAGTAGCCGGCTCTTGTAATATGTGTACTTTTAAAGATTTATAAAAATTTGGTGAGCCGAATCTGAGTAACATGGTGAATTCGGTTAGTTCCCAATAGGCCGCAGTAGTAATAAGTGGACTGTTCGGGATATAGAAAAATTTTCACGAATGGAATCAAAATTTCTAGGCGAATTCAGTGAGTTCCCAATGGGACATGCTTGTATGAGTTTGTTTTTCAATATCGAGCAACATTTTAAGGAACGGAATCCAAGTATCATGGTGAATTGAGTAGGTTCCCAATAGGATTCGCATGTAATAAGCTTGTTATTCAAGATAGAGCAACGTTTTAACGAACTGAAACACTGTTTCTTTGTGAATTCAGTTAGTTCCTAGTAGCCTGCTCTTGTAATATGTGTACTTTTAAAGATTTATAAAAATTTGGTGAGCCGAATCTGAGTAACATGGTGAATTCGGTTAGTTCCCAATAGGCCGCAGTAGTTATAAGTGGACTGTTCGGGATATAGAAAAATTTTCACGAATGGAATCAAAATTTCTAGGCGAATTCAGTGAGTTCCCAATGGGACATGCTTGTATGAGTTTGCTCTTCACTATCGAGCAACATTTTAAGGAACGGAATCCAAGTATCATGGTGAATTGAGTAGGTTCCCTATAGGATTCGCATGTAATAAGCTTGTTATTCAAGATAGAGCAACGTTTTAACGAACTGAAACACTGTTTCTTTGTGAATTCAGTTAGTTCCTAGTAGCCTGCTCTTGTAATATGTGTACTTTTAAAGATTTATAAAAATTTGGTGAGCCGAATCTGAGTAACATGGTGAATTCGGTTAGTTCCCAATAGGCCGCAGTAGTTATAAGTGGACTGTTCGGGATATAGAAAAATTTTCACGAATGGAATCAAAATTTCTAGGCGAATTCAGTGAGTTCCCAATGGGACATGCTTGTATGAGTTTGCTTTTCAATATCGAGCAACATTTTAAGGAACGGAATCCAAGTATCATGGTGAATTGAGTAGGTTCCCAATAGGATTCGCATGTAATAAGCTTGTTATTCAAGATAGAGCAACGTTTTAACGAACTGAAACACTGTTTCTTTGTGAATTCAGTTAGTTCCTAGTAGCCTTCTCTGGTAATATGTGTACTTTTAAAGATTTATAAAAATTTGGTGAGCCGAATCTGAGTAACATGGTGAATTCGGTTACTTCCCAGTAGGCCGCAGTAGTAATAAGTGATCTGTTCGGGATATAGAAAAATTTTCACGAATGGAATCAAAATTTCTAGGTGAATTCAGTGAGTTCCCAATGGGACATGCTTGTATGAGTTTGCTCTTCACTATCGAGCAACATTTTAAGGAACGGAATCCAAGTATCATGGTGAATTGAGTAGGTTCCCAATAGGATTCGCATGTAATAAGCTTGTTATTCAAGATAGAGCAACGTTTTAACGAACTGAAACACTGTTTCTTTGTGAATTCAGTTAGTTCCTAGTAGCCTGCTCTTGTAATATGTGTACTTTTAAAGATTTATAAAAATTTGGTGAGCCGAATCTGAGTAACATGGTGAATTCAGTTAGTTTCCAATAGGCCGCAGTAGTAATAAGTGGACTGTTCGGGATATAGAAAAATTTTCACGAATGGAATCAAAATTTCTAGGCGAATTCAGTGAGTTCCCAATGGGACATGCTTGTATGAGTTTGCTTTTCAATATCGAGCAACATTTTAAGGAACGGAATCCAAGTATCATGGTGAATTGAGTAGGTTCCCAATAGGATTCGCATGTAATAAGCTTGTTATTCAAGATAGAGCAACGTTTTAACGAACTGAAACACTGTTTCTTTGTGAATTCAGTTAGATCCTAGTAGCCTGCTCTTGTAATATGTGTACTATTAAAGATTTATAAAAATTTGGTGAGCCGAATCTGAGTAACATGGTGAATTCGGTTAGTTCCCAATAGGCCGCAGTAGTAATAAGTGGACTGTTCGGGATATAGAAAAATTTTCACGAATGGAATCAAAATTTCTAGGCGAATTCAGTGAGTTCCCAATGGGACATGCTTGTATGAGTTTGCTTTTCATTATCGAGCAACATTTTAAGGAACGGAATCCAAGTATCATGGTGAATTGAGTAGGTTCCCAATAGGATTCGCATGTAATAAGCTTGTTATTCAAGATAGAGCAACGTTTTAACGAACTGAAACACTGTTTCTTTGTGAATTCACTTAGTTCCTAGTAGCCTGCTCTTGTAATATGTGTACTTTTAAAGATTTATAAAAATTTGTTGAGCCGAATCTGAGTAACATGGTGAATTCGGTTAGTTCCCAATAGGCCGCAGTAGTTATAAGTGGACTGTTCGGGATATAGAAAAATTTTCACGAATGGAATCAAAATTTCTAGGCGAATTCAGTGAGTTCCCAATGGGACATGCTTGTATGAGTTTGCTCTTCACTATCGAGCAACATTTTAGGGAACGGAATCCAAGTATCATGGTGAATTGAGTAGGTTCCCAATAGGATTCGCATGTAATAAGCTTGTTATTCAAGATAGAGCAACGTTTTAACGAACTGAAACACTGTTTCTTTGTGAATTCAGTTAGTTCCTAGTAGCCTGCTCTTGTAATATGTGTACTTTTAAAGATTTATAAAAATTTGGTGAGCCGAATCTGAGTAACATGGTGAATTCGGTTAGTTCCCAATAGGCCGCAGTAGTTATAAGTGGACTGTTCGGGATATAGAAAAATTTTCACGAATGGAATCAAAATTTCTAGGCGAATTCAGTGAGTTCCCAATGGGACATGCTTGTATGAGTTTGCTCTTCACTATCGAGCAACATTTTAAGGAACGGAATCCAAGTATCATGGTGAATTGAGTAGGTTCCCAATAGGATTCGCATGTAATAAGCTTGTTATTCAAGATAGAGCAACGTTTTAACGAACTGAAACACTGTTTCTTTGTTAATTCAGTTAGTTCCTAGTAGCCTGCTCTTGTAATATGTGTACTTTTAAAGATTTATAAAAATTTGGTGAGCCGAATCTGAGTAACATGGTGAATTCGGTTAGTTCCCAATAGGCCGCAGTAGTTATAAGTGGACTTTCGGGATATAGAAAAATTTTCACGAATGGAATCAAAATTTCTAGGCGAATTCAGTGAGTTCCCAATGGGACATGCTTGTATGAGTTTGCTTTTCAATATCGAGCAACATTTTAAGGAACGGAATCCAAGTATCATGGTGAATTGAGTAGGTTCCCAATAGGATTCGCATGTAATAAGCTTGTTATTCAAGATAGAGCAACGTTTTATCGAACTGAAACACTGTTTCTTTGTGAATTCAGTTAGTTCCTAGTAGCCTTCTCTGGTAATATGTGTACTTTTAAAGATTTATAAAAATTTGGTGAGCCGAATCTGAGTAACATGGTGAATTCGGTTACTTCCCAGTAGGCCGCAGTAGTAATAAGTGATCTGTTCGGGATATAGAAAAATTTTCACGAATGGAATCAAAATTTCTAGGCGAATTCAGTGAGTTCCCAATGGGACATGCTTGTGTGAGTTTGCTTTTCAATATCGAGCAACATTTTAAGGAACGGAATCCAAATAACATGGTGAATTGAGTAGGTTCCCAATAGGATTCGCATGTAATAAGCTTGTTATTCAAGATAGAGCAACGTTTTAACGAACTGAAACACTGTTTCTTTGTGAATTCAGTTAGTTCCTAGTAGCCTGCTCTTGTAATATGTGTACTTTTAAAGATGTATAAAAATTTGGTGAGCCGAATCTGAGTAACATGGTGAATTCGGTTAGTTCCCAATAGGCCGCAGTAGTTATAAGTGGACTGTTCGCGATATAGAAAAATTTTCACGAATGGAATCAAAATTTCTAGGCGAATTCAGTGAGTTCCCAATGGGACATGCTTGTATGAGTTTGCTTTTCAATATCGAGCAACATTTTAAGGAACGGAATCCAAGTATCATGGTGCATTGAATAGGTTCCCAATAGGATTCGCATGTAATAAGCTTGTTATTCAAGATAGAGCAACGTTTTAACGAACTGAAACACTGTTTCTTTGTGAATTCAGTTAGTTCCTAGTAGCCTGCTCTTGTAATATGTGTACTTTTAAAGATTTATAAAAATTTGGTGAGCCGAATCTGAGTAACATGGTGAATTCGGTTAGTTCCCAATAGGTCGCAGTAGTTATAAGTGGACTGTTCGGGATATAGAAAAATTTTCACGAGTGGAATCAAAATTTCTAGGCGAATTCAGTGAGTTCCCAATGGGACATGCTTGTATGAGTTTGCTTTTCATTATCGAGCAACATTTTAAGGAACGGAATCCAAGTATCATGGTGAATTGAGTAGGTTCCCAATAGGATTCGCATGTAATAAGCTTGTTATTCAAGATAGAGCAACGTTTTAACGAACTGAAACACTGTTTCTTTCTGAATTCAGTTAGTTCCTAGTAGCCTGCTCTTGTAATATGTGTACTTTTAAAGATTTATAAAAATTTGGTGAGCCGAATCTGAGTAACATGGTGAATTCAGTTAGTTCCCAATAGGCCGCAGTAGTTATAAGTGGACTGTTCGGGATATAGAAAAATTTTCACGAATGGAATCAAAATTTCTAGGCGAATTCAGTGAGTTCCCAATGGGACATGCTTGTATGAGTTTGCTCTTCACTATCGAGCAACATTTTAAGGAACGGAATCCAAGTATCATGGTGAATTGAGTAGGTTCCCAATATGATTCGCATGTAATAAGCTTGTTATTCAAGATAGAGCAACGTTTTAACGAACTGAAACACTGTTTCTTTGTGAATTCAGTTAGTTCCTAGTAGCCTGCTCTTGTAATATGTGTACTTTTAAAGATTTATAAAAATTTGGTGAGCCGAATCTGAGTAACATGGTGAATTCGGTTAGTTCCCAATAGGCCGCAGTAGTAATAAGTGGACTGTTCGGGATATAGAAAAATTTTCACGAATGGAATCAAAATTTCTAGGCGAATTCAGTGAGTTCCCAATGGGACATGCTTGTATGAGTTTGCTTTTCAATATCGAGCAACATTTTAAGGAACGGAATCCAAGTATCATGGTGAATTGAGTAGGTTCCCAATAGGATTCGCATGTAATAAGCTTGTTATTCAAGATAGAGCAACGTTTTAACGAACTGAAACACTGTTTCTTTGTGAATTCAGTTAGTTCCTAGTAGCCGGCTCTTGTAATATGTGTACTTTTAAAGATTTATAAAAATTTGGTGAGCCGAATCTGAGTAACATGGTGAATTCGGTTAGTTCCCAATAGGCCGCAGTAGTAATAAGTGGACTGTTCGGGATATAGAAAAATTTTCACGAATGGAATCAAAATTTCTAGGCGAATTCAGTGAGTTCCCAATGGGACATGCTTGTATGATTTTGCTTTTCAATATCGAGCAACATTTTAAGGAACGGAATCCAAGTATCATGGTGAA
Organism: Rattus norvegicus; assembly: GCF_021556685.1. Lineage (NCBI taxonomy): Eukaryota > Metazoa > Chordata > Mammalia > Rodentia > Muridae > Rattus > Rattus norvegicus. The sequence goes on from NC_141544.1 coordinate 11,076,013, forward strand.
TTGAGTAGGTTCCCAATAGGATTCGCATGTAATAAGCTTGTTATTCAAGATAGAGCAACGTTTTAACGAACTGAAACACTGTTTCTTTGTGAATTCAGTTAGTTCCTAGTAGCCTGCTCTTGTAATATGTGTACTTTTAAAGATTTATAAAAATTTGGTGAGCCGAATCTGAGTAACATGGTGAATTCGGTTAGTTCCCAATAGGCCGCAGTAGTTATAAGTGGACTGTTCGGGATATAGAAAAATTTTCACGAATGGAATCAAAATTTCTAGGCGAATTCAGTGAGTTCCCAATGGGACATGCTTGTATGAGTTTGCTCTTCACTATCGAGCAACATTTTAAGGAAAGGAATCCAAGTATCATGGTGAATTGAGTAGGTTCCCAATAGGATTCGCATGTAATAAGCTTGTTATTCAAGATAGAGCAACGTTTTAACGAACTGAAACACTGTTTCTTTGTGAATTCAGTTAGTTCCTAGTAGCCTGCTCTTGTAATATGTGTACTTTTAAAGATTTATAAAAATTTGGTGAGCCGAATCTGAGTAACATGGTGAATTCGGTTAGTTCCCAATAGGCCGCAGTAGTTATAAGTGGACTGTTCGGGATATAGAAAAATTTTCACGAATGGAATCAAAATTTCTAGGCGAATTCAGTGAGTTCCCAATGGGACATGCTTGTATGAGTTTGCTTTTCAATATCGAGCAACATTTTAAGGAACGGAATCCAAGTATCATGGTGAATTGAGTAGGTTCCCAATAGGATTCGCATGTAATAAGCTTGTTATTCAAGATAGAGCAACGTTTTAACGAACTGAAACACTGTTTCTTTGTGAATTCAGTTACTTCCTAGTAGCCTTCTCTGGTAATATGTGTACTTTTAAAGATTTATAAAAATTTGATGAGCCGAATCTGAGTAACATGGTGAATTCGGTTAGTTCCCAGTAGGCCGCAGTAGTAATAAGTGGACTGTTCGGGATATAGAAAAATTTTCACGAATGGAATCAAAATTTCTAGGCGAATTCAGTGAGTTCCCAATGGGACATGCTTGTATGAGTTTGCTTTTCAATATCGAGCAACATTTTAAGGAACGGAATCCAAATAACATGGTGAATTGAGTAGGTTCCCAATAGGATTCGCATGTAATAAGCTTGTTATTCAAGATAGAGCAACGTTTTAACGAACTGAAACACTGTTTCTTTGTGAATTCAGTTAGTTCCTAGTAGCCTGCTCTTGTAATATGTGTACTTTTAAAGATGTATAAAAATTTGGTGAGCCGAATCTGAGTAACATGGTGAATTCGGTTAGTTCCCAATAGGCCGCAGTAGTTATAAGTGGACTGTTCGCGATATAGAAAAATTTTCACGAATGGAATCAAAATTTCTAGGCGAATTCAGTGAGTTCCCAATGGGACATGCTTGTATGAGTTTGCTTTTCAATATCGAGCAACATTTTAAGGAACGGAATCCAAGTATCATGGTGAATTGAATAGGTTCCCAATAGGATTCGCATGTAATAAGCTTGTTATTCAAGATAGAGCAACGTTTTAACGAACTGAAACACTGTTTCTTTGTGAATTCAGTTAGTTCCTAGTAGCCTGCTCTTGTAATATGTGTACTTTTAAAGAATTATAAAAATTTGGTGAGCCGAATCTGAGTAACATGGTGAATTCGGTTAGTTCCCAATAGGCCGCAGTAGTTATAAGTGGACTGTTCGGGATATAGAAAAATTTTCACGAGTGGAATCAAAATTTCTAGGCGAATTCAGTGAGTTCCCAATGGGACATGCTTGTATGAGTTTGCTTTTCATTATCGAGCAACATTTTAAGGAACGGAATCCAAGTATCATGGTGAATTGAGTAGGTTCCCAATAGGATTCGCATGTAATAAGCTTGTTATTCAAGATAGAGCAACGTTTTAACGAACTGAAACACTGTTTCTTTCTGAATTCAGTTAGTTCCTAGTAGCCTGCTCTTGTAATATGTGTACTTTTAAAGATTTATAAAAATTTGGTGAGCCGAATCTGAGTAACATGGTGAATTCAGTTAGTTCCCAATAGGCCGCAGTAGTTATAAGTGGACTGTTCGGGATATAGAAAAATTTTCACGAATGGAATCAAAATTTCTAGGCGAATTCAGTGAGTTCCCAATGGGACATGCTTGTATGAGTTTGCTCTTCACTATCGAGCAACATTTTAAGGAACGGAATCCAAGTATCATGGTGAATTGAGTAGGTTCCCAATAGGATTCGCATGTAATAAGCTTGTTATTCAAGATAGAGCAACGTTTTAACGAACTGAAACACTGTTTCTTTGTGAATTCAGTTAGTTCCTAGTAGCCTGCTCTTGTAATATGTGTACTTTTAAAGATTTATAAAAATTTGGTGAGCCGAATCTGAGTAACATGGTGAATTCGGTTATTTCCCAATAGGCCGCAGTAGTAATAAGTGGACTGTTCGGGATATAGAAAAATTTTCACGAATGGAATCAAAATTTCTAGGCGAATTCAGTGAGTTCCCAATGGGACATGCTTGTATGAGTTTGCTTTTCAATATCGAGCAACATTTTAAGGAACGGAATCCAAGTATCATGGTGAATTGAGTAGGTTCCCAATAGGATTCGCATGTAATAAGCTTGTTATTCAAGATAGAGCAACGTTTTAACGAACTGAAACACTGTTTCTTTGTTAATTCAGTTAGTTCCTAGTAGCCTGCTCTTGTAATATGTGTACTTTTAAAGATTTATAAAAATTTGGTGAGCCGAATCTGAGTAACATGGTGAATTCGGTTAGTTCCCAATAGGCCGCAGTAGTTATAAGTGGACTGTTCGGGATATAGAAAAATTTTCACGAATGGAATCAAAATTTCTAGGCGAATTCAGTGAGTTCCCAATGGGACATGCTTGTATGAGTTTGCTTTTCAATATCGAGCAACATTTTAAGGAACGGAATCCAAGTATCATGGTGAATTGAGTAGGTTCCCAATAGGATTCGCATGTAATAAGCTTGTTATTCAAGATAGAGCAACGTTTTAACGAACTGAAACACTGTTTCTTTGTGAATTCAGTTAGTTCCTAGTAGCCTGCTCTTGTAATATGTGTACTTTTAAAGATTTATAAAAATTTGGTGAGCCGAATCTGAGTAACATGGTGAATTCGGTTAGTTCCCAATAGGTCGCAGTAGTTATAAGTGGACTGTTCGGGATATAGAAAAATTTTCACGAGTGGAATCAAAATTTCTAGGCGAATTCAGTGAGTTCCCAATGGGACATGCTTGTATGAGTTTGCTTTTCATTATCGAGCAACATTTTAAGGAACGGAATCCAAGTATCATGGTGAATTGAGTAGGTTCCCAATAGGATTCGCATGTAATAAGCTTGTTATTCAAGATAGAGCAACGTTTTAACGAACTGAAACACTGTTTCTTTCTGAATTCAGTTAGTTCCTAGTAGCCTGCTCTTGTAATATGTGTACTTTTAAAGATTTATAAAAATTTGGTGAGCCGAATCTGAGTAACATGGTGAATTCAGTTAGTTCCCAATAGGCCGCAGTAGTTATAAGTGGACTGTTCGGGATATAGAAAAATTTTCACGAATGGAATCAAAATTTCTAGGCGAATTCAGTGAGTTCCCAATGGGACATGCTTGTATGAGTTTGCTCTTCACTATCGAGCAACATTTTAAGGAACGGAATCCAAGTATCATGGTGAATTGAGTAGGTTCCCAATAGGATTCGCATGTAATAAGCTTGTTATTCAAGATAGAGCAACGTTTTAACGAACTGAAACACTGTTTCTTTCTGAATTCAGTTAGTTCCTAGTAGCCTGCTCTTGTAATATGTGTACTTTTAAAGATTTATAAAAATTTGGTGAGCCGAATCTGAGTAACATGGTGAATTCGGTTAGTTCCCAATAGGCCGCAGTAGTAATAAGTGGACTGTTCGGGATATAGAAAAATTTTCACGAATGGAATCAAAATTTCTAGGCGAATTCAGTGAGTTCCCAATGGGACATGCTTGTATGAGTTTGCTTTTCAATATCGAGCAACATTTTAAGGAACGGAATCCAAGTATCATGGTGAATTGAGTAGGTTCCCAATAGGATTCGCATGTAATAAGCTTGTTATTCAAGATAGAGCAACGTTTTAACGAACTGAAACACTGTTTCTTTGTGAATTCAGTTAGTTCCTAGTAGCCGGCTCTTGTAATATGTGTACTTTTAAAGATTTATAAAAATTTGGTGAGCCGAATCTGAGTAACATGGTGAATTCGGTTAGTTCCCAATAGGCCGCAGTAGTAATAAGTGGACTGTTCGGGATATAGAAAAATTTTCACGAATGGAATCAAAATTTCTAGGCGAATTCAGTGAGTTCCCAATGGGACATGCTTGTATGAGTTTGCTTTTCAATATCGAGCAACATTTTAAGGAACGGAATCCAAGTATCATGGTGAATTGAGTAGGTTCCCAATAGGATTCGCATGTAATAAGCTTGTTATTCAAGATAGAGCAACGTTTTAACGAACTGAAACACTGTTTCTTTGTGAATTCAGTTAGTTCCTAGTAGCCTGCTCTTGTAATATGTGTACTTTTAAAGATTTATAAAAATTTGGTGAGCCGAATCTGAGTAACATGGTGAATTCGGTTAGTTCCCAATAGGCCGCAGTAGTTATAAGTGGACTGTTCGGGATATAGAAAAATTTTCACGAATGGAATCAAAATTTCTAGGCGAATTCAGTGAGTTCCCAATGGGACATGCTTGTATGAGTTTGCTCTTCACTATCGAGCAACATTTTAAGGAACGGAATCCAAGTATCATGGTGAATTGTGTAGGTTCCCTATAGGATTCGCATGTAATAAGCTTGTTATTCAAGATAGAGCAACGTTTTAACGAACTGAAACACTGTTTCTTTGTGAATTCAGTTAGTTCCTAGTAGCCTGCTCTTGTAATATGTGTACTTTTAAAGATTTATAAAAATTTGGTGAGCCGAATCTGAGTAACATGGTGAATTCGGTTAGTTCCCAATAGGCCGCAGTAGTTATAAGTGGACTGTTCGGGATATAGAAAAATTTTCACGAATGGAATCAAAATTTCTAGGCGAATTCAGTGAGTTCCCAATGGGACATGCTTGTATGAGTTTGCTTTTCAATATCGAGCAACATTTTAAGGAACGGAATCCAAGTATCATGGTGAATTGAGTAGGTTCCCAATAGGATTCGCATGTAATAAGCTTGTTATTCAAGATAGAGCAACGTTTTAACGAACTGAAACACTGTTTCTTTGTGAATTCAGTTAGTTCCTAGTAGCCTTCTCTGGTAATATGTGTACTTTTAAAGATTTATAAAAATTTGATGAGCCGAATCTGAGTAACATGGTGAATTCGGTTAGTTCCCAGTAGGCCGCAGTAGTAATAAGTGGACTGTTCGGGATATAGAAAAATTTTCACGAATGGAATCAAAATTTCTAGGCGAATTCAGTGAGTTCCCAATGGGACATGCTTGTATGAGTTTGCTTTTCAATATCGAGCAACATTTTAAGGAACGGAATCCAAATAACATGGTGAATTGAGTAGGTTCCCAATAGGATTCGCATGTAATAAGCTTGTTATTCAAGATAGAGCAACGTTTTAACGAACTGAAACACTGTTTCTTTGTGAATTCAGTTAGTTCCTAGTAGCCTGCTCTTGTAATATGTGTACTTTTAAAGATTTATAAAAATTTGGTGAGCCGAATCTGAGTAACATGGTGAATTCGGTTAGTTCCCAATAGGCCGCAGTAGTTATAAGTGGACTGTTCGGGATATAGAAAAATTTTCACGAATGGAATCAAAATTTCTAGGCGAATTCAGTGAGTTCCCAATGGGACATGCTTGTATGAGTTTGCTTTTCAATATCGAGCAACATTTTAAGGAACGGAATCCAAGTATCATGGTGAATTGAATAGGTTCCCAATAGGATTCGCATGTAATAAGCTTGTTATTCAAGATAGAGCAACGTTTTAACGAACTGAAACACTGTTTCTTTGTGAATTCAGTTAGTTCCTAGTAGCCTGCTCTTGTAATATGTGTACTTTTAAAGAATTATAAAAATTTGGTGAGCCGAATCTGAGTAACATGGTGAATTCGGTTAGTTCCCAATAGGCCGCAGTAGTTATAAGTGGACTGTTCGGGATATAGAAAAATTTTCACGAGTGGAATCAAAATTTCTAGGCGAATTCAGTGAGTTCCCAATGGGACATGCTTGTATGAGTTTGCTTTTCATTATCGAGCAACATTTTAAGGAACGGAATCCAAGTATCATGGTGAATTGAGTAGGTTCCCAATAGGATTCGCATGTAATAAGCTTGTTATTCAAGATAGAGCAACGTTTTAACGAACTGAAACACTGTTTCTTTCTGAATTCAGTTAGTTCCTAGTAGCCTGCTCTTGTAATATGTGTACTTTTAAAGATTTATAAAAATTTGGTGAGCCGAATCTGAGTAACATGGTGAATTCAGTTAGTTCCCAATAGGCCGCAGTAGTTATAAGTGGACTGTTCGGGATATAGAAAAATTTTCACGAATGGAATCAACATTTCTAGGCGAATTCAGTGAGTTCCCAATGGGACATGCTTGTATGAGTTTGCTCTTCACTATCGAGCAACATTTTAAGGAACGGAATCCAAGTATCATCGTGAATTGAGTAGGTTCCCAATAGGATTCGCATGTAATAAGCTTGTTATTCAAGATAGAGCAACGTTTTAACGAACTGAAACACTGTTTCTTTGTGAATTCACTTAGTTCCTAGTAGCCTGCTCTTGTAATATGTGTACTTTTAAAGATTTATAAAAATTTGGTGAGCCGAATCTGAGTAACATGGTGAATTCGTTTAGTTCCCAATAGGCCGCAGTAGTAATAAGTGGACTGTTCGGGATATAGAAAAATTTTCACGAATGGAATCAAAATTTCTAGGCGAATTCAGTGAGTTCCCAATGGGACATGCTTGTATGAGTTTGCTTTTCAATATCGAGCAACATTTTAAGGAACGGAATCCAAGTATCATGGTGAATTGAGTAGGTTCCCAATAGGATTCGCATGTAATAAGCTTGTTATTCAAGATAGAGCAACGTTTTAACGAACTGAAACACTGTTTCTTTGTGAATTCAGTTAGTTCCTAGTAGCCGGCTCTTGTAATATGTGTACTTTTAAAGATTTATAAAAATTTGGTGAGCCGAATCTGAGTAACATGGTGAATTCGGTTAGTTCCCAATAGGCCGCAGTAGTAATAAGTGGACTGTTCGGGATATAGAAAAATTTTCACGAATGGAATCAAAATTTCTAGGCGAATTCAGTGAGTTCCCAATGGGACATGCTTGTATGAGTTTGCTTTTCAATATCGAGCAACATTTTAAGGAACGGAATCCAAGTATCATGGTGAATTGAGTAGGTTCCCAATAGGATTCGCATGTAATAAGCTTGTTATTCAAGATAGAGCAACGTTTTAACGAACTGAAACACTGTTTCTTTGTGAATTCAGTTAGTTCCTAGTAGCCTTCTCTGGTAATATGTGTACTTTTAAAGATTTATAAAAATTTGATGAGCCGAATCTGAGTAACATGGTGAATTCGGTTAGTTCCCAGTAGGCCGCAGTAGTAATAAGTGGACTGTTCGGGATATAGAAAAATTTTCACGAATGGAATCAAAATTTCTAGGCGAATTCAGTGAGTTCCCAATGGGACATGCTTGTATGAGTTTGCTTTTCAATATCGAGCAACATTTTAAGGAACGGAATCCAAATAACATGGTGAATTGAGTAGGTTCCCAATAGGATTCGCATGTAATAAGCTTGTTATTCAAGATAGAGCAACGTTTTAACGAACTGAAACACTGTTTCTTTGTGAATTCAGTTAGTTCCTAGTAGCCTGCTCTTGTAATATGTGTACTTTTAAAGATTTATAAAAATTTGGTGAGCCGAATCTGAGTAACATGGTGAATTCGGTTAGTTCCCAATAGGCCGCAGTAGTTATAAGTGGACTGTTCGGGATATAGAAAAATTTTCACGAATGGAATCAAAATTTCTAGGCGAATTCAGTGAGTTCCCAATGGGACATGCTTGTATGAGTTTGCTTTTCAATATCGAGCAACATTTTAAGGAACGGAATCCAAGTATCATGGTGAATTGAATAGGTTCCCAATAGGATTCGCATGTAATAAGCTTGTTATTCAAGATAGAGCAACGTTTTAACGAACTGAAACACTGTTTCTTTGTGAATTCAGTTAGTTCCTAGTAGCCTGCTCTTGTAATATGTGTACTTTTAAAGAATTATAAAAATTTGGTGAGCCGAATCTGAGTAACATGGTGAATTCGGTTAGTTCCCAATAGGCCGCAGTAGTTATAAGTGGACTGTTCGGGATATAGAAAAATTTTCACGAGTGGAATCAAAATTTCTAGGCGAATTCAGTGAGTTCCCAATGGGACATGCTTGTATGAGTTTGCTTTTCATTATCGAGCAACATTTTAAGGAACGGAATCCAAGTATCATGGTGAATTGAGTAGGTTCCCAATAGGATTCGCATGTAATAAGCTTGTTATTCAAGATAGAGCAACGTTTTAACGAACTGAAACACTGTTTCTTTCTGAATTCAGTTAGTTCCTAGTAGCCTGCTCTTGTAATATGTGTACTTTTAAAGATTTATAAAAATTTGGTGAGCCGAATCTGAGTAACATGGTGAATTCAGTTAGTTCCCAATAGGCCGCAGTAGTTATAAGTGGACTGTTCGGGATATAGAAAAATTTTCACGAATGGAATCAACATTTCTAGGCGAATTCAGTGAGTTCCCAATGGGACATGCTTGTATGAGTTTGCTCTTCACTATCGAGCAACATTTTAAGGAACGGAATCCAAGTATCATCGTGAATTGAGTAGGTTCCCAATAGGATTCGCATGTAATAAGCTTGTTATTCAAGATAGAGCAACGTTTTAACGAACTGAAACACTGTTTCTTTGTGAATTCACTTAGTTCCTAGTAGCCTGCTCTTGTAATATGTGTACTTTTAAAGATTTATAAAAATTTGGTGAGCCGAATCTGAGTAACATGGTGAATTCGTTTAGTTCCCAATAGGCCGCAGTAGTAATAAGTGGACTGTTCGGGATATAGAAAAATTTTCACGAATGGAATCAAAATTTCTAGGCGAATTCAGTGAGTTCCCAATGGGACATGCTTGTATGAGTTTGCTTTTCAATATCGAGCAACATTTTAAGGAACGGAATCCAAGTATCATGGTGAATTGAGTAGGTTCCCAATAGGATTCGCATGTAATAAGCTTGTTATTCAAGATAGAGCAACGTTTTAACGAACTGAAACACTGTTTCTTTGTGAATTCAGTTAGTTCCTAGTAGCCGGCTCTTGTAATATGTGTACTTTTAAAGATTTATAAAAATTTGGTGAGCCGAATCTGAGTAACATGGTGAATTCGGTTAGTTCCCAATAGGCCGCAGTAGTAATAAGTGGACTGTTCGGGATATAGAAAAATTTTCACGAATGGAATCAAAATTTCTAGGCGAATTCAGTGAGTTCCCAATGGGACATGCTTGTATGAGTTTGCTTTTCAATATCGAGCAACATTTTAAGGAACGGAATCCAAGTATCATGGTGAATTGAGTAGGTTCCCAATAGGATTCGCATGTAATAAGCTTGTTATTCAAGATAGAGCAACGTTTTAACGAACTGAAACACTGTTTCTTTGTGAATTCAGTTAGTTCCTAGTAGCCTGCTCTTGTAATATGTGTACTTTTAAAGATTTATAAAAATTTGGTGAGCCGAATCTGAGTAACATGGTGAATTCGGTTAGTTCCCAATAGGCCGCAGTAGTTATAAGTGGACTGTTCGGGATATAGAAAAATTTTCACGAATGGAATCAAAATTTCTAGGCGAATTCAGTGAGTTCCCAATGGGACATGCTTGTATGAGTTTGCTCTTCACTATCGAGCAACATTTTAAGGAACGGAATCCAAGTATCATGGTGAATTGAGTAGGTTCCCTATAGGATTCGCATGTAATAAGCTTGTTATTCAAGATAGAGCAACGTTTTAACGAACTGAAACACTGTTTCTTTGTGAATTCAGTTAGTTCCTAGTAGCCTGCTCTTGTAATATGTGTACTTTTAAAGATTTATAAAAATTTGGTGAGCCGAATCTGAGTAACATGGTGAATTCGGTTAGTTCCCAATAGGCCGCAGTAGTTATAAGTGGACTGTTCGGGATATAGAAAAATTTTCACGAATGGAATCAAAATTTCTAGGCGAATTCAGTGAGTTCCCAATGGGACATGCTTGTATGAGTTTGCTTTTCAATATCGAGCAACATTTTAAGGAACGGAATCCAAGTATCATGGTGAATTGAGTAGGTTCCCAATAGGATTCGCATGTAATAAGCTTGTTATTCAAGATAGAGCAACGTTTTAACGAACTGAAACACTGTTTCTTTGTGAATTCAGTTAGTTCCTAGTAGCCTTCTCTGGTAATATGTGTACTTTTAAAGATTTATAAAAATTTGATGAGCCGAATCTGAGTAACATGGTGAATTCGGTTAGTTCCCAGTAGGCCGCAGTAGTAATAAGTGGACTGTTCGGGATATAGAAAAATTTTCACGAATGGAATCAAAATTTCTAGGCGAATTCAGTGAGTTCCCAATGGGACATGCTTGTATGAGTTTGCTTTTCAATATCGAGCAACATTTTAAGGAACGGAATCCAAATAACATGGTGAATTGAGTAGGTTCCCAATAGGATTCGCATGTAATAAGCTTGTTATTCAAGATAGAGCAACGTTTTAACGAACTGAAACACTGTTTCTTTGTGAATTCAGTTAGTTCCTAGTAGCCTGCTCTTGTAATATGTGTACTTTTAAAGATTTATAAAAATTTGGTGAGCCGAATCTGAGTAACATGGTGAATTCGGTTAGTTCCCAATAGGCCGCAGTAGTTATAAGTGGACTGTTCGGGATATAGAAAAATTTTCACGAATGGAATCAAAATTTCTAGGCGAATTCAGTGAGTTCCCAATGGGACATGCTTGTATGAGTTTGCTTTTCAATATCGAGCAACATTTTAAGGAACGGAATCCAAGTATCATGGTGAATTGAATAGGTTCCCAATAGGATTCGCATGTAATAAGCTTGTTATTCAAGATAGAGCAACGTTTTAACGAACTGAAACACTGTTTCTTTGTGAATTCAGTTAGTTCCTAGTAGCCTGCTCTTGTAATATGTGTACTTTTAAAGAATTATAAAAATTTGGTGAGCCGAATCTGAGTAACATGGTGAATTCGGTTAGTTCCCAATAGGCCGCAGTAGTTATAAGTGGACTGTTCGGGATATAGAAAAATTTTCACGAGTGGAATCAAAATTTCTAGGCGAATTCAGTGAGTTCCCAATGGGACATGCTTGTATGAGTTTGCTTTTCATTATCGAGCAACATTTTAAGGAACGGAATCCAAGTATCATGGTGAATTGAGTAGGTTCCCAATAGGATTCGCATGTAATAAGCTTGTTATTCAAGATAGAGCAACGTTTTAACGAACTGAAACACTGTTTCTTTCTGAATTCAGTTAGTTCCTAGTAGCCTGCTCTTGTAATATGTGTACTTTTAAAGATTTATAAAAATTTGGTGAGCCGAATCTGAGTAACATGGTGAATTCAGTTAGTTCCCAATAGGCCGCAGTAGTTAAAAGTGGACTGTTCGGGATATAGAAAAATTTTCACGAATGGAATCAAAATTTCTAGGCGAATTCAGTGAGTTCCCAATGGGACATGCTTGTATGAGTTTGCTCTTCACTATCGAGCAACATTTTAAGGAACGGAATCCAAGTATCATGGTGAATTGAGTAGGTTCCCAATAGGATTCGCATGTAATAAGCTTGTTATTCAAGATAGAGCAACGTTTTAACGAACTGAAACACTGTTTCTTTGTGAATTCAGTTAGATCCTAGTAGCCTGCTCTTGTAATATGTGTACTATTAAAGATTTATAAAAATTTGGTGAGCCGAATCTGAGTAACATGGTGAATTCGGTTAGTTCCCAATAGGCCGCAGTAGTAATAAGTGGACTGTTCGGGATATAGAAAAATTTTCACGAATGGAATCAAAATTTCTAGTCGAATTCAGTGAGTTCCCAATGGGACATGCATGTATGAGTTTGCTTTTCAATATCGAGCAACATTTTAAGGAACGGAATCCAAGTATCATGGTGAATTGAGTAGGTTCCCAATAGGATTCGCATGTAATAAGATTGTTATTCAAGATAGAGCAACGTTTTAACGAACTGAAACACTGTTTCTTTGTGAATTCAGTTAGTTCCTAGTAGCCGGCTCTTGTAATATGTGTACTTTTAAAGATTTATAAAAATTTGGTGAGCCGAATCTGAGTAACATGGTGAATTCGGTTAGTTCCCAATAGGCCGCAGTAGTAATAAGTGGACTGTTCGGGATATAGAAAAATTTTCACGAATGGAATCAAAATTTCTAGGCGAATTCAGTGAGTTCCCAATGGGACATGCTTGTATGAGTTTGCTCTTCACTATCGAGCAACATTTTAAGGAACGGAATCCAAGTATCATGGTGAATTGAGTAGGTTCCCAATAGGATTCGCATGTAATAAGCTTGTTATTCAAGATAGAGCAACGTTTTAACGAACTGAAACACTGTTTCTTTGTGAATTCAGTTAGTTCCTAGTAGCCTGCTCTTGTAATATGTGTACTTTTAAAGATTTATAAAAATTTGGTGAGCCGAATCTGAGTAACATGGTGAATTCGGTTAGTTCCCAGTAGGCCGCAGTAGTAATAAGTGGACTGTTCGGGATATAGAAAAATTTTCACGAATGGAATCAAAATTTCTAGGCGAATTCAGTGAGTTCCCAATGGGACATGCTTGTATGAGTTTGCTTTTCAATATCGAGCAACATTTTAAGGAACGGAATCCAAGTATCATGGTGAATTGAGTAGGTTCCCAATAGGATTCGCATGTAATAAGCTTGTTATTCAAGATAGAGCAACGTTTTAACGAACTGAAACACTGTTTCTTTGTGAATTCAGTTAGATCCTAGTAGCCTGCTCTTGTAATATGTGTACTATTAAAGATTTATAAAAATTTGGTGAGCCGAATCTGAGTAACATGGTGAATTCGGTTAGTTCCCAATAGGCCGCAGTAGTAATAAGTGGACTGTTCGGGATATAGAAAAATTTTCACGAATGGAATCAAAATTTCTAGGCGAATTCAGTGAGTTCCCAATGGGACATGCTTGTATGAGTTTGCTTTTCAATATCGAGCAACGTTTTAAGGAACGGAATCCAAGTATCATGGTGAATTGAGTAGGTTCCCAATAGGATTCGCATGTAATAAGCTTGTTATTCAAGATAGAGCAACGTTTTAACGAACTGAAACACTGTTTCTTTGTGAATTCAGTTAGTTCCTAGTAGCCGGCTCTTGTAATATGTGTACTTTTAAAGATTTATAAAAATTTGGTGAGCCGAATCTGAGTAACATGGTGAATTCGGTTAGTTCCCAATAGGCCGCAGTAGTAATAAGTGGACTGTTCGGGATATAGAAAAATTTTCACGAATGGAATCAAAATTTCTAGGCGAATTCAGTGAGTTCCCAATGGGACATGCTTGTATGAGTTTGCTTTTCAATATCGAGCAACATTTTAAGGAACGGAATCCAAGTATCATGGTGAATTGAGTAGGTTCCCAATAGGATTCGCATGTAATAAGCTTGTTATTCAAGATAGAGCAACGTTTTAACGAACTGAAACACTGTTTCTTTGTGAATTCAGTTAGTTCCTAGTAGCCGGCTCTTGTAATATGTGTACTTTTAAAGATTTATAAAAATTTGGTGAGCCGAATCTGAGTAACATGGTGAATTCGGTTATTTCCCAATAGGCCGCAGTAGTAATAAGTGGACTGTTCGGGATATAGAAAAATTTTCACGAATGGAATCAAAATTTCTAGGCGAATTCAGTGAGTTCCCAATGGGACATGCTTGTATGAGTTTGCTCTTCACTATCGAGCAACATTTTAAGGAACGGAATCCAAGTAACATGGTGAATTGAGTAGGTTCCCAGTAGGATTCGCATGTAATAATCTTGTTATTCAAGATAGAACAACGTTTTAACGAACTGAAACACTGTTTCTTTGTGAATTCAGTTAGTTCCTAGTAGCCTGCTCTTGTAATATGTGTACTTTTAAAGATTTATAAAATTTGGTGAGCCGAATCTGAGTAACATGGTGAATTCGGTTAGTTCCCAATAGGCCGCAGTAGTAATAAGTGGACTGTTCGGGATATAGAAAAATTTTCACGAATGGAATCAAAATTTCTAGGCGAATTCAGTGAGTTCCCAAAGGGACATGCTTGTATGAGTTTGCTTTTCAATATCGAGCAACATTTTAAGGAACGGAATCCAATTATCATGGTGAATTGAGTAGGTTCCCAATAGGATTCGCATGTAATAAGCTTGTTATTCAAGATAGAGCAACGTTTTAACGAACTGAAACACTGTTTCTTTGTGAATTCAGTTTGTTCCTAGTAGCCTGCTCTTGTAATATGTGTACTTCTAAAGATTTATAAAAATTTGGTGAGCCGAATCTGAGTAACATGGTGAATTCGGTTAGTTCCCAATAGGCCGCAGTAGTAATAAGTGGACTGTTCGGGATATAGAAAAATTTTCACGAATGGAATCAAAATTTCTAGGCGAATTCAGTGAGTTCCCAATGGGACATGCTTGTATGATTTTGCTCTTCACTATCGAGCAACATTTTAAGGAACGGAATCCAAGTAACATGGTGAATTGTGTAGGTTCCCAGTAGGATTCGCATGTAATAAGCTTGTTATTCAAGATAGAGCAACGTTTTAACGAACTGAAACACTGTTTCTTTGTGAATTCAGTTAGTTCCTAGTAGCCTGCTCTTGTAATATGTGTACTTTTAAAGATTTATAAAAATTTGGTGAGCCGAATCTGAGTAACATGGTGAATTCGGTTAGTTCCCAATAGGCCGCAGTAGAAATAAGTGGACTGTTCAGGATATAGAAAAATTTTCACGAATGGAATCAAAATTTCTAGGCGAATTCAGTGAGTTCCAAATGGGACATGCTTGTATGAGTTTGCTTTTCAATATCGAGCAACATTTTAAGGAACGGAATCCAAGTATCATGGTGAATTGAGTAGGTTCCCAATAGGATTCGCATGTAATAAGCTTGTTATTCAAGATAGAGCAACGTTTTAACGAACTGAAACACTGTTTCTTTGTGAATTCAGTTAGTTCCTAGTAGCCTGCTCTTGTAATATGTGTACTTTTAAAGATTTATAAAAATTTGGTGAGCCGAATCTGAGTAACATGGTGAATTCGGTTAGTTCCCAATAGGCGGCAGTAGTAATAAGTGGACTGTTCGGGATATAGAAAAATTTTCACGAATGGAATCAAAATTTCTAGGCGAATTCAGTGAGTTCCCAATGGGACATGCTTGTATGAGTTTGCTGTTCAATATCGAGCAACATTTTAAGGAACGGAATCCAAGTATCATGGTGAATTGAGTAGGTTCCCAATAGGATTCGCATGTAATAAGCTTGTTATTCAAGATAGAGCAACGTTTTAACGAACTGAAACACTGTTTCTTTGTGAATTCAGTTAGTTCCTAGTAGCCTGCTCTTGTAATATGTGTACTTTTAAAGAATTATAAAAATTTGGTGATCCGAATCTGAGTAACATGGTGAATTCGGTTAGTTCCCAATAGGCCGCAGTAGTTATAAGTGGACTGTTCGGGATATAGAAAAATTTTCACGAATGGAATCAAAATTTCTAGGCGAATTCAGTGAGTTCCCAATGGGACATGCTTGTATGAGTTTGCTTTTCAATATCGAGCAACATTTTAAGGAACGGAATCCAAGTATCATGGTGAATTGAGTAGGTTCCCAATAGGATTCGCATGTAATAAGCTTGTTATTCAAGATAGAGCAACGTTTTAACGAACTGAAACACTGTTTCTTTGTGAATTCAGTTAGTTCCTAGTAGCCTTCTCTGGTAATATGTGTACTTTTAAAGAATTATAAAAATTTGGTGAGCCGAATCTGAGTAACATGGTGAATTCGGTTACTTCCCAGTAGGCCGCAGTAGTAATAAGTGATCTGTTCGGGATATAGAAAAATTTTCACGAATGGAATCAAAATTTCTAGGCGAATTCAGTGAGTTCCCAATGGGACATGCTTGTATGAGTTTGCTTTTCAATATCGAGCAACATTTTAAGGAACGGAATCCAAATAACATGGTGAATTGAGTAGGTTCCCAATAGGATTCGCATGTAATAAGCTTGTTATTCAAGATAGAGCAACGTTTTAACGAACTGAAACACTGTTTCTTTGTGAATTCAGTTAGTTCCTAGTAGCCTGCTCTTGTAATATGTGTACTTTTAAAAATTTATAAAAATTTGGTGAGCCGAATCTGAGTAACATGGTGAATTCGGTTAGTTCCCAATAGGCCGCAGTAGTTATAAGTGGACTGTTCGCGATATAGAAAAATTTTCACGAATGGAATCAAAATTTCTAGGCGAATTCAGTGAGTTCCCAATGGGACATGCTTGTATGAGTTTGCTTTTCAATATCGAGCAACATTTTAAGGAACGGAATCCAAGTATCATGGTGAATTGAATAGGTTCCCAATAGGATTCGCATGTAATAAGCTTGTTATTCAAGATAGAGCAACGTTTTAACGAACTGAAACACTGTTTCTTTGTGAATTCAGTTAGTTCCTAGTAGCCTGCTCTTGTAATATGTGTACTTTTAAAGAATTATAAAAATTTGGTGAGCCGAATCTGAGTAACATGGTGAATTCGGTTAGTTCCCAATAGGCCGCAGTAGTTATAAGTGGACTGTTCGGGATATAGAAAAATTTTCACGAATGGAATCAAAATTTCTAGGCGAATTCAGTGAGTTCCCAATGGGACATGCTTGTATGAGTTTGCTTTTCATTATCGAGCAACATTTTAAGGAACGGAATCCAAGTATCATGGTGAATTGAGTAGGTTCCCAATAGGATTCGCATGTAATAAGCTTGTTATTCAAGATAGAGCAACGTTTTAACGAACTGAAACACTGTTTCTTTCTGAATTCAGTTAGTTCCTAGTAGCCTGCTCTTGTAATATGTGTACTTTTAAAGATTTATAAAAATTTGGTGAGCCGAATCTGAGTAACATGGTGAATTCGGTTAGTTCCCAATAGGCCGCAGTAGTAATAAGTGGACTGTTCGGGATATAGAAAAATTTTCACGAATGGAATCAAAATTTCTAGGCGAATTCAGTGAGTTCCCAATGGGACATGCTTGTATGAGTTTGCCTTTCAATATCGAGCAACATTTTAAGGAACGGAATCCAAGTATCATGGTGAATTGAGTAGGTTCCCAATAGGATTCGCATGTAATAAGCTTGTTATTCAAGATAGAGCAACGTTTTAACGAACTGAAACACTGTTTCTTTGTGAATTCAGTTAGATCCTAGTAGCCTGCTCTTGTAATATGTGTACTATTAAAGATTTATAAAAATTTGGTGAGCCGAATCTGAGTAACATGGTGAATTCGGTTAGTTCCCAATAGGCCGCAGTAGTAATAAGTGGACTGTTCGGGATATAGAAAAATTTTCACGAATGGAATCAAAATTTCTAGGCGAATTCAGTGAGTTCCCAATGGGACATGCTTGTATGAGTTTGCTTTTCAATATCGAGCAACATTTTAAGGAACGGAATCCAAGTATCATGGTGAATTGAGTAGGTTCCCAATAGGATTCGCATGTAATAAGCTTGTTATTCAAGATAGAGCAACGTTTTAACGAACTGAAACACTGTTTCTTTGTGAATTCAGTTAGTTCCTAGTAGCCGGCTCTTGTAATATGTGTACTTTTAAAGATTTATAAAAATTTGGTGAGCCGAATCTGAGTAACATGGTGAATTCGGTTAGTTCCCAATAGGCCGCAGTAGTAATAAGTGGACTGTTCGGGATATAGAAAAATTTTCACGAATGGAATCAAAATTTCTAGGCGAATTCAGTGAGTTCCCAATGGGACATGCTTGTATGAGTTTGCTTTTCAATATCGAGCAACATTTTAAGGAACGGAATCCAAGTATCATGGTGAATTGAGTCGGTTCCCAATAGGATTCGCATGTAATAAGCTTGTTATTCAAGATAGAGCAACGTTTTAACGAACTGAAACACTGTTTCTTTGTGAATTCAGTTAGTTCCTAGTAGCCGGCTCTTGTAATATGTGTACTTTTAAAGATTTATAAAAATTTGGTGAGCCGAATCTGAGTAACATGGTGAATTCGGTTATTTCCCAGTAGGCCGCAGTAGTAATAAGTGGACTGTTCGGGATATAGAAAAATTTTCACGAATGGAATCAAAATTTCTAGGCGAATTCAGTGAGTTCCCAATGGGACATGCTTGTATGAGTTTGCTCTTCACTATCGAGCAACATTTTAAGGAACGGAATCCAAGTAACATGGTGAATTGAGTAGGTTCCCAGTAGGATTCGCATGTAATAATCTTGTTATTCAAGATAGAGCAACGTTTTAACGAACTGAAACACTGTTTCTTTCTGAATTCAGTTAGTTCCTAGTAGCCTGCTCTTGTAATATGTGTACTTTTAAAGATTTATAAAAATTTGGTGAGCCGAATCTGAGTAACATGGTGAATTCGGTTAGTTCCCAATAGGCCGCAGTAGTTATAAGTGGACTGTTCGGGATATAGAAAAATTTTCACGAATGGAATCAAAATTTCTAGGCGAATTCAGTGAGTTCCCAATGGGACATGCTTGTATGAGTTTGCTTTTCATTATCGAGCAACATTTTAAGGAACGGAATCCAAGTATCATGGTGAATTGAGTAGGTTACCAATAGGATTCGCATGTAATAAGCTTGTTATTCAAGATAGAGCAACGTTTTAACGAACTGAAACACTGTTTCTTTGTGAATTCAGTTAGTTCCTAGTAGCCGGCTCTTGTAATATGTGTACTTTTAAAGATTTATAAAAATTTGGTGAGCCGAATCTGAGTAACATGGTGAATTCGGTTAGTTCCCAGTAGGCCGCAGTAGTAATAAGTGGACTGTTCGGGATATAGAAAAATTTTCACGAATGGAATCAAAATTTCTAGGCGAATTCAGTGAGTTCCCAATGGGACATGCTTGTATGAGTTTGCTCTTCACTATCGAGCAACATTTTAAGGAACGGAATCCAAGTAACATGGTGAATTGAGTAGGTTCCCAGTAGGATTCGCATGTAATAATCTTGTTATTCAAGATAGAGCAACGTTTTAACGAACTGAAACACTGTTTCTTTCTGAATTCAGTTAGTTCCTAGTAGCCTGCTCTTGTAATATGTGTACTTTTAAAGATTTATAAAAATTTGGTGAGCCGAATCTGAGTAACATGGTGAATTCGGTTAGTTCCCAATAGGCCGCAGTAGTTATAAGTGGACTGTTCGGGATATAGAAAAATTTTCACGAATGGAATCAAAATTTCTAGGCGAATTCAGTGAGTTCCCAATGGGACATGCTTGTATGAGTTTGCTTTTCATTATCGAGCAACATTTTAAGGAACGGAATCCAAGTATCATGGTGAATTGAGTAGGTTCCCAATAGGATTCGCATGTAATAAGCTTGTTATTCAAGATAGAGCAACGTTTTAACGAACTGAAACACTGTTTCTTTGTGAATTCAGTTAGATCCTAGTAGCCTGCTCTTGTAATATGTGTACTATTAAAGATTTATAAAAATTTGGTGAGCCGAATCTGAGTAACATGGTGAATTCGGTTAGTTCCCAATAGGCCGCAGTAGTAATAAGTGGACTGTTCGGGATATAGAAAAATTTTCACGAATGGAATCAAAATTTCTAGGCGAATTCAGTGAGTTCCCAATGGGACATGCTTGTATGAGTTTGCTTTTCAATATCGAGCAACATTTTAAGGAACGGAATCCAAGTATCATGGTGAATTGAGTAGGTTCCCAATAGGATTCGCATGTAATAAGCTTGTTATTCAAGATAGAGCAACGTTTTAACGAACTGAAACACTGTTTCTTTGTGAATTCAGTTAGTTCCTAGTAGCCGGCTCTTGTAATATGTGTACTTTTAAAGATTTATAAAAATTTGGTGAGCCGAATCTGAGTAACATGGTGAATTCGGTTAGTTCCCAATAGGCCGCAGTAGTAATAAGTGGACTGTTCGGGATATAGAAAAATTTTCACGAATGGAATCAAAATTTCTAGGCGAATTCAGTGAGTTCCCAATGGGACATGCTTGTATGAGTTTGCTTTTCAATATCGAGCAACATTTTAAGGAACGGAATCCAAGTATCATGGTGAATTGAGTAGGTTCCCAATAGGATTCGCATGTAATAAGCTTGTTATTCAAGATAGAGCAACGTTTTAACGAACTGAAACACTGTTTCTTTGTGAATTCAGTTAGTTCCTAGTAGCCGGCTCTTGTAATATGTGTACTTTTAAAGATTTATAAAAATTTGGTGAGCCGAATCTGAGTAACATGGTGAATTCGGTTATTTCCCAGTAGGCCGCAGTAGTAATAAGTGGACTGTTCGGGATATAGAAAAATTTTCACGAATGGAATCAAAATTTCTAGGCGAATTCAGTGAGTTCCCAATGGGACATGCTTGTATGAGTTTGCTCTTCACTATCGAGCAACATTTTAAGGAACGGAATCCAAGTAACATGGTGAATTGAGTAGGTTCCCAGTAGGATTCGCATGTAATAATCTTGTTATTCAAGATAGAGCAACGTTTTAACGAACTGAAACACTGTTTCTTTCTGAATTCAGTTAGTTCCTAGTAGCCTGCTCTTGTAATATGTGTACTTTTAAAGATTTATAAAAATTTGGTGAGCCGAATCTGAGTAACATGGTGAATTCGGTTAGTTCCCAATAGGCCGCAGTAGTTATAAGTGGACTGTTCGGGATATAGAAAAATTTTCACGAATGGAATCAAAATTTCTAGGCGAATTCAGTGAGTTCCCAATGGGACATGCTTGTATGAGTTTGCTTTTCATTATCGAGCAACATTTTAAGGAACGGAATCCAAGTATCATGGTGAATTGAGTAGGTTACCAATAGGATTCGCATGTAATAAGCTTGTTATTCAAGATAGAGCAACGTTTTAACGAACTGAAACACTGTTTCTTTCTGAATTCAGTTAGTTCCTAGTAGCCTGCTCTTGTAATATGTGTACTTTTAAAGATTTATAAAAATTTGGTGAGCCGAATCTGAGTAACATGGTGAATTCAGTTAGTTCCCAATAGGCCGCAGTAGTTATAAGTGGACTGTTCGGGATATAGAAAAATTTTCACGAATGGAATCAAAATTTCTAGGCGAATTCAGTGAGTTCCCAATGGGACATGCTTGTATGAGTTTGCTCTTCACTATCGAGCAACATTTTAAGGAACGGAATCCAAGTATCATGGGGAATTGAGTAGGTTCCCAATAGGATTCGCATGTAATAAGCTTGTTATTCAAGATAGAGCAACGTTTTAACGAACTGAAACACTGTTTTTTTGTGAATTCAGTTAGTTCCTAGTAGCCTGCTCTTGTAATATGTGTACTTTTAAAGATTTATAAAAATTTGGTGAGCCGAATCTGAGTAACATGGTGAATTCGGTTAGTTCCCAATAGGCCGCAGTAGTAATAAGTGGACTGTTCAGGATATAGAAAAATTTTCACGAATGGAATCAAAATTTCTAGGCGAATTCAGTGAGTTCCCAATGGGACATGCTTGTATGAGTTTGCTTTTCAATATCGAGCAACATTTTAAGGAACGGAATCCAAGTATCATGGTGAATTGAGTAGGTTCCCAATAGGATTCGCATGTAATAAGCTTGTTATTCAAGATAGAGCAACGTTTTAACGAACTGAAACACTGTTTCTTTGTGAATTCAGTTAGATCCTAGTAGCCTGCTCTTGTAATATGTGTACTATTAAAGATTTATAAAAATTTGGTGAGCCGAATCTGAGTAACATGGTGAATTCGGTTAGTTCCCAATAGGCCGCAGTAGTAATAAGTGGACTGTTCGGGATATAGAAAAATTTTCACGAATGGAATCAAAATTTCTAGGCGAATTCAGTGAGTTCCCAATGGGACATGCTTGTATGAGTTTGCTTTTCAATATCGAGCAACATTTTAAGGAACGGAATCCAAGTATCATGGTGAATTGAGTAGGTTCCCAATAGGATTCGCATGTAATAAGCTTGTTATTCAAGATAGAGCAACGTTTTAACGAACTGAAACACTGTTTCTTTGTGAATTCAGTTAGTTCCTAGTAGCCGGCTCTTGTAATATGTGTACTTTTAAAGATTTATAAAAATTTGGTGAGCCGAATCTGAGTAACATGGTGAATTCGGTTAGTTCCCAATAGGCCGCAGTAGTAATAAGTGGACTGTTCGGGATATAGAAAAATTTTCACGATAGGAATCAAAATTTCTAGGCGAATTCAGTGAGTTCCCAATGGGACATGCTTGTATGAGTTTGCTTTTCAATATCGAGCAACATTTTAAGGAACGGAATCCAAGTATCATGGTGAATTGAGTAGGTTCCCAATAGGATTCGCATGTAATAAGCTTGTTATTCAAGATAGAGCAACGTTTTAACGAACTGAAACACTGTTTCTTTGTGAATTCAGTTAGTTCCTAGTAGCCGGCTCTTGTAATATGTGTACTTTTAAAGATTTATAAAAATTTGGTGAGCCGAATCTGAGTAACATGGTGAATTCGGTTAGTTCCCAATAGGCCGCAGTAGTAATAAGTGGACTGTTCGGGATATAGAAAAATTTTCACGAATGGAATCAAAATTTCTAGGCGAATTCAGTGAGTTCCCAATGGGACATGCTTGTATGAGTTTGCTTTTCAATATCGAGCAACATTTTAAGGAACGGAATCCAAGTATCATGGTGAATTGAGTAGGTTCCCAATAGGATTCGCATGTAATAAGCTTGTTATTCAAGATAGAGCAACGTTTTAACGAACTGAAACACTGTTTCTTTGTGAATTCAGTTAGTTCCTAGTAGCCGGCTCTTGTAATATGTGTACTTTTAAAGATTTATAAAAATTTGGTGAGCCGAATCTGAGTAACATGGTGAATTCGGTTATTTCCCAATAGGCCGCAGTAGTAATAAGTGGACTGTTCGGGATATAGAAAAATTTTCACGAATGGAATCAAAATTTCTAGGCGAATTCAGTGAGTTCCCAATGGGACATGCTTGTATGAGTTTGCTCTTCACTATCGAGCAACATTTTAAGGAACGGAATCCAAGTAACATGGTGAATTGAGTAGGTTCCCAGTAGGATTCGCATGTAATAATCTTGTTATTCAAGATAGAGCAACGTTTTAACGAACTGAAACACTGTTTCTTTGTGAATTCAGTTAGTTCCTAGTAGCCTGCTCTTGTAATATGTGTACTTTTAAAGATTTATAAAATTTGGTGAGCCGAATCTGAGTAACATGGTGAATTCGGTTAGTTCCCAATAGGCCGCAGTAGTAATAAGTGGACTGTTCGGGATATAGAAAAATTTTCACGAATGGAATCAAAATTTCTAGGTGAATTCAGTGAGTTCCCAAAGGGACATGCTTGTATGAGTTTGCTTTTCAATATCGAGCAACATTTTAAGGAACGGAATCCAAATAACATGGTGAATTGAGTAGGTTCCCAATAGGATTCGCATGTAATAAGCTTGTTATTCAAGATAGAGCAACGTTTTAACGAACTGAAACACTGTTTCTTTGTGAATTCAGTTTGTTCCTAATAGCCTGCTCTTGTAATATGTGTACTTCTAAAGATTTATAAAAATTTGGTGAGCCGAATCTGAGTAACATGGTGAATTCGGTTAGTTCCCAATAGGCCGCAGTAGTAATAAGTGGACTGTTCGGGATATAGAAAAATTTTCACGAATGGAATCAAAATTTCTAGGCGAATTCAGTGATTTCCCAATGGGACATGCTTGTATGATTTTGCTCTTCACTATCGAGCAACATTTTAAGGAATGGAATCCAAGTAACATGGTGAATTGTGTAGGTTCCCAGTAGGATTCGCATGTAATAAGCTTGTTATTCAAGATAGAGCAACGTTTTAACGAACTGAAACACTGTTTCTTTGTGAATTCAGTTAGTTCCTAGTAGCCTGCTCTTGTAATATGTGTACTTTTAAAGATTTATAAAAATTTGGTGAGCCGAATCTGAGTAACATGGTAAATTCGGTTAGTTCCCAATAGGCCGCAGTAGAAATAAGTGGACTGTTCAGGATATAGAAAAATTTTCACGAATGGAATCAAAATTTCTAGGCGAATTCAGTGAGTTCCAAATGGGACATGCTTGTATGAGTTTGCTTTTCAATATCGAGCAACATTTTAAGGAACGGAATCCAAGTATCATGGTGAATTGAGTAGGTTCCCAATAGGATTCGCATGTAATAAGCTTGTTATTCAAGATAGAGCAACGTTTTAACGAACTGAAACACTGTTTCTTTGTGAATTCAGTTAGTTCCTAGTAGCCTGCTCTTGTAATATGTGTACTTTTAAAGATTTATAAAAATTTGGTGAGCCGAATCTGAGTAACATGTTGAATTCGGTTAGTTCCCAATAGGCCGCAGTAGTAATAAGTGGACTGTTCGGGATATAGAAAAATTTTCACGAATAGAATCAAAATTTCTAGGCGAATTCAGTGAGTTCCCAATGGGACATGCTTGTATGAGTTTGCTGTTCAATATCGAGCAACATTTTAAGGAACGGAATCCAAGTATCATGGTGAATTGAGTAGGTTCCCAATAGGATTCGCATGTAATAAGCTTGTTCTTCAAGATAGAGCAAATTTTTAACGAACTGAAACACTGTTTCTTTGTGAATTCAGTTAGTTCCTAGTAGCCTGCTCTTGTAATATATGTACTATTAAAGATTTATAAAAATTTGGTGAGCCGAATCTGAGTAACATGGTGAATTCGGTTTGTTCCCTATAGGCCGCAGTAGTAATAAGTGGACTGTTCGGGATATAGAAAAATTTTCACGAATGGAATCAAAATTTCTAGGCGAATTCAGTGAGTTCCCAATGGGACATGCTTGTATGAGTTTGCCTTTCAATATCGAGCAACATTTTAAGGAACGGAATCCAAGTATCATGGTGAATTGATAGGTTCAAAATAGGATTCGCATGTAATAAGCTTGTTATTCAAGATAGAGCAACGTTTTAACGAACTGAAACACTGTTTCTTTGTGAATTCAGTTTGTTCCTAGTAGCCTGCTCTTGTAATATGTGTACTACTAAAGATTTATAAAAATTTGGTGAGCCGAATCTGAGTAACATGGTGAATTCGGTTAGTTCCCAATAGGCCGCAGTAGTAATAAGTGGACTGTTCGGGATATAGAAAAATTTTCACGAATGGAATCAAAATTTCTAGGCGAATTCAGTGAGTTCCCAATGGGACATGCTGTATGAGTTTGCTTTTCAATATCGAGCAACATTTTAAGGAACGGAATCCAAGTATCATGGTGAATTGAGTAGGTTCCCAATAGGATTCGCATGTAATAAGCTTGTTATTCAAGATAGAGCAACGTTTTAACGAACTGAAACACTGTTTCTTTGTGAATTCAGTTAGATCCTAGTAGCCTGCTCTTGTAATATGTGTACTATTAAAGATTTATAAAAATTTGGTGAGCCGAATCTGAGTAACATGGTGAATTCGGTTTGTTCCCAATAGGCCGCAGTAGTAATAAGTGGACTGTTCGGGATATAGAAAAATTTTCACGAATGTAATCAAAATTTCTAGGCGAATTCAGTGAGTTCCCAATGGGACATGCTTTTATGTGTTTGCCTTTCAATATCGAGCAACATTTTAAGGAACGGAATCCAAGTATCATGGTGAATTGAGTAGGTTCAAAATAGGATTCGCATGTAATAAGCTTGTTATTCAAGATAGAGCATGTTTTAACGAACTGAAACACTGTTTCTTTGTGAATTCAGTTTGTTCCTAGTAGCCTGCTCTTGTAATATGTGTACTTTTAAAGATTTATAAAAATTTGGTGAGCCGAATCTGAGTAACATGGTGAATTCGGTTAGTTCCCAATAGGACACAGTAGTAATAAGTGGACTGTTCGGGATATAGAAAAATTTTCACGAATGGAATCAAAATTTCTAGGCGAATTCAGTGAGTTCCCAATGGGACATGCTGTATGAGTTTGCTTTTCAATATCGAGCAACATTTTAAGGAACGGAATCCAAGTATCATGGTGAATTGAGTAGGTTTCCAATAGGATTCGCATGTAATAAGCTTGTTATTCAAGATAGAGCAACGTTTTATCGAACTGAAACACTGTTTCTTTGTGAATTCAGTTAGTTCCCAGTAGCCGGCTCTTGTAATATGTGTACTTTTAAAGATTTATAAAAATTTGTTGAGCCGAATCTGAGTAACATGGTGAATTCGGTTAGTTCCCAATAGGCCGCAGTAGTAATAAGTGGACTGTTCGGGATATAGAAAAATTTTCACGAATGGAATCAAAATTTCTAGGCGAATTCAGTGAGTTCCCAATGGGACATGCTGTATGAGTTTGCTTTTCAATATCGAGCAACATTTTAAGGAACGGAATCCAAGTATCATGGTGAATTGAGTAGGTTTCCAATAGGATTCGCATGTAATAAGCTTGTTATTCAAGATAGAGCAACGTTTTAACGAACTGAAACACTGTTTCTTTGTGAATTCAGTTAGTTCCTAGTAGCCGGATCTTGTAATATGTGTACTTATAAAGATTTATAAAAATTTGGTGAGCCGAATCTGAGTAACATGGTGAATTCGGTTAGTTCCCAATAGGCCGCAGTAGTAATAAGTGGACTGTTCGGGATATAGAAAAATTTTCACGAATGGAATCAAAATTTCTAGGCGAATTCAGTGAGTTCCCAATGGGACATGCATGTATGAGTTTGCTTTTCAATATCGAGCAACATTTTAAGGAACGGAATCCAAGTATCATGGTGAATTGTGTAGGTTCCCAATAGGATTCGCATGTAATAAGCTTTTTATTCAAGATAGAGCAACGTTTTATCGAACTGAAACACTGTTTCTTTGTGAATTCAGTTAGTTCCCAGTAGCCGGCTCTTGTAATATGTGTACTTTTAAAGATTTATAAAAATTTGTTGAGCCGAATCTGAGTAACATGGTGAATTCGGTTAGTTCCCAATAGGCCGCAGTAGTAATAAGTGGACTGTTCGGGATATAGAAAAATTTTCACGAATGGAATCAAAATTTCTAGGCGAATTCAGTGAGTTCCCAATGGGACATGCTTGTATGAGTTTGCTCTTCACTATCGAGCAACATTTTAAGGAACGGAATCCAAGTAACTTGGTGAATTGAGTAGGTTCCCAGTAGGATTCGCATGTAATAAGCTTGTTATTCAAGATAGAGCAACGTTTTAACGAACTGAAACACTGTTTCTTTGTGAATTCAGTTAGTTCCTAGTAGCCTGCTCTTGTAATATGTGTACTTTTAAAGATTTATAAAAATTTGGTGAGCCGAATCTGAGTAACATGGTGAATTCGGTTAGTTCCCAATAGGCCGCAGTAGTTATAAGTGGACTGTTCGGGATATAGAAAAATTTTCACGAATGGAATCAAAATTTCTAGGCGAATTCAGTGAGTTCCCAATGGGACATGCTTGTATGAGTTTGCTTTTCATTATCGAGCAACATTTTAAGGCACGAATTCCAAGTATCATGGTGAATTGAGTAGGTTCCTAATAGGATTCGCATGTAATAAGCTTGTTATTCAAGATAGAGCAACGTTTTAACGAACTGAAACACTGTTTCTTTCTGAATTCAGTTAGTTCCTAGTAGCCTGCTCTTGTAATATGTGTACTTTTAAAGATTTATAAAAATTTGGTGAGCCGAATCTCAGTAACATGGTGAATTCAGTTAGTTCCCAATAGGCCGCAGTAGTTATAAGTGGACTGTTCGGGATATAGAAAAATTTTCACGAATGGAATCAAAATTTCTAGGCGAATTCAGTGAGTTCCCAATGGGACATGCTTGTATGAGTTTGCTCTTCACTATCGAGCAACATTTTAAGGAACGGAATCCAAGTATCATCGTGAATTGAGTAGGTTCCCAATAGGATTCGCATGTAATAAGCTTGTTATTCAAGATAGAGCAACGTTTTAACGAACTGAAACACTGTTTCTTTGTGAATTCAGTTAGTTCCTAGTAGCCTGCTCTTGTAATATGTGTACTTTTAAAGATTTATGAAAATTTGGTGAGCCGAATCTGAGTAACATGGTTAATTCGGTTAGTTCCCAATAGGCCGCAGTAGTAATAAGTGGACTGTTCGGGATATAGAAAAATTTTCACGAATGGAATCAAAATTTCTAGGCGAATTCAGTGAGTTCCCAATGGGACATGCTTGTATGAGTTTGCTTTTCAATATCGAGCAACATTTTAAGGAACGGAATCCAAGTATCATGGTGAATTGAGTAGGTTCCCAATAGGATTCGCATGTAATAAGCTTGTTATTCAAGATAGAGCAACGTTTTAACGAACTGAAACACTGTTTCTTTGTGAATTCAGTTTTTTCCTAGTAGCCTGCTCTTGTAATATGTGTACTTTTAAAGATTTATAAAAATTTGGTGAGCCGAATCTGCGTAACATGGTGAATTCGGTTAGTTCCCAATAGGCCGCAGTAGTAATAAGTGGACTGTTCGGGATATAGAAAAATTTTCACGAATGTAATCAAAATTTCTAGGCGAATTCAGTGAGTTCCCAATGGGACATGCTTGTATGAGTTTGCTCTTCAATATCGAGCAACATTGTAAGGAACGGAATCCAAGTATCATGGTGAATTGAATAGTTTCCAATAGGATTCGCATGTAATAAGCTTGTTATTCAAGATAGAGCAACGTTTTAACGAACTGAAACACTGTTTCTTTCTGAATTCAGTTAGTTCCTAGTAGCCTGCTCTTGTAATATGTGTACTTTTAAAGATTTATAAAAATTTGGTGAGCCGAATCTGAGTAACATGGTGAATTCGGTTAGTTCCCAATAGGCCGCAGTAGTTATAAGTGGACTGTTCGGGATATAGAAAAATTTTCACGAATGGAATCAAAATTTCTAGGCGAATTCAGTGAGTTCCCAATGGGACATGCTTGTATGAGTTTGCTTTTCATTATCGAGCAACATTTTAAGGAACGGATTCCAAGTATCATGGAAGATTGAGTAGGTTCCCAATAGGATTCGCATGTAATAAGCTTGTTATTCAAGATAGAGCAACGTTTTAACGAACTGAAACACTGTTTCTTTCTGAATTCAGTTAGTTCCTAGTAGCCTGCTCTTGTAATATGTGTACTTTTAAAGATTTATAAAAATTTGGTGAGCCGAATCTGAGTAACATGGTGAATTCAGTTAGTTCCCAATAGGCCGCAGTAGTTATAAGTGGACTGTTCGGGATATAGAAAAATTTTCACGAATGGAATCAAAATTTCTAGGCGAATTCAGTGAGTTCCCAATGGGACATGCTTGTATGAGTTTGCTCTTCACTATCGAGCAACATTTTAAGGAACGGAATCCAAGTATCATGGTGAATTGAGTAGGTTCCCAATAGGATTCGCATGTAATAAGCTTGTTATTCAAGATAGAGCAACGTTTTAACGAACTGAAACACTGTTTCTTTGTGAATTCAGTTTGTTCCTAGTAGCCTGCTCTTGTAATATGTGTACTTTTAAAGATTTATAAAAATTTGGTGAGCCGAATCTGAGTAACATGGTGAATTCGGTTAGTTCCCAATAGGCCGCAGTAGTAATAAGTGGACTGTTCGGGATATAGAAAAATTTTCACGAATGGAATCAAAATTTCTAGGCGAATTCAGTGAGTTCCCAATGGGACATGCTTGTATGAGTTTGCTTTTCAATATCGAGCAACATTTTAAGGAACGGAATCCAAGTATCATGGTGAATTGAGTAGGTTCCCAATAGGATTCGCATGTAATAAGCTTGTTATTCAAGATAGAGCAACGTTTTAACGAACTGAAACACTGTTTCTTTGTGAATTCAGTTTGTTCCTAGTAGCCTGCTCTTGTAATATGTGTACTTTTAAAGATTTATAAAAATTTGGTGAGCCGAATCTGAGTAACATGGTGAATTCGGTTAGTTCCCAATAGGCCGCAGTAGTAATAAGTGGACTGTTCGGGATATAGAAAAATTTTCACGAATGTAATCAAAATTTCTAGGCGAATTCAGTGAGTTCCCAATGGGACATGCTTGTATGAGTTTGCTCTTCAATATCGAGCAACATTTTAAGGAACGGAATCCAAGTATCATGGTGAATTGAATAGGTTCCCAATAGGATTCGCATGTAATAAGCTTGTTATTCAAGATAGAGCAACGTTTTAACGAACTGAAACACTGTTTCTTTGTGAATTCAGTTAGTTCCTAGTAGCCTGCTCTTGTAATATGTGTACTTTTAAAGATTTATAAAAATTTGGTGAGCCGAATCTGAGTAACATGGTGAATTCGGTTAGTTCCCAATAGGCCGCAGTAGTTATAAGTGGACTGTACGGGATATAGAAAAATTTTCACGAATGGAATCAAAATTTCTAGGCGAATTCAGTGAGTTCCCAATGGGACATGCTTGTATGAGTTTGCTTTTCATTATCGAGCAACATTTTAAGGAACGGATTCCAAGTATCATGGTGAATTGAGTAGGTTCCCAATAGGATTCGCATGTAATAAGCTTGTTATTCAAGATAGAGCAACGTTTTAACAAACTGAAACACTGTTTCTTTCTGAATTCAGTTAGTTCCTAGTAGCCTGCTCTTGTAATATGTGTACTTTTAAAGATTTATAAAAATTTGGTGAGCCGAATCTGAGTAACATGGTGAATTCAGTTAGTTCCCAATAGGCCGCAGTAGTTATAAGTGGACTGTTCGGGTATAGAAAAATTTTCACGAATGGAATCAAAATTTCTAGGCGAATTCAGTGAGTTCCCAATGGGACATGCTTGTATGAGTTTGCTCTTCACTATCGAGCAACATTTTAAGGAACGGAATCCAAGTATCATGGTGAATTGAGTAGGTTCCCAATAGGATTCGCATGTAATAAGCTTGTTATTCAAGATAGAGCAACGTTTTAACGAACTGAAACACTGTTTCTTTGTGAATTCAGTTTGTTCCCAGTAGCCTGCTCTTGTAATATGTGTACTTTTAAAGATTTATAAAAATTTGGTGAGCCGAATCTGAGTAACATGGTGAATTCGGTTAGTTCCCAATAGGCCGCAGTAGTAATAAGTGGACTGTTCGGGATATAGAAAAATTTTCACGAATGGAATCAAAATTTCTAGGCGAATTCAGTGAGTTCCCAATGGGACATGCTTGTATGAGTTTGCTTTTCAATATCGAGCAACATTTTAAGGAACGGAATCCAAGTATCATGGTGAATTGAGTAGGTTCCCAATAGGATTCGCATGTAATAAGCTTGTTATTCAAGATAGAGCAACGTTTTAACGAACTGAAACACTGTTTCTTTGTGAATTCAGTTTGTTCCTAGTAGCCTGCTCTTGTAATATGTGTACTTTTAAAGATTTATAAAAATTTGGTGAGCCGAATCTGCGTAACATGGTGAATTCGGTTAGTTCCCAATAGGCCGCAGTAGTAATAAGTGGACTGTTCGGGATATAGAAAAATTTTCACGAATGTAATCAAAATTTCTAGGCGAATTCAGTGAGTTCCCAATGGGACATGCTTGTATGAGTTTGCTCTTCAATATCGAGCAACATTTTAAGGAACGGAATCCAAGTATCATGGTGAATTGAATAGGTTCCCAATAGGATTCGCATGTAATAAGCTTGTTATTCAAGATAGAGCAACGTTTTAACGAACTGAAACACTGTTTCTTTCTGAATTCAGTTAGTTCCTAGTAGCCTGCTCTTGTAATATGTGTACTTTTAAAGATTTATAAAAATTTGGTGAGCCGAATCTGAGTAACATGGTGAATTCGGTTAGTTCCCAATAGGCCGCAGTAGTTATAAGTGGACTGTTCGGGATATAGAAAAATTTTCACGAATGGAATCAAAATTTCTAGGCGAATTCAGTGAGTTCCCAATGGGACATGCTTGTATGAGTTTGCTCTTCACTATCGAGCAACATTTTAAGGAACGGAATCCAAGTATCATGGTGAATTGAGTAGGTTCCCAATAGGATTCGCATGTAATAAGCTTGTTATTCAAGATAGAGCAACGTTTTAACGAACTGAAACACTGTTTCTTTCTGAATTCAGTTAGTTCCTAGTAGCCTGCTCTTGTAATATGTGTACTTTTAAAGATTTATAAAAATTTGGTGAGCCGAATCTGAGTAACATGGTGAATTCAGTTAGTTCCCAATAGGCCGCAGTAGTTATAAGTGGACTGTTCGGGATATAGAAAAATTTTCACGAATGGAATCAAAATTTCTAGGCGAATTCAGTGAGTTCCCAATGGGACATGCTTGTATGAGTTTGCTCTTCACTATCGAGCAACATTTTAAGGAACGGAATCCAAGTATCATGGTGAATTGAGTAGGTTCCAAATAGGATTCGCATGTAATAAGCTTGTTATTCAAGATAGAGCAACGTTTTAACGAACTGAAACACTGTTTCTTTGTGAATTCAGTTAGTTCCTAGTAGCCTGCTCTTGTAATATGTGTACTTTTAAAGATTTATAAAAATTTGGTGAGCCGAATCTGAGTAACCTGGTGAATTCGTTTAGTTCCCAATAGGCCGCAGTAGTAATAAGTGGACTGTTCGGGATATAGAAAAATTTTCACGAATGGAATCAAAATTTCTAGGCGAATTCAGTGAGTTCCCAATGGGACATGCTTGTATGAGTTTGCTTTTCAATATCGAGCAACATTTTAAGGAACGGAATCCAAGTATCATGGTGAATTGAGTAGGTTCCCAATAGGATTCGCATGTAATAATCTTGTTATTCAAGATAGAGCAACGTTTTAACGAACTGAAACACTGTTTCTTTGTGAATTCAGTTAGTTCCCAGTAGCCGGCTCTTGTAATATGTGTACTTTTAAAGATTTATAAAAATTTGTTGAGCCGAATCTGAGTAACATGGTGAATTCGGTTAGTTCCCAATAGGCCGCAGTAGTAATAAGTGGACTGTTCGGGATATAGAAAAATTTTCACGAATGGAATCAAAATTTCTAGGCGAATTCAGTGAGTTCCCAATGGGACATGCTTGTATGAGTTTGCTCTTCACTATCGAGCAACATTTTAAGGAACGGAATCCAAGTAACTTGGTAAATTGAGTAGGTTCCCAGTAGGATTCGCATGTAATAAGCTTGTTATTCAAGATAGAGCAACGTTTTAACGAACTGAAACACTGTTTCTTTGTGAATTCAGTTAGTTCCTAGTAGCCTGCTCTTGTAATATGTGTACTTTTAAAGATTTATAAAAATTTGGTGAGCCGAATCTGAGTAACATGGTGAATTCGGTTAGTTCCCAATAGGCCGCAGTAGTTATAAGTGGACTGTTCGGGATATAGAAAAATTTTCACGAATGGAATCAAAATTTCTAGGCGAATTCAGTGAGTTCCCAATGGGACATGCTTGTATGAGTTTGCTTTTCATTATCGAGCAACATTTTAAGGCACGGATTCCAAGTATCATGGTGAATTGAGTAGGTTCCCAATAGGATTCGCATGTAATAAGCTTGTTATTCAAGATAGAGCAACGTTTTAACGAACTGAAACACTGTTTCTTTCTGAATTCAGTTAGTTCCTAGTAGCCTGCTCTTGTAATATGTGTACTTTTAAAGATTTATAAAAATTTGGTGAGCCGAATCTGAGTAACATGGTGAATTCAGTTAGTTCCCAATAGGCCGCAGTAGTTATAAGTGGACTGTTCGGGATATAGAAAAATTTTCACGAATGGAATCAACATTTCTAGGCGAATTCAGTGAGTTCCCAATGGGACATGCTTGTATGAGTTTGCTCTTCACTATCGAGCAACATTTTAAGGAACGGAATCCAAGTATCATCGTGAATTGAGTAGGTTCCCAATAGGATTCGCATGTAATAAGCTTGTTATTCAAGATAGAGCAACGTTTTAACGAACTGAAACACTGTTTCTTTGTGAATTCAGTTAGTTCCTAGTAGCCTGCTCTTGTAATATGTGTACTTTTAAAGATTTATAAAAATTTGGTGAGCCGAATCTGAGTAACATGGTGAATTCGGTTAGTTCCCAATAGGCCGCAGTAGTAATAAGTGGACTGTTCGGGATATAGAAAAATTTTCACGAATGGAATCAAAATTTCTAGGCGAATTCAGTGAGTTCCCAATGGGACATGCTTGTATGAGTTTGCTTTTCAATATCGAGCAACATTTTAAGGAACGGAATCCAAGTGTCATGGTGAATTGAGTAGGTTCCCAATAGGATTCGCATGTAATAAGCTTGTTATTCAAGATAGAGCAACGTTTTAACGAACTGAAACACTGTTTCTTTGTGAATTCAGTTAGTTCCCAGTAGCCTGCTCTTGTAATATGTGTACTTTTAAAGATTTATAAAAATTTGTTGAGCCGAATCTGAGTAACATGGTGAATTCGGTTAGTTCCCAATAGGCCGCAGTAGTAATAAGTGGACTGTTCGGGATATAGAAAAATTTTCACGAATGGAATCAAAATTTCTAGGCGAATTCAGTGAGTTCCCAATGGGACATGCTTGTATGAGTTTGCTCTTCACTATCGAGCAACATTTTAAGGAACGGAATCCAAGTAACTTGGTGAATTGAGTAGGTTCCCAGTAGGATTCGCATGTAATAAGCTTGTTATTCAAGATAGAGCAACGTTTTAACGAACTGAAACACTGTTTCTTTGTGAATTCAGTTAGTTCCTAGTAGCCTGCTCTTGTAATATGTGTACTTTTAAAGATTTATAAAAATTTGGTGAGCCGAATCTGAGTAACATGGTGAATTCGGTTAGTTCCCAATAGGCCGCAGTAGTTATAAGTGGACTGTTCGGGATATAGAAAAATTTTCACGAATGGAATCAAAATTTCTAGGCGAATTCAGTGAGTTCCCAATGGGACATGCTTGTATGAGTTTGCTTTTCATTATCGAGCAACATTTTAAGGCACGGATTCCAAGTATCATGGTGAATTGAGTAGGTTCCCAATAGGATTCGCATGTAATAAGCTTGTTATTCAAGATAGAGCAACGTTTTAACGAACTGAAACACTGTTTCTTTCTGAATTCAGTTAGTTCCTAGTAGCCTGCTCTTGTAATATGTGTACTTTTAAAGATTTATAAAAATTTGGTGAGCCGAATCTGAGTAACATGGTGAATTCAGTTAGTTCCCAATAGGCCGCAGTAGTTATAAGTGGACTGTTCGGGATATAGAAAAATTTTCACGAATGGAATCAACATTTCTAGGCGAATTCAGTGAGTTCCCAATGGGACATGCTTGTATGAGTTTGCTCTTCACTATCGAGCAACATTTTAAGGAACGGAATCCAAGTATCATCGTGAATTGAGTAGGTTCCCAATAGGATTCGCATGTAATAAGCTTGTTATTCAAGATAGAGCAACGTTTTAACGAACTGAAACACTGTTTCTTTGTGAATTCACTTAGTTCCTAGTAGCCTGCTCTTGTAATATGTGTACTTTTAAAGATTTATAAAAATTTGGTGAGCCGAATCTGAGTAACATGGTGAATTCGGTTAGTTCCCAATAGGCCGCAGTAGTAATAAGTGGACTGTTCGGGATATAGAAAAATTTTCACGAATGGAATCAAAATTTCTAGGCGAATTCAGTGAGTTCCCAATGGGACATGCTTGTATGAGTTTGCTTTTCAATATCCAGCAACATTTTAAGGAACGGAATCCAAGTATCATGGTGAATTGAGTAGGTTCCCAATAGGATTCGCATGTAATAAGCTTGTTATTCAAGATAGAGCAACGTTTTAACGAACTGAAACACTGTTTCTTTGTGAATTCAGTTTGTTCCTAGTAGCCTGCTCTTGTAATATGTGTACTTTTAAAGATTTATAAAAATTTGGTGAGCCGAATCTGCGTAACATGGTGAATTCGGTTAGTTCCCAATAGGCCGCAGTAGTAATAAGTGGACTGTTCGGGATATAGAAAAATTTTCACGAATGTAATCAAAATTTCTAGGCGAATTCAGTGAGTTCCCAATGGGACATGCTTGTATGAGTTTGCTCTTCAATATCGAGCAACATTTTAAGGAACGGAATCCAAGTATCATGGTGAATTGAATAGGTTCCCAATAGGATTCGCATGTAATAAGCTTGTTATTCAAGATAGAGCAACGTTTTAACGAACTGAAACACTGTTTCTTTGTGAATTCAGTTTGTTCCTAGTAGCCTGCTCTTGTAATATGTGTACTTTTAAAGATTTATAAAAATTTGGTGAGCCGAATCTGAGTAACATGGTGAATTCGGTTAGTTCCCAATAGGCCGCAGTAGTAATAAGTGGACTGTTCGGGATATAGAAAAATTTTCACGAATGTAATCAAAATTTCTAGGCGAATTCAGTGAGTTCCCAATGGGACATGCTTGTATGAGTTTGCTCTTCAATATCGAGCAACATTTTAAGGAACGGAATCCAAGTATCATGGTGAATTGAGTAGGTTCCCAATAGGATTCGCATGTAATAAGCTTGTTATTCAAGATAGAGCAACGTTTTAACGAACTGAAACACTGTTTCTTTGTGAATTCAGTTAGTTCCTAGTAGCCTGCTCTTGTAATATGTGTACTTTTAAAGATTTATAAAAATTTGGTGAGCCGAATCTGAGTAACATGGTGAATTCGGTTAGTTCCCAATAGGCCGCAGTAGTTATAAGTGGACTGTTCGGGATATAGAAAAATTTTCACGAATGGAATCAAAATTTCTAGGCGAATTCAGTGAGTTCCCAATGGGACATGCTTGTATGAGTTTGCTTTTCATTATCGAGCAACATTTTAAGGCACGGATTCCAAGTATCATGGTGAATTGAGTAGGTTCCCAATAGGATTCGCATGTAATAAGCTTGTTATTCAAGATAGAGCAACGTTTTAACGAACTGAAACACTGTTTCTTTCTGAATTCAGTTAGTTCCTAGTAGCCTGCTCTTGTAATATGTGTACTTTTAAAGATTTATAAAAATTTGGTGAGCCGAATCTGAGTAACATGGTGAATTCAGTTAGTTCCCAATAGGCCGCAGTAGTTATAAGTGGACTGTTCGGGATATAGAAAAATTTTCACGAATGGAATCAACATTTCTAGGCGAATTCAGTGAGTTCCCAATGGGACATGCTTGTATGAGTTTGCTCTTCACTATCGAGCAACATTTTAAGGAACGGAATCCAAGTATCATCGTGAATTGAGTAGGTTCCCAATAGGATTCGCATGTAATAAGCTTGTTATTCAAGACAGAGCAACGTTTTAACGAACTGAAACACTGTTTCTTTGTGAATTCAGTTAGTTCCTAGTAGCCTGCTCTTGTAATATGTGTACTTTTAAAGATTTATAAAAATTTGGTGAGCCGAATCTGAGTAACATGGTGAATTCAGTTAGTTCCCAATAGGCCGCAGTAGTTATAAGTGGACTGTTCGGGTATAGAAAAATTTTCACGAATGGAATC
This sequence comes from Rattus norvegicus, assembly GCF_021556685.1. Classification (NCBI taxonomy): domain Eukaryota; kingdom Metazoa; phylum Chordata; class Mammalia; order Rodentia; family Muridae; genus Rattus; species Rattus norvegicus. The sequence goes on from NC_141544.1 coordinate 11,113,635, forward strand.
AAAATTTCTAGGCGAATTCAGTGAGTTCCCAATGGGACATGCTTGTATGAGTTTGCCTTTCAATATCGAGCAACATTTTAAGGAACGGATTCCAAGTATCATGGTGAATTGAGTAGGTTCAAATAGGATTCGCATGTAATAAGCTTGTTATTCAAGATAGAGCAACGTTTTAACGAACTGAAACACTGTTTCTTTCTGAATTCAGTTAGTTCCTAGTAGCCTGCTCTTGTAATATGTGTACTTTTAAAGATTTATAAAAATTTGGTGAGCCGAATCTGAGTAACATGGTGAATTCAGTTAGTTCCCAATAGGCCGCAGTAGTTATAAGTGGACTGTTCGGGTATAGAAAAATTTTCACGAATGGAATCAAAATTTCTAGGTGAATTCAGTGAGTTCCCAATGGGACATGCTTGTATGAGTTTGCTCTTCACTATCGAGCAACATTTTAAGGAACGGAATCCAAGTATCATGGTGAATTGAGTAGGTTCCCAATAGGATTCGCATGTAATAAGCTTGTTATTCAAGATAGAGCAACGTTTTAACGAACTGAAACACTGTTTCTTTGTGAATTCAGTTTGTTCCCAGTAGCCTGCTCTTGTAATATGTGTACTTTTAAAGATTTATAAAAATTTGGTGAGCCGAATCTGAGTAACATGGTGAATTCGGTTAGTTCCCAATAGGCCGCAGTAGTAATAAGTGGACTGTTCGGGATATAGAAAAATTTTCACGAATGGAATCAAAATTTCTAGGCGAATTCAGTGAGTTCCCAATGGGACATGCTTGTATGAGTTTGCTTTTCAATATCGAGCAACATTTTAAGGAACGGAATCCAAGTATCATGGTGAATTGAGTAGGTTCCCAATAGGATTCGCATGTAATAAGCTTGTTATTCAAGATAGAGCAACGTTTTAACGAACTGAAACACTGTTTCTTTGTGAATTCAGTTTGTTCCTAGTAGCCTGCTCTTGTAATATGTGTACTTTTAAAGATTTATAAAAATTTGGTGAGCCGAATCTGCGTAACATGGTGAATTCGGTTAGTTCCCAATAGGCCGCAGTGGTAATAAGTGGACTGTTCGGGATATAGAAAAATTTTCACGAATGTAATCAAAATTTCTAGGCGAATTCAGTGAGTTCCCAATGGGACATGCTTGTATGAGTTTGCTCTTCAATATCGAGCAACATTTTAAGGAACGGAATCCAAGTATCATGGTGAATTGAATAGGTTCCCAATAGGATTCGCATGTAATAAGCTTGTTATTCAAGATAGAGCAACGTTTTAACGAACTGAAACACTGTTTCTTTCTGAATTCAGTTAGTTCCTAGTAGCCTGCTCTTGTAATATGTGTACTTTTAAAGATTTATAAAAATTTGGTGAGCCGAATCTGAGTAACATGGTGAATTCAGTTAGTTCCCAATAGGCCGCAGTAGTTATAAGTGGACTGTTCGGGATATAGAAAAATTTTCACGAATGGAATCAAAATTTCTAGGCGAATTCAGTGAGTTCCCAATGGGACATGCTTGTATGAGTTTGCTCTTCACTATCGAGCAACATTTTAAGGAACGGAATCCAAGTATCATGGTGAATTGAGTAGGTTCCCAATAGGATTCGCATGTAATAAGCTTGTTATTCAAGATAGAGCAACGTTTTAACGAACTGAAACACTGTTTCTTTCTGAATTCAGTTAGTTCCTAGTAGCCTGCTCTTGTAATATGTGTACTTTTAAAGATTTATAAAAATTTGGTGAGCCGAATCTGAGTAACATGGTGAATTCAGTTAGTTCCCAATAGGCCGCAGTAGTTATAAGTGGACTGTTCGGGATATAGAAAAATTTTCACGAATGGAATCAAAATTTCTAGGCGAATTCAGTGAGTTCCCAATGGGACATGCTTGTATGAGTTTGCTCTTCACTATCGAGCAACATTTTAAGGAACGGAATCCAAGTATCATGGTGAATTGAGTAGGTTCCAAATAGGATTCGCATGTAATAAGCTTGTTATTCAAGATAGAGCAACGTTTTAACGAACTGAAACACTGTTTCTTTGTGAATTCAGTTAGTTCCTAGTAGCCTGCTCTTGTAATATGTGTACTTTTAAAGATTTATAAAAATTTGGTGAGCCGAATCTGAGTAACATGGTGAATTCGGTTAGTTCCCAATAGGCCGCAGTAGTAATAAGTGGACTGTTCGGGATATAGAAAAATTTTCACGAATGGAATCAAAATTTCTAGGCGAATTCAGTGAGTTCCCAATGGGACATGCTTGTATGAGTTTGCTTTTCAATATCGAGCAACATTTTAAGGAACGGAATCCAAGTATCATGGTGAATTGAGTAGGTTCCCAATAGGATTCGCATGTAATAAGCTTGTTATTCAAGATAGAGCAACGTTTTAACGAACTGAAACACTGTTTCTTTGTGAATTCAGTTTGTTCCTAGTAGCCTGCTCTTGTAATATGTTTACTTTTAAAGATTTATAAAAATTTGGTGAGCCGAATCTGCGTAACATGGTGAATTCGGTTAGTTCCCAATCGGCCGCAGTAGTAATAAGTGGACTGTTCGGGATATAGAAAAATTTTCAGGAATGTAATCAAAATTTCTAGGCAAATTCAGTGAGTTCCCAATGGGACATGCTTGTATGAGTTTGCTCTTCAATATCGAGCAACATTTTAAGGAACGGATCCAAGTATCATGGTGAATTGAATAGGTTCCCAATAGGATTCGCATGTAATAAGCTTGTTATTCAAGACAGAGCACCGTTTTAACGAACTGAAACACTGTTTCTTTGTGAATTCAGTTAGTTCCTAGTAGCCTGCTCTTGTAATATGTGTACTTTTAAAGATTTATAAAAATTTGGTGAGCCGAATCTGAGTAACATGGTGAATTCGGTTAGTTCCCAACAGGCCGCAGTAGTAATAAGTGGACTGTTCGGGATATAGAAAAATTTTCACGAATGGAATCAAAATTTCTAGGCGAATTCAGTGAGTTCCCAATGGGACATGCTTGTATGAGTTTGCTTTTCAATATCGAGCAACATTTTAAGGAACGGAATCCAAGTATCATGGTGAATTGAGTAGGTTCCCAATAGGATTCGCATGTAATAAGCTTGTTATTCAAGATAGAGCAACGTTTTAACGAACTGAAACACTGTTTCTTTGTGAATTCAGTTAGTTCCTAGTAGCCGGCTCTTGTAATATGTGTACTTTTAAAGATTTATAAAAATTTGGTGAGCCGAATCTGAGTAACATGGTGAATTCGGTTAGTTCCCAATAGGCCGCAGTAGTAATAAGTGGACTGTTCGGGATATAGAAAAATTTTCACGAATGGAATCAAAATTTCTAGGCGAATTCAGTGAGTTCCCAATGGGACATGCTTGTATGAGTTTGCTTTTCAATATCGAGCAACATTTTAAGGAACGGAATCCAAGTATCATGGTGAATTGAGTAGGTTCCCAATAGGATTCGCATGTAATAATCTTGTTATTCAAGATAGAGCAACGTTTTAACGAACTGAAACACTGTTTCTTTGTGAATTCAGTTAGTTCCCAGTAGCCGGCTCTTGTAATATGTGTACTTTTAAAGATTTATAAAAATTTGTTGAGCCGAATCTGAGTAACATGGTGAATTCGGTTAGTTCCCAATAGGCCGCAGTAGTAATAAGTGGACTGTTCGGGATATAGAAAAATTTTCACGAATGGAATCAAAATTTCTAGGCGAATTCAGTGAGTTCCCAATGGGACATGCTTGTATGAGTTTGCTCTTCACTATCGAGCAACATTTTAAGGAACGGAATCCAAGTAACTTGGTAAATTGAGTAGGTTCCCAGTAGGATTCGCATGTAATAAGCTTGTTATTCAAGATAGAGCAACGTTTTAACGAACTGAAACACTGTTTCTTTGTGAATTCAGTTAGTTCCTAGTAGCCTGCTCTTGTAATATGTGTACTTTTAAAGATTTATAAAAATTTGGTGAGCCGAATCTGAGTAACATGGTGAATTCGGTTAGTTCCCAATAGGCCGCAGTAGTTATAAGTGGACTGTTCGGGATATAGAAAAATTTTCACGAATGGAATCAAAATTTCTAGGCGAATTCAGTGAGTTCCCAATGGGACATGCTTGTATGAGTTTGCTTTTCATTATCGAGCAACATTTTAAGGCACGGATTCCAAGTATCATGGTGAATTGAGTAGGTTCCCAATAGGATTCGCATGTAATAAGCTTGTTATTCAAGATAGAGCAACGTTTTAACGAACTGAAACACTGTTTCTTTCTGAATTCAGTTAGTTCCTAGTAGCCTGCTCTTGTAATATGTGTACTTTTAAAGATTTATAAAAATTTGGTGAGCCGAATCTGAGTAACATGGTGAATTCAGTTAGTTCCCAATAGGCCGCAGTAGTTATAAGTGGACTGTTCGGGATATAGAAAAATTTTCACGAATGGAATCAACATTTCTAGGCGAATTCAGTGAGTTCCCAATGGGACATGCTTGTATGAGTTTGCTCTTCACTATCGAGCAACATTTTAAGGAACGGAATCCAAGTATCATCGTGAATTGAGTAGGTTCCCAATAGGATTCGCATGTAATAAGCTTGTTATTCAAGATAGAGCAACGTTTTAACGAACTGAAACACTGTTTCTTTGTGAATTCAGTTAGTTCCTAGTAGCCTGCTCTTGTAATATGTGTACTTTTAAAGATTTATAAAAATTTGGTGAGCCGAATCTGAGTAACATGGTGAATTCGGTTAGTTCCCAATAGGCCGCAGTAGTAATAAGTGGACTGTTCGGGATATAGAAAAATTTTCACGAATGGAATCAAAATTTCTAGGCGAATTCAGTGAGTTCCCAATGGGACATGCTTGTATGAGTTTGCTTTTCAATATCGAGCAACATTTTAAGGAACGGAATCCAAGTATCATGGTGAATTGAGTAGGTTCCCAATAGGATTCGCATGTAATAAGCTTGTTATTCAAGATAGAGCAACGTTTTAACGAACTGAAACACTGTTTCTTTGTGAATTCAGTTAGTTCCCAGTAGCCTGCTCTTGTAATATGTGTACTTTTAAAGATTTATAAAAATTTGTTGAGCCGAATCTGAGTAACATGGTGAATTCGGTTAGTTCCCAATAGGCCGCAGTAGTAATAAGTGGACTGTTCGGGATATAGAAAAATTTTCACGAATGGAATCAAAATTTCTAGGCGAATTCAGTGAGTTCCCAATGGGACATGCTTGTATGAGTTTGCTCTTCACTATCGAGCAACATTTTAAGGAACGGAATCCAAGTAACTTGGTGAATTGAGTAGGTTCCCAGTAGGATTCGCATGTAATAAGCTTGTTATTCAAGATAGAGCAACGTTTTAACGAACTGAAACACTGTTTCTTTGTGAATTCAGTTAGTTCCTAGTAGCCTGCTCTTGTAATATGTGTACTTTTAAAGATTTATAAAAATTTGGTGAGCCGAATCTGAGTAACATGGTGAATTCGGTTAGTTCCCAATAGGCCGCAGTAGTTATAAGTGGACTGTTCGGGATATAGAAAAATTTTCACGAATGGAATCAAAATTTCTAGGCGAATTCAGTGAGTTCCCAATGGGACATGCTTGTATGAGTTTGCTTTTCATTATCGAGCAACATTTTAAGGCACGGATTCCAAGTATCATGGTGAATTGAGTAGGTTCCCAATAGGATTCGCATGTAATAAGCTTGTTATTCAAGATAGAGCAACGTTTTAACGAACTGAAACACTGTTTCTTTCTGAATTCAGTTAGTTCCTAGTAGCCTGCTCTTGTAATATGTGTACTTTTAAAGATTTATAAAAATTTGGTGAGCCGAATCTGAGTAACATGGTGAATTCAGTTAGTTCCCAATAGGCCGCAGTAGTTATAAGTGGACTGTTCGGGATATAGAAAAATTTTCACGAATGGAATCAACATTTCTAGGCGAATTCAGTGAGTTCCCAATGGGACATGCTTGTATGAGTTTGCTCTTCACTATCGAGCAACATTTTAAGGAACGGAATCCAAGTATCATGGTGAATTGAGTAGGTTCCCAATAGGATTCGCATGTAATAAGCTTGTTATTCAAGATAGAGCAACGTTTTAACGAACTGAAACACTGTTTCTTTGTGAATTCACTTAGTTCCTAGTAGCCTGCTCTTGTAATATGTGTACTTTTAAAGATTTATAAAAATTTGGTGAGCCGAATCTGAGTAACATGGTGAATTCGGTTAGTTCCCAATAGGCCGCAGTAGTAATAAGTGGACTGTTCGGGATATAGAAAAATTTTCACGAATGGAATCAAAATTTCTAGGCGAATTCAGTGAGTTTCCAATGGGACATGCTTGTATGAGTTTGCTTTTCAATATCCAGCAACATTTTAAGGAACGGAATCCAAGTATCATGGTGAATTGATTAGGTTCCCAATAGGATTCGCATGTAATAAGCTTGTTATTCAAGATAGAGCAACGTTTTAACGAACTGAAACACTGTTTCTTTGTGAATTCAGTTTGTTCCTAGTAGCCTGCTCTTGTAATATGTGTACTTTTAAAGATTTATAAAAATTTGGTGAGCCGAATCTGAGTAACATGGTGAATTCGGTTAGTTCCCAATAGGCCGCAGTAGTAATAAGTGGACTGTTCGGGATATAGAAAAATTTTCACGAATGTAATCAAAATTTCTAGGCGAATTCAGTGAGTTCCCAATGGGACATGCTTGTATGAGTTTGCTCTTCAATATCGAGCAACATTTTAAGGAACGGAATCCAAGTATCATGGTGAATTGAATAGGTTCCCAATAGGATTCGCATGTAATAAGCTTGTTATTCAAGATAGAGCAACGTTTTAACGAACTGAAACACTGTTTCTTTGTGAATTCAGTTTGTTCCTAGTAGCCTGCTCTTGTAATATGTGTACTTTTAAAGATTTATAAAAATTTGGTGAGCCGAATCTGAGTAACATGGTGAATTCGGTTAGTTCCCAATAGGCCGCAGTAGTAATAAGTGGACTGTTCGGGATATAGAAAAATTTTCACGAATGGAATCAAAATTTCTAGGCGAATTCAGTGAGTTCCCAATGGGACATGCTTGTATGAGTTTGCTTTTCAATATCGAGCAACATTTTAAGGAACGGAATCCAAGTATCATGGTGAATTGAGTAGGTTCCCTATAGGATTCGCATGTAATAAGCTTGTTATTCAAGATACAGCAACGTTTTAACGAACTGAAACACTGTTTCTTTGTGAATTCAGTTAGTTCCTAGTAGCCAGCTCTTGTAATATGTGTACTTTTAAAGATTTATAAAAATTTGTTGAGCCGAATCTGAGTAACATGGTGAATTCGGTTAGTTCCCAATAGGCCGCAGTAGTTATAAGTGGACTGTTCGCGATATAGAAAAATTTTCACGAATGGAATCAAAATTTCTAGGCGAATTCAGTGAGTTCCCAATGGGACATGCTTGTATGAGTTTGCTTTTCAATATCGAGCAACATTTTAAGGAACGGAATACAAGTATCATGGTGAATTGAGTAGGTTCCCAATAGGATTCGCATGTAATAAGCTTGTTATTCAAGATAGAGCAACATTTAACGAACTGAAACACTGTTTCTTTGTGAATTCAGTTAGTTCCTAGTAGCCGGCTCTTGTAATATGTGTACTTTTAAAGATTTATAAAAATTTGGTGAGCCGAATCTGAGTAACATGGTGAATTCGGTTAGTTCCCAATAGGCCGCAGTAGTAATAAGTGGACTGTTCGGGATATAGAAAAATTTTCACGAATGGAATCAAAATTTCTAGGCGAATTAAGTGATTTCCCAATGGGACATGCTTGTATGAGTTTGCTCTTCACTATCGAGCAACATTTTAAGGAACGGAATCCAAGTATCATGGTGAATTGAGTAGGTTCCCAATAGGATTCGCATGTAATAAGCTTGTTATTCAAGATAGAGCAACGTTTTAACGAACTGAAACACTGTTTCTTTGTGAATTCAGTTAGTTCCTAGTAGCCTGCTCTTGTAATATGTGTACTATTAAAGATTTATAAAAATTTGGTGAGCCGAATCTGAGTAACATGGTGAATTCGGTTAGTTCCTAATAGGCCGCAGTAGTAATAAGTGGACTGTTCGGGATATAGAAAAATTTTCACGAATGTAATCAAAATATCTAGGCGAATTCAGTGAGTTCCCAATGGGACATGCTTGTATGAGTTTGCTCTTCAATATCCTGCAACATTTTAAGGAACGGAATCCAAGTATCTTGGTGAATTGAGTAGGTTCCCAATAGGATTCGCATGTAATAAGCTTGTTATTCAAGATAGAGCAACGTTTTAACGAACTGAAACACTGTTTCTTTGTGAATTCAGTTAGTTCCTAGTAGCCTGCTCTTGTAATATGTGTACTTTTAAAGATTTATAAACATTTGGTGAGCCGAATCTGAGTAACATGGTGAATTCAGTTAGTTCCCAATAGGCCGCAGTAGTAATAAGTGTATTGTTCGGGATATAGAAAAATTTTCACGAATGGAATCAAAATTTCTAGGCGAATTCAGTGAGTGCCCAATGGACATGCTTGTATGAGTTTGCTTTTCAATATCGAGCAACATTTTAAGGAACGAAATCCAAGTATCATGGTTAATTGAGTAGGTTCCCAATAGGATTCGCATGTAATAAGCTTGTTATTCAAGATAGAGCAACGTTTTAACGAACTGAAACACTGTTTCTTTGTGAATTCAGTTAGTTCCTAGTAGCCTGCTCTTGTAATATGTGTACTCTTAAAGATTTATAAAAATTTGTTGAGCCGAATCTGAGTAACATGGTGAATTCGGTTTGTTCCCAATAGCCGCAGTAGTAATAAGTGGACTGTTCGGGATATAGAAAAATTTTCACGAATGGAAGCAAAATTTCTAGGCGAATTCAGTGAGTTCCCAATGGGACATGCTTGTATGAGTTTGCTTTTCAATATCGAGCAACATTTTAAGGAATGGAATCCAAGTTTCATGGTGAATTGAGTAGGTTCCCAATAGGATTCGCACGTAATAAGCTTGTTATTCAAGATAGAGCAACGTTTTAACGAACTGAAACACTGTTTCTTTGTGAATTCAGTTAGTTCCTAGTAGCCTGCTCTTGTAATATGTGTACTTTTAAAGTTTTATAAAAATTTGGTGAGCCGAATCTGAGTAACATGGTGAATTCTGTTAGTTCCCAATAGGCCGCAGTAGTAATAAGTGGACTGTTCGGGATATAGAAAAATTTTCACGAATGGAATCAAAATTTCTAGGCGAATTCAGTGAGTTCCCAATGGGACATGCTTGTATGAGTTTGCTTTTCAATATCGAGCAACATTTTAAGGAACGGAATCCAAGTATCATGGTGAATTGAGTAGGTTCCCAATAGGATTCGCATGTAATAAGCTTGTTATTCAAGATAGAGCAACGTTTTAACGAACTGAAACACATTTTCTTTGTGAATTCAGTTAGTTCCTAGTAGACGGCTCTTGTAATATGTGTACTATTAAAGATTTATAAAAATTTGGTGAGCCGAATCTGAGTAACATGGTGAATTCGGTTAGTTCCCAATAGGCCGCAGTAGTAATAAGTGGACTGTTCGGGATATAGAAAAATTTTCACGAATGGAATCAAAATTTCTAGGCGAATTCATTGAGTTCCCAATGGGACATGCTTGTATGAGTTTGCCTTTCAATATCGAGCAACATTTTAAGGAACGGAATCCAAGTATCATGGTGAATTGAGTAGGTTCAAAATAGGATTCGCATGTAATAAGCTTGTTATTCAAGATAGAGCAACGTTTTAACGAACTGAAACACTGTTTCTTTTTGAATTCAGTTTGTTCCTAGTAGCCTGCTCTTGTAATATGTGTACTTCTAAAGATTTATAAAAATTTGGTGACCGAATCTGAGTAACATGGTGAATTCGGTTAGTTCCCAATAGGCCGCAGTAGTAATAAGTGGACTGTTCGGGATATAGAAAAATTTTCACGAATGGAATCAAAATGTCTAGGCGAATTCAGTGAGTTCCCAATGGGACATGCTGTATGAGTTTGCTTTTCAATATCGAGCAACATTTTAAGGAACGGAATCCAAGTATCATGGTGAATTGAGTAGGTTCCCAATAGGATTCGCATGTAATAAGCTTGTTATTCAAGATAGAGCAACGTTTTAACGAACTGAAACACTGTTTCTTTGTGAATTCAGTTAGTTCCTAGTAGCCTGCTCTTGTAATATGTGTACTTTTAAAGATTTATAAAAATTTGGTGAGCCGAATCTGAGTAACATGGTGAATTCGGTTAGTTCCCAATAGGCCGCAGTAGTAATAAGTGGACTGTTCGGGATATAGAAAAATTTTCACGAATGGAATCAAAATTTCTAGGCGAATTCAGTGAGTTCCCAATGGGACATGGTTGTATGAGTTTGCTTTTCAATATCGAGCAACATTTTAAGGAACGGAATCCAAGTATCATGGTGAATTGAGTAGGTTCCCAATAGGATTCGCATGTAATAAGCTTGTTATTCAAGATAGAGCAACGTTTTAACGAACTGAAACACTGTTTCTTTGTGAATTCAGTTAGTTCCTAGTAGCCGGCTCTTGTAATATGTGTACTTTTAAAGATTTATAAAAATTTGGTGAGCCGAATCTGAGTAACATGGTGAATTCGGTTAGTTCCCAATAGGCCGCAGTAGTAATAAGTGGACTGTTCGGGATATAGAAAAATTTTCACGAATGGAATCAAAATTTCTAGGCGAATTCAGTGAGTTCCCAATGGGACATGCTTGTATGAGTTTGCTCTTCACTATCGAGCAACATTTTAAGGAACGGAATCCAAGTAACATGGTGAATTGAGTAGGTTCCCAATAGGATTCGCATGTAATAAGCTTGTTATTCAAGATAGAGCAACGTTTTAACGAACTGAAACACTGTTTCTTTGTGAATTCAGTTAGTTCCTAGTAGCCTGCTCTTGTAATATGTGTACTTTTAAAGATTTATAAAAATTTGGTGAGCCGAATCTGAGTAACATGGTGAATTCGGTTAGTTCCCAATAGGCCGCAGTAGTTATAAGTGGACTGTTCGCGATATAGAAAAATTTTCACGAATGGAATCAAAATTTCTAGGCGAATTCAGTGAGTTCCCAATGGGACATGCTTGTATGAGTTTGCTTTTCAATATCGAGCAACATTTTAAGGAACGGAATCCAAGTATCATGGTGAATTGAGTAGGTTCCCAATAGGATTCGCATGTAATAAGCTTGTTATTCAAGATAGAGCAACGTTTTAACGAACTGAAACACTGTTTCTTTGTGAATTCAGTTAGATCCTAGTAGCCGGCTCTTGTAATATGTGTACTTTTAAAGATTTATAAAAATTTGGTGAGCCGAATCTGAGTAACATGGTGAATTCGGTTAGTTCCCAATAGGCCGCAGTAGTAATAAGTGGACTGTTCGGGATATAGAAAAATTTTCACGAATGGAATCAAAATTTCTAGGCGAATTCAGTGAGTTCCCAATGGGATATGCTTGTATGAGTTTGCTCTTCACTATCGAGCAACATTTTAAGGAACGGAATCCAAGTATCATGGTGAATTGAGTAGGTTCCCAATAGGATTCGCATGTAATAAGCTTGTTATTCAAGATAGAGCAACGTTTTAACGAACTGAAACACTGTTTCTTTGTGAATTCAGTTAGTTCCTAGTAGCCTGCTCTTGTAATATGTGTACTTTTAAAGGTTTATAAAAATTTGGTGAGCCGAATCTGAGTAACATGGTGAATTCGGTTAGTTCCCAATAGGCCGCAGTAGTAATAAGTGGACTGTTCGGGATATAGAAAAATTTTCACGAATGGAATCAAAATTTCTAGGTGAATTCAGTGAGTTCCCAATGGGACATGCTTGTATGAGTTTGCTCTTCAATATCGAGCAACATTTTAAGGAACGGAATCCAAGTATCATGGTGAATTGAGTAGGTTCCCAATAGGATTCGCATGTAATAAGCTTGTTATTCAAGATAGAGCAACGTTTTAACGAACTGAAACACTGTTTCTTTGTGAATTCAGTTAGTTCCTAGTAGCCTGCTCTTGTAATATGTGTACTTTTAAAGATTTATAAAAATTTGGTGAGCCGAATCTGAGTAACATGGTGAATTCGGTTAGTTCCCAATAGGCCGCAGTAGTAATAAGTGGACTGTTCGGGATATAGAAAAATTTTCACGAATGGAATCAAAATTTCTAGGCGAATTCAGTGAGTGCCCAATGGACATGCTTGTATGAGTTTGCTGTTCAATATTGAGCAACATTTTAAGGAACGGAATCCAAGTATCATGGTGAATTGAGTAGGTTCCCAAAAGGATTCGCATGTAATAAGCTTGTTATTCAAGATAGAGCAACGTTTTAACGAACTGAAACACTGTTTCTTTGTGAATTCAGTTAGTTCCTAGTAGCCTTCTCTTGTAATATGTGTACTATTAAAGATTTATAAAAATTGGGTGAGCCGAATCTGAGTAACATGGTGAATTCGGTTTGTTCCCAATAGGCCGCAGTAGTAATAAGTGGACTGTTCGGGATATAGAAAAATTTTCACGAATGGAATCAAAATTTCTAGGCGAATTCAGTGAGTTCCCAATGGACATGCTTGTATGAGTTTGCTGTTCAATATCGAGCAACATTTTAAGGAACGGAATCCAAGTATCATGGTGAATTGAGTAGGTTCCCAATAGGATTCGCATGTAATAAGCTTGTTATTCAAGATAGAGCAACGTTTTAACGAACTGAAACACTGTTTCTTTGTGAATTCAGGTAGTTCCTAGTAGCCTGCTCTTGTAATATGTGTACTATTAAAGATTTATAAAAATTTGGTGAGCCGAATCTGAGTAACATGGTGAATTCGGTTAGTTCCCAATAGCCCGCAGTAGTAATAAGTGGACTGTTCGGGATATAGAAAAATTTTCACGAATGGAATCAAAATTTCTAGGCGAATTCAGTGAGTTCCCAATGGGACATGCTTGTATGAATTTGCTTTTCAATATCGAGCAACATTTTAAGGAACGGAATCCAAGTATCATAGTGAATTGAGTAGGTTCCCAATAGGATTCGCATGTAATAAGCTTGTTATTCAAGATAGAGCAAATTTTTAACGAACTGAAACACTGTTTCTTTGTGAATTCAGTTAGTTCCTAGTAGCCTGCTCTTGTAATATGTGTACTTTTAAAGATTTATAAAAATTTGGTGAGCCGAATCTGAGTAACATGGTGAATTCGGTTTGTTCCCAATAGGCCGCAGTAGTAATAAGTGGACTGTTCGGGATATAGAAAAATTTTCACGAATGGAATCAAAATTTCTAGGCGAATTCAGTGAGTTCCCAATGGGACATGCTTGTATGAGTTTGCCTTTCAATATCGAGCAACATTTTAAGGAACGGAATCCAAGTATCATGGTGAATTGAGTAGGTTCAAAATAGGATTCGCATGTAATAAGCTTGTTATTCAAGATAGAGCAACGTTTTAACGAACTGAAACACTGTTTCTTTGTGAATTCAGTTAGTTCCTAGTAGCCTTCTCTTGTAATATGTGTACTATTAAAGATTTATAAAAATTTGGTGAGCCGAATCTGAGTAACATGGTGAATTCGGTTTGTTCCCAATAGGCCGCAGTAGTAATAAGTGGACTGTTCGGGATATAGAAAAATTTTCACGAATGGAATCAAAATTTCTAGGCGAATTCAGTGAGTTCCCAATGGGACATGCTTGTATGAGTTTGCCTTTCAATATCGAGCAACATTTTAAGGAACGGAATCCAAGTATCATGGTGAATTGAGTAGGTTCAAAATAGGATTCGCATGTAATAAGCTTGTTATTCAAGATAGAGCAACGTTTTAACGAACTGAAACACTGTTTCTTTGTGAATTCAGTTTGTTCCTAGTAGCCTGCTCTTGTAATATGTGTACTTCTAAAGATTTATAAAAATTTGGTGACCGAATCTGAGTAAAATGGTGAATTCGGTTAGTTCCCAATAGGCCGCAGTAGTAATAAGTGGACTGTTCAGGATATAGAAAAATTTTCACGAATGGAATCAAAATTTCTAGGCGAATTCAGTGAGTTCCCAATGGGACAGGCTGTATGAGTTTGCTTTTCAATATCGAGCAACATTTTAAGGAACGGAATCCAAGTATCATGGTGAATTGTGTAGGTTCCCAATAGGATTCGCATGTAATAAGCTTGTTATTCAAGATAGAGCAGCGTTTTAACGAACTGAAACACTGTTTCTTTGTGAATTCAGTTAGTTCCTAGTAGCCGGCTCTTGTAATATGTGTACTTTTAAAGATTTATAAAAATATGTTGAGCCGAATCTGAGTAACATGGTGAATTCGGTTAGTTCCCAATAGGCCGCAGTAGTAATAAGTGGACTGTTCGGGATATAGAAAAATTTTCACGAATGGAATCAAAATTTCTAGGCGAATTCAGTGAGTTCCCAATGGGACATGCTTGTATGAGTTTGCTTTTCAATATCGAGCAACATTTTAAGGAACGGAATCCAATTATCATGGTGAATTGAGTAGGTTCCCAATAGGATTCGAATGTAATAAGCTTGTTATTCAAGATAGAGCAAATTTTTAACGAACTGAAACACTGTTTCTTTGTGAATTCAGTTAGTTCCTAGTAGCCTGCTCTTGTAATATGTGTACTATTAAAGATTTATAAAAATTTGGTGAGCCGAATCTGAGTAACATGGTGAATTCGGTTTGTTCCCAATAGGCCGCAGTAGTAATAAGTGGACTGTTCGGGATATAGAAAAATTTTCACGAATGGAATCAAAATTTCTAGGCGAATTCAGTGAGTTCCCAATGGGACATGCTTGTATGAGTTTGCTGTTCAATATCGAGCAACATTTTAAGGAACGGAATCCAAGTATCATGGTGAATTGAGTAGGTTCCCAATAGGATTCGCATGTAATAAGCTTGTTATTCAAGATAGAGCAACGTTTTAACGAACTGAAACACTGTTTCTTTGTGAATTCAGTTAGTTCCTAGTAGCCTGCTCTTGTAATATGTGTACTTTTAAAGATTTATAAAAATTTGGTGAGCCGAATCTGAGTAACATGGTGAATTCGGTTAGTTCCCAATAGGCCGCAGTAGTAATAAGTGGACTGTTCGGGATATAGAAAAATTTTCACGAATGGAATCAAAATTTCTAGGCGAATTCAGTGAGTGCCCAATGGACATGCTTGTATGAGTTTGCTGTTCAATATTGAGCAACATTTTAAGGAACGGAATCCAAGTATCATGGTGAATTGAGTAGGTTCCCAAAAGGATTCGCATGTAATAAGCTTGTTATTCAAGATAGAGCAACGTTTTAACGAACTGAAACACTGTTTCTTTGTGAATTCAGTTAGTTCCTAGTAGCCTTCTCTTGTAATATGTGTACTATTAAAGATTTATAAAAATTGGGTGAGCCGAATCTGAGTAACATGGTGAATTCGGTTTGTTCCCAATAGGCCGCAGTAGTAATAAGTGGACTGTTCGGGATATAGAAAAATTTTCACGAATGGAATCAAAATTTCTAGGCGAATTCAGTGAGTTCCCAATGGACATGCTTGTATGAGTTTGCTGTTCAATATCGAGCAACATTTTAAGGAACGGAATCCAAGTATCATGGTGAATTGAGTAGGTTCCCAATAGGATTCGCATGTAATAAGCTTGTTATTCAAGATAGAGCAACGTTTTAACGAACTGAAACACTGTTTCTTTGTGAATTCAGGTAGTTCCTAGTAGCCTGCTCTTGTAATATGTGTACTATTAAAGATTTATAAAAATTTGGTGAGCCGAATCTGAGTAACATGGTGAATTCGGTTAGTTCCCAATAGCCCGCAGTAGTAATAAGTGGACTGTTCGGGATATAGAAAAATTTTCACGAATGGAATCAAAATTTCTAGGCGAATTCAGTGAGTTCCCAATGGGACATGCTTGTATGAATTTGCTTTTCAATATCGAGCAACATTTTAAGGAACGGAATCCAAGTATCATAGTGAATTGAGTAGGTTCCCAATAGGATTCGCATGTAATAAGCTTGTTATTCAAGATAGAGCAAATTTTTAACGAACTGAAACACTGTTTCTTTGTGAATTCAGTTAGTTCCTAGTAGCCTGCTCTTGTAATATGTGTACTTTTAAAGATTTATAAAAATTTGGTGAGCCGAATCTGAGTAACATGGTGAATTCGGTTTGTTCCCAATAGGCCGCAGTAGTAATAAGTGGACTGTTCGGGATATAGAAAAATTTTCACGAATGGAATCAAAATTTCTAGGCGAATTCAGTGAGTTCCCAATGGGACATGCTTGTATGAGTTTGCCTTTCAATATCGAGCAACATTTTAAGGAACGGAATCCAAGTATCATGGTGAATTGAGTAGGTTCAAAATAGGATTCGCATGTAATAAGCTTGTTATTCAAGATAGAGCAACGTTTTAACGAACTGAAACACTGTTTCTTTGTGAATTCAGTTAGTTCCTAGTAGCCTTCTCTTGTAATATGTGTACTATTAAAGATTTATAAAAATTTGGTGAGCCGAATCTGAGTAACATGGTGAATTCGGTTTGTTCCCAATAGGCCGCAGTAGTAATAAGTGGACTGTTCGGGATATAGAAAAATTTTCACGAATGGAATCAAAATTTCTAGGCGAATTCAGTGAGTTCCCAATGGGACATGCTTGTATGAGTTTGCCTTTCAATATCGAGCAACATTTTAAGGAACGGAATCCAAGTATCATGGTGAATTGAGTAGGTTCAAAATAGGATTCGCATGTAATAAGCTTGTTATTCAAGATAGAGCAACGTTTTAACGAACTGAAACACTGTTTCTTTGTGAATTCAGTTTGTTCCTAGTAGCCTGCTCTTGTAATATGTGTACTTCTAAAGATTTATAAAAATTTGGTGACCGAATCTGAGTAAAATGGTGAATTCGGTTAGTTCCCAATAGGCCGCAGTAGTAATAAGTGGACTGTTCAGGATATAGAAAAATTTTCACGAATGGAATCAAAATTTCTAGGCGAATTCAGTGAGTTCCCAATGGGACAGGCTGTATGAGTTTGCTTTTCAATATCGAGCAACATTTTAAGGAACGGAATCCAAGTATCATGGTGAATTGTGTAGGTTCCCAATAGGATTCGCATGTAATAAGCTTGTTATTCAAGATAGAGCAGCGTTTTAACGAACTGAAACACTGTTTCTTTGTGAATTCAGTTAGTTCCTAGTAGCCGGCTCTTGTAATATGTGTACTTTTAAAGATTTATAAAAATATGTTGAGCCGAATCTGAGTAACATGGTGAATTCGGTTAGTTCCCAATAGGCCGCAGTAGTAATAAGTGGACTGTTCGGGATATAGAAAAATTTTCACGAATGGAATCAAAATTTCTAGGCGAATTCAGTGAGTTCCCAATGGGACATGCTTGTATGAGTTTGCTTTTCAATATCGAGCAACATTTTAAGGAACGGAATCCAATTATCATGGTGAATTGAGTAGGTTCCCAATAGGATTCGAATGTAATAAGCTTGTTATTCAAGATAGAGCAAATTTTTAACGAACTGAAACACTGTTTCTTTGTGAATTCAGTTAGTTCCTAGTAGCCTGCTCTTGTAATATGTGTACTATTAAAGATTTATAAAAATTTGGTGAGCCGAATCTGAGTAACATGGTGAATTCGGTTTGTTCCCAATAGGCCGCAGTAGTAATAAGTGGACTGTTCGGGATATAGAAAAATTTTCACGAATGGAATCAAAATTTCTAGGCG
The DNA here is from genome assembly GCF_021556685.1 of Rattus norvegicus. Lineage (NCBI taxonomy): Eukaryota > Metazoa > Chordata > Mammalia > Rodentia > Muridae > Rattus > Rattus norvegicus. Next base: position 11,131,393 of record NC_141544.1, read on the forward strand.
AATTCAGTGAGTTCCCAATGGGACATGCTTGTATGAGTTTGCTGTTCAATATCGAGCAACATTTTAAGGAACGGAATCCAAGTATCATGGTGAATTGAGTAGGTTCCCAATAGGATTCGCATGTAATAAGCTTGTTATTCAAGATAGAGCAACGTTTTAACGAACTGAAACACTGTTTCTTTGTGAATTCAGTTAGTTCCTAGTAGCCTGCTCTTGTAATATGTGTACTATTAAAGATTTATAAAAATTTGGTGAGCCGAATCTGAGTAACATGGTGAATTCGGTTTGTTCCCAATAGGCCGCAGTAGTAATAAGTGGACTGTTCGGGATATAGAAAAATTTTCACGAATGGAATCAAAATTTCTAGGCGAATTCAGTGAGTTCCCAATGGGACATGCTTGTATGAGTTTGCTCTTCACTATCGAGCAACATTTTAAGGAACGGAATCCAAGTAACATGGTGAATTGAGTAGGTTCCCAATAGGATTCGCATGTAATAAGCTTGTTATTCAAGATAGAGCAACGTTTTAACGAACTGAAACACTGTTTCTTTGTGAATTCAGTTAGTTCCTAGTAGCCTGCTCTTGTAATATGTGTACTTTTAAAGATTTATAAAAATTTGGTGAGCCGAATCTGAGTAACATGGTGAATTCGGTTAGTTCCCAATAGGCCGCAGTAGTTATAAGTGGACTGTTCGCGATATAGAAAAATTTTCACGAATGGAATCAAAATTTCTAGGCGAATTCAGTGAGTTCCCAATGGGACATGCTTGTATGAGTTTGCTTTTAAATATCGAGCAACATTTTAAGGAACGGAATCCAAGAATCTTGGTGAATTGTGTAGGTTCCCAATAGGATTCGCATGTAATAAGCTTGTTATTCAAGATAGAGCAACGTTTTAACGAACTGAAACACTGTTTCTTTGTGAATTCACTTAGTTCCTAGTAGCCTGATCTTGTAATATGTGTACTTTTAAAGATTTATAAAAATTTGGTGAGCCGAATCTGAGTAACATGGTGAATTCGGTTAGTTCCTAATAGGCCGCAGTAGTAATAAGTGGACTGTTCGGGATATAGAAAAATTTTCACGAATGGAATCAAAATTTCTAGGCGAATTCAGTGAGTTCCCAATGGGACATGCTTGTATGAGTTTGCTCTTCACTATCGAGCAACATTTTAAGGAACGGAATCCAAGTATCATGATGAATTGAGTAGGTTCCCAATAGGATTCGCATGTAATAAGCTTGTTATTCAAGATAGAGCAACGTTTTAACGAACTGAAACACTGTTTCTTTGTGAATTCAGTTAGTTCCTAGTAGCCTGCTCTTGTAATATGTGTACTTTTAAAGATTTATAAAAATTTGGTGAGCCGAATCTGAGTAACATGGTGAATTCGGTTAGTTCCCAATAGGCCGCAGTAGTAATAAGTGGACTGTTCGGGATATAGAAAAATTTTCACGAATGGAATCAAAATTTCTAGGCGAATTCAGTGAGTTCCCAATGGGACATGCTTGTATGAGTTTGCTGTTCAATATCGAGCAACATTTTAAGGAACGGAATCCAAGTATCATGGTGAATTGAGTAGGTTCCCAATAGGATTCGCATGTAATAAGCTTGTTATTCAAGATAGAGCAACGTTTTAACGAACTGAAACACTGTTTCTTTGTGAATTCAGTTAGTTCCTAGTAGCCTGCTCTTGTAATATGTGTACTTTTAAAGATTTATAAAAATTTGGTGAGCCGAATCAGAGTAACATGGTGAAATCGGTTTGTTCCCAATAGGCCGCAGTAGTAATAAGTGGACTGTTCGGGATATAGAAAAATTTTCACGAATGGAATCAAAATTTCTAGGCGAATTCAGTGAGTTCCCAATGGGACATGCTTGTATGAGTTTGCTCTTAACTATCAAGCAACATTTTAAGGAACGGAATCCAAGTATCATGGTGAATTGAGTAGGTTCCCAATAGGATTCGCATGTAATAAGCTTGTTATTCAAGATAGAGCAACGTTTTAACGAACTGAAACACTGTTTCTTTGTGAATTCAGTTAGTTCCTAGTAGCCTGCTCTTGTAATATGTGTACTTTTAAAGATTTATAAAAATTTGGTGAGCCGAATCTGAGTAACATGGTGAATTCGGTTTGTTCCCAATAGGCCGCAGTAGTTATAAGTGGACTGTTCGGGATATAGAAAAATTTTCACGAATGGAATCAAAATTTCTAGGCGAATTCAGTGAGTTCCCAATGGGACATGCTTGTATGAGTTTGCTGTTCAATATCGAGCAACATTTTAAGGAACGGAATCCAAGTATCATGGTGAATTGAGTAGGTGCAAAATAGGATTCGCATGTAATAAGCTTGTTATTCAAGATAGAGCAACGTTTTAACGAACTGAAACACTGTTTCTTTGTGAATTCAGTTAGTTCCTAGTAGCTTGCTCTTGTAATATGTGTACTTTTACAGATTTATAAAAATTATTGAGCCGAATCTGAGTAACAGGGTGAATTCGGTTAGTTCCCAATAGGCCGCAGTAGTAATAAGTGGACTGTTCGGGATATAGAAAAATTTTCACGAATGGAATCAAAATTTCTAGGCGAATTCAGTGAGTTCCCAATGGGACATGCTTGTATGAGTTTGCTTTTCAATATCGAGCAACATTTTAAGGAACGGAATCCAAGTATCATGGTGAATTGAGTAGGTTCCCAATTGGATTCGCATGTAATAAGCTTGTTATTCAAGATAGAGCAACGTTTTAACGAACTGAAACACTGTTTCTTTGTGAATTCAGTTAGTTCCTAGTAGCCGGCTCTTGTAATATGTGTACTTTTAAAGATTTATAAAAATTTGGTGAGCCGAATCTGAGTAACATGGTGAATTCGGTTAGTTCCCAATAGGCCGCAGTAGTAATAAGTGGACTGTTCGGGATATAGAAAAATTTTCACGAATGGAATCAAAATTTCTAGGCGAATTCAGTAAGTTCCCAATGGGACATGCTTGTATGAGTTTGCTCTTCACTATCGAGCAACATTTTAAGGAACGGAATCCAAGTAACATGGTGAATTAAGTAGGTTCCCAGTAGGATTCGCATGTAATAAGCTTGTTATTCAAGATAGAGCAACGTTTTAACGAACTGAAACACTGTTTCTTTGTGAATTCAGTTAGTTCCTAGTAGCCTGCTCTTGTAATATGTGTACTTTTAAAGATTTATAAAAATTTGGTGAGCCGAATCTGAGTAACATGGTGAATTCGGTTAGTTCCCAATAGGCCGCAGTAGTAATAAGTGGACTGTTCGGGATATAGAAAAATTTTCACAAATGGAATCAAAATTTCTAGGCGAATTCAGTGAGTTCCCAAAGGGACATGCTTGTATGAGTTTGCTTTTCAATATCGAGCAACATTTTAAGGAACGGAATCCAAATAACATGGTGAATTGAGTAGGTTCCCAATAGGATTCGCATGTAATAAGCTTGTTATTCAAGATAGAGCAACGTTTTAACGAACTGAAACACTGTTTCTTTGTGAATTCAGTTAGTTCCTAGTAGCCTGCTCTTGTAATATGTGTACTTTTAAAGATTTATAAAAATTTGGTGAGCCGAATCTGAGTAACATGGTGAATTCGGTTTGTTCCCAATAGGCCGCAGTAGTAATAAGTGGAGTGTTCGGGATATAGAAAAATTTTCACGAATGGCATCAAACTTTCTAGGCGAATTCAGTGAGTTCCCAATGGGACATGCTTGTATGAGTTTGCTCTTCAATATCGAGCAACATTTTAAGGAACGGAATCCAAGTATCATGGTGAATTGCATAGGTTCCCAATAGGATTCGCGTGTAATAAGCTTGTTATTCAAGATAGAGCAACGTTTTAACGAACTGAAACACCGTTTCTTTGTGAATTCAGTTAGTTCCTAGTAGCCTGCTCTTGTAATATGTGTACTTTTAAAGATTTATAAAAATTTGGTGAGCCGAATCTGAGTAACATGGTGAATTCGGTTTGTTCCCAATAGGCCGCAGTAGTAATAAGTGGACTGTTCGGGATATAGAAAAATTTTCACGAATGGAATCAAAATTTCTAGGCGAATTCAGTGAGTTCCCAATGGGACATGCTTGTATGAGTTTGCTGTTCAATATCGAGCAACATTTTAAGGAACGGAATCCAAGTATCATGGTGAATTGAGTAGGTGCAAAATAGGATTCGCATGTAATAAGCTTGTTATTCAAGATAGAGCAACGTTTTAACGAACTGAAACACTGTTTCTTTGTGAATTCAGTTAGTTCCTAGTAGCCTGCTCTTGTAATATGTGTACTTTTAAAGATTTATAAAAATTTGGTGAGCCGAATCTGAGTAACATGGTGAATTCGGTTAGTTCCCAATAGGCCGCAGTAGTTATAAGTGGACTCTTCGTGATATAGAAAAATTTTCACGAATGGAATCAAAATTTCTAGGCGAATTCAGTGAGTTCCCAATGGGACATGCTTGTATGAGTTTGCTTTTCAATATCGAGCAACATTTTAAGGAACGGAATCCAAGTATCATGGTGAATTGAGTAGGTTCCCAATAGGATTCGCATGTAATAAGCTTGTTATTCAAGATAGAGCAACGTTTTAACGAACTGAAACACTGTTTCTTTGTGAATTCAGTTAGTTTCTAGTAGCCTGCTCTTGTAATATGTGTACTTTTAAAGATTTATAAAAATTTGCTGAGCCGAATCTGAGTAACATGGTGAATTCGGTTAGTTCCCAATAGGGCGCAGTAGTAATAAGTGGAATGTTCGGGATATAGAAAAATTTTCACGAATGGAATCAAAATTTCTAGGCGAATTCAGTGAGTTCCCAATGGGACATGCTTGTATGAGTTTGCTCTTCAATATCGAGCAACATTTTAAGGAACGGAATCCAAGTATCATGGTGATTTGAGTAGGTTCCCAATAGGATTCACATGTAATAAGCTTGTTATTCAAGATAGAGCAACGTTTTAACGAACTGAAACACTGTTTCTTTGTGAATTCAGTTAGTTCCTAGTAGCCTGCTCTTGTTTTATGTGTACTTTTAAAGATTTATAAAAATTTGGTGAGCCGAATCTGAGTAACATGGTGAATTCGGTTAGTTCCTAATAGGCCGCAGTAGTAATAAGTGGACTGTTCGGGATATAGAAAAATTTTCACGAATGGAATCAAAATTTCTAGGCGAATTCAGTGAGTTCCCAATGGGACATGCTTGTATGAGTTTGCTTTTCAATATCGAGCAACATTTTAAGGAACGGAATCCAAGTATCATGGTGAATTGAGTAGGTTCCCAATACGATTCGCATGTAATAAGCTTGTTATTCAAGATAGAGCAAAGTTTTAACGAACTGAAACACTGTTTCTTTGTGAATTCAGTTAGTTCCTAGTAGCCTGCTTTTGTAATATGTGTACTATTAAAGATTTATAAAAATTTGGTGACCCGAATCTGAGTAACATGGTGAATTCGGTTTGTTCCCAATAGGCCGCAGTAGTAATAAGTGGACTGTTCGGGATATACAAAAATTTTCACGAATGGAATCAAAATTTCTAGGCGAATTCAGTGAGTTCCCAATGGGACATGCTTGTATGAGTTTGCTTTTCAATATCGAGCAACATTTTAAGGAACGGAATCCAAGTATCATGGTGAATTGAGTAGGTTCAAAATAGGATTCGCATGTAATAAGCTTGTTATTCAAGATAGAGCAACGTTTTAACGAACTGAAACACTGTTTCTTTGTGAATTCAGTTTGTTCCTAGTAGCCTGCTCTTGTAATATGTGTACTTCTAAAGATTTATAAAAATTTGGTGAGCCGAATCTGAGTAACATGGTGAATTCGGTTAGTTCCCCATAGGCCGCAGTAGTAATAAGTGGACTGTTCGGGATATAGAAAAATTTTCACGAATGGAATCAAAATTTCTAGGCGTATTCAGTGAGTTCCCAATGGGACATGCTGTATGAGTTTGCTTTTCAATATCGAGCAACATTTTAAGGAACGGAATCCAAGTATCATGGTGAATTGAGTAGGTTCCCAATAGGATTCGCATGTAATAAGCTTGTTATTCAAGATAGAGCAACGTTTTAACGAACTGAAACACTGTTTCTTTGTGAATTCAGTTAGTTCCTAGTAGCCTGCTCTTGTAATATGTGTACTTTTAAAGATTTATAAAAATTTGGTGAGCCGAATCTGAGTAACATGGTGAATTCGGTTAGTTCCCAATAGGCCGCAGTAGTAATAAGTAGACTGTTCGGGATATAGAAAAATTTTCACGAATGGAATCAAAATTTCTAGGAGAATTCAGTGAGTTCCCAATGGGACATGCTTGTATGAGTTTGCTTTTAAATATCGAGCAACATTTTAAGGAACGGAATCCAAGTATCATGGTGAATTGAGTAGGTTCCCAATTGGATTCGCATGTAATAAGCTTGTTATTCAAGATAGAGCAACGTTTTAACGAACTGAAACACTGTTTCTTTGTGAATTCAGTTAGTTCCTAGTAGCCGGCTCTTGTAATATGTGTACTTTTAAAGATTTATAAAAATTTGGTGAGCCGAATCTGAGTAACATGGTGAATTCGGTTAGTTCCCAATAGGCCGCAGTAGTAATAAGTGGACTGTTCGGGATATAGAAAAATTTTCACGAATGGAATCAAAATTTCTAGGCGAATTCAGTAAGTTCCCAATGGGACATGCTTGTATGAGTTTGCTCTTCACTATCGAGCAACATTTTAAGGAACGGAATCCAAGTAACATGGTGAATTGAGTAGGTTCCCAGTAGGATTCGCATGTAATAAGCTTGTTATTCAAGATAGAGCAACGTTTTAACGAACTGAAACACTGTTTCTTTGTGAATTCAGTTAGTTCCTAGTAGCCTGCTCTTGTAATATGTGTACTTTTAAAGATTTATAAAAATTTGGTGAGCCGAATCTGAGTAACATGGTGAATTCGGTTTGTTCCCAATAGGCCGCAGTAGTAATAAGTGGACTGTTCAGGATATAGAAAAATTTTCACGAATGGAATCAAAATTTCTAGGCGAATTCAGTGAGTTCCCAATGGGACATGCTTGTATGAGTTTGCTCTTCAATATCGAGCAACATTTTAAGGAACGGAATCCAAGTATCATGGTGAATTGAGTAGGTTCCCAATAAGATTCGCGTGTAATAAGCTTGTTATTCAAGATAGAGCAACGTTTTAACGAACTGAAACACCGTTTCTTTGTGAATTCAGTTATTTCCTAGTAGTCTGCTCTTGTAATAAGTGTACTTTTAAAGATTTATAAAAATTTGGTGAGCCGAATCTGAGTAACATGGTGAATTCGGTTTGTTCCCAATAGGCCGCAGTAGTAATAAGTGGACTGTTCGGGATATAGAAAAATTTTCACGAATGGAATCAAAATTTCTAGGCGAATTCAGTGAGTTCCCAATGGGACATGCTTGTATGAGTTTGGTTTTCATTATCGAGCAACATTTTAAGGAACGGAATCCAAGTATCATGGTGAATTGAGTAGGTTCCCAATAGGATTCGCATGTAATAAGCTTGTTATTCAAGATAGAGCAACGTTTTAACGAACTGAAACACTGTTTCTTTGTGAATTCAGTTAGTTCCTAGTAGCCTGCTCTTGTAATATGTGTACTTTTAAAGATTTATAAAAATTGGCTGAGGCGAATCTGAGTAACATGGTGAATTCGGTTAGTTCCCAATAGGGCGCAGTAGTAATAAGTGGACTGTTCGGGATATAGAAAAATTTTCACGAATGGAATCAAAATTTCTAGGCGAATTCAGTGAGTTCCCAATGGGACATGCTTGTATGAGTTTGCTCTTCACTATCGAGCAACATTTTAAGGAACGGAATCCAAGTATCGTGGTGATTTGAGTAGGTTCCCAATAGGATTCGCATGTAATAAGCTTGTTATTCAAGATAGAGCAACGTTTTAACGAACTGAAACACTGTTTCTTTGTGAATTCAGTTAGTTCCTAGTAGCCTGCTCTTGTAATATGTGTACTTTTAAAGATTTATAAAAATTTGGTGAGCCGAATCTGAGTAACATGGTGAATTGGGTTAGTTCCCAATAGGCCGCAGTAGTAATAAGTGGACTGTTCGGGATATAGAAAAATTTTCACGAATGGAATCAAAATTTCTAGGCGAATTCAGTGAGTTCCCAATGGGACATGCTTGTATGAGTTTGCTTTTCAATATCGAGCAACATTTTAAGGAACGGAATCCAAGTATCATGGTGAATTGAGTAGGTTCCCAATAGGATTCGCATGTAATAAGCTTGTTATTCAAGATAGAGCAAAGGTTTAACGTACTGAAACACTGTTTCTTTGTGAATTCAGTTAGTTCCTAGTAGCCTGCTCTTGTAATATGTGTACTTCTAAAGATTTATAAAAATTTGGTGAGCCGAATCTGAGTAACATGGTGAATTCGGTTAGTTCCCAATAGCCCGCAGTAGTAATAAGTGGACTGTTCGGGATATAGAAAAATTTTCACGAATGGAATCAAAATTTCTAGGCGAATTCAGTGAGTTCCCAATGGGACATGCTGTATGAGTTTGCTTTTCATATCGAGCAACATTTTAAGGAACGGAATCCAAGTATCATGGTGAATTGAGTAGGTTCCCAATAGGATTCGCATGTAATAAGCTTGTTATTCAAGATAGAGCAACGTTTTAACGAACTGAAACACTGTTTCTTTGTGAATTCAGTTAGTTCCTAGTAGCCTGCTCTTGTAATATGTGTACTATTAAAGATTTATAAAAATTTGGTGAGCCGAATCTGAGTAACAGGGTGAATTCGGTTAGTTCCCAATAGGCCGCAGTAGTAATAAGTGGACTGTTCGGGATATAGAAAAATTTTCACGAATGGAATCAAAATTTCTAGGCGAATTCAGTGAGTTCCCAATGGGACATGCTTGTATGAGTTTGCTTTTCAATATCGAGCAACATTTTAAGGAACGGAATCCAAGTATCATGGTGAATTGAGTAGGTTCCCAATTGGATTCGCATGTAATAAGCTTATTATTCAAGATAGAGCAACGTTTTAACGAACTGAAACACTGTTTCTTTGTGAATTCAGTTAGTTCCTAGTAGCCTGCTCTTGTAATATGTGTACTTTTAAAGATTTATAAAAATTTGGTGAGCCGAATCTGAGTAACATGGTGAATTCGGTTAGTTCCCAATAGGCCGCAGTAGTAATAAGTGGACTGTTCGGGATATAGAAAAATTTTCACAAATGGAATCAAAATTTCTAGGTGAATTCAGTGAGTTCCCAAAGGGACATGCTTGTATGAGTTTGCTTTTCAATATCGAGCAACATTTTAAGGAACGGAATCCAAATAACATGGTGAATTGAGTAGGTTCTCAATAGGATTCGCATGTAATAAGCTTGTTATTCAAGATAGAGCAACGTTTTAACGAACTGAAACACTGTTTCTTTGTGAATTCAGTTAGTTCCTAGTAGCCTGCTCTTGTAATATGTGTACTTTTAAAGATTTATAAAAATTTGGTGAGCCGAATCTGAGTAACATGGTGAATTCGGTTAGTTCCCAATAGGCCGCAGTAGTTATAAGTGGACTGTTCGCGATATAGAAAAATTTTCACGAATGGAATCAAAATTTCTAGGCGAATTCAGTGAGTTCCCAATGGGACATGCTTGTATGAGTTTGCTTTTCAATATCGAGCAACATTTTAAGGAACGGAATCCAAGAATCATGGTGAATTGAGTAGGTTCCCAATAGGATTCGCATGTAATAAGCTTGTTATTCAAGATAGAGCAACGTTTTATCGAACTGAAACACTGTTTCTTTATGAATTCAGTAAGTTCCTAGTAGCCTGCTCTTGTAATATGTGTACTTTTAAAGATTTATAAGAATTTGGTGAGCCGAATCTGAGTAACATGGTGAATTGGGTTAGTTCCCAATAGGCCGCAGTAGTAATAAGTGGACTGTTCGGGATATAGAAAAATTTTCACGAATGGAATCAAAATTTCTAGGCGAATTCAGTGAGTTCCCAATGGGACATGCTTGTATGAGTTTGCTTTTCAATATCGAGCAACATTTTAAGGAACGGAATCCAAGTATCATGGTGAATTGAGTAGGTTCCCAATAGGATTCGCATGTAATAAGCTTGTTATTCAAGATAGAGCAAAGGTTTAACGTACTGAAACACTGTTTCTTTGTGAATTCAGTTAGTTCCTAGTAGCCTGCTCTTGTAATATGTGTACTTCTAAAGATTTATAAAAATTTGGTGAGCCGAATCTGAGTAACATGGTGAATTCGGTTAGTTCCCAATAGCCCGCAGTAGTAATAAGTGGACTGTTCGGGATATAGAAAAATTTTCACGAATGGAATCAAAATTTCTAGGCGAATTCAGTGAGTTCCCAATGGGACATGCTTGTATGAGTTTGCTGTTCAATATCGAGCAACATTTTAAGGAACGGAATCCAAGTATCATGGTGAATTGAGTAGGTGCAAAATAGGATTCGCATGTAATAAGCTTGTTATTCAAGATAGAGCAACGTTTTAACGAACTGAAACACTGTTTCTTTGTGAATTCAGTTAGTTCCTAGTAGCCTGCTCTTGTAATATGTGTACTTTTAAAGATTTATAAAAATTTGGTGAGCCGAATCTGAGTAACATGGTGAATTCGGTTAGTTCCCAATAGGCCGCAGTAGTTATAAGTGGACTCTTCGGGATATAGAAAAATTTTCACGAATGGAATCAAAATTTCTAGGCGAATTCAGTGAGTTCCCAATGGGACATGCTTGTATGAGTTTGCTTTTCAATATCGAGCAACATTTTAAGGAACGGAATCCAAGTATCATGGTGAATTGAGTAGGTTCCCAATAGGATTCGCATGTAATAAGCTTGTTATTCAAGATAGAGCAACGTTTTAACGAACTGAAACACTGTTTCTTTGTGAATTCAGTTAGTTTCTAGTAGCCTGCTCTTGTAATATGTGTACTTTTAAAGATTTATAAAAATTTGCTGAGCCGAATCTGAGTAACATGGTGAATTCGGTTAGTTCCCAATAGGGCGCAGTAGTAATAAGTGGACTGTTCGGGATATAGAAAAATTTTCACGAATGGAATCAAAATTTCTAGGCGAATTCAGTGAGTTCCCAATGGGACATGCTTGTATGAGTTTGCTCTTCAATATCGAGCAACATTTTAAGGAACGGAATCCAAGTATCATGGTGATTTGAGTAGGTTCCCAATAGGATTCACATGTAATAAGCTTGTTATTCAAGATAGAGCAACGTTTTAACGAACTGAAACACTGTTTCTTTGTGAATTCAGTTAGTTCCTAGTAGCCTGCTCTTGTTTTATGTGTACTTTTAAAAATTTATAAAAATTTGGTGAGCCGAATCTGAGTAACATGGTGAATTCGGTTAGTTCCTAATAGGCCGCAGTAGTAATAAGTGGACTGTTCGGGATATAGAAAAATTTTCACGAATGGAATCAAAATTTCTAGGCGAATTCAGTGAGTTCCCAATGGGACATGCTTGTATGAGTTTGCTTTTCAATATCGAGCAACATTTTAAGGAACGGAATCCAAGTATCATGGTGAATTGAGTAGGTTCCCAATACGATTCGCATGTAATAAGCTTGTTATTCAAGATAGAGCAAAGTTTTAACGAACTGAAACACTGTTTCTTTGTGAATTCAGTTAGTTCCTAGTAGCCTGCTCTTGTAATATGTGTACTATTAAAGATTTATAAAAATTTGGTGACCCGAATCTGAGTAACATGGTGAATTCGGTTTGTTCCCAATAGGCCGCAGTAGTAATAAGTGGACTGTTCGGGATATAGAAAAATTTTCACGAATGGAATCAAAATTTCTAGGCGAATTCAGTGAGTTCCCAATGGGACATGCTTGTATGAGTTTGCTTTTCAATATCGAGCAACATTTTAAGGAACGGAATCCAAGTATCATGGTGAATTGAGTAGGTTCAAAATAGGATTCGCATGTAATAAGCTTGTTATTCAAGATAGAGCAACGTTTTAACGAACTGAAACACTGTTTCTTTGTGAATTCAGTTAGTTCCTAGTAGCCTGCTCTTGTAATATGTGTACTTTTAAAGATTTATAAAAATTTGGTGAGCCGAATCTGAGTAACATGGTGAATTCGGTTTGTTCCCAATAGGCCGCAGTAGTAATAAGTGGACTGTTCAGGATATAGAAAAATTTTCACGAATGGAATCAAAATTTCTAGGCGAATTCAGTGAGTTCCCAATGGGACATGCTTGTATGAGTTTGCTCTTCAATATCGAGCAACATTTTAAGGAACGGAATCCAAGTATCATGGTGAATTGAGTAGGTTCCCAATAGGATTCGCGTGTAATAAGCTTGTTATTCAAGATAGAGCAACGTTTTAACGAACTGAAACACCGTTTCTTTGTGAATTCAGTTAGTTCCTAGTAGCCTGCTCTTGTAATATGTGTACTTTTAAATATTTATAAAAATTTGGTGAGCCGAATCTGAGTAACATGGTGAATTCGGTTTGTTCCCAATAGGCCGCAGTAGTAATAAGTGGACTGTTCGGGATATAGAAAAATTTTCACGAATGGAATCAAAATTTCTAGGCGAATTCAGTGAGTTCCCAATGGGACATGCTTGTATGAGTTTGGTTTTCATTATCGAGCAACATTTTAAGGAACGGAATCCAAGTATCATGGTGAATTGAGTAGGTTCCCAATAGGATTCGCATGTAATAAGCTTGTTATTCAAGATAGAGCAACGTTTTAACGAACTGAAACACTGTTTCTTTGTGAATTCAGTTAGTTCCTAGTAGCCTGCTCTTGTAATATGTGTACTTTTAAAGATTTATAAAAATTTGCTGAGCCGAATCTGAGTAACATGGTGAATTCGGTTAGTTCCCAATAGGGCGCAGTAGTATTAAGTGGACTGTTCGGGATATAGAAAAATTTTCACGAATGGAATCAAAATTTCTAGGCGAATTCAGTGAGTTCCCAATGGGACATGCTTGTTTGAGTTTGCTCTTCACTATCGAGCAACATTTTAAGGAACGGAATCCAAGTATCGTGGTGATTTGAGTAGGTTCCCAATAGGATTCGCATGTAATAAGCTTGTTATTCAAGATAGAGCAACGTTTTAACGAACTGAAACACTGTTTCTTTGTGAATTCAGTTAGTTCCTAGTAGCCTGCTCTTGTAATATGTGTACTTTTAAAGATTTATAAAAATTTGGTGAGCCGAATCTGAGTAACATGGTGAATTCGGTTAGTTCCCAATAGGCCGCAGTAGTAATAAGTGGACTGTTCGGGATATAGAAAAATTTTCACGAATGGAATCAAAATTTCTAGGCGAATTCAGTGAGTTCCCAATGGGACATGCTTGTATGAGTTTGCTTTTCAATATCGAGCAACATTTTAAGGAACGGAATCCAAGTATCATGGTGAATTGAGTAGGTTCCCAATAGGATTCGCATGTAATAAGCTTGTTATTCAAGATAGAGCAAAGGTTTAACGTACTGAAACACTGTTTCTTTGTGAATTCAGTTAGTTCCTAGTAGCCTGCTCTTGTAATATGTGTACTTCTAAAGATTTATAAAAATTTGGTGAGCCGAATCTGAGTAACATGGTGAATTCGGTTAGTTCCCAATAGCCCGCAGTAGTAATAAGTGGACTGTTCGGGATATAGAAAAATTTTCACGAATGGAATCAAAATTTCTAGGCGAATTCAGTGAGTTCCCAATGGGACATGCTGTATGAGTTTGCTTTTCATATCGAGCAACATTTTAAGGAACGGAATCCAAGTATCATGGTGAATTGAGTAGGTTCCCAATAGGATTCGCATGTAATAAGCTTGTTATTCAAGATAGAGCAACGTTTTAACGAACTGAAACACTGTTTCTTTGTGAATTCAGTTAGTTCCTAGTAGCCTGCTCTTGTAATATGTGTACTATTAAAGATTTATAAAAATTTGGTGAGCCGAATCTGAGTAACAGGGTGAATTCGGTTAGTTCCCAATAGGCCGCAGTAGTAATAAGTGGACTGTTCGGGATATAGAAAAATTTTCACGAATGGAATCAAAATTTCTAGGCGAATTCAGTGAGTTCCCAATGGGACATGCTTGTATGAGTTTGCTTTTCAATATCGAGAAACATTTTAAGGAACGGAATCCAAGTATCATGGTGAATTGAGTAGGTTCCCAATTGGATTCGCATGTAATAAGCTTGTTATTCAAGATAGAGCAACGTTTTAACGAACTGAAACACTGTTTCTTTGTGAATTCAGTTAGTTCCTAGTAGCCTGCTCTTGTAATATGTGTACTTTTAAAGATTTATAAAAATTTGGTGAGCCGAATCTGAGTAACATGGTGAATTCGGTTAGTTCCCAATAGGCCGCAGTAGTAATAAGTGGACTGTTCGGGATATAGAAAAATTTTCACAAATGGAATCAAAATTTCTAGGTGAATTCAGTGAGTTCCCAAAGGGACATGCTTGTATGAGTTTGCTTTTCAATATCGAGCAACATTTTAAGGAACGGAATCCAAATAACATGGTGAATTGAGTAGGTTCTCAATAGGATTCGCATGTAATAAGCTTGTTATTCAAGATAGAGCAACGTTTTAAGGAACTGAAACACTGTTTCTTTGTGAATTCAGTTAGTTCCTAGTAGCCTGCTCTTGTAATATGTGTACTTTTAAAGATTTATAAAAATTTGGTGAGCCGAATCTGAGTAACATGGTGAATTCGGTTTGTTCCCAATAGGCCGCAGTAGTAATAAGTGGACTGTTCGGGATATAGAAAAATTTTCACGAATGGAATCAAAATTTCTAGGCGAATTCAGTGAGTTCCCAATGGGACATGCTTGTATGAGTTTGCTTTTCATTATCGAGCAACATTTTAAGGAACGGAATCCAATTATCATGGTGAATTGAGTAGGTTCCCAATAGGATTCGCATGTAATAAGCTTGTTATTCAAGATAGAGCAACGTTTTAACGAACTGAAACACTGTTTCTTTGTGAATTCAGTTAGTTCCTAGTAGCCTGCTCTTGTAATATGTGTACTTTTAAAGATTTATAAAAATTTGGTGAGCCGAATCTGAGTAACATGGTGAATTCGGTTAGTTCCCAATGGCCGCAGTAGTAATAACTGGACTGTTCGGGATATAGAAAAATTTTCACGAATGGAATCAAAATTTCTAGGCGAATTCAGTGAGTTCCCAATGGGACATGCTTGTATGAGTTTACTCTTCAATATCGAGCAACATTTTAAGGAACGGAATCCAAGTATCATGGTGAATTGAGTAGGTTCCTAGTAGGATTCGCATGTAATAAGCTTGTTATTCAAGATAGAGCAACGTTTTAACGAACTGAAACACTGTTTCTTTGTGAATTCAGTTAGTTCCTAGTAGCCTGCTCTTGTAATATGTGTACTTTTAAAGATTATAAAAATTTGGTGAGCCGGATCTGAGTAACATGGTGAATTCGGTTAGTTCCCAATAGGCCGCAGTAGTTATAAGTGGACTGTTCGCGATATAGAAAAATTTTCACGAATGGAATCAAAATTTCTAGGCGAATTCAGTGAGTTCCCAATGGGACATACTTGTATGAGTTTGCTTTTCAATATCGAGCAACATTTTAAGGAACGGAATCCAAGTATCATGGTGAATTGAATAGGTTCCCAATAGGATTCGCATGTAATAAGCTTGTTATTCAAGATAGAGCAACGTTTTAACGAACTGAAACACTGTTTCTTTGTGAATTCACGTAGTTCCTAGTAGCCTGATCTTGTAATATGTGTACTTTTAAAGATTTATAAAAATTTGGTGAGCCGAATCTGAGTAAAATGGTGAATTCGGTTAGTTCCCAATAGGCCGCAGTAGTAATAAGTGGACTGTTCGGGATATAGAAAAATTTTCACGAATGGAATCAAAATTTCTAGGCGAATTCAGTGAGTTTCCAATGGGACATGCTTGTATGAGTTTGCTCTTCACTATCGAGCAACATTTTAAGGAACGGAATCCAAGTAACATTGTGAATTGAGTAGGTTCCCAGTAGGATTCGCATGTAATAAGCTTGTTATTCAAGATAGAGCAACGTTTTAACGAACTGAAACACTGTTTCTTTGTGAATTCAGTTAGTTCCTAGTAGCCTGCTCTTGTAATATGTGTACTTTTAAAGATTTATAAAAATTTGGTGAGCCGAATCTGAGTAACATGGTGAATTCGGTTAGTTCCCAATAGGCCGCAGTAGTAATAAGTGGACTGTTCGGGATATAGAAAAATTTTCACGACTGGAATCAAAATTTCTAGGCGAATTCAGTGAGTTCCCAATGGGACATGCTTGTATGAGTTTGCTCTTCAATATCGAGCAACATTTTAAGGAACGGAATCCAAGTATCATGGTGAATTGAGTAGGTTCCCAATAGGATTCGCACGTAATAAGCTTGTTATTCAAGATAGAGCAACGTTTTAACGAACTGAAACACTGTTTCTTTGTGAATTCAGTTAGTTCCTAGTAGCCTGCTCTTGTATTATGTGTACTTTTAAAGATTTATAAAAATTTGCTGAGCCGAATCTGAGTAACATGGTGAATTCGGTTAGTTCCCAATAGGCCGCAGTAGTAATAAGTGGACTGTTCGGGATATAGAAAAATTTTCACGAATGGAATCAAAATTTCTAGGCTAATTCAGTGAGTTCCCAATGGGACATGCTTGTATGAGTTTGCTCTTCAATATCGAGCAACATTTTATGGAACGGAATCCAAGTATCATGGTGAATTGAGTAGGTTCCCAATAGGATTCGCATGTAATAAGCTTGTTATTCAAGATAGAGCAACGTTTTAACGAACTGAAACACTGTTTCTTTGTGAATTCAGTTAGTTCCTAGTAGCCTGCTCTTGTAATATGTGTACTTTTAAAGATTTATAAAAATTTGGTGAGCCGAATCTGAGTAACATGGTGAATTCGGTTAGTTCCCAATAGGCCGCAGTAGTAATAAGTGGACTGTTCGGGATATAGAAAATATTTTCACGAATGGAATCAAAATTTCTAGGCGAATTCAGTGAGTTCCCAATGGGACATGCTTGTATGAGTTTGCTCTTCACTATCGAGCAACATTTTAAGGAACGGAATCCAAGTATCATGGTGAATTGAGTAGGTTCCCAATAGGATTCGCATGTAATAAGCTTGTTATTCAAGATAGAGCAACGTTTTAACGAACTGAAACACTGTTTCTTTGTGAATTCAGTTAGTTCCTAGTAGCCTGCTCTTGTAATATGTGTACTTTTAAAGATTTATAAAAATTTGGTGAGCCGAATCTGAGTAACCTGGTGAATTCGTTTAGTTCCCAATAGGCCGCAGTAGTAATAAGTGGACTGTTCGGGATATAGAAAAATTTTCACGAATGGAATCAAAATTCCTAGGCGAATTCAGTGAGTTTCCAATGGGACATGCTTGTATGAGTTTGCTCTTCACTATCGAGCAACATTTTAAGGAACGGAATCCAAGTAACATGGTGAATTGAGTAGGTTCCCAGTAGGATTCGCATGTAATAAGCTTGTTATTCAAGACAGAGCAACGTTTTAACGAACTGAAACACTGTTTCTTTGTGAATTCAGTTAGTTCCTAGTAGCCTGCTCTTGTAATATGTGTACTTTTAAAGATTTATAAAAATTTGGTGAGCCGAATCTGAGTAACATGGTGAATTCGGTTAGTTCCCAATAGGCCGCAGTAGTAATAAGTGGACTGTTCGGGATATAGAAAAATTTTCACGAATGGAATCAAAATTTCTAGGCGAATTCAGTGAGTTCCCAATGGGACATGCTTGTATGAGTTTGCTTTTCAATATCGAGCAACATTTTAAGGAACGGAATCCAAGTATCATGGTGAATTGAGTAGGTTCCCAATAGGATTCGCATGTAATAAACTTGTTATTCAAGATAGAGCAACGTTTTAACGAACTGAAACACTGTTTCTTTGTGAATTCAGTTAGTTCCTAGTAGCCTGCTCTTGTAATATGTGTACTATTAAAGATTTATAAAAATTTGGTGAGCCGAATCTGAGTAACATGGTGAATTCGGTTAGTTCCAAATAGGCCGCAGTAGTAATAAGTGGACTGTTCGGGATATAGAAAAATTTTCACGAATGGAATCAAAATTTCTAGGCGAATTCAGTGAGTTCCCAATGGGACATGCTTGTATGAGTTTGCCTTTCAATATCGAGCAACATTTTAAGGAACGGAATCCAAGTATCATGGTGAATTGAGTAGGTTCCCAATAGGATTCGCATGTAATAAGCTTGTTATTCAAGATAGAGCAACGTTTTAACGAACTGAAACACTGTTTCTTTGTGAATTCAGTTAGTTCCTAGTAGCCTGCTCTTGTAATATGTGTACTATTAAATATTTATAAAAATTTGGTGAGCCGAATCTGAGTAACATGGTGAATTCGGTTAGTTCCCAATAGGCCGCAGTAGTAATAAGTGGACTGTTCGGGATATAGAAAAATTTTCACGAATGGAATCAAAATTTCTAGGCGAATTCAGTGAGTTCCCAATGGGACATGCTTGTATGAGTTTGCTCTTCAATATCGAGCAACATTTTAAGGAACGGAATCCAAGTATCATGGTGAATTGAGTAGGTTCCCAATAGGATTCGCACGTAATAAGCTTGTTATTCAAGATAGAGCAACGTTTTAACGAACTGAAACACTGTTTCTTTGTGAATTCAGTTAGTTCCTAGTAGCCTGCTCTTGTATTATGTGTACTTTTAAAGATTTATAAAATTGCTGAGCCGAATCTGAGTAACATGGTGAATTCGGTTAGTACCCAATAGGCCGCAGTAGTAATAAGTGGACTGTTCGGGATATAGAAAAATTTTCACGAATGGAATCAAAATTTCTAGGCGAATTCAGTGAGTTCCCAATGGGACATGCTTGTATGAGTTTGCTCTTCAATATCGAGCAACATTTTATGGAACGGAATCCAAGTATCATGGTGAATTGAGTAGGTTCCCAATAGGATTCGCATGTAATAAGCTTGTTATTCAAGATAGAGCAACGTTTTAACGAACTGAAACACTGTTTCTTTGTGAATTCTGTTAGTTCCTAGTAGCCTGCTCTTGTAATATGTGTACTTTTAAAGATTTATAAAAATTTGGTGAGCCGAATCTGAGTAACATTGTGAATTCGGTTAGTTCCCAATAGGCCGCTGTAGTAATAAGTGGACTGTTCGGGATATAGAAAATATTTTCACGAATGGAATCAAAATTTGTAGGCGAATTCAGTGAGTTCCCAATGGGACATGCTTGTATGAGTTTGCTCTTCACTATCGAGCAACATTTTAAAGAACGGAATCCAAGTATCATGGTGAATTGAGTAGGTTCCCAATAGGATTCGCATGTAATAAGCTTGTTATTCAAGATAGAGCAACGTTTTAACGAACTGAAACACTGTTTCTTTGTGAATTCAGTTAGTTCCTAGTAGCCTGCTCTTGTAATATGTGTACTTTTAAAGATTTATAAAAATTTGCTGAGCCGAATCTGAGTAACCTGGTGAATTCGGTTAGTTCCCAATAGGCCGCAGTAGTAATAAGTGGACTGTTCGGGATATAGAAAAATTTTCACGAATGGAATCAAAATTTCTAGACGAATTCAGTGAGTTTCCAATGGGACATGCTTGTATGAGTTTGCTCTTCACTATCGAGCAACATTTTAAGGAACGGAATCCAAGTAACATGGTGAATTGAGGAGGTTCCCAGTAGGATTCGCATGTAATAAGCTTGTTATTCAAGACAGAGCAACGTTTTAACGAACTGAAACACTGTTTCTTTGTGAATTCTGTTAGTTCCTAGTAGCCTGCTCTTGTAATATGTGTACTTTTAAAGATTTATAAAAATTTGGTGAGCCGAATCTGAGTAACATGGTGAATTCGGTTAGTTCCCAATAGGCCGCAGTAGTAATAAGTGGACTGTTCGGGATATAGAAAAATTTTCACGAATGGAATCAAAATTTCTAGGCGAATTCAGTGAGTTCCCAATGGGACATGCTTGTATGAGTTTGCTTTTCAATATCGAGCAACATTTTAAGGAACGGAATCCAAGTATCATGGTGAATTGAGTAGGTTCCCAATAGGATTCGCATGTAATAAACTTGTTATTCAAGATAGAGCAACGTTTTAACGAACTGAAACACTGTTTCTTTGTGAATTCAGTTAGTTCCTAGTAGCCTGCTCTTGTAATATGTGTACTATTAAAGATTTATAAAAATTTGGTGAGCCGAATCTGAGTAACATGGTGAATTCGGTTAGTTCCAAATAGGCCGCAGTAGTAATAAGTGGACTGTTCGGGATATAGAAAAATTTTCACGAATGGAATCAAAATTTCTAGGCGAATTCAGTGAGTTCCCAATGGGACATGCTTGTATGAGTTTGCCTTTCAATATCGAGCAACATTTTAAGGAACGGAATCCAAGTATCATGGTGAATTGAGTAGGTTCCCAATAGGATTCGCATGTAATAAGCTTGTTATTCAAGATAGAGCAACGTTTTAACGAACTGAAACACTGTTTCTTTGTGAATTCAGTTAGTTCCTAGTAGCCTGCTCTTGTAATATGTGTACTATTAAATATTTATAAAAATTTGGTGAGCCGAATCTGAGTAACATGGTGAATTCGGTTAGTTCCCAACAGGCCGCAGTAGTAATAAGTGGACTGTTAGGGATATAGAAAAATTTTCACGAATGGAATCAAAATTTCTAGGCGAATTCAGTGAGTTCCCAATGGGACATGCTTGTATGAGTTTGCTCTTCAATATCGAGCAACATTTTAAGGAACGGAATCCAAGTATCATGGTGAATTGAGTAGGTTCCCAATAGGATTCGCACGTAATAAGCTTGTTATTCAAGATAGAGCAACGTTTTAACGAACTGAAACACTGTTTCTTTGTGAATTCAGTTAGTTCCTAGTAGCCTGCTCTTGTATTATGTGTACTTTTAAAGATTTATAAAAATTTGCTGAGCCGAATCTGTGTAACATGGTGAATTCGGTTAGTTCCCAATAGGCCGCAGTAGTAATAAGTGGACTGTTCGGGATATAGAAAAATTTTCACGAATGGAATCAAAATTTCTAGGCGAATTCAGTGAGATCCCAATGGGACATGCTTGTATGAGTTTGCTATTCAATATCGAGCAACATTTTATGGAACGGAATCCAAGTATCATGGTGAATTGAGTAGGTTCCCAATAGGATTCGCATGTAATAAGCTTGTTATTCAAGATAGAGCAACGTTTTAACGAACTGAAACACTGTTTCTTTGTGAATTCAGTTAGTTCCTAGTAGCCTGCTCTTGTAATATGTGTACTTTTAAAGATTTATAAAAATTTGGTGAGCCGAATCTGAGTAACATGGTGAATTCGGTTAGTTCCCAATAGGCCGCAGTAGTAATAAGTGGACTGTTCGGGATATAGAAAATATTTTCACGAATAGAATCAAAATTTCTAGGCGAATTCAGTGAGTTCCCAATGGGACATGCTTGTATGAGTTTGCTCTTCACTATCGAGCAACATTTGAAGGAACGGAATCCAAGTATCATGGTGAATTGAGTAGGTTCCCAATAGGATTCGCATGTAATAAGCTTGTTATTCAAGATAGAGCAACGTTTTAACGAACTGAAACACTGTTTCTTTGTGAATTCAGTTAGTTCCTAGTAGCCTGCTCTTGTAATATGTGTACTTTTAAAGATTTATAAAAATTTGGTGAGCCGAATCTGAGTAACCTGGTGAATTCGTTTAGTTCCCAATAGGCCGCAGTAGTAATAAGTGGACTGTTCGGGATATAGAAAAATTTTCACGAATGGAATCAAAATTTCTAGGCGAATTCAGTGAGTTCCAATGGGACATGCTGTATGAGTTTGCTTTTCAATATCGAGCAACATTTTAAGTAACGGAATCCAAGTATCATGGTGAATTGAGTAGGTTCCCAATAGGATTCGCATGTAATAAGCTTGTTATTCAAGATAGAGCAACGTTTTAACGAACTGAAACACTGTTTCTTTGTGAATTCAGTTAGTTCCTAGTAGCCGGCTCTTGTAATATGTGTACTTTTAAAGATTTATAAAAATTTGGTGAGCCGAATCTGAGTAACATGGTGAATTCGGTTAGTTCCCAATAGGCCGCAGTAGTAATAAGTGGACTGTTCGGGATATAGAAAAATTTTCACGAATGGAATCAAAATTTCTAGGCGAATTCAGTGAGTTCCCAATGGGACATGCTTGTATGAGTTTGCTTTTCAATATCGAGCAACATTTTAAGGAACGGAATCCAAGTATCATGGTGAATTGAGTAGGTTCCCAATAGGATTCGCATGTAATAAGCTTGTTATTCAAGATAGAGCAACGTTTTAACGAACTGAAACACTGTTTCTTTGTGAATTCAGTTAGTTCCTAGTAGCCTGCTCTTGTAATATGTGTACTATTAAAGATTTATAAAAATTTGGTGAGCCGAATCTGAGTAACAT
Source organism: Rattus norvegicus (assembly GCF_021556685.1). Taxonomy (NCBI): domain Eukaryota; kingdom Metazoa; phylum Chordata; class Mammalia; order Rodentia; family Muridae; genus Rattus; species Rattus norvegicus. The sequence goes on from NC_141544.1 coordinate 11,153,857, forward strand.
GGTGAATTCGGTTAGTTCCCAATAGGCCGCAGTAGTAATAAGTGGACTGTTCGGGATATAGAAAAATTTTCACGAATGGAATCAAAATTTCTAGGCGAATTCAGTGAGTTCCCAATGGGACATGCTTGTATGAGTTTGCCTTTCAATATCGAGCAACATTTTAAGGAACGGAATCCAAGTATCATGGTGAATTGAGTAGGTTCCCAATAGGATTCGCATGTAATAAGCTTGTTATTCAAGATAGAGCAACGTTTTAACGAACTGAAACACTGTTTCTTTGTGAATTCAGTTAGTTCCTAGTAGCCTGCTCTTGTAATATGTGTACTATTAAAGATTTATAAAAATTTGGTGAGCCGAATCTGAGTAACATGGTGAATTCGGTTAGTTCCCAATAGGCCGCAGTAGTAATAAGTGGACTGTTCGGGATATAGAAAAATTTTCACGAATGGAATCAAAATTTCTAGGCGAATTCAATGAGTTCCCAATGGGCCATGCTTGTATGAGTTTGCTCTTCAATATCGAGCAACATTTTAAGGAACGGAATCCAAGTATCATGGTGAATTGAGTAGGTTCCCAATAGGATTCGCACGTAATAAGCTTGTTATTCAAGATAGAGCAACGTTTTAACGAACTGAAACACTGTTTCTTTGTGAATTCAGTTAGTTCCTAGTAGCCTGCTCTTGTATTATGTGTACTTTTAAAGATTTATAAAAATTTGGTGAGCCGAATCTGAGTAACATGGTGAATTCGGTTAGTTCCCAATAGGCCGCAGTAGTAATAAGTGGACTGTTCGGGATATAGAAAAATTTTCACGAATGGAATCAAAATTTCTAGGCGAATTCAGTGAGTTCGCAATGGGACATGCTTGTATGAGTTTGCCTTTCAATATCGAGCAACATTTTAAGGAACGGAATCCAAGTATCATGGTGAATTGAGTAGGTTCCCAATAGGATTCGCACGTAATAAGCTTGTTATTCAAGATAGAGCAACGTTTTAACGAACTGAAACACTGTTTCTTTGTGAATTCAGTTAGTTCCTAGTAGCCTGCTCTTGTATTATGTGTACTTTTAAAGATTTATAAAAATTTGCTGAGCCGAATCTGTGTAACATGGTGAATTCGGTTAGTTCCCAATAGGCCGCAGTAGTAATAAGTGGACTGTTCGGGATATAGAAAAATTTTCACGAATGGAATCAAAATTTCTAGGCGAATTCAGTGAGTTCCCAATGGGACATGCTTGTATGAGTTTGCTATTCAATATCGAGCAACATTTTATGGAACGGAATCCAAGTATCATGGTGAATTGAGTAGGTTCCCAATAGGATTCGCATGTAATAAGCTTGTTATTCAAGATAGAGCAACGTTTTAACGAACTGAAACACTGTTTCTTTGTGAATTCAGTTAGTTCCTAGTAGCCTGCTCTTGTAATATGTGTACTTTTAAAGATTTATAAAAATTTGGTGAGCCGAATCTGAGTAACATGGTGAATTCGGTTAGTTCCCAATAGGCCGCAGTAGTAATAAGTGGACTGTTCGGGATATAGAAAATATTTTCACGAATAGAATCAAAATTTCTAGGCGAATTCAGTGAGTTCCCAATGGGACATGCTTGTATGAGTTTGCTCTTCACTATCGAGCAACATTTGAAGGAACGGAATCCAAGTATCATGGTGAATTGAGTAGGTTCCCAATAGGATTCGCATGTAATAAGCTTGTTATTCAAGATAGAGCAACGTTTTAACGAACTGAAACACTGTTTCTTTGTGAATTCAGTTAGTTCCTAGTAGCCTGCTCTTGTAATATGTGTACTTTTAAAGATTTATAAAAATTTGGTGAGCCGAATCTGAGTAACCTGGTGAATTCGTTTAGTTCCCAATAGGCCGCAGTAGTAATAAGTGGACTGTTCGGGATATAGAAAAATTTTCACGAATGGAATCAAAATTTCTAGGCGAATTCAGTGAGTTCCAATGGGACATGCTGTATGAGTTTGCTTTTCAATATCGAGCAACATTTTAAGGAACGGAATCCAAGTATCATGGTGAATTGAGTAGGTTCCCAATAGGATTCGCATGTAATAAGCTTGTTATTCAAGATAGAGCAACGTTTTAACGAACTGAAACACTGTTTCTTTGTGAATTCAGTTAGTTCCTAGTAGCCGGCTCTTGTAATATGTGTACTTTTAAAGATTTATAAAAATTTGGTGAGCCGAATCTGAGTAACATGGTGAATTCGGTTAGTTCCCAATAGGCCGCAGTAGTAATAAGTGGACTGTTCGGGATATAGAAAAATTTTCACGAATGGAATCAAAATTTCTAGGCGAATTCAGTGAGTTCCCAATGGGACATGCTTGTATGAGTTTGCTTTTCAATATCGAGCAACATTTTAAGGAACGGAATCCAAGTATCATGGTGAATTGAGTAGGTTCCCAATAGGATTCGCATGTAATAAGCTTGTTATTCAAGATAGAGCAACGTTTTAACGAACTGAAACACTGTTTCTTTGTGAATTCAGTTAGTTCCTAGTAGCCTGCTCTTGTAATATGTGTACTATTAAAGATTTATAAAAATTTGGTGAGCCGAATCTGAGTAACATGGTGAATTCCGTTAGTTCCCAATAGGCCGCAGTAGTAATAAGTGGACTGTTCGGGATATAGAAAAATTTTCACGAATGGAATCAAAATTTCTAGGCGAATTCAGTGAGTTCCCAATGGGACATGCTTGTATGAGTTTGCCTTTCAATATCGAGCAACATTTTAAGGAACGGAATCCAAGTATCATGGTGAATTGAGTAGGTTCCCAATAGGATTCGCACGTAATAAGCTTGTTATTCAAGATAGAGCAACGTTTTAACGAACTGAAACACTGTTTCTTTGTGAATTCAGTTAGTTCCTAGTAGCCTGCTCTTGTATTATGTGTACTTTTAAAGATTTATAAAAATTTGGTGAGCCGAATCTGAGTAACATGGTGAATTCGGTTAGTTTCCAATAGGCCGCAGTAGTAATAAGTGGACTGTTCGGGATATAGAAAAATTTTCACGAATGGAATCAAAATTTCTAGGCGAATTCAGTGAGTTCCCAATGGGACATGCTTGTATGAGTTTGCCTTTCAATATCGAGCAACATTTTAAGGAACGGAATCCAAGTATCATGGTGAATTGAGTAGGTTCCCAATAGGATTCGCATGTAATAAGCTTGTTATTCAAGATAGAGCAACGTTTTAACGAACTGAAACACTGTTTCTTTGTGAATTCAGTTAGTTCCTAGTAGCCTGCTCTTGTAATATGTGTACTATTAAAGATTTATAAAAATTTGGTGAGCCGAATCTGAGTAACATGGTGAATTCGGTTAGTTCCCAATAGGCCGCAGTAGTAATAAGTGGACTGTTCGGGATATAGAAAAATTTTCACGAATGGAATCAAAATTTCTAGGCGAATTCAGTGAGTTCCCAATGGGACATGCTTGTATGAGTTTGCTGTTCAATATCGAGCAACATTTTAAGGAACGGAATCCAAGTATCATGGTGAATTGAGTAGGTTCCCAATAGAATTCGCATGTAATAAGCTTGTTATTCAAGATAGAGCAACGTTTTAACGAACTGAAACACTGTTTCTTTGTGAATTCAGTTAGTTCCTAGTAGCCTGCTCTTGTAATATGTGTACTATTAAAGATTTATAGAAATTTGGTGAGCCGAATCTGAGTAACATGGTGAATTCGGTTTGTTCCCAATAGGCCGCAGTAGTAATAAGTGGACTGTTCGGGATATAGAAAAATTTTCACGAATGGAATCAAAATTTCTAGGCGAATTCAGTGAGTTCCCAATGGGACATGCTTGTATGAGTTTGCTGTTCAATATCGAGCAACATTTTAAGGAACGGAATCCAAGTATCATGGTGAATTGAGTAGGTTCCCAATAGGATTCGCATGTAATAAGCTTGTTATTCAAGATAGAGCAACGTTTTAACGAACTGAAACACTGTTTCTTTGTGAATTCAGTTAGTTCCTAGTAGCCTGCTCTTGTAATATGTGTACTTTTAAATATTTATAAAAATTTGGTGAGCCGAATCTGAGTAACATGGTGAATTCGGTTAGTTCACAATAGGCCGCAGTAGTAATAAGTGGACTGTTCAGGATATAGAAAAATTTTCACGAATGGAATCAAAATTTCTAGGCGAATTCAGTGAGTTCCCAATGGGACATGCTTGTATGAGTTTGATTTTCAATATCGAGCAACATTTTAAGGAACGGAATCCAAGTATCATGGTGAATTGAGTAGGTTCCCAATAGGATTCGCATGTAATAAGCTTGTTATTCAAGATAGAGCAAATTTTTAACGAACTGAAACACTGTTTCTTTGTGAATTCAGTTAGTTCCTAGTAGCCTGCTCTTGTAATATGTGTACTATTAAAGATTTATAAAAATTTGGTGAGCCGAATCTGATTAACATGGTGAATTCGGTTTGTTCCCAATAGGCCGCAGTAGTAATAAGTGGACTGTTCGGGATATAGAAAAATTTTCACGAATGGAATCAAAATTTCTAGGCGAATTCAGTGAGTTTCCAATGGGACATGCTTGTATGAGTTTGCCTTTCAATATCGAGCAACATTTTAAGGAACGGAATCCAAGTATCATGGTGAATTGAGTAGGTTCAAAATAGGATTCGCATGTAATAAGCTTGTTATTCAAGATAGAGCAACGTTTTAACGAACTGAAACACTGTTTCTTTGTGAATTCAGTTTGTTCCTAGTAGCCTGCTCTTGTAATATGTGTACTTCTAAAGATTTATAAAAATTTGGTGACCGAATCTGAGTAACATGGTGAATTCGGTTAGTTCCCAATAGGCCGCAGTAGTAATAAGTGGACTGTTCGGGATATAGAAAAATTTTCACGAATGGAATCAAAATTTCTAGGCGAATTCAGTGAGTTCCCAATGGGACAGGCTGTATGAGTTTGCTTTTCAATATCGAGCAACATTTTAAGGAACGGAATCCAAGTATCATGGTGAATTGAGTAGGTTCCCAATAGGATTCGCATGTAATAAGCTTGTTATTCAAGATAGAGCAACGTTTTAACGAACTGAAACACTGTTTCTTTGTGAATTCAGTTAGTTCCTAGTAGCCGGCTCTTGTAATATGTGTACTTTTAAAGATTTATAAAAATTTGTTGAGCCGAATCTGAGTAACATGGTGAATTCGGTTAGTTCCCAATAGGCCGCAGTAGTAATAAGTGGACTGTTCGGGATATAGAAAAATTTTCACGAATGGAATCAAAATTTCTAGGCGAATTCAGTGAGTTCCCAATGGGACATGCTTGTATGAGTTTGCTCTTCACTATCGAGCAACATTTTAAGGAACGGAATCCAAGTAACATGGTGAATTGAGTAGGTTCCCAATAGGATTCGCATGTAATAAGCTTGTTATTCAAGATAGAGCAACGTTTTAACGAACTGAAACACTGTTTCTTTGTGAATTCAGTTAGTTCCTAGTAGCCTGCTCTTGTAATATGTGTACTATTAAAGATTTATAGAAATTTGGTGAGCCGAATCTGAGTAACATGGTGAATTCGGTTTGTTCCCAATAGGCCGCAGTAGTAATAAGTGGACTGTTCGGGATATAGAAAAATTTTCACGAATGGAATCAAAATTTCTAGGCGAATTCAGTGAGTTCCCAATGGGACATGCTTGTATGAGTTTGCTGTTCAATATCGAGCAACATTTTAAGGAACGGAATCCAAGTATCATGGTGAATTGAGTAGGTTCCCAATAGGATTCGCATGTAATAAGCTTGTTATTCAAGATAGAGCAACGTTTTAACGAACTGAAACACTGTTTCTTTGTGAATTCAGTTAGTTCCTAGTAGCCTGCTCTTGTAATATGTGTACTTTTAAAGATTTATAAAAATTTGTTGAGCCGAATCTGAGTAACATGGTGAATTCGGTTAGTTCCCAATAGGCCGCAGTAGTAATAAGTGGACTGTTCGGGATATAGAAAAATTTTCACGAATGGAATCAAAATTTCTAGGCGAATTCAGTGAGTTCCCAATGGGACATGCTTGTATGAGTTTGCTCTTCACTATCGAGCAACATTTTAAGGAACGGAATCCAAGTATCATGGTGAATTGAGTAGGTTCCCAATAGGATTCGCATGTAATAAGCTTGTTATTCAAGATAGAGCAACGTTTTAACGAACTGAAACACTGTTTCTTTGTGAATTCAGTTAGTTCCTAGTAGCCGGCTCTTGTAATATGTGTACTTTTAAAGATTTATAAAAATTTGTTGAGCCGAATCTGAGTAACATGGTGAATTCGGTTAGTTCCCAATAGGCCGCAGTAGTAATAAGTGGACTGTTCGGGATATAGAAAAATTTTCACGAATGGAATCAAAATTTCTAGGCGAATTCAGTGAGTTCCCAATGGGACATGCTTGTATGAGTTTGCTCTTCACTATCGAGCAACATTTTAAGGAACGGAATCCAAGTAACATGGTGAATTGAGTAGGTTCCCAATAGGATTCGCATGTAATAAGCTTGTTATTCAAGATAGAGCAACGTTTTAACGAACTGAAACACTGTTTCTTTGTGAATTCAGTTAGTTCCTAGTAGCCTGCTCTTGTAATATGTGTACTTTTAAAGATTTATAAAAATTTGGTGAGCCGAATCTGAGTAACATGGTGAATTCGGTTAGTTCCCAATAGGCCGCAGTAGTTATAAGTGGACTGTTCGCGATATAGAAAAATTTTCACGAATGGAATCAAAATTTCTAGGCGAATTCAGTGAGTTCCCAATGGGACATGCTTGTATGAGTTTGCTTTTCAATATCGAGCAACATTTTAAGGAACGGAATCCAAGAATCATGGTGAATTGTGTAGGTTCCCAATAGGATTCGCATGTAATAAGCTTGTTATTCAAGATAGAGCAACGTTTTAACGAACTGAAACACTGTTTCTTTGTGAATTCAGTTAGTTCCTAGTAGCCTGCTCTTGTAATATGTGTACTTTTAAAGATTTATAAAAATTTGTTGAGCCGAATCTGAGTAACATGGTGAATTCGGTTAGTTCCCAATAGGCCGCAGTAGTAATAAGTGGACTGTTCGGGATATAGAAAAATTTTCACGAATGGAAACAAAATTTCTAAGCGAATTCAATGAGTTCCCAATGGGCCATGCTTGTATGAGTTTGCTCTTCAATATCGAGCAACATTTTAAGGAACGGAATCCAAGTATCATGGTGAATTGAGTAGGTTCCCAATAGGATTCGCACGTAATAAGCTTGTTATTCAAGATAGAGCAACGTTTTAACGAACTGAAACACTGTTTCTTTGTGAATTCAGTTAGTTCCTAGTAGCCTGCTCTTGTATTATGTGTACTTTTAAAGATTTATAAAAATTTGGTGAGCCGAATCTGAGTAACATGGTGAATTCGGTTAGTTTCCAATAGGCCGCAGTAGTAATAAGTGGACTGTTCGGGATATAGAAAAATTTTCACGAATGGAATCAAAATTTCTAGGCGAATTCAGTGAGTTCCCAATGGGACATGCTTGTATGAGTTTGCCTTTCAATATCGAGCAACATTTTAAGGAACGGAATCCAAGTATCATGGTGAATTGAGTAGGTTCCCAATAGGATTCGCATGTAATAAGCTTGTTATTCAAGATAGAGCAACGTTTTAACGAACTGAAACACTGTTTCTTTGTGAATTCAGTTAGTTCCTAGTAGCCTGCTCTTGTAATATGTGTACTATTAAAGATTTATAAAAATTTGGTGAGCCGAATCTGAGTAACATGGTGAATTCGGTTAGTTCCCAATAGGCCGCAGTAGTAATAAGTGGACTGTTCGGGATATAGAAAAATTTTCACGAATGGAATCAAAATTTCTAGGCGAATTCAGTGAGTTCCCAATGGGACATGCTTGTATGAGTTTGCTGTTCAATATCGAGCAACATTTTAAGGAACGGAATCCAAGTATCATGGTGAATTGAGTAGGTTCCCAATAGAATTCGCATGTAATAAGCTTGTTATTCAAGATAGAGCAACGTTTTAACGAACTGAAACACTGTTTCTTTGTGAATTCAGTTAGTTCCTAGTAGCCTGCTCTTGTAATATGTGTACTATTAAAGATTTATAGAAATTTGGTGAGCCGAATCTGAGTAACATGGTGAATTCGGTTAGTTCACAATAGGCCGCAGTAGTAATAAGTGGACTGTTCAGGATATAGAAAAATTTTCACGAATGGAATCAAAATTTCTAGGCGAATTCAGTGAGTTCCCAATGGGACATGCTTGTATGAGTTTGATTTTCAATATCGAGCAACATTTTAAGGAACGGAATCCAAGTATCATGGTGAATTGAGTAGGTTCCCAATAGGATTCGCATGTAATAAGCTTGTTATTCAAGATAGAGCAAATTTTTAACGAACTGAAACACTGTTTCTTTGTGAATTCAGTTAGTTCCTAGTAGCCTGCTCTTGTAATATGTGTACTATTAAAGATTTATAAAAATTTGGTGAGCCGAATCTGATTAACATGGTGAATTCGGTTTGTTCCCAATAGGCCGCAGTAGTAATAAGTGGACTGTTCGGGATATAGAAAAATTTTCACGAATGGAATCAAAATTTCTAGGCGAATTCAGTGAGTTTCCAATGGGACATGCTTGTATGAGTTTGCCTTTCAATATCGAGCAACATTTTAAGGAACGGAATCCAAGTATCATGGTGAATTGAGTAGGTTCAAAATAGGATTCGCATGTAATAAGCTTGTTATTCAAGATAGAGCAACGTTTTAACGAACTGAAACACTGTTTCTTTGTGAATTCAGTTTGTTCCTAGTAGCCTGCTCTTGTAATATGTGTACTTCTAAAGATTTATAAAAATTTGGTGACCGAATCTGAGTAACATGGTGAATTCGGTTAGTTCCCAATAGGCCGCAGTAGTAATAAGTGGACTGTTCGGGATATAGAAAAATTTTCACGAATGGAATCAAAATTTCTAGGCGAATTCAGTGAGTTCCCAATGGGACAGGCTGTATGAGTTTGCTTTTCAATATCGAGCAACATTTTAAGGAACGGAATCCAAGTATCATGGTGAATTGAGTAGGTTCCCAATAGGATTCGCATGTAATAAGCTTGTTATTCAAGATAGAGCAACGTTTTAACGAACTGAAACACTGTTTCTTTGTGAATTCAGTTAGTTCCTAGTAGCCGGCTCTTGTAATATGTGTACTTTTAAAGATTTATAAAAATTTGTTGAGCCGAATCTGAGTAACATGGTGAATTCGGTTAGTTCCCAATAGGCCGCAGTAGTAATAAGTGGACTGTTCGGGATATAGAAAAATTTTCACGAATGGAATCAAAATTTCTAGGCGAATTCAGTGAGTTCCCAATGGGACATGCTTGTATGAGTTTGCTCTTCACTATCGAGCAACATTTTAAGGAACGGAATCCAAGTAACATGGTGAATTGAGTAGGTTCCCAATAGGATTCGCATGTAATAAGCTTGTTATTCAAGATAGAGCAACGTTTTAACGAACTGAAACACTGTTTCTTTGTGAATTCAGTTAGTTCCTAGTAGCCTGCTCTTGTAATATGTGTACTATTAAAGATTTATAGAAATTTGGTGAGCCGAATCTGAGTAACATGGTGAATTCGGTTTGTTCCCAATAGGCCGCAGTAGTAATAAGTGGACTGTTCGGGATATAGAAAAATTTTCACGAATGGAATCAAAATTTCTAGGCGAATTCAGTGAGTTCCCAATGGGACATGCTTGTATGAGTTTGCTGTTCAATATCGAGCAACATTTTAAGGAACGGAATCCAAGTATCATGGTGAATTGAGTAGGTTCCCAATAGGATTCGCATGTAATAAGCTTGTTATTCAAGATAGAGCAACGTTTTAACGAACTGAAACACTGTTTCTTTGTGAATTCAGTTAGTTCCTAGTAGCCTGCTCTTGTAATATGTGTACTTTTAAAGATTTATAAAAATTTGTTGAGCCGAATCTGAGTAACATGGTGAATTCGGTTAGTTCCCAATAGGCCGCAGTAGTAATAAGTGGACTGTTCGGGATATAGAAAAATTTTCACGAATGGAATCAAAATTTCTAGGCGAATTCAGTGAGTTCCCAATGGGACATGCTTGTATGAGTTTGCTCTTCACTATCGAGCAACATTTTAAGGAACGGAATCCAAGTATCATGGTGAATTGAGTAGGTTCCCAATAGGATTCGCATGTAATAAGCTTGTTATTCAAGATAGAGCAACGTTTTAACGAACTGAAACACTGTTTCTTTGTGAATTCAGTTAGTTCCTAGTAGCCGGCTCTTGTAATATGTGTACTTTTAAAGATTTATAAAAATTTGTTGAGCCGAATCTGAGTAACATGGTGAATTCGGTTAGTTCCCAATAGGCCGCAGTAGTAATAAGTGGACTGTTCGGGATATAGAAAAATTTTCACGAATGGAATCAAAATTTCTAGGCGAATTCAGTGAGTTCCCAATGGGACATGCTTGTATGAGTTTGCTCTTCACTATCGAGCAACATTTTAAGGAACGGAATCCAAGTAACATGGTGAATTGAGTAGGTTCCCAATAGGATTCGCATGTAATAAGCTTGTTATTCAAGATAGAGCAACGTTTTAACGAACTGAAACACTGTTTCTTTGTGAATTCAGTTAGTTCCTAGTAGCCTGCTCTTGTAATATGTGTACTTTTAAAGATTTATAAAAATTTGGTGAGCCGAATCTGAGTAACATGGTGAATTCGGTTAGTTCCCAATAGGCCGCAGTAGTTATAAGTGGACTGTTCGCGATATAGAAAAATTTTCACGAATGGAATCAAAATTTCTAGGCGAATTCAGTGAGTTCCCAATGGGACATGCTTGTATGAGTTTGCTTTTCAATATCGAGCAACATTTTAAGGAACGGAATCCAAGAATCATGGTGAATTGTGTAGGTTCCCAATAGGATTCGCATGTAATAAGCTTGTTATTCAAGATAGAGCAACGTTTTAACGAACTGAAACACTGTTTCTTTGTGAATTCAGTTAGTTCCTAGTAGCCTGCTCTTGTAATATGTGTACTTTTAAAGATTTATAAAAATTTGGTGAGCCGAATCTGAGTAACATGGTGAATTCGGTTTGTTCCCAATAGGCCGCAGTAGTAATAAGTGGACTGTTCGGGATATAGAAAAATTTTCACGAATGGAATCAAAATTTCTAGGCGAATTCAGTGAGTTCCCAATGGGACATGCTTGTATGAGTTTGCTGTTCAATATTGAGCAACATTTTAAGGAACGGAATCCAAGTATCATGGTGAATTGAGTAGGTTCCCAATAGGATTCGCATGTAATAAGCTTGTTATTCAAGATAGAGCAACGTTTTAACGAACTGAAACACTGTTTCTTTGTGAATTCAGTTAGTTCCTAGTAGCCTGCTCTTGTAATATGTGTACTTTTAAAGATTTATAAAAATTTGGTGAGCCGAATCTGAGTAACATGGTGAATTCGGTTAGTTCACAGTAGGCCGCAGTAGTAATAAGTGGACTGTTCAGGATATAGAAAAATTTTCACGAATGGAATCAAAATTTCTAGGCGAATTCAGTGAGTTCCCAATGGGACATGCTTGTATGAGTTTGCTTTTCAATATCGAGCAACATTTTAAGGAACGGAATCCAAGTATCATGGTGAATTGAGTAGGTTCCCAATAGGATTCGCATGTAATAAGCTTGTTATTCAAGATAGAGCAAATTTTTAACGAACTGAAACACTGTTTCTTTGTGAATTCAGTTAGTTCCTAGTAGCCTGCTCTTGTAACATGTGTACTATTAAAGATTTATAAAAATTTGGTGAGCCGAATCTGATTAACATGGTGAATTCGGTTTGTTCCCAATAGGCCGCAGTAGTAATAAGTGGACTGTTCGGGATATAGAAAAATTTTCACGAATGGAATCAAAATTTCTAGGCGAATTCAGTGAGTTCCCAATGGGACATGCTTGTATGAGTTTGCCTTTCAATATCGAGCAACATTTTAAGGAACGGAATCCAAGTATCATGGTGAATTGAGTAGGTTCAAAATAGGATTCGCATGTAATAAGCTTGTTATTCAAGATAGAGCAACGTTTTAACGAACTGAAACACTGTTTCTTTGTGAATTCAGTTTGTTCCTAGTAGCCTGCTCTTGTAATATGTGTACTTCTAAAGATTTATAAAAATTTGGTGACCGAATCTGAGTAACATGGTGAATTCGGTTAGTTCCCAATAGGCCGCAGTAGTAATAAGTGGACTGTTCGGGATATAGAAAAAATTTCACGAATGGAATCAAAATTTCTAGGCGAATTCAGTGAGTTCCCAATGGGACAGGCTGTATGAGTTTGCTTTTCAATATCGAGCAACATTTTAAGGAACGGAATCCAAGTATCATGGTGAATTGAGTAGGTTCCCAATAGGATTCGCATGTAATAAGCTTGTTATTCAAGATAGAGCAACGTTTTAACGAACTGAAACACTGTTTCTTTGTGAATTCAGTTAGTTCCTAGTAGCCGGCTCTTGTAATATGTGTACTTTTAAAGATTTATAAAAATTTGTTGAGCCGAATCTGAGTAACATGGTGAATTCGGTTAGTTCCCAATAGGCCGCAGTAGTAATAAGTGGACTGTTCGGGATATAGAAAAATTTTCACGAATGGAATCAAAATTTCTAGGCGAATTCAGTGAGTTCCCAATGGGACATGCTTGTATAAGTTTGCTCTTCACTATCGAGCAACATTTTAAGGAACGGAATCCAAGTAACATGGTGAATTGAGTAGGTTCCCAATAGGATTCGCATGTAATAAGCTTGTTATTCAAGATAGAGCAACGTTTTAACGAACTGAAACACTGTTTCTTTGTGAATTCAGTTAGTTCCTAGTAGCCTGCTCTTGTAATATGTGTACTTTTAAAGATTTATAAAAATTTGGTGAGCCGAATCTGAGTAACATGGTGAATTCGGTTAGTTGCCAATAGGCCGCAGTAGTTATAAGTGGACTGTTCGCGATATAGAAAAATTTTCACGAATGGAATCAAAATTTCTAGGCGAATTCAGTGAGTTCCCAATGGGACATGCTTGTATGAGTTTGCTTTTCAATATCGAGCAACATTTTAAGGAACGGAATCCAAGAATCATGGTGAATTGTGTAGGTTCCCAATAGGATTCGCATGTAATAAGCTTGTTATTCAAGATAGAGCAACGTTTTAACGAACTGAAACACTGTTTCTTTGTGAATTCACGTAGTTCCTAGTAGCCTGATCTTGTAATATGTGTACTTTTAAAGATTTATAAAAATTTGGTGAGCCGAATCTGAGTAACATGGTGAATTCGGTTAGTTCCTAATAGGCCGCAGTAGTAATAAGTGGACTGTTCGGGATATAGAAAAATTTTCACGAATGGAATCAAAATTTCTAGTCGAATTCAGTGAGTTCCCAATGGGACATGCTTGTATGAGTTTGCTCTTCACTATCGAGCAACATTTTAAGGAACGGAATCCAAGTATCATGATGAATTGAGTAGGTTCCCAATAGGATTCGCATGTAATAAGCTTGTTATTCAAGATAGAGCAACGTTTTAACGAACTGAAACACTGTTTCTTTGTGAATTCAGTTAGTTCCTAGTAGCCTGCTCTTGTAATATGTGTACTTTTAAAGATTTATAAAAATTTGGTGAGCCGAATCTGAGTAACATGGTGAATTCGGTTAGTTCCCAATAGGCCGCAGTAGTAATAAGTGGACTGTTCGGGATATAGAAAAATTTTCACGAATGGAATCAAAATTTCTAGGCGAATTCAGTGAGTTCCCAATGGGACATGCTTGTACGAGTTTGCTGTTCAATATCGAGCAACATTTTAAGGAACGGAATCCAAGTATCATGGTGAATTGAGTAGGTTCCCAATAGGATTCGCATGTAATAAGCTTGTTTTTCAAGATAGAGCAACGTTTTAACGAACTGAAACACTGTTTCTTTGTGAATTCAGTTAGTTCCTAGTAGCCTGCTCTTGTAATATGTGTACTATTAAAGATTTATAAAAATTTGGTGAGCCGAATCTGAGTAACATGGTGAATTCGGTTAGTTCCCAATAGGCCGCAGTAGTAATAAGTGGACTGTTCGGTATATAGAAAAATTTTCACGAATGGAATCAAATTTCTAGGCGAATTCAGTGAGTGCCCAATGGACATGCTTGTATGAGTTTGCTTTTCAATATCGAGCAACATTTTAAGGAACGGAATCCAAGTATCATGGTGAATTGAGTAGGTTCCCAATAGGATTCGCATGTAATAAGCTTGTTATTCAAGATAGAGCAACGTTTTAACGAACTGAAACACTGTTTCTTTGTGAATTCAGTTAGTTCCTAGTAGCCTGCTCTTGTAATATGTGTACTTTTAAAGATTTATAAAAATTTGGTGAGCCGAATCAGAGTAACATGGTGAAATCGGTTTGTTCCCAATAGGCCGCAGTAGTAATAAGTGGACTGTTCGGGATATAGAAAAATTTTCACGAATGGAATCAAAATTTCTAGGCGAATTCAGTGAGTTCCCAATGGGACATGCTTGTATGAGTTTGCTGTTAACTATCAAGCAACATTTTAAGGAACGGAATCCAAGTATCATGGTGAATTGAGTAGGTTCCCAATAGGATTCGCATGTAATAAGCTTGTTATTCAAGATAGAGCAACGTTTTAACGAACTGAAACACTGTTTCTCTGTGAATTCAGTTAGTTCCCAGTAGCCTGCTCTTGTAATATGTGTACTTTTAAAGATTTATCAAAATTTGGTGAGCCGAATCTGAGTAACATGGTGAATTCGGTTAGTTCCCAGTAGGCCGCAGTAGTAATGAGTGGACTGTTCGGGATATAGAAAAATTTTCACGAATGGAATCAAAATTTCTAGGCGAATTCAGTGAGTTCCTAATGGGACATGCTTGTATGAGTCTGCTTTTCAATATAGAGCAACATTTTGTGGAACGGAATCTAAGTATCATGGTGAATTCAGTAGGTTCCCAATAGGATTCGCATGTAATAAGCTTGTTATTCAAGATAGAGCAACGTTTTAACGAACTGAAACACTGTTTCTCTGTGAATTCAGTTAGTTCCCTGTAGCCTGCTCTTGTACTATGTGTACTTTTAAAGATTTATCAAAATTTGGTGAGCCGAATCTGAGTAACATGGTGAATTCGGTTAGTTCCCAGTAGGCCGCAGTAGTAATGAGTGGACTGTTCGGGATATAGAAAAATTTTCACGAATGGAATCAACATTTCTAGGCGAATTCAGTGAGTTCCCAATGGGACATGCTTGTATGAGTCTGCTTTTCAATATAGAGCAACATTTTGTGGAACGGAATCTAAGTATCATGGTGAATTCAGTTGGTTCCCAATAGGATTCGCATGTAATAAGCTTGTTATTCAAGATAGAGCAACGTTTTAACGAACTGAAACACTGTTTCTCTGTGAATTCAGTTAGTTCCCAGTAGCCTGCTCTTGTACGATGTGTACTTTTAAAGATTTATCAAAATTTGGTGAGCCGAATCTGAGTAACATGGTGAATTCGGTTAGTTCCCAGTAGGCCGCAGTAGTAATGAGTGGACTGTTCGGGATATAGAAAAATTTTCACGAATGGAATCAAAATTTCTAGGCGAATTCAGTGAGTTCCCAATGGGACATGCTTGTATGAGTCTGCTTTTCAATATAGAGCAACATTTTGTGGAACGGAATCTAAGTATCATGGTGAATTCAGTAGGTTCCCAATAGGATTCGCATGTAATAAGCTTGTTATTCAAGATAGAGCAACGTTTTAACGAACTGAAACACTGTTTCTCTGTGAATTCAGTTAGTTCCCAGTAGCCTGCTCTTGTACGCTGTGTACTTTTAAAGATTTATCAAAATTTGGTGAGCCGAATCTGAGTAACATGGTGAATTCGGTTAGTTCCCAGTAGGCCGCAGTAGTAATGACTGGACTGTTCGGGATATAGAAAAATTTTCACGAATGGAATAAAAATTTCTAGGCGAATTCAGTGAGTTCCCAATGGGACATGCTTGTATGAGTCTGCTTTTCAATATAGAGCAACATTTTGTGGAACGGAATCTAAGTATCATGGTGAATTCAGTAGGTTCCCAATAGGATTCGCATGTAATAAGCCAGTTATTCAAGATAGAGCAACGTTTTAACGAACTGAAACACTGTTTCTCTGTGAATTCAGTTAGTTCCCAGTAGCCTGCTCTTGTACGATGTGTACTTTTAAAGATTTATCAAAATTTGGTGAGCCGAATCTGAGTAAAATGGTGAATTCGGTTAGTTCCCTGTAGGCCGCAGTAGTAATGAGTGGACTGTTCGGGATATAGAAAAATTTTCACGAATGGAATCAAAATTTCTAGGCGAATTCAGTGAGTTCCCAATGGGACATGCTTGTATGAGTCTGCTTTTCAATATAGAGCCACATTTTGTGGAACGGAATCTAAGTATCATGGTGAATTCAGTAGGTTCCCAATAGGATTCGCATGTAATAAGCTTGTTATTCAAGATAGAGCAACGTTTTAACGAACTGAAACACTGTTTCTTTGTGAATTCAGTTAGTTCCTAGTAGCCGGCTCTTGTAATATGCGTACTTTTAAAGATTTATAAAAATTTGTTGAGCCGAATCTGAGTAACATGGTGAATTCGGTTAGTTCCCAATAGGCCGCAGTAGTAATAAGTGGACTGTTCGGGATATAGAAAAATTTTCACGAATGGAATCAAAATTTCTAGGCGAATTCAGTGAGTTCCCAATGGGACATGCTTGTATGAGTTTGCTCTTCACTATCGAGCAACATTTTAAGGAACGGAATCCAAGTAACATGGTGAATTGAGTAGGTTCCCAATAGGATTCGCATGTAATAAGCTTGTTATTCAAGATAGAGCAACGTTTTAACGAACTGAAACACTGTTTCTTTGTGAATTCAGTTAGTTCCTAGTAGCCTGCTCTTGTAATATGTGTACTTTTAAAGATTTATAAAAATTTGGTGAGCCGAATCTGAGTAACATGGTGAATTCGGTTAGTTCCCAATAGGCCGCAGTAGTTATAAGTGGACTGTTCGCGATATAGAAAAATTTTCACGAATGGAATCAAAATTTCTAGGCGAATTCAGTGAGTTCCCAATGGGACATGCTTGTATGAGTTTGCTTTTCAATATCGAGCAACATTTTAAGGAACGGAATCCAAGAATCATGGTGAATTGTGTAGGTTCCCAATAGGATTCGCATGTAATAAGCTTGTTATTCAAGATAGAGCAACGTTTTAACGAACTGAAACACTGTTTCTTTGTGAATTCACTTAGTTCCTAGTAGCCTGATCTTGTAATATTTGTACTTTTAAAGATTTATAAAAATTTGGTGAGCCGAATCTGAGTAACATGGTGAATTCGGTTACTTCCTAATAGGCCGCAGTAGTAATAAGTGGACTGTTCGGGATATAGAAAAATTTTCACGAATGGAATCAAAATTTCTAGGCGAATTCAGTGAGTTCCCAATGGGACATGCTTGTATGAGTTTGCTCTTCACTATCGAGCAACATTTTAAGGAACGGAATCCAAGTATCATGATGAATTGAGTAGGTTCCCAATAGGATTCGCATGTAATAAGCTTGTTATTCAAGATAGAGCAACGTTTTAACGAACTGAAACACTGTTTCTTTGTGAATTCAGTTAGTTCCTAGTAGCCTGCTCTTGTAATATGTGTACTTTTAAAGATTTATAAAAATTTGGTGAGCCGAATCTGAGTAACATGGTGAATTCGGTTAGTTCCCAATATGCCGCAGTAGTAATAAGTGGACTGTTCGGGATATAGAAAAATTTTCACGAATGGAATCAAATTTCTAGGCGAATTCAGTGAGTGCCCAATGGACATGCTTGTATGAGTTTGCTTTTCAATATCGAGCAACATTTTAAGGAACGTTATCCAAGTATCATGGTGAATTGAGTAGGTTCCCAATAGGATTCGCATGTAATAAGCTTGTTATTCAAGATAGAGCAACGTTTTAACGAACTGAAACACTGTTTCTTTGTGAATTCAGTTAGTTCCTAGTAGCCTGCTCTTGTAATATGTGTACTTTTAAAGATTTATAAAAATTTGGTGAGCCGAATCAGAGTAACATGGTGAAATCGGTTTGTTCCCAATAGGCCGCAGTAGTAATAAGTGGACTGTTCGGGATATAGAAAAATTTTCACGAATGGAATCAAAATTTCTAGGCGAATTCAGTGAGTTCCCAATGGGACATGCTTGTATGAGTTTGCTCTTAACTATCGAGCAACATTTTAAGGAACGGAATCCAAGTAACATGGTGAATTGAGTAGGTTCCCAGTAGGATTCGCATGTAATAAGCTTGTTATTCAAGATAGAGCAACGTTTTAACGAACTGAAACACTGTTTCTTTGTGAATTCAGTTAGTTCCTAGTAGCCTGCTCTTGTAATATGTGTACTTTTAAAGATTTATAAAAATTTGGTGAGCCGAATCTGAGTAACATGGTGAATTCGGTTTGTTCCCAATAGGCCGCAGTAGTAATAAGTGGAGTGTTCGGGATATAGAAAAATTTTCACGAATGGAATCAAAGTTTCTAGGCGAATTCAGTGAGTTCCCAATGGGACATGCTTGTATGAGTTTGCTCTTCAATATCGAGCAACATTTTAAGGAACGGAATCCAAGTATCATGGTGAATTGCATAGGTTCCCAATAGGATTCGTGTGTAATAAGCTTGTTATTCAAGATAGAGCAACGTTTTAACGAACTGAAACACCGTTTCTTTGTGAATTCAGTTAGTTCCTAGTAGCCTGCTCTTGTAATATGTGTACTTTTAAAGATTTATAAAAATTTTGTGAGCCGAATCTGAGTAACATGGTGAATTCGGTTTGTTCCCAATAGGCCGCAGTAGTAATAAGTGGACTGTTCGGGATATAGAAAAATTTTCACGAATGGAATCAAAATTTCTAGGCGAATTCAGTGAGTTCCCAATGGGACATGCTTGTATGAGTTTGCTGTTCAATATCGAGCAACATTTTAAGGAACGGAATCCAAGTATCATGGTGAATTGAGTAGGTGCAAAATAGGATTCGCATGTAATAAGCTTGTTATTCAAGATAGAGCAACGTTTTAACGAACTGAAACACTGTTTCTTTGTGAATTCAGTTAGTTCCTAGTAGCCTGCTCTTGTAATATGTGTACTTTTAAAGATTTATAAAAATTTGCTGAGCCGAATCTGAGTAACATGGTGAATTCGGTTAGTTCCCAATAGGGCGCAGTAGTAATAAGTGGACTGTTCGGGATATAGAAAAATTTTCACGAATGGAATCAAAATTTCTAGGCGAATTCAGTGAGTTCCCAATGGGACATGCTTGTATGAGTTTGCTCTTCAATATCGAGCAACATTTTAAGGAACGGAATCCAAGTATCATGGTGATTTGAGTAGGTTCCCAATAGGATTCACATGTAATAAGCTTGTTATTCAAGATAGAGCAACGTTTTAACGAACTGAAACACTGTTTCTTTGTGAATTCAGTTAGTTCCTAGTAGCCTGCTCTTGTTTTATGTGTACTTTTAAAGATTTATAAAAATTTGGTGAGCCGAATCTGAGTAACATGGTGAATTCGGTTAGTTCCTAATAGGCCGCAGTAGTAATAAGTGGACTGTTCGGGATATAGAAAAATTTTCACGAATGGAATCAAAATTTCTAGGCGAATTCAGTGAGTTCCCAATGGGACATGCTTGTATGAGTTTGCTTTTCAATATCGAGCAACATTTTAAGGAACGGAATCCAAGTATCATGGTGAATTGAGTAGGTTCCCAATACGATTCGCATGTAATAAGCTTGTTATTCAAGATAGAGCAAAGTTTTAACGAACTGAAACACTGTTTCTTTGTGAATTCAGTTAGTTCCTAGTAGCCTGCTCTTGTAATATGTGTACTATTAAAGATTTATAAAAATTTGGTGACCCGAATCTGAGTAACATGGTGAATTCGGTTTGTTCCCAATAGGCCGCAGTAGTAATAAGTGGACTGTTCGGGATATAGAAAAATTTTCACGAATGGAATCAAAATTTCTAGGCGAATTCAGTGAGTTCCCAATGGGACATGCTTGTATGAGTTTGCTTTTCAATATCGAGCAACATTTTAAGGAACGGAATCCAAGTATCATGGTGAATTGAGTAGGTTCAAAATAGGATTCGCATGTAATAAGCTTGTTATTCAAGATAGAGCAACGTTTTAACGAACTGAAACACTGTTTCTTTGTGAATTCAGTTTGTTCCTAGTAGCCTGCTCTTGTAATATGTGTACTTCTAAAGATTTATAAAAATTTGGTGAGCCGAATCTGAGTAACATGGTGAATTCGGTTAGTTCCCCATAGGCCGCAGTAGTAATAAGTGGACTGTTCGGGATATAGAAAAATTTTCACGAATGGAATCAAAATTTCTAGGCAAATTCAGTGAGTTCCCAATGGGACATGCTGTATGAGTTTGCTTTTCAATATCGAGCAACATTTTAAGGAACGGAATCCAAGTATCATGGTGAATTGAGTTGGTTCCCAATAGGATTCGCATGTAATAAGCTTGTTATTCAAGATAGAGCAACGTTTTAACGAACTGAAACACTGTTTCTTTGTGAATTCTGTTAGTTCCTAGTAGCCTGCTCTTGTAATATGTGTACTTTTAAAGATTTATAAAAATTTGGTGAGCCGAATCTGAGTAACAGGGTGATTTCGGTTAGTTCCCAATAGGCCGCAGTAGTAATAAGTAGACCTTTCGGGATATAGAAAAATTTTCACGAATGGAATCAAAATTTCTAGGCGAATTCAGTGAGTTCCCAATGGGACATGCTTGTATGAGTTTGCTTTTCAATATCGAGCAACATTTTAAGGAACGGAATCCAAGTATCATGGTGAATTGAGTAGGTTCCCAATTGGATTCGCATGTAATAAGCTTGTTATTCAAGATAGAGCAACGTTTTAACGAACTGAAACACTGTTTCTTTGTGAATTCAGTTAGTTCCTAGTAGCCGGCTCTTGTAATATGTGTACTTTTAAAGATTTATAAAAATTTGGTGAGCCGAATCTGAGTAACATGGTGAATTCGGTTAGTTCCCAATAGGCCGCAGTAGTAATAAGTGGACTGTTCGGGATATAGAAAAATTTTCACGAATGGAATCAAAATTTCTAGGCGAATTCAGTAAGTTCCCAATGGGACATGCTTGTATGAGTTTGCTCTTCACTATCGAGCAACATTTTAAGGAACGGAATCCAAGTAACATGGTGAATTGAGTAGGTTCCCAGTAGGATTCGCATGTAATAAGCTTGTTATTCAAGATAGAGCAACGTTTTAACGAACTGAAACACTGTTTCTCTGTGAATTCAGTTAGTTCCTAGTAGCCTGCTCTTGTAATATGTGTACTTTTAAAGATTTATAAAAATTTGGTGAGCCGAATCTGAGTAACATGGTGAATTCGGTTAGTTCCCAATAGGCCGCAGTAGTAATAAGTGGACTGTTCGGGATATAGAAAAATTTTCACGAATGGAATCAAAATTTCTAGGCGAATTCAGTGAGTTCCCAATGGGACATGCTTGTATGAGTTTGCTCTTCAATATCGAGCAACATTTTAAGGAACGGAATCCAAGTATCATGGTGAATTGAGTAGGTTCCCAATAGGATTCGCGTGTAATAAGCTTGTTATTCAAGATAGAGCAACGTTTTGACGAACTGAAACACCGTTTCTTTGTGAAATCAGTTAGTTCCTAGTAGCCTGGTCTTGTAATATGTGTACTTTTAAAGATTTATAAAAATTTGGTGAGCCGAATCTGAGTAACATGGTGAATTCGGTTAGTTCCCAATAGGCCGCAGTAGTAATAAGTGGACTGTTCGGGATATAGAAAAATTTTCACGAATGGAATCAAAATTTCTAGGCGTATTCAGTGAGTTCCCAATGGGACATGCTTGTATGAGTTTGCTTTTCAATATCGAGCAACATTTTAAGGAACGGAATCCAAGTATCATGGTGAATTGAGTAGGTTCCCAATAGGATTCGCATGTAATAAGCATGTTATTCAAGATAGAGCAAAGGTTTAACGTACTGAAACACTGTTTCTTTGTGAATTCAGTTAGTTCCTAGTAGCCTGCTCTTGTAATATGTGTACTTCTAAAGATTTATAAAACTTTGGTGAGCCGAATCTGAGTAACATGGTGAATTCGGTTACTTCCCAATAGGCCGCAGTAGTAATAAGTGGACTGTTCGGGATATAGAAAAATTTTCACGAATGGAATCAAAATTTCTAGGCGAATTCAGTGAGTTCCCAATGGGACATGCTGTATGAGTTTGCTTTTCATATCGAGCAACATTTTAAGGAACGGAATCCAAGTATCATGGTGAATTGAGTAGGTTCCCAGTAGGATTCGCATGTAATAAGCTTGTTATTCAAGATAGAGCAAAGTTTTAACGAACTGAAACACTGTTTCTTTGTGAATTCAGTTAGTTCCTAGTAGCCTGCTCTTGTAATATGTGTACTTTTAAAGATTTATAAAAATTTGGTGAGCCGAATCTGAATAACATGGTGAATTCGGTTAGTTCCCAATAGGCCGCAGTAGTAATAAGTGGACTGTTCGGGATATAGAAAAATTTTCACGAATGGAATCAAAATTTCTAGGCGAATTCAGTGAGTTCCCAATGGGACATGCTTGTATGAGTTTGCTTTTCATTATCGAGCAACATTTTAAGGAACGGAATCCAAGTATCATGGTGAATTGAGTAGGTTCCCAATTGGATTCGCATGTAATAAGCTTGTTAGTCAAGATAGAGCAACGTTTTAACGAACTGAAACACTGTTTCTTTGTGAATTCAGTTAGTTCCTAGTAGCTGCTCTTGTAATATGTGTACTTTTAAAGATTTATAAAAATTTGGTGAGCCGAATCTGAGTAACATGGTGAATTCGGTTAGTTCCCAATAGGCCGCAGTAGTAATAAGTGGACTGTTCGGCATATAGAAAAATTTTCACGAATGGAATCAAAATTTCTAGGCGAATTCAGTAAGTTCCCAATGGGACATGCTTGTATGAGTTTGCTTTTCAATATCGAGCAACATTTTAAGGAACGGAATCCAAATAACATGGTGAATTGAGTAGGTTCTCAATAGGATTCGCATGTAATAAGCTTGTTATTCAAGATAGAGCAACGTTTTAACGAACTGAAACACTGTTTCTTTGTGAATTCAGTTAGTTCCTAGTAGCCTGCTCTTGTAATATGTGTACTTTTAAAGATTTATAAAAATTTGGTGAGCCGAATCTGAGTAACATGGTGAATTCGGTTTGTTCCCAATAGGCCGCAGTAGTAATAAGTGGACTGTTCGGGATATAGAAATATTTTCACGAATGGAATCAAAATTTCTAGGCGAATTCAGTGAGTTCCCAATGGGACATGCTTGTATGAGTTTGCTTTTCATTATCGAGCAACATTTTAAGGAACGGAATCCAATTATCATGGTGAATTGAGTAGGTTCCCAATAGGATTCGCATGTAATAAGCTTGTTATTCAAGATAGAGCAACGTTTTAACGAACTGAAACACTGTTTCTTTCTGAATTCAGTTAGTTCCTAGTAGCCTGCTCTTGTAATATGTGTACTTTTAAAGATTTATAAAAATTTGGTGAGCCGAATCTGAGTAACATGGTGAATTCGGTTAGTTCCCAATGGCCGCAGTAGTAATAACTGGACTGTTCGGGATATAGAAAAATTTTCACGAATGGAATCAAAATTTCTAGGCGAATTCAGTGAGTTCCCAATGGGACATGCTTGTATGAGTTTACTCTTCAATATCGAGCAACATTTTAAGGAACGGAATCCAAGTATCATGGTGAATTGAGTAGGTTCCTAGTAGGATTCGCATGTAATAAGCTTGTTATTCAAGATAGAGCAACGTTTTAACGAACTGAAACACTGTTTCTTTGTGAATTCAGTTAGTTCCTAGTAGCCTGCTCTTGTAATATGTGTACTTTTAAAGATTATAAAAATTTGGTGAGCCGGATCTGGGTAACATGGTGAATTCGGTTAGTTCCCAATAGGCCGCAGTAGTTATAAGTGGACTGTTCGCGATATAGAAAAATTTTCACGAATGGAATCAAAATTTCTAGGCGAATTCAGTGTGTTCCCAATGGGACATACTTGTATGAGTTTGCTTTTCAATATCGAGCAACATTTTAAGGAACGGAATCCAAGTATCATGGTGAATTGAATAGGTTCCCAATAGGATTCGCATGTAATAAGCTTGTTATTCAAGATAGAGCAACGTTTTAACGAACTGAAACACTGTTTCTTTGTGAATTCACGTAGTTCCTAGTAGCCTGATCTTGTAATATGTGTACTTTTAAAGATTTATAAAAATTTGGTGAGCCGAATTGAGTAACATGGTGAATTCGGTTAGTTCCCAGTAGGCCGCAGTAGTAATAAGTGGACTGTTCGGGATATAGAAAAATTTTCACGAATGGAATCAAAATTTCTAGGCGAATTCAGTGAGTTCCCAATGGGACATGCTTGTATGAGTTTGCTCTTCACTATCGAGCAACATTTTAAGGAACGGAATCCAAGTATCATGGTGAATTGAGTAGGTTTCCAATAGGATTCGCATGTAATAAGCTTGTTATTCAAGATAGAGAAACGTTTTAACGAACTGAAACACTGTTTCTTTGTGAATTCAGTTAGTTCCTAGTAGCCTGCTCTTGTAATATGTGTACTTTTAAAGATTTATAAAAATTTGGTGAGCCGAATCTGAGTAACATGGTGAATTCGGTTAGTTCCCAATAGGCCGCAGTAGTAATAAGTGGACTGTTCGGGATATAGAAAAATTTTCACGAATGGAATCAAAATTTCTAGGCGAATTCAGTGAGTTCCCAATGGGACATGCTTGTATGAGTTTGCTTTTCATTATCGAGCAACATTTTAAGGAACGGAATCCAAGTATCATGGTGAATTGAGTAGGTTCCCAATAGGATTCGCATGTAATAAGCTTGTTATTCAAGATAGAGCAACGTTTTAACGAACTGAAACACTGTTTCTTTGTGAATTCAGTTAGTTCCTAGTAGCCTGCTCTTGTAATATGTGTACTATTAAAGATTTATAAAAATTTGGTGAGCCGAATCTGAGTAACATGGTGAATTCGGTTAGTTCCCAATAGGCCGCAGTAGTAATAAGTGGACTGTTCGGGATATAGAAAAATTTTCACGAATGGAATCAAAATTTCTAGGCGAATTCAGTGAGTTCCCAATGGGACATGCTTGTATGAGTTTGCTCTTCAATATCGAGCAACATTTTGAGGAACGGAATCCAAGTATCATGGTGAATTGAGTAGGTTCCCAATAGGATTCGCATGTAATAAGCTTGTTATTCAAGATAGAGCAACGTTTTAACGAACTGAAACACTGTTTCTTTGTGAATTCAGTTAGTTCCTAGTAGCCTGCTCTTGTAATATGTGTACTTTTAAAGATTTATAAACATTTGGTGAGCCGAATCTGAGTAACATGGTGAATTCGGTTAGTTCCCAATAGGCCGCAGTAGTAATAAGTGGACTGTTCGGGATATAGAAAAATTTTCACGAATGGAATCAAAATTTCTAGGCGAATTCAGTGAGTTCCCAATGGGACATGCTTGTATGAGTTTGCCTTTCAATATCGAGCAACATTTTAAGGAACGGAATCCAAGTATCATGGTGAATTGAGTAGGTTCCCAATAGGATTCGCATGTAATAAGCTTGTTATACAAGATAGAGCAACGTTTTAACGAACTGAAACACTGTTTCTTTGTGAATTCAGTTAGTTCCTAGTAGCCTGCTCTTGTAATATGTGTACTATTAAAGATTTATAAAAATTTGGTGAGCCGAATCTGAGTAACAGGGTGAATTCGGTTAGTTCCCAATAGGCCGCAGTAGTAATAAGTGGACTGTTCGGGATATAGAAAAATTTTCACGAATGGAATCAAAATTTCTAGGCGAATTCAGTGAGTTCCCAATGGGACATGCTTGTATGAGTTTGCTCTTCAATATCGAGCAACATTTTAAGGAACGGAATCCAAGTATCATGGTGAATTGAGTAGGTTCCCAATAGGATTCGCACGTAATAAGCTTGTTATTCAAGATAGAGCAACGTTTTAACGAACTGAAACACTGTTTCTTTGTGAATTCAGTTAGTTCCTAGTAGCCTGCTCTTGTATTATGTGTACTTTTAAAGATTTATAAAAATTTGCTGAGCCGAATCTGAGTAACATGGTGAATTCGGTTAGTTCCCAATAGGCCGCAGTAGTAATAAGTGGACTGTTCGGGATATAGAAAAATTTTCACGAATGGAATCAAAATTTCTAGGCGAATTCAGTGAGTTCCCAATGGGACATGCTTGTATGAGTTTGCCTTTCAATATCGAGCAACATTTTATGGAACGGAATCCAAGTATCATGGTGAATTGAGTAGGTTCCCAATAGGATTCGCATGTAATAAGCTTGTTATTCAAGATAGAGCAACGTTTTAACGAACTGAAACACTGTTTCTTTGTGAATTCGGTTAGTTCCTAGTAGCCTGGTCTTGTAATATGTGTACTTTTAAAGATTTATAAAAATTTGGTGAGCCGAATCTGAGTAACCTGGTGAATTCGTTTAGTTCCCAATAGGCCGCAGTAGTAATAAGTGGACTGTTCGGGATATAGAAAAATTTTCACGAATGGAATCAAAATTTCTAGGCGAATTCAGTGAGTTTCCAATGGGACATGCTTGTATGAGTTTGCTCTTCACTATCGAGCAACATTTTAAGGAACGGAATCCAAGTAACATGGTGAATTGAGTAGGTTCCCAGTAGGATTCGCATGTAATAAGCTTGTTATTCAAGATAGAGCAACGTTTTAACGAACTGAAACACTGTTTCTTTGTGAATTCAGTTAGTTCCTAGTAGCCTGCTCTTGTAATATGTGTACTTTTAAAGATTTATAAAAATTTGCTGAGCCGAATCTGAGTAACATGGTGAATTCGGTTAGTTCCCAATAGGCCGCAGTAGTAATAAGTGGACTGTTCGGGATATAGAAAAATTTTCACGAATGGAATCAAAATTTCTAGGCGAATTCAGTGAGTTCCCAATGGGACATGCTTGTATGAGTTTGCCTTTCAATATCGAGCAACATTTTAAGGAACGGAATCCAAGTATCATGGTGAATTGAGTAGGTTCCCAATAGGATTCGCATGTAATAAGCTTGTTATTCAAGATAGAGCAACGTTTTAACGAACTGAAACACTGTTTCTTTGTGAATCAGTTAGTTCCTAGTAGCCTGCTCTTGTAATATGTGTACTATTAAAGATTTATAAAAATTTGGTGAGCCGAATCTGAGTAACAGGGTGAATTCGGTTAGTTCCCAATAGGCCGCAGTAGTAATAAGTGGACTGTTCGGGATATAGAAAAATTTTCACGAATGGAATCAAAATTTCTAGGCGAATTCAGTGAGTTCCCAATGGGACATGCTTGTATGAGTTTGCTCTTCAATATCGAGCAACATTTTAAGGAACGGAATCCAAGTATCATGGTGAATTGAGTAGGTTCCCAATAGGATTCGCACGTAATAAGCTTGTTATTCAAGATAGAGCAACGTTTTAACGAACTGAAACACTGTTTCTTTGTGAATTCAGTTAGTTCCTAGTAGCCTGCTCTTGTATTATGTGTACTTTTAAAGATTTATAAAAATTTGCTGAGCCGAATCTGAGTAACATGGTGAATTCGGTTAGTTCCCAATAGGCCGCAGTAGTAATAAGTGGACTGTTCGGGATATAGAAAAATTTTCACGAATGGAATCAAAATTTCTAGGCGAATTCAGTGAGTTCCCAATGGGACATGCTTGTATGAGTTTGCCTTTCAATATCGAGCAACATTTTATGGAACGGAATCCAAGTATCATGGTGAATTGAGTAGGTTCCCAATAGGATTCGCATGTAATAAGCTTGTTATTCAAGATAGAGCAACGTTTTAACGAACTGAAACACTGTTTCTTTGTGAATTCGGTTAGTTCCTAGTAGCCTGGTCTTGTAATATGTGTACTTTTAAAGATTTATAAAAATTTGGTGAGCCGAATCTGAGTAACCTGGTGAATTCGTTTAGTTCCCAATAGGCCGCAGTAGTAATAAGTGGACTGTTCGGGATATAGAAAAATTTTCACGAATGGAATCAAAATTTCTAGGCGAATTCAGTGAGTTTCCAATGGGACATGCTTGTATGAGTTTGCTCTTCACTATCGAGCAACATTTTAAGGAACGGAATCCAAGTAACATGGTGAATTGAGTAGGTTCCCAGTAGGATTCGCATGTAATAAGCTTGTTATTCAAGATAGAGCAACGTTTTAACGAACTGAAACACTGTTTCTTTGTGAATTCAGTTAGTTCCTAGTAGCCTGCTCTTGTAATATGTGTACTTTTAAAGATTTATAAAAATTTGCTGAGCCGAATCTGAGTAACATGGTGAATTCGGTTAGTTCCCAATAGGCCGCAGTAGTAATAAGTGGACTGTTCGGGATATAGAAAAATTTTCACGAATGGAATCAAAATTTCTAGGCGAATTCAGTGAGTTCCCAATGGGACATGCTTGTATGAGTTTGCCTTTCAATATCGAGCAACATTTTAAGGAACGGAATCCAAGTATCATGGTGAATTGAGTAGGTTCCCAATAGGATTCGCATGTAATAAGCTTGTTATTCAAGATAGAGCAACGTTTTAACGAACTGAAACACTGTTTCTTTGTGAATCAGTTAGTTCCTAGTAGCCTGCTCTTGTAATATGTGTACTATTAAATATTTATAAAAATTTGGTGAGCCGAATCTGAGTAACATGGTGAATTCGGTTAGTTCCCAGTAGGCCGCAGTAGTAATAAGTGGACTGTTCGGGATATAGAAAAATTTTCACGAATGGAATCAAAATTTCTAGGCGAATTCAGTGAGTTCCCAATGGGACATGCTTGTATGAGTTTGCTCTTCAATATCGAGCAACATTTTAAGGAACGGAATCCAAGTATCATGGTGAATTGAGTAGGTTCCCAATAGGATTCGCCCGTAATAAGCTTGTTATTCAAGATAGAGCAACGTTTTAACGAACTGAAACACTGTTTCTTTGTGAATTCAGTTAGTTCCTAGTAGCCTGCTCTTGTATTATGTGTACTTTTAAAGATTTATAAAAATTTGCTGAGCCGAATCTGAGTAACATGGTGAATTCGGTTAGTTCCCAATAGGCCGCAGTAGTAATAAGTGGACTGTTCGGGATATAGAAAAATTTTCACGAATGGAATCAAAATTTCTAGGCGAATTCAGTGAGTTCCCAATGGGACATGCTTGTATGAGTTTGCTCTTCACTATCGAGCAACATTTTAAGGAACGGAATCCAAGTATCATGGTGAATTGAGTAGGTTTCCAATAGGATTCGCATGTAATAAGCTTGTTATTCAAGATAGAGCAACGTTTTAACGAACTGAAACACTGTTTCTTTGTGAATTCAGTTAGTTCCTAGTAGCCTGCTCTTGTAATATGTGTACTATTAAAGATTTATAAAAATTTGGTGAGCCGAATCTGAGTAACATGGTGAATTCGGTTAGTTCCCAATAGGCCGCAGTAGTAATAAGTGGACTGTTCGGGATATAGAAAAATTTTCACGAATGGAATCAAAATTTCTAGGCGAATTCAGTGAGTTCCCAATGGGACATGCTTGTATGAGTTTGCTTTTCATTATCGAGCAACATTTTAAGGAACGGAATCCAAGTATCATGGTGAATTGAGTAGGTTCCCAATAGGATTCGCACGTAATAAGCTTGTTATTCAAGATAGAGCAACGTTTTAACGAACTGAAACACTGTTTCTTTGTGAATTCAGTTAGTTCCTAGTAGCCTGCTCTTGTGTTATGTGTACTTTTAAAGATTTATAAAAATTTGCTGAGCCGAATCTGAGTAACATGGTGAATTCGGTTATTTCCCAATAGGCCGCAGTAGTAATAAGTGGACTGTTCGGGATATAGAAAAATTTTCACGAATGGAATCAAAATTTCTAGGCGAATTCAGTGAGTTCCCAATGGGACATGCTTGTATGAGTTTGCTCTTCAATATCGAGCAACATTTTATGGAACGGAATCCAAGTATCATGGTGAATTGAGTAGGTTCCCAATAGGATTCGCATGTAATAAGCTTGTTATTCAAGATAGAGCAACGTTTTAACGAACTGAAACACTGTTTCTTTGTGAATTCAGTTAGTTCCTAGTAGCCTGCTCTTGTAATATGTGTACTTTTAAAGATTTATAAAAATTTGGTGAGCCGAATCTGAGTAACATGGTGAATTCGGTTAGTTCCCAATAGGCCGCAGTAGTAATAAGTGGACTGTTCGGGATATAGAAAATATTTTCACGAATGGTATCAAAATTTCTAGGCGAATTCAGTGAGTTCCCAATGGGACATGCTTGTATGAGTTTGCTCTTCACTATCGAGCAACATTTTAAGGAACGGAATCCAAGTATCATGGTGAATTGAGTAGGTTCCCAATAGGATTCGCATGTAATAAGCTTGTTATTCAAGATAGAGCAACGTTTTAACGAACTGAAACACTGTTTCTTTGTGAATTCAGTTAGTTCCTAGTAGCCTGCTCTTGTAATATGTGTACTTTTAAAGATTTATAAAAATTTGGTGAGCCGAATCTGAGTAACCTGTTGAATTCGTTTAGTTCCCAATAGGCCGCAGTAGTAATAAGTGGACTGTTCGGGATATAGAAAAATTTTCACGAATGGAATCAAAATTCCTAGGCGAATTCAGTGAGTTTCCAATGGGACATGCTTGTATGAGTTTGCTCTTCACTATCGAGCAACATTTTAAGGAACGGAATCCAAGTAACATGGTGAATTGAGTAGGTTCCCAGTAGGTTTCGGGTGTAATAAGCTTGTTATTCAAGATAGAGCAACGTTTTAACGAACTGAAACACTGTTTCTTTGTGAATTCAGTTAGTTCCTAGTAGCCTGCTCTTGTAATATGTGTACTTTTAAAGATTTATAAAAATTTGGTGAGCCGAATCTGAGTAACATGGTGAATTCGGTTAGTTCCCAATAGGCCGCAGTAGTAATAAGTGGACTGTTCGGGATATAGAAAAATTTTCACGAATGGAATCAAAATTTCTAGGCGAATTCAGTGAGTTCCCAATGGGACATGCTGTATGAGTTTGCTTTTCAATATCGAGCAACATTTTAAGGAACGGAATCCAAGTATCATGGTGAATTGAGTAGGTTCCCAATAGGATTCGCATGTAATAAGCTTGTTATTCAAGATAGAGCAACGTTTTAACGAACTGAAACACTGTTTCTTTGTGAATTCAGTTAGTTCCTAGTAGCCTGCTCTTGTAATATGTGTACTTTTAAAGATTTATAAAAATTTGGTGAGCCGAATCTGAGTAACATGGTGAATTCGGTTAGTTCCCAATAGGCCGCAGTAGTTATAAGTGGACTGTTCGGGATATAGAAAAATTTTCACGAATGGAATCAAAATTTCTAGGCGAATTCAGTGAGTTCCCAATGGGACATGCTTGTATGAGTTTGCTGTTCAATATCGAGCAACATTTTAAGGAACGGAATCCAAGTATCATGGTGAATTGAGTAGGTGCAAAATAGGATTCGCATGTAATAAGCTTGTTATTCAAGATAGAGCAACGTTTTAACGAACTGAAACACTGTTTCTTTGTGAATTCAGTTAGTTCCTAGTAGCCTGCTCTTGTAATATGTGTACTTTTAAAGATTTATAAAAATTTGGTGAGCCGAATCTGAGTAACATGGTGAATTCGGTTAGTTCCCAATAGGCCGCAGTAGTTATAAGTGGACTGTTCGGGATATAGAAAAATTTTCACGAATGGAATCAAAATTTCTAGGCGAATTCAGTGAGTTCCCAATGGGACATGCTTGTATGAGTTTGCCTTTCAATATCGAGCAACATTTTAAGGAACGGAATCCAAGTATCATGGTGAATTGAGTAGGTTCCCAATAGGATTCGCACGTAATAAGCTTGTTATTCAAGATAGAGCAACGTTTTAACGAACTGAAACACTGTTTCTTTGTGAATTCAGTTAGTTCCTAGTAGCCTGCTCTTGTAATATGTGTACTTTTAAAGATTTATAAAAATTTGCTGAGCCGAATCTGAGTAACATGGTGAATTCGGTTAGTTCCCAATAGGCCGCAGTAGTTATAAGTGGACTGTTCGGGATATAGAAAAATTTTCACGAATGGAATCAAAATTTCTAGGCGAATTCAGTGAGTTCCCAATGGGACATGCTTGTATGAGTTTGCTTTTCATTATCGAGCAACATTTTAAGGAACGGAATCCAAGGATCATGGTGAATTGAGTAGGTTCCCAATAGGATTCGCATGTAATAAGCTTGTTATTCAAGATAGAGCAACGTTTTAACGAACTGAAACACTGTTTCTTTGTGAATTCAGTTAGTTCCTAGTAGCCTGCTCTTGTAATATGTGTACTTTTAAAGATTTATAAAAATTTGGTGAGCCGAATCTGAGTAACATGGTGAATTCGGTTAGTTCCCAATAGGCCGCAGTAGTTATAAGTGGACTGTTCGGGATATAGAAAAATTTTCACGAATGGAATCAAAATTTCTAGGCGAATTCAGTGAGTTCCCAATGGGACATGCTTGTATGAGTTTGCCTTTCAATATCGAGCAACATTTTAAGGAACGGAATCCAAGTAACTTGGTGAATTGAGTAGGTTCCCAGTAGGTTTCGCATGTAATAAGCTTGTTATTCAAGATGGAGCAACGTTTTAACGAACTGAAACACTGTTTCTTTGTGAATTCAGTTAGTTCCTAGTAGCCTGCTCTTGTAATATGTGTACTTTTAAAGATTTATAAAAATTTGGTGAGCCGAATCTGAGTAACATGGTGAATTCGGTTAGTTCCCAATAGGCCGCAGTAGTAATAAGTGGACTGTTCGGGATATAGAAAAATTTTCACGAATGGAATCAAAATTTCTAGGCGAATTCAGTGAGTTCCAATGGGACATGCTGTATGAGTTTGCTTTTCAATATCGAGCAACATTTTAAGGAACGGAATCCAAGTATCATGGTGAATTGAGTAGGTTCCCAATAGGATTCGCATGTAATAAGCTTGTTATTCAAGATAGAGCAACGTTTTAACGAACTGAAACACTGTTTCTTTGTGAATTCAGTTAGTTCCTAGTAGCCGGCTCTTGTAATATGTGTACTTTTAAAGATTTATAAAAATTTGGTGAGCCGAATCTGAGTAACATGGTGAATTCGGTTAGTTCCCAATAGGCCGCAGTAGTAATAAGTGGACTGTTCGGGATATAGAAAAATTTTCACGAATGGAATCAAAATTTCTAGGCGAATTCAGTGAGTTCCCAATGGGACATGCTTGTATGAGTTTGCTTTTCAATATCGAGCAACATTTTAAGGAACGGAATCCAAGTATCATGGTGAATTGAGTAGGTTCCCAATAGGATTCGCATGTAATAAGCTTGTTATTCAAGATAGAGCAACGTTTTAACGAACTGAAACACTGTTTCTTTGTGAATTCAGTTAGTTCCTAGTAGCCTGCTCTTGTAATATGTGTACCATTAAAGATTTATAAAAATTTGGTGAGCCGAATCTGAGTAACATGGTGAATTCGGTTAGTTCCCAATAGGCCGCAGTAGTAATAAGTGGACTGTTCGGGATATAGAAAAATTTTCACGAATGGAATCAAAATTTCTAGGCGAATTCAGTGAGTTCCCAATGGGACATGCTTGTATGAGTTTGCCTTTCAATATCGAGCAACATTTTAAGGAACGGAATCCAAGTATCATGGTGAATTGAGTAGGTTCCCAATAGGATTCGCATGTAATAAGCTTGTTATTCAAGATAGAGCAACGTTTTAACGAACTGAAACACTGTTTCTTTGTGAATTCAGTTAGTTCCTAGTAGCCTGCTCTTGTAATATGTGTACTATTAAAGATTTATAAAAATTTGGTGAGCCGAATCTGAGTAACATGGTGAATTCGGTTAGTTCCCAATAGGCCGCAGTAGTAATAAGTGGACTGTTCGGGATATAGAAAAATTTTCACGAATGGAATCAAAATTTCTAGGCGAATTCAATGAGTTCCCAATGGGCCATGCTTGTATGAGTTTGCTCTTCAATATCGAGCAACATTTTAAGGAACGGAATCCAAGTATCATGGTGAATTGAGTAGGTTCCCAATAGGATTCGCACGTAATAAGCTTGTTATTCAAGATAGAGCAACGTTTTAACGAACTGAAACACTGTTTCTTTGTGAATTCAGTTAGTTCCTAGTAGCCTGCTCTTGTATTATGTGTACTTTTAAAGATTTATAAAAATTTGCTGAGCCGAATCTGAGTAACATGGTGAATTCGGTTAGTTCCCAATAGGCCGCAGTAGTAATAAGTGGACTGTTCGGGATATAGAAAAATTTTCACGAATGGAATCAAAATTTCTAGGCGAATTCAGTGAGTTCCTAATGGGACATGCTTGTATGAGTTTGCCTTTCAATATCGAGCAACATTTTAAGGAACGGAATCCAAGTATCATGGTGAATTGAGTAGGTTCCCAATAGGATTCGCATGTAATAAGCTTGTTATTCAAGATAGAGCAACGTTTTAACGAACTGAAACACTGTTTCTT
This sequence comes from Rattus norvegicus, assembly GCF_021556685.1. NCBI lineage: Eukaryota > Metazoa > Chordata > Mammalia > Rodentia > Muridae > Rattus > Rattus norvegicus. Next base: position 11,188,523 of record NC_141544.1, read on the forward strand.
TGTGAATTCAGTTAGTTCCTAGTAGCCTGCTCTTGTAATATGTGTACTATTAAAGATTTATAAAAATTTGGTGAGCCGAATCTGAGTAACATGGTGAATTCGGTTAGTTCCCAATAGGCCGCAGTAGTAATAAGTGGACTGTTCGGGATATAGAAAAATTTTCACGAATGGAATCAAAATTTCTAGGCGAATTCAATGAGTTCCCAATGGGCCATGCTTATATGAGTTTGCTCTTCAATACGAGCAACATTTTAAGGAACGGAATCCAAGTATCATGGTGAATTGAGTAGGTTCCCAATAGGATTCGCACGTAATAAGCTTGTTATTCAAGATAGAGCAACGTTTTAACGAACTGAAACACTGTTTCTTTGTGAATTAAGTTAGTTCCTAGTAGCCTGCTCTTGTATTATGTGTACTTTTAAAGATTTATAAAAATTTGGTGAGCCGAATCTGAGTAACATGGTGAATTCGGTTAGTTCCCAATAGGCCGCAGTAGTAATAAGTGGACTGTTCGGGATATAGAAAAATTTTCACGAATGGAATCAAAATTTCTAGGCGAATTCAGTGAGTTCCCAATGGGACATGCTTGTATGAGTTTGCACTTCAATATCGAGCAACATTTTATGGAACGGAATCCAAGTATCATGGTGATTTGAGTAGGTTCCCAAAAGGATTCGCATGTAATAAGCTTGTTATTCAAGATAGAGCAACGTTTTAACGAACTGAAACACTGTTTCTTTGTGAATTCAGTTAGTTCCTAGTAGCCTGCTCTTGTAATATGTGTACTTTTAAAGATTTATAAAAATTTGGTGAGCCGAATCTGAGTAACATGGTGAATTCGGTTAGTTCCCAATAGGCCGCAGTAGTAATAAGTGGACTGTTCGGGATATAGAAAAATTTTCACGAATGGAATCAAAATTTCTAGGCGAATTCAGTGAGTTTCCAATGGGACATGCTTGTATGAGTTTGCTCTTCACTATCGAGCAACATTTTAAGGAACGGAATCCAAGTAACATGGTGAATTGAGTAGGTTCCCAGTAGGATTCGCATGTAATAAGCTTGTTATTCAAGATAGAGCAACGTTTTAACGAACTGAAACACTGTTTCTTTGTGAATTCAGTTAGTTCCTAGTAGCCTGCTCTTGTAATATGTGTACTTTTAAAGATTTATAATAATTTGCTGAGCCGAATCTGAGTAACATGGTGAATTCGGTTAGTTCCCAATAGGCCGCAGTAGTAATAAGTGGACTGTTCGGGATATAGAAAAATTTTCACGAATGGAATCAAAATTTCTAGGCGAATTCAGTGAGTTCCCAATGGGACATGCTGTATGAGTTTGCTTTTCAATATCGAGCAACATTTTAAGGAACGGAATCCAAGTATCATGGTGAATTGAGTAGGTTCCCAATAGGATTCGCATGTAATAAGCTTGTTATTCAAGATAGAGCAACGTTTTAACGAACTGAAACACTGTTTCTTTGTGAATTCAGTTAGTTCCTAGTAGCCGGCTCTTGTAATATGTGTACTTTTAAAGATTTATAAAAATTTGGTGAGCCGAATCTGAGTAACATGGTGAATTCGGTTAGTTCCCAATAGGCCGCAGTAGTAATAAGTGGACTGTTCGGGATATAGAAAAATTTTCACGAATGGAATCAAAATTTCTAGGCGAATTCAGTGAGTTCCCAATGGGACATGCTTGTATGAGTTTGCTTTTCAATATCGAGCAACATTTTAAGGAACGGAATCCAAGTATCATGGTGAATTGAGTAGGTTCCCAATAGGATTCGCATGTAATAAGCTTGTTATTCAAGATAGAGCAACGTTTTAACGAACTGAAACACTGTTTCTTTGTGAATTCAGTTAGTTCCTAGTAGCCTGCTCTTGTAATATGTGTACTATTAAAGATTTATAAAAATTTGGTGAGCCGAATCTGAGTAACATGGTGAATTCGGTTAGTTCCCAATAGGCCGCAGTAGTAATAAGTGGACTGTTCGGGATATAGAAAAATTTTCACGAATGGAATCAAAATTTCTAGGCGAATTCAGTGAGTTCCCAATGGGACATGCTTGTATGAGTTTGCCTTTCAATATCGAGCAACATTTTAAGGAACGGAATCCAAGTATCATGGTGAATTGAGTAGGTTCCCAATAGGATTCGCATGTAATAAGCTTGTTATTCAAGATAGAGCAACGTTTTAACGAACTGAAACACTGTTTCTTTGTGAATTCAGTTAGCTCCTAGTAGCCTGCTCTTGTAATATGTGTACTTTTAAAGATTTATAAAAATTTGGTGAGCCGAATCTGAGTAACCTGGTGAATTCGTTTAGTTCCCAATAGGCCGCAGTAGTAATAAGTGGACTGTTCGGGATATAGAAAAATTTTCACGAATGGAATCAAAATTTCTAGGCGAATTCAGTGAGTTTCCAATGGGACATGCTTGTATGAGTTTGCTCTTCACTATCGAGCAACATTTTAAGGAACGGAATCCATGTAACGTGGTGAATTGAGTAGGTTCCCAGTAGGATTCGCATGTAATAAGCTTGTTATTCAAGATAGAGCAACGTTTTAACGAACTGAAACACTGTTTCTTTGTGAATTCAGTTAGTTCCTAGTAGCCTGCTCTTGTAATATGTGTACTTTTAAAGATTTATAAAAATTTGGTGAGCCGAATCTGAGTAACATGGTGAATTCGGTTAGTTCCCAATAGGCCGCAGTAGTAATAAGTGGACTGTTCGGGATATAGAAAAATTTTCACGAATGGAATCAAAATTTCTAGGCGAATTCAGTGAGTTTCCAATGGGACATGCTTGTATGAGTTTGCTCTTCACTATCGAGCAACATTTTAAGGAACGGAATCCAAGTATCATGGTGAATTGAGTAGGTTCCCAATAGGATTCGCACGTAATAAGCTTGTTATTCAAGATAGAGCAACGTTTTAACGAACTGAAACACTGTTTCTTTGTGAATTAAGTTAGTTCCTAGTAGCCTGCTCTTGTATTATGTGTACTTTTAAAGATTTATAAAAATTTGGTGAGCCGAATCTGAGTAACATGGTGAATTCGGTTAGTTCCCAATAGGCCGCAGTAGTAATAAGTGGACTGTTCGGGATATAGAAAAATTTTCACGAATGGAATCAAAATTTCTAGGCGAATTCAGTGAGTTCCCAATGGGACATGCTTGTATGAGTTTGCTCTTCAATATCGAGCAACATTTTATGGAACGGAATCCAAGTATCATGGTGATTTGAGTAGGTTCCCAAAAGGATTCGCATGTAATAAGCTTGTTATTCAAGATAGAGCAACGTTTTAACGAACTGAAACACTGTTTCTTTGTGAATTCAGTTAGTTCCTAGTAGCCTGCTCTTGTAATATGTGTACTTTTAAAGATTTATAAAAATTTGGTGAGCCGAATCTGAGTAACATGGTGAATTCGGTTAGTTCCCAATAGGCCGCAGTAGTAATAAGTGGACTGTTCGGGATATAGAAAATATTTTCACGAATGGAATCAAAATTTCTAGGCGAATTCAGTGTGTTCCCAATGGGACATGCTTGTATGAGTTTGCTCTTCACTATCGAGCAACATTTTAAGGAACGGAATCCAAGTATCATGGTGAATTGAGTAGGTTCCCAATAGGATTCGCATGTAATAAGCTTGTTATTCAAGATAGAGCAACGTTTTAACGAACTGAAACACTGTTTCTTTGTGAATTCAGTTAGTTCCTAGTAGCCTGCTCTTGTAATATGTGTACTTTTAAAGATTTATAAAAATTTGGTGAGCCGAATCTGAGTAACATGGTGAATTCGGTTAGTTCCCAATAGGCCGCAGTAGTAATAAGTGGACTGTTCGGGATATAGAAAAATTTTCACGAATGGAATCAAAATTTCTAGGCGAATTCAGTGAGTTTCCAATGGGACATGCTTGTATGAGTTTGCTCTTCACTATCGAGCAACATTTTAAGGAACGGAATCCAAGTAACATGGTGAATTGACTAGGTTCCCAGTAGGATTCGCATGTAATAAGCTTGTTATTCAAGATAGAGCAACGTTTTAACGAACTGAAACACTGTTTCTTTGTGAATTCAGTTAGTTCCTAGTAGCCGGCTCTTGTAATATGTGTACTTTTAAAGATTTATAAAAATTTGGTGAGCCGAATCTGAGTAACATGGTGAATTCGGTTAGTTCCCAATAGGCCGCAGTAGTAATAAGTGGACTGTTCGGGATATAGAAAAATTTTCACGAATGGAATCAAAATTTCTAGGCGAATTCAGTGAGTTTCCAATGGGACATGCTTGTATGAGTTTGCTCTTCACTATCGAGCAACATTTTAAGGAACGGAATCCAAGTAACATGGTGAATTGAGTAGGTTCCCAGTAGGATTCGCATGTAATAAGCTTGTTATTCAAGATAGAGCAACGTTTTAACGAACTGAAACACTGTTTCTTTGTGAATTCAGTTAGTTCCTAGTAGCCTGCTCTTGTAATATGTGTACTTTTAAAGATTTATAATAATTTGCTGAGCCGAATCTGAGTAACATGGTGAATTCGGTTAGTTCCCAATAGGCCGCAGTAGTAATAAGTGGACTGTTCGGGATATAGAAAAATTTTCACGAATGGAATCAAAATTTCTAGGCGAATTCAGTGAGTTCCCAATGGGACATGCTGTATGAGTTTGCTTTTCAATATCGAGCAACATTTTAAGGAACGGAATCCAAGTATCATGGTGAATTGAGTAGGTTCCCAATAGGATTCGCATGTAATAAGCTTGTTATTCAAGATAGAGCAACGTTTTAACGAACTGAAACACTGTTTCTTTGTGAATTCAGTTAGTTCCTAGTAGCCTGCTCTTGTAATATGTGTACTTTTAAAGATTTATAAAAATTTGGTGAGCCGAATCTGAGTAACATGGTGAATTCGGTTAGTTCCCAATAGGCCGCAGTAGTAATAAGTGGACTGTTCGGGATATAGAAAAATTTTCACGAATGGAATCAAAATTTCTAGGCGAATTCAGTGAGTTCCCAATGGGACATGCTTGTATGAGTTTGCCTTTCAATATCGAGCAACATTTTAAGGAACGGAATCCAAGTATCATGGTGAATTGAGTAGGTTCCCAATAGGATTCGCATGTAATAAGCTTGTTATTCAAGATAGAGCAACGTTTTAACGAACTGAAACACTGTTTCTTTGTGAATTCAGTTAGCTCCTAGTAGCCTGCTCTTGTAATATGTGTACTTTTAAAGATTTATAAAAATTTGGTGAGCCGAATCTGAGTATCCTGGTGAATTCGTTTAGTTCCCAATAGGCCGCAGTAGTAATAAGTGGACTGTTCGGGATATAGAAAAATTTTCACGAATGGAATCAAAATTTCTAGGCGAATTCAGTGAGTTTCCAATGGGACATGCTTGTATGAGTTTGCTCTTCACTATCGAGCAACATTTTAAGGAACGGAATCCATGTAACATGGTGAATTGAGTAGGTTCCCAGTAGGATTCGCATGTAATAAGCTTGTTATTCAAGATAGAGCAACGTTTTAACGAACTGAAACACTGTTTCTTTGTGAATTCAGTTAGTTCCTAGTAGCCTGCTCTTGTAATATGTGTACTTTTAAAGATTTATAAAAATTTGGTGAGCCGAATCTGAGTAACATGGTGAATTCGGTTAGTTCCCAATAGGCCGCAGTAGTAATAAGTGGACTGTTCGGGATATAGAAAAATTTTCACGAATGGAATCAAAATTTCTAGGCGAATTCAGTGAGTTTCCAATGGGACATGCTTGTATGAGTTTGCTCTTCACTATCGAGCAACATTTTAAGGAACGGAATCCAAGTATCATGGTGAATTGAGTAGGTTCCCAATAGGATTCGCACGTAATAAGCTTGTTATTCAAGATAGAGCAACGTTTTAACGAACTGAAACACTGTTTCTTTGTGAATTAAGTTAGTTCCTAGTAGCCTGCTCTTGTATTATGTGTACTTTTAAAGATTTATAAAAATTTGGTGAGCCGAATCTGAGTAACATGGTGAATTCGGTTAGTTCCCAATAGGCCGCAGTAGTAATAAGTGGACTGTTCGGGATATAGAAAAATTTTCACGAATGGAATCAAAATTTCTAGGCGAATTCAGTGAGTTCCCAATGGGACATGCTTGTATGAGTTTGCTCTTCAATATCGAGCAACATTTTATGGAACGGAATCCAAGTATCATGGTGATTTGAGTAGGTTCCCAAAAGGATTCGCATGTAATAAGCTTGTTATTCAAGATAGAGCAACGTTTTAACGAACTGAAACACTGTTTCTTTGTGAATTCAGTTAGTTCCTAGTAGCCTGCTCTTGTAATATGTGTACTTTTAAAGATTTATAAAAATTTGGTGAGCCGAATCTGAGTAACATGGTGAATTCGGTTAGTTCCCAATAGGCCGCAGTAGTAATAAGTGGACTGTTCGGGATATAGAAAATATTTTCACGAATGGAATCAAAATTTCTAGGCGAATTCAGTGTGTTCCCAATGGGACATGCTTGTATGAGTTTGCTCTTCACTATCGAGCAACATTTTAAGGAACGGAATCCAAGTATCATGGTGAATTGAGTAGGTTCCCAATAGGATTCGCATGTAATAAGCTTGTTATTCAAGATAGAGCAACGTTTTAACGAACTGAAACACTGTTTCTTTGTGAATTCAGTTAGTTCCTAGTAGCCTGCTCTTGTAATATGTGTACTTTTAAAGATTTATAAAAATTTGGTGAGCCGAATCTGAGTAACATGGTGAATTCGGTTAGTTCCCAATAGGCCGCAGTAGTAATAAGTGGACTGTTCGGGATATAGAAAAATTTTCACGAATGGAATCAAAATTTCTAGGCGAATTCAGTGAGTTTCCAATGGGACATGCTTGTATGAGTTTGCTCTTCACTATCGAGCAACATTTTAAGGAACGGAATCCAAGTAACATGGTGAATTGAGTAGGTTCCCAGTAGGATTCGCATGTAATAAGCTTGTTATTCAAGATAGAGCAACGTTTTAACGAACTGAAACACTGTTTCTTTGTGAATTCAGTTAGTTCCTAGTAGCCGGCTCTTGTAATATGTGTACTTTTAAAGATTTATAAAAATTTGGTGAGCCGAATCTGAGTAACATGGTGAATTCGGTTAGTTCCCAATAGGCCGCAGTAGTAATAAGTGGACTGTTCGGGATATAGAAAAATTTTCACGAATGGAATCAAAATTTCTAGGCGAATTCAGTGAGTTCCCAATGGGACATGCTTGTATGAGTTTGCTTTTCAATATCGAGCAACATTTTAAGGAACGGAATCCAAGTATCATGGTGAATTGAGTAGGTTCCCAATAGGATTCGCATGTAATAAGCTTGTTATTCAAGATAGAGCAACGTTTTAACGAACTGAAACACTGTTTCTTTGTGAATTCAGTTAGTTCCTAGTAGCCTGCTCTTGTAATATGTGTACTATTAAAGATTTATAAAAATTTGGTGAGCCGAATCTGAGTAACATGGTGAATTCGGTTAGTTCCCAATAGGCCGCAGTAGTAATAAGTGGACTGTTCGGGATATAGAAAAATTTTCACGAATGGAATCAAAATTTCTAGGCGAATTCAGTGAGTTCCCAATGGGACATGCTTGTATGAGTTTGCCTTTCAATATCGAGCAACATTTTAAGGAACGGAATCCAAGTATCATGGTGAATTGAGTAGGTTCCCAATAGGATTCGCATGTAATAAGCTTGTTATGCAAGATAGAGCAACGTTTTAACGAACTGAAACACTGTTTCTTTGTGAATTCAGTTAGTTCCTAGTAGCCTGCTCTTGTAATATGTGTACTTTTAAAGATTTATAAAAATTTGGTGAGCCGAATCTGAGTAACCTGGTGAATTCGTTTAGTTCCCAATAGGCCGCAGTAGTAATAAGTGGACTGTTCGGGATATAGAAAAATTTTCACGAATGGAATCAAAATTTCTAGGCGAATTCAGTGAGTTTCCAATGGGACATGCTTGTATGAGTTTGCTCTTCACTATCGAGCAACATTTTAAGGAACGGAATCCATGTAACATGGTGAATTGAGTAGGTTCCCAGTAGGATTCGCATGTAATAAGCTTGTTATTCAAGATAGAGCAACGTTTTAACGAACTGAAACACTGTTTCTTTGTGAATTCAGTTAGTTCCTAGTAGCCTGCTCTTGTAATATGTGTACTTTTAAAGATTTATAAAAATTTGGTGAGCCGAATCTGAGTAACATGGTGAATTCGGTTAGTTCCCAATAGGCCGCAGTAGTAATAAGTGGACTGTTCGGGATATAGAAAAATTTTCACGAATGGAATCAAAATTTCTAGGCGAATTCAGTGAGTTCCCAATGGGACATGCTGTATGAGTTTGCTTTTCAATATCGAGCAACATTTTAAGGAACGGAATCCAAGTATCATGGTGAATTGAGTAGGTTCCCAATAGGATTCGCATGTAATAAGCTTGTTATTCAAGATAGAGCAACGTTTTAACGAACTGAAACACTGTTTCTTTGTGAATTCAGTTAGTTCCTAGTAGCCGGCTCTTGTAATATGTGTATTTTTAAAGATTTATAAAAATTTGGTGAGCCGAATCTGAGTAACATGGTGAATTCGGTTAGTTCCCAATAGGCCGCAGTAGTAATAAGTGGACTGTTCGGGATATAGAAAAATTTTCACGAATGGAATCAAAATTTCTAGGCGAATTCAGTGAGTTCCCAAAGGGACATGCTTGTATGAGTTTGCTCTTCAATATCGAGCAACATTTTAAGGAACGGAATCCAAGTATCATGGTGAATTGAGTAGGTTCCCAATAGGATTCGCATGTAATAAGCTTGTTATTCAAGATAGAGCAACGTTTTAACGAACTGAAACACTGTTTCTTTGTGAATTCACTTAGTTCCTAGTAGCCTGCTCTTGTAATATGTGTACTATTAAAGATTTATAAAAATTTGGTGAGCCGAATCTGAGTAACATGGTGAATTCGGTTAGTTCCCAATAGGCCGCAGTAGTAATAAGTGGACTGTTCGGGATATAGAAAAATTTTCACGAATGGAATCAAAATTTCAAGGCGAATTCAGTGAGTTCTCAATGGGACATGCTTGTATGAGTTTGCCTTTCAATATCGAGCAACATTTTAAGGAACGGAATCCAAGTATCATGGTGAATTGAGTAGGTTCCCAATAGGATTCGCATGTAATAAGCTTGTTATTCAAGATAGAGCAACGTTTTAACGAACTGAAACACTGTTTCTTTGTGAATTCAGTTAGTTCCTAGTAGCCTGCTCTTGTAAAATGTGTACTATTAAAGATTTATAAAAATTTGGTGAGCCGAATCTGAGTAACATGGTGAATTCGGTTAGTTCCCAATAGGCCGCAGTAGTAATAAGTGGACTGTTCGGGATATAGAAAAATTTTCACGAATGGAATCAAAATTTCTAGGCGAATTCAGTGAGTTCCCAATGGGACATGCTTGTATGAGTTTGCTCTTCACTATCGAGCAACATTTTAAGGAACGGAATCCAAGTATCATGGTGAATTGAGTAGGTTCCCAATAGGATTCGCATGTAATAAGCTTGTTATTCAAGATAGAGCAACGTTTTAACGAACTGAAACACTGTTTCTTTGTGAATTCAGTTAGTTCCTAGTAGCCTGCTCTTGTAATATGTGTACTTTTAAAGATTTATAAAAATTTGGTGAGCCGAATCTGAGTAACATGGTGAATTCAGTTAGTTCCCAATAGGCCGCAGTAGTAATAAGTGGACTGTTCGGGATATAGAAAAATTTTCACGAATGGAATCAAAATTTCTAGGCGAATTCAGTGAGTTCCCAATGGGACATGCTTGTATGAGTTTGCTTTTCAATATCGAGCAACATTTTAAGGAACGGAATCCAAGTATCATGGTGAATTGAGTAGGTTCCCAATAGGATTCGCATGTAATAAGCTTGTTATTCAAGATAGAGCAACGTTTTAACGAACTGAAACACTGTTTCTTTGTGAATTCAGTTAGTTCCTAGTAGCATGCTCTTGTAATATATGTACTTTTAAAGATTTATAAAAATTTGGTGAGCCGAATCTGAGTAACCTGGTGAATTCGTTTAGTTCCCAATAGGCCGCAGTAGTAATAAGTGGACTGTTCGGGATATAGAAAAATTTTCACGAATGGAATCAAAATTTCTAGGCGAATTCAGTGAGTTTCCAATGGGACATGCTTGTATGAGTTTGCTCTTCACTATCGAGCAACATTTTAAGGAACGGAATCCAAGTAACATGGTGAATTGAGTAGGTTCCCAATAGGATTCGCATGTAATAAGCTTGTTATTCAAGATAGAGCAACGTTTTAACGAACTGAAACACTGTTTCTTTGTGAATTCAGTTAGTTCCTAGTAGCCTGCTCTTGTAATATGTGTACTTTTAAAGATTTATAAATATTTTGGTGAGCCGAATCTGAGTAACATGGTGAATTCGGTTAGTTCCCAATAGGCCGCAGTAGTAATAAGTGGACTGTTCGGGATATAGAAAAATTTTCACGAATGGAATCAAAATTTCTAGGCGAATTCAGTGAGTTCCCAATGGGACATGCTGTATGAGTTTGCTCTTCACTATCGAGCAACATTTTAAGGAACGGAATCCAAGTTTCATGGTGAATTGAGTAGGTTCCCAATAGGATTCGCATGTAATAAGCTTGTTATTCAAGATAGAGCAACGTTTTAACGAACTGAAACACTGTTTCTTTGTGAATTCAGTTAGTTCCTAGTAGCCGGCTCTTGTAATATGTGTACTTTTAAAGATTTATAAAAATTTGGTGAGCCGAATCTGAGTAACATGGTGAACTCGGTTAGTTCCCAATAGGCCGCAGTAGTAATAAGTGGACTGTTCGGGATATAGAAAAATTTTCACGAATTGAATCCAAATTTCTAGGCGAATTCAGTGAGTTCCCAATGGGACATGCTTGTATGATTTTGCTCTTCACTATCGAGGAACATTTTAAGGAACGGAATCCAAGTAACATGGTGAATTGAGTAGGTTCCCAGTAGGATTCGCATGTAATAAGCTTGTTATTCAAGATAGAGCAACGTTTTAACGAACTGAAACACTGTTTCTTTGTGAATTCAGTTAGTTCCTAGTAGCCTGCTCTTGTAATATGTGTACTTTTAAAGATTTATAAAAATTTGGTGAGCCGAATCTGAGTAACATGGTGAATTCAGTTAGTTCCCAATAGGCCGCAGTAGTAATAAGTGGACTGTTCGGGATATAGAAAAATTTTCACGAATGGAATCAAAATTTCTAGGCGAATTCAGTGAGTTCCCAATGGGACATGCTTGTATGAGTTTGCTTTTCAATATCGAACAACATTTTAAGGAACGGAATCCAAGTATCATGGTGAATTGAATAGGTTCCCAATAGGATTCGCATGTAATAAGCTTGTTATTCAAGATAGAGCAACGTTTTAACGAACTGAAACACTGTTTCTTTGTGAATTCAGTTAGTTCCTAGTAGCCTGCTCTTGTAATATGTGTACTTTTAAAGATTTATAAAAATTTGGTGAGCCGAATCTGAGTAACATGGTGAATTCGGTTAGTTCCCAATAGGCCGCAGTAGTAATAAGTGGACTGTTCGGGATATAGAAAAATTTTCACGAATGGAATCAAAATTTCTAGGCGAATTCAGTGAGTTCCCAATGGGACATGCTTGTATGAGTTTGCTCTTCACTATCGAGCAACATTTTAAGGAACGGAATCCAAGTATCATGGTGAATTGAGTAGGTTCCCAATAGGATTCGCATGTAATAAGCTTGTTATTCAAGATAGAGCAACGTTTTAACGAACTGAAACACTGTTTCTTTGTGAATTCAGTTAGTTCCTAGTAGCCTGCTCTTGTAATATGTGTACTTTTAAAGATTTATAAAAATTTGGTGAGCCGAATCTGAGTAACATGGTGAATTCGGTTAGTTCCCAATAGGCCGCAGTAGTAATAAGTGGACCGTTCGGGATATAGAAAAATTTTCACGAATGGAATCAAAATTTCTAGGCGAATTCAGTGAGTTCCCAATGGGACATGCTTGTATGAGTTTGCTGTTCAATATCGAGCAACATTTTAAGGAACGGAATCCAAGTATCATGGTGAATTGAGTAGGTTCCCAATAGGATTCGCATGTAATAAGCTTGTTATTCAAGATAGAGCAACGTTTTAACGAAATGAAACACTGTTTCTTTGTGAATTCAGTTAGTTCCTAGTAGCCTGCTCTTGTAATATGTGTACTTTTAAAGATTTATAAAAATTTGGTGAGCCGAATCTGAGTAACATGGTGAATTCGGTTAGTTCACAATAGGCCGCAGTAGTAATAAGTGGACTGTTCGGGATATAGAAAAATTTTCACGAATGGAATCAAAATTTCTAGGCGAATTCAGTGAGTTCCCAATGGGACATGCTTGTATGAGTTTGCTCTTCAATATCGAGCAACATTTTAAGGAACGGAATCCAAGTATCATGGTGAATTGAGTAGGTTCCCAATAGGATTCGCATGTAATAAGCTTGTTATTCAAGATAGAGCAACGTTTTAACGAACTGAAACACTGTTTCTTTGTGAATTCAGTTAGTTCCTAGTAGCCTGCTCTTGTAAAATGTGTACTTTTAAAGATTTATAAACATTTGGTGAGCCGAATCTGAGTAACATGGTGAATTCGGTTAGTTCCCAATAGGCCGCAGTAGTTATAAGTGGACTGTTCGGGATATAGAAAAATTTTCACGAATGGAATCAAAATTTCTAGGCGAATTCAGTGAGTGCCCAATGGACATGCTTGTATGAGTTTGCTTTTCAATATCGAGCAACAATTTAAGGAACGGAATCCAAGTATCATGGTGAATTGAGTATGTTCCCAATAGGATTCGCATGTAATAAGCTTGTTATTCAAGATAGAGCAACGTTTTAACGAACTGAAACACTGTTTCTTTGTGAATTCAGTTAGTTCCTAGTAGCCTGCTCTTGTAATATGTGTACTTTTAAAGATTTATAAAAATTTGGTGAGCCGAATCTGAGTAACATGGTGAATTTGGTTTGTTCCCAATAGGCCGCAGTAGTAATAATTGGACTGTTCGGGATATAGAAAAATTTTCACGAATGGAATCAAAATTTCTAGGCGAATTCAGTGAGTTCCCAAAGGGACATGCTTGTATGAGTTTGCTCTTCACAATCGAGCAACATTTTAAGGAACGGAATCCAAGTATCATGGTGAATTGAGTAGGTTCCCAATAGGATTCGCATGTAATAAGCTTGTTATTCAAGATAGAGCAACGTTTTAACGAACTGAAACACTGTTTCTTTGTGAATTCAGTTAGTTCCTAGTAGCCTGCTCTTGTAATATGTGTACTTTTAAAGATTTATAAAAATTTGGTGAGCCGAATCTGAGTAACATGGTGAATTCGGTTAGTTCCCAATAGGCCGCAGTAGTAATAAGTGGACTGTTCGGGATATAGAAAAATTTTCACGAATGGAATCAAAATTTCTAGGCGAATTCAGTGAGTTCCCAATGGGACATGCTTGTATGAGTTTGCTTTTCAATATCGAGCAACATTTTAAGGAACGGAATCCAAGTATCATGGTGAATTGAGTAGGTTCCCAATAGGATTCGCATGTAATAAGCTTGTTATTCAAGATAGAGCAACATTTTAACGAACTGAAACACTGTTTCTTTGTGAATTCAGTTTGTTCCTAGTAGCCTGCTCTTGTAATATGTGTACTTTTAAAGATTTATAAACATTTGGTGAGCCGAATCTGAGTAACATGGTGAATTCGGTTAGTTCCCAATAGGCCGCAGTAGTAATAAGTGGACTATTCGGGATATAAAAAAATTTTCACGAATGGAATCAAAATTTCTAGGCGAATTCAGTGAGTGCCCAATGGACATGCTTGTATGAGTTTGCTTTTCAATATCGAGCAACAATTTAAGGAACGGATCCAAGTATCATGGTGAATTGAGTAGGTTCCCAATAGGATTCGCATGTAATAAGCTTGTTATTCAAGATAGAGCAACGTTTTAACGAAGTGAAACACTGTTTCTTTGTGAATTCAGTTAGTTCCTAGTAGCCTGCTCTTGTAATATGTGTACTTTTAAAGATTTATAAAAATTTGGTGAGCCGAATCTGAGTAACATGGTGAATTCGGTTTGTTCCCAATAGGCCGCAGTAGTAATAAGTGGACTGTTCGGGATATAGAAAAATTTTCACGAATGGAATCAAAATTTCTAGGCGAATTCAGTGAGTTCCCAATGGGACATGCTTGTATGAGTTTGCTTTTCAATATCGAGCAACATTTTAAGGAACGGAATCCAAGTATCATGGTGAATTGAGTAGGTGCAAAATAGGATTCGCATGTAATAAGCTTGTTATTCAAGATAGAGCAACATTTTAACGAACTGAAACACTGTTTCTTTGTGAATTCAGTTAGTTCCTAGTAGCCTGCTCTTGTAATATGTGTACTTTTAAAGATTTATAAAAATTTGGTGAGCCGAATCTGAGTAACATGGTAATTCGGTTAGTTCCCAATAGGCCGCAGTAGTTATAAGTGGACTGTTCGGGATATAGAAAAATTTTCACGAATGGAATCAAAATTTCTAGGCGAATTCAGTGAGTTCCCAATGGGACATGCTTGTATGAGTTTGCTTTTCATTATCGAGCAACATTTTAAGGAACGCAATCCAAGTATCATGGTGAATTGAGTAGGTTCCCAATAGGATTCGCATGTAATAAGCTTGTTATTCAAGATAGAGCAACGTTTTAACGAACTGAAACACTGTTTCTTTGTGAATTCAGTTAGTTCCTAGTAGCCTGCTCTTGTAATATGTGTACTTTTAAAGATTTATAAAAATTTGCTGAGCCGAATCTGAGTAACATGGTGAATTCGGTTAGTTCCCAATAGGCCGCAGTAGTAATAAGTGGACTGTTCGGGATATAGAAAAAGTTTCACGAATGGAAACAAAATTTCTAGGCGAATTCAGTGAGTTCCCAAAGGGACATGCTTGTATGAGTTTGCTCTTCACTATCGAGCAACATTTTAAGGAACGGAATCCAAGTATCATGGTGAATTGAGTAGGTTCCCAATAGGATTCGCATGTAATAAGCTTGTTATTCAAGATAGAGCAACGTTTTAACGAACTGAAACACTGTTTCTTTGTGAATTCAGTTAGTTCCTAGTAGCCTGCTCTTGTAATATGTGTACTTTTAAAGATTTATAAAAATTTGGTGAGCCGAATCTGAGTAACATGGTGAATTCGGTTAGTTCCCAATAGGACGCAGTAGTAATAAGGGGACTGTTCGGGATATAGAAAAATTTTCACGAATGGAATCAAAATTTCTAGGCGAATTCAGTGAGTTCCCAATGGGACATGCTGTATGAGTTTGCTTTTCAATATCGAGCAACATTTTAAGGAACGGAATCCAAGTATCATGGTGAATTGAGTAGGTTCCCAATAGGATTCGCATGTAATAAGCTTGTTATTCAAGATAGAGCAATGTTTTAACGAACTGAAACACTGTTTCTTTGTGAATTCAGTTAGTTCCTAGTAGCCGGCTCTTGTAATATGTGTACTTTTAAAGATTTATAAATATTTGGTGAGCCGAATCTGAGTAACATGGTGAATTCGGTTAGTTCCCAATAGGCCGCAGTAGTAATAAGTGGACTGTTCGGGATATAGAAAAATTTTCACGAATGGAATCAAAATTTCTAGGCGAATTCAGTGAGTTCCCAATGGGACATGCTTGTATGAGTTTGCTTTTCAATATTGAGCAACATTTTAAGGAACGGAATCCAAGTATCATGGTGAATTGAGTAGGTTCCCAATAGGATTCGCATGTAATAAGCTTGTTATTCAAGATAGAGCAACGTTTTAACGAACTGAAACACTGTTTCTTTGTGAATTCAGTTAGTTCCTAGTAGCCGGCTCTTGTAATATGTGTACTTTTAAAGATTTATAAAAATATGGTGAGCCGAATCTGAGTAACATGGTGAATTCGGTTAGTTCCCAATAGGCCGCAGTAGTAATAAGTGGACTGTTCGGGATATAGGAAAATTTTCACGAATGGAATCAAAATTTCTAGGCTAATTCAGTGAGTTCCCAATGGGACATGCTTGTATGAGTTTGCTCTTCACTATGGAGCAACATTTTAAGGAACGGAATCCAAGTAACATGGTGAATTGAGTAGGTTCCCAGTAGGATTCGCATGTAATAAGCTTGTTATTCAAGATAGAGCAACGTTTTAACGAACTGAAACACTGTTTCTTTGTGAATTCAGTTAGTTCCTAGTAGCCTGCTCTTGTAATATGTGTACTTTTAAAGATTTATAAAAATTTGGTGAGCCGAATCTGAGTAACATGGTGAATTCGGTTAGTTCCCAATAGGCCGCAGTAGTTATAAGTGGACTGTTCGGGATATAGAAAAATTTTCACGAATGGAATCAAAATTTCTAGGCGAATTCAGTGAGTTCCCAATGGGACATGCTTGTATGAGTTTGCTTTTCATTATCGAGCAACATTTTAAGGAACGGAATCCAAGTATCATGGTGAATTGAGTAGGTTCCCAATAGGATTCGCATGTAATAAGCTTGTAATTCAAGATAGAGCAACGTTTTAACGAACTGAAACACTGTTTCTTTGTGAATTCAGTTAGTTCCTAGTAACCGGCTCTTGTAATATGTGTACTTTTAAAGATTTATAAATATTTGGTGAGCCGAATCTGAGTAACATGGTGAATTCGGTTAGTTCCCAATAGGCCGCAGTAGTAATAAGTGGACTGTTCGGGATGTAGAAAAATTTTCACGAATGGATTCAAAATTTCTATGCGAATTCAGTGAGTTCCCAATGGGACATGCTTGTATGAGTTTGCTTTTCAATATCGAGCAACATTTTAAGGAACGAAATCCAAGTATCATGGTGAATTGAGTAGGTGCAAAATAGGATTCGCATGTAATAAGCTTGTTATTCAAGATAGAGCAACATTTTAACGAACTGAAACACTGTTTCTTTGTGAATTCAGTTAGTTCCTAGTAGCCTGCTCTTGTAATATGTGTACTTTTAAAGATTTATTAAAATTTGGTGAGCCGAATCTGAGTAACATGGTAATTCGGTTAGTTCCCAATAGGCCGCAGTAGTTATAAGTGGACTATTCGGGATATAGAAAAATTTTCACGAATGGAATCAAAATTTCTAGGCGAATTCAGTGAGTTCCCAATGGGACATGCTTGTATGAGTTTCCTTTTCATTATCGAGCAACATTTTAAGGAACGCAATCCAAGTATCATGGTGAATTGAGTAGGTTCCCAATAGGATTCGCATGTAATAAGCTTGTTATTCAAGATAGAGCAACGTTTTAACGAACTGAAACACTGTTTCTTTGTGAATTCAGTTAGTTCCTAGTAGCCTGCTCTTGTAATATGTGTACTTTTAAAGATTTATAAAAATTTGCTGAGCCGAATCTGAGTAACATGGTGAATTCGGTTAGTTCCCAATAGGCCGCAGTAGTAATAAGTGGACTGTTCGGGATATAGAAAAATTTTCACGAATGGAATCAAAATTTCTAGGCGAATTCAGTGAGTTCCCAAAGGGACATGCTTGTATGAGTTTGCTCTTCACTATCGAGCAACATTTTAAGGAACGGAATCCAAGTATCATGGTGAATTGAGTAGGTTCCCAATAGGATTCGCATGTAATAAGCTTGTTATTCAAGATAGAGCAACGTTTTAACGAACTGAAACACTGTTTCTTTGTGAATTCAGTTAGTTCCTAGTAGCCTGCTCTTGTAATATGTGTACTTTTAAAGATTTATAAAAATTTGGTGAGCCGAATCTGAGTAACATGGTGAATTCGGTTAGTTCCCAATAGGACGCAGTAGTAATAAGGGGACTGTTTGGGATATAGAAAAATTTTCACGAATGGAATCAAAATTTCTAGGCGAATTCAGTGAGTTCCCAATGGGACATGCTGTATAAGTTTGCTTTTCAATATCGAGCAACATTTTAAGGAACGGAATCCAAGTATCATGGTGAATTGAGTAGGTTCCCAATAGGATTCGCATGTAATAAGCTTGTTATTCAAGATAGAGCAACGTTTTAACGAACTGAAACACTGTTTCTTTGTGAATTCAGTTAGTTCCTAGTAGCCGGCTCTTGTAATATGTGTACTTTTAAAGATTTATAAAAATTTGGTGAGCCGAATCTGAGTAACATGGTGAATTCGGTTAGTTCCCAATAGGCCGCAGTAGTAATAAGTGGACTGTTCGGGATATAGGAAAATTTTCACGAATGGAATCAAAATTTCTAGGCTAATTCAGTGAGTTCCCAATGGGACATGCTTGTATGAGTTTGCTCTTCACTATGGAGCAACATTTTAAGGAACGGAATCCAAGTAACATGGTGAATTGAGTAGGTTCCCAGTAGGATTCGCATGTAATAAGCTTGTTATTCAAGATAGAGCAACGTTTTAACGAACTGAAACACTGTTTCTTTGTGAATTCAGTTAGTTCCTAGTAGCCTGCTCTTGTAATATGTGTACTTTTAAAGATTTATAAAAATTTGGTGAGCCGAATCTGAGTAACATGGTGAATTCGGTTAGTTCCCAATAGGCCGCAGTAGTTATAAGTGGACTGTTCGGGATATAGAAAAATTTTCACGAATGGAATCAAAATTTCTAGGCGAATTCAGTGAGTTCCCAATGGGACATGCTTGTATGAGTTTGCTTTTCATTATCGAGCAAAATTTTAAGGAACGGAATCCAAGTATCATGGTGAATTGAGTAGGTTCCCAATAGGATTCGCATGTAATAAGCTTGTAATTCAAGATAGAGCAACGTTTTAACGAACTGAAACACTGTTTCTTTGTGAATTCAGTTAGTTCCTAGTAACCGGCTCTTGTAATATGTGTACTTTTAAAGATTTATAAATATTTGGTGAGCCGAATCTGAGTAACATGGTGAATTCGGTTAGTTCCCAATAGGCCGCAGTAGTAATAAGTGGACTGTTCGGGATATAGAAAAATTTTCACGAATGGAATCAAAATTTCTAGGCGAATTCAGTGAGTTCCCAATGGGACATGCTTGTATGAGTTTGCTTTTCAATATTGAGCAACATTTTAAGGAACGGAATCCAAGTATCATGGTGAATTGAGTAGGTTCCCAATAGGATTCGCATGTAATAAGCTTGTTATTCAAGATAGAGCAACGTTTTAACGAACTGAAACACTGTTTCTTTGTGAATTCAGTTAGTTCCTAGTAGCCGGCTCTTGTAATATGTGTACTTTTAAAGATTTATAAAAATTTGGTGAGCCGAATCTGAGTAACATGGTGAATTCGGTTAGTTCCCAATAGGCCGCAGTAGTAATAAGTGGACTGTTCGGGATATAGGAAAATTTTCACGAATGGAATCAAAATTTCTAGGCTAATTCAGTGAGTTCCCAATGGGACATGCTTGTATGAGTTTGCTCTTCACTATGGAGCAACATTTTAAGGAACGGAATCCAAGTAACATGGTGAATTGAGTAGGTTCCCAGTAGGATTCGCATGTAATAAGCTTGTTATTCAAGATAGAGCAACGTTTTAACGAACTGAAACACTGTTTCTTTGTGAATTCAGTTAGTTCCTAGTAGCCTGCTCTTGTAATATGTGTACTTTTAAAGATTTATAAAAATTTGGTGAGCCGAATCTGAGTAACATGGTGAATTCGGTTAGTTCCCAATAGGACGCAGTAGTAATAAGGGGACTGTTTGGGATATAGAAAAATTTTCACGAATGGAATCAAAATTTCTAGGCGAATTCAGTGAGTTCCCAATGGGACATGCTGTATAAGTTTGCTTTTCAATATCGAGCAACATTTTAAGGAACGGAATCCAAGTATCATGGTGAATTGAGTAGGTTCCCAATAGGATTCGCATGTAATAAGCTTGTTATTCAAGATAGAGCAACGTTTTAACGAACTGAAACACTGTTTCTTTGTGAATTCAGTTAGTTCCTAGTAGCCGGCTCTTGTAATATGTGTACTTTTAAAGATTTATAAAAATTTGGTGAGCCGAATCTGAGTAACATGGTGAATTCGGTTAGTTCCCAATAGGCCGCAGTAGTAATAAGTGGACTGTTCGGGATATAGGAAAATTTTCACGAATGGAATCAAAATTTCTAGGCTAATTCAGTGAGTTCCCAATGGGACATGCTTGTATGAGTTTGCTCTTCACTATGGAGCAACATTTTAAGGAACGGAATCCAAGTAACATGGTGAATTGAGTAGGTTCCCAGTAGGATTCGCATGTAATAAGCTTGTTATTCAAGATAGAGCAACGTTTTAACGAACTGAAACACTGTTTCTTTGTGAATTCAGTTAGTTCCTAGTAGCCTGCTCTTGTAATATGTGTACTTTTAAAGATTTATAAAAATTTGGTGAGCCGAATCTGAGTAACATGGTGAATTCGGTTAGTTCCCAATAGGCCGCAGTAGTTATAAGTGGACTGTTCGGGATATAGAAAAATTTTCACGAATGGAATCAAAATTTCTAGGCGAATTCAGTGAGTTCCCAATGGGACATGCTTGTATGAGTTTGCTTTTCATTATCGAGCAAAATTTTAAGGAACGGAATCCAAGTATCATGGTGAATTGAGTAGGTTCCCAATAGGATTCGCATGTAATAAGCTTGTAATTCAAGATAGAGCAACGTTTTAACGAACTGAAACACTGTTTCTTTGTGAATTCAGTTAGTTCCTAGTAACCGGCTCTTGTAATATGTGTACTTTTAAAGATTTATAAATATTTGGTGAGCCGAATCTTAGTAACATGGTGAATTCGGTTAGTTCCCAATAGGCCGCAGTAGTAATAAGTGGACTGTTCGGGATATAGAAAAATTTTCACGAATGGAATCAAAATTTCTAGGCGAATTCAGTGAGTTCCCAATGGGACATGCTTGTATGAGTTTGCTTTTCAATATTGAGCAACATTTTAAGGAACGGAATCCAAGTATCATGGTGAATTGAGTAGGTTCCCAATAGGATTCGCATGTAATAAGCTTGTTATTCAAGATAGAGCAACGATTTAACGAACTGAAACACTGTTTCTTTGTGAATTCAGTTAGTTCCTAGTAGCCGGCTCTTGTAATATGTGTACTTTTAAAGATTTATAAAAATTTGGTGAGCCGAATCTGAGTAACATGGTGAATTCGGTTAGTTCCCAATAGGCCGCAGTAGTAATAAGTGGACTGTTCGGGATATAGGAAAATTTTCACGAATGGAATCAAAATTTCTAGGCTAATTCAGTGAGTTCCCAATGGGACATGCTTGTATGAGTTTGCTCTTCACTATGGAGCAACATTTTAAGGAACGGAATCCAAGTAACATGGTGAATTGAGTAGGTTCCCAGTAGGATTCGCATGTAATAAGCTTGTTATTCAAGATAGAGCAACGTTTTAACGAACTGAAACACTGTTTCTTTGTGAATTCAGTTAGTTCCTAGTAGCCTGCTCTTGTAATATGTGTACTTTTAAAGATTTATAAAAATTTGGTGAGCCGAATCTGAGTAACATGGTGAATTCGGTTAGTTCCCAATAGGCCGCAGTAGTTATAAGTGGACTGTTCGGGATATAGAAAAATTTTCACGAATGGAATCAAAATTTCTAGGCGAATTCAGTGAGTTCCCAATGGGACATGCTTGTATGAGTTTGCTTTTCATTATCGAGCAACATTTTAAGGAACGGAATCCAAGTATCATGGTGAACTGAGTAGGTTCCCAATAGGATTCGCATGTAATAAGCTTGTAATTCAAGATAGAGCAACGTTTTAACGAACTGAAACACTGTTTCTTTGTGAATTCAGTTAGTTCCTAGTAACCGGCTCTTGTAATATGTGTACTTTTAAAGATTTATAAATATTTGGTGAGCCGAATCTGAGTAACATGGTGAATTCGGTTAGTTCCCAATAGGCCGCAGTAGTAATAAGTGGACTGTTCGGGATATAGAAAAATTTTCACGAATGGAATCAAAATTTCTAGGCGAATTCAGTGAGTTCCCAATGGGACATGCTTGTATGAGTTTGCTTTTCAATATTGAGCAACATTTTAAGGAACGGAATCCAAGTATCATGTTGAATTGAGTAGGTTCCCAATAGGATTCGCATGTAATAAGCTTGTTATTCAAGATAGAGCAACGATTTAACGAACTGAAACACTGTTTCTTTGTGAATTCAGTTAGTTCCTAGTAGCCGGCTCTTGTAATATGTGTACTTTTAAAGATTTATAAAAATTTGGTGAGCCGAATCTGAGTAACATGGTGAATTCGGTTAGTTCCCAATAGGCCGCAGTAGTAATAAGTGGACTGTTCGGGATATAGGAAAATTTTCACGAATGGAATCAAAATTTCTAGGCTAATTCAGTGAGTTCCCAATGGGACATGCTTGTATGAGTTTGCTCTTCACTATGGAGCAACATTTTAAGGAACGGAATCCAAGTAACATGGTGAATTGAGTAGGTTCCCAGTAGGATTCGCATGTAATAAGCTTGTTATTCAAGATAGAGCAACGTTTTAACGAACTGAAACACTGTTTCTTTGTGAATTCAGTTAGTTCCTAGTAGCCTGCTCTTGTAATATGTGTACTTTTAAAGATTTATAAAAATTTGGTGAGCCAAATCTGAGTAACATGGTGAATTCGGTTAGTTCCCAATAGGCCGCAGTAGTTATAAGTGGACTGTTCGGGATATAGAAAAATTTTCACGAATGGAATCAAAATTTCTAGGCGAATTCAGTGAGTTCCCAATGGGACATGCTTGTATGAGTTTGCTTTTCATTATCGAGCAACATTTTAAGGAACGGAATCCAAGTATCATGGTGAATTGAGTAGGTTCCCAATAGGATTCGCATGTAATAAGCTTGTAATTCAAGATAGAGCAACGTTTTAACGAACTGAAACACTGTTTCTTTGTGAATTCAGTTAGTTCCTAGTAGCCTGCCCTTGTAATATGTGTACTTTTAAAGATTTATAAAAATTTGTTGAGCCGAATCTGAGTAACATGGTGAATTCGGTTAGTTCCCAATAGGACGCAGTAGTAATAAGTGGACTCTTCGGGATATAGAAAAATTTTCACGAATGGAATCAAAATTTCTAGGCGAATTCAGTGAGTTCCCAATGGGACATGCTTGTATGAGTTTGCTCTTCAATATCGAGCAACATTTTAAGGAACGGAATCCAAGTATCATGGTGAATTGAGTAGGTTCCCAATAGGATTCGCATGTAATAAGCTTGTTATTCAAGATAGAGCAACGTTTTAACGAACTGAAACACTGTTTCTTTGTGAATTCAGTTAGTTCCTAGTAGCCTGCTCTTGTAATATGTGTACTTTTAAAGATTTATAAAAATTTGGTGAGCCGAATCTGAGTAACATGGTGAATTCGGTTAGTTCCCAATAGGCCGCAGTAGTAATAAGTGGACTGTTCGGGATATAGAAAAATTTTCACGAATGGAATCAACATTTCTAGGCGAATTCAGTGAGTTCCCAATGGGACATGCTTGTATGAGTTTGCTTTTCATTATCGAGCAACATTTTAAGGAACGGAATCCAAGTATCATGGTGAATTGAGTAGGTTCCCAATAGGATTCGCATGTAATAAGCTTGTTATTCAAGATAGAGCAACGTTTTAACGAACTGAAACACTGTTTCTTTGTGAATTCAGTTAGTTCCTAGTAGCCTGCTCTTGTAATATGTGTACTTTTAAAGATTTATAAAAATTTGGTGAGCCGAATCTGAGTAACATGGTGAATTCGGTTAGTTCCCAATAGGCCGCAGTAGTAATAAGTGGACTGTTCGGGATATAGAAAAATTTTCACGAATGGAATCAACATTTCTAGGCGAATTCAGTGAGTTCCCAATGGGACATGCTTGTATGAGTTTGCTCTTCACTATGGAGCAACATTTTAAGGAACGGAATCCAAGTAACATGGTGAATTGAGTGGGTTCCCAGTAGGATTCGCATGTTATAAGCTTGTTATTCAAGATAGAGCAACGTTTTAACGAACTGAAACACTGTTTCTTTGTGAATTCAGTAAGTTCCTAGTATCCTGCTCTTGTAATATGTGTACTTTTAAAGATTTATAAAAATTTGGTGAGCCGAATCTGAGTAACATGGTGAATTCGGTTAGTTCCCAATAGGCCGCAGAAGTTATAAGTGGACTGTTCGCGATAAAGAAAAATTTTCACGAATGGAATCAAAATTTCTAGGCGAATTCAGTGAGTTCCCAATGGGACATGCTTGTATGAGCTTGCTTTTCATTATCGAGCAACATTTTAAGGAACGGAATCCAAGTATCATGTTGAATTGAGTAGGTTCCCAATAGGATTCGCATGTAATAAGCTTGTTATTCAAGATAGAGCAACGTTTTAACGAACTGAAACACTGTTTCTTTGTGAATTCAGTTAGCTCCTAGTAGCCTGCTCTTGTAATATGTGTACTTTTAAAGATTTATAAAAATTTGGTGAGCCGAATCTGAGTAACATGGTGAATTCGGTTAGTTCCCAATAGGCCGCAGTAGTTATAACTGGACTGTTCGGGATATAGAAAAATTTTCACGAATGGAATCAAAATTTCTAGGCGAATTCAGTGAGTTCCCAATGGGACATGCTTGTATGAGTTTGCTTTTCATTATCGAGCAACATTTTAAGGAACGGAATCCAAGTATCATGGTGAATTGAGTAGGTTCCCAATAGGATTCGCATGTAATAAGCTTGTTATTCAAGATAGAGCAACGTTTTAACGAACTGAAACACTGTTTCTTTGTGAATTCAGTTAGTTCCTAGTAGCCTTCTCTGGTAATATGTGTTTTTAAAGATTTATAAAAATTTGGTGAGCCGAATCTGAGTAACATGGTGAATTCGGTTAGTTCCCAATAGGACGCAGTAGTAATAAGTGGACTCTTCGGGATATAGAAAAATTTTCACGAATGGAATCAAAATTTCTAGGCGAATTCAGTGAGTTCCCAATGGGACATGCTTGTATGAGTTTGCTCTTCAATATCGAGCAACATTTTAAGGAACGGAATCCAAGTATCATGGTGAATTGAGTAGGTTCCCAATAGGATTCGCATGTAATAAGCTTGTTATTCAAGATAGAGCAACGTTTTAACGAACTGAAACACGGTTTCTTTGTGAATTCAGTTAGTTCCTAGTAGCCTGCTCTTGTAATATGTGTACTTTTAAAGATTTATAAAAATTTGGTGAGCCGAATCTGAGTAACATGGTGAATTCGGTTAGTTCCCAATAGGCCGCAGTAGTAATAAGTGGACTGTTCGGAATATAGAAAAATTTTCACGAATGGAATCAACATTTCTAGGCGAATTCAGTGAGTTCCCAATGGGACATGCTTGTATGAGTTTGCTTTTCATTATCGAGCAACATTTTAAGGAACGGAATCCAAGTATCATGGTGAATTGAGTAGGTTCCCAATAGGATTCGCATGTAATAAGCTTGTTATTCAAGATAGAGCAACGTTTTAACGAACTGAAACACTGTTTCCTTGTGAATTCAGTTAGTTCCTAGTAGCCTGCTCTTGTAATATGTGTACTTTTAAAGATTTATAAAAATTTGGTGAGCCGAATCTGAGTAACATGGTGAATTCGGTTAGTTCCCAATAGGCCGCAGTAGTTATAAGTGGAATGTTCAGGATATAAAAAATTTTCACGAATGGAATCAACATTTCTAGGCGAATTCAGTGATTTCCCAATGGGACATGCTTGTATGAGCTTGCTTTTCATTATCGAGCAACATTTTAAGGAACGGAATCCAAGTATCATGGTGAATTGAGTAGGTTCCCAATAGGATTCGCATGTAATAAGCTTGTTATTCAAGATAGAGCAACGTTTTAACGAACTGAAACACTGTTTCTTTGTGAATTCAGTTAGTTCCTAGTAGCCTGCTCTGGTAATATGTGTTTTTAAAGATTTATAAAAATTTGGTGAGCCGAATCTGAGTAACATGGTGAATTCGGTTAGTTCCCAATAGGACGCAGTAGTAATAAGTGGACTCTTCGGGATATAGAAAAATTTTCACGAATGGAATCAAAATTTCTAGGCGAATTCAGTGAGTTCCCAATGGGACATGCTTGTATGAGTTTGCTCTTCAATATCGAGCAACATTTTAAGGAACGGAATCCAAGTATCATGGTGAATTGAGTAGGTTCCCAATAGGATTCGCATGTAATAAGCTTGTTATTCAAGATAGAGCAACGTTTTAACGAACTGAAACACTGTTTCTTTGTGAATTCAGTTAGTTCCTAGTAGCCTGCTCTTGTAATATGTGTACTTTTAAAGATTTATAAAAATTTGGTGAGCCGAATCTGAGTAACATGGTGATTTCGGTTAGTTCCCAATAGGCCGCAGTAGTAATAAGTGGACTGTTCGGGAAAGAGAAAAATTTTCACGAATGGAATCAACATTTCTAGGCGAATTCAGTGAGTTCCCAATGGGACATGCTTGTATGAGTTTGCTTTTCATTATCGAGCAACATTTTAAGGAACGGAATCCAAGTATCATGGTGAATTGAGTAGGTTCCCAATAGGATTCGCATGTAATAAGCTTGTTATTCAAGATAGAGCAACGTTTTAACGAACTGAAACACTGTTTCCTTGTGAATTCAGTTAGTTCCTAGTAGCCTGCTCTTGTAATATGTGTACTTTTAAAGATTTATAAAAATTTGGTGAGCCGAATCTGAGTAACATGGTGAATTCGGTTAGTTCCCAATAGGCCGCAGTAGTAATAAGTGGACTGTTCGGGATATAGAAAAATTTTCACGAATGGAATCAACATTTCTAGGCGAATTCAGTGAGTTTCCAATGGGACATGCTTGTATGAGTTTGCTCTTCACTATGGAGCAACATTTTAAGGAACGGAATCCAAGTAACATGGTGAATTGAGTAGGTTCCCAGTAGGATTCGCATGTAATAAGCTTGTTATTCAAGATAGAGCAACGTTTTAACGAACTGAAACACTGTTTCTTTGTGAATTCACTTAGTTCCTAGTAGCCTGCTCTTGTAATATGTGTACTTTTAAAGATTTATAAATATTTGGTGAGCCGAATCTGAGTAACATGGTGAATTCGGTTAATTCCCAATAGGCCGCAGTAGTTATAAGTGGACTGTTCGCGATATAGAAAAATTTTCACGAATAATATCAAAATTTCTAGGCGAATTCAGTGAGTTCCCAATGGGACATGCTTGTATGAGTTTGCTTTTCATTATCGAGCAACATTTTAAGGAACGGAATCCAAGTATCATGGTGAATTGAGTAGGTTCCCAATAGGATTCGCATGTAATAAGCTTGTAATTCAAGATAGAGCAAAGTTTTAACGAACTGAAACACTGTTTCTTTGTGATTTCAGTTAGTTCCTAGTAGCCTGCCCTTGTAATATGTGTACTTTTAAAGATTTATAAAAATTTGGTGAGCCGAATCTGAGTAACATGGTGAATTCGGTTAGTTCCCAATTGGCCGCAGTAGTAATAAGTGGACTGTTCGGGATATAGAAAAATTTTCACGAATGGAATCAAAATTTCTAGGCGAATTCAGTGAGTTCCCAATGGGACATGCTTGTATGAGTTTGCTCTTCAATATCGAGCAACATTTTAAGGAACGGAATCCAAGTATCATGGTGAATTGAGTAGGTTCCCAATAGGATTCGCATGTAATAAGCTTGTTATTCAAGATAGAGCAACGTTTTAACGAACTGAAACACTGTTTCTTTGTGAATTCAGTTAGTTCCTAGTAGCCTGCTCTTGTAATATGTGTACTTTTAAAGATTTTTAAAAATTTGCTGAGCCGAATCTGAGTAACATGGTGAATTCGGTTTGTTCCCAATAGGCCGCAGTAGTAATAAGTGGACTGTTCGGGATATAGAAAAATTTTCACGAATGGAATCAAAATTTCTAGGCGAATTCGGTGAGTTCCCAATGGGACATGCTTGTATGAGTTTGCTTTTCATTATCGTGCAACATTTTAAGGAACGGAATCCAAGTATCATGGTGAATTGAGTAGGTTCCCAATAGGATTCGCATGTAATAAGCTTGTTATTCAAGATAGAGCAACGTTTTAACGTACTGAAACACTGTTTCTTTTTGAATTCAGTTAGTTCCTAGTAGCCTGCTCTTGTAATATGTGTACTTTTAAAGATTTATAAAAATTTGGTGAGCCGAATCTGAGTAACATGGTGAATTCTGTTAGTTCCCAATAGGCCGCAGTAGTAATAAGTGGACTGTTCGGGATATAGAAAAATTTTCACGAATGGAATCAACATTTCTAGGCGAATTCAGTGAGTTCCCAATGGGACATGCTTGTATGAGTTTGCTCTTCAATATCGAGCAACATTTTAAGGAACGGAATCCAAGTATCATGGTGAATTGAGTAGGTTCCCAATAGGATTCGCATGTAATAAGCTTGTAATTCAAGATAGAGCAACGTTTTAACGAACTGAAACACTGTTTCTTTGTGATTTCAGTTAGTTCCTAGTAGCCTGCCCTTGTAATATGTGTACTTTTAAAGATTTATAAAAATTTGGTGAGCCGTATCTGAGTAACATGGTGAATTCGGTTAGTTCCCAATAGGCCGCAGTAGTAATAAGTGGACTGTTCGGGATATAGAAAAATTTTCACGAATGGAATCAAAATTTCTAGGCGAATTCAGTGAGTTCCCAATGGGACATGCTTGTATGAGTTTGCTCTTCAATATCGAGCAACATTTTAAGGAACGGAATCCAAGTATCATGGTGAATTGAGTAGGTTCCCAATAGGATTCGCATGTAATAAGCTTGTTATTCAAGATAGAGCAACGTTTTAACGAACTGAAACACTGTTTCTTTGTGAATTCAGTTAGTTCCTAGTAGCCTGCTCTTGTAATATGTGTACTTTTAAAGATTTTTAAAACTTTGCTGAGCCGAATCTGAGTAAAATGGTGAATTCGGTTTGTTCCCAATAGGCCGCAGTAGTAATAAGTGGACTGTTCGGGATATATAAAAATTTTCACGAATGGAATCAAAATTTCTAGGCGAATTCGGTGAGTTCCCAATGGGACATGCTTGTATGAGTTTGCTTTTCATTATCGTGCAACATTTTAAGGAACGGAATCCAAGTATCATGGTGAATTGAGTAGGTTCCCAATAGGATTCGCATGTAATAAGCTTGTTATTCAAGATAGAGCAACGTTTTAACGTACTGAAACACTGTTTCTTTGTGAATTCAGTTAGTTCCTAGTAGCCTGCTCTTGTAATATGTGTACTTTTAAAGATTTATAAAAATTTGGTGAGCCGAATCTGAGTAACATGGTGAATTCGGTTAGTTCCCAATAGGCCGCAGTAGTAATAAGTGGACTGTTCGGGATATAGAAAAATTTTCACGAATGGAATCAAAATTTCTAGGCGAATTCAGTGAGTTCCCAATGGGACATGCTTGTATGAGTTTGCTTTTCATTATCGAGCAACATTTTAAGGAACGGAATCCAAGTATCATGGTGAATTGAGTAGGTTCCCAATAGGATTCGCATGTAATAAGCTTGTTATTCAAGATAGAGCAACGTTTAAACGAACTGAAACACTGTTTCTTTGTGAATTCAGTTAGTTCCTAGTAGCCTCCTCTTGTAATATGTGTACTTTTAAAGATTTATAAAAATTTGGTGAGCCGAATCTGAGTAACATGGTGAATTCGGTTAGTTCCCAATAGGCCGCAGTAGTTATAAGTGGACTGTCGGGATATAGAAAAATTTTCACGAATGGAATCAAAATTTCTAGGCGAATTCAGTGAGTTCCCAATGGGACATGCTTGTATGAGTTTGCTTTTCAATATCGAGCAACATTTTAAGGAACGGAATCCAAGTATCATGGTGAATTGAATAGGTTCCCAATAGGATTCGCATGTAATAAGCTTGTTATTCAAGATAGAGCAACGTTTTAACGAACTGAAACACTGTTTTTTGTGAATTCTGTTAGTTCCTAGTAGCCTGCTCTTGTAATATGTGTACTTTTAAAGATTTATAAAAATTTGGTGAGCCGAATCTGAGTAACATGGTGAATTCGGTTTGTTCACAATAGGCCGCAGTAGTAATAAGTGGACTGTTCGGGATATAGAAAAATTTTCACGAATGGAGTCAAAATTTCTAGGCGAATTCAGTGAGTTCCCAATGGGACATCCTTGTATGAGTTTGCTTTTCAATATCGAGCAACATTTTAAGGAAGGGAATCCAAGTATCATGGTGAATTGAGTAGGTTCAAAATAGGATTCGCATGTAATAAGCTTGTTATTCAAGATAGAGCAATGTTTTAACGAACTGAAACACTGTTTCTTTGTGAATATACTTAGTTCCTAGTAGCCTGCTCTTGTAATATGTGTACTTTTAAAGATTTATAAAAATTTGGTGAGCCGAATCTGAGTAACATGGTGAAGTCGGTTAGTTCCCAATAGGCCGCAATAGTAATAAGTGGACTGTTCGGGATATAGAAAAATTTTCACGAATGGAATCAAAATTTCTAGGCTAATTCAGTGAGTTCCCAATGGGACATGCTTGTATGAGTTTGCTTTTCAATATCGCTCAACATTTTAAGGAACGGAATCCAAGTATCATGGTGAATTGAGTAGGTTCCCAATAGGATTCGCATGTAATAAGCTTGTTATTCAAGATAGAGCAACGTTTTAACGTACTGAAACACTGTTTCTTTGTGAATTCAGTTAGTTCCTAGTAGCCTGCTCTTGTAATATGTGTACTTTTAAAGATTTATAAAAATTTGGTGAGCCGAATCTGAGTAACATGGTGAATTCGGTTAGTTCCCAATAGGCCGCAGTAGTAATAAGTGGACTGTTCGGGATATAGAAAAATTTTCACGAATGGAATCAAAATTTCTAGGCGAATTCAGTGAGTTCCCAATGGGACATGCTTGTATGAGTTTGCTTTTCATTATCGAGCAACATTTTAAAAAACAGAATCCAAGTATCATGGTGAATTGAGTAGGTTCCCAATAGGATTCGCATGTAATAAGCTTGTTATTCAAGATAGAGCAACGTTTTAACGAACTGAAACACTGTTTCTTTGTGAATTCAGTTAGTTCCTAGTAGCCTGCTCTTGTAATATGTGTACTTTTAAAGATTTATAAAAATTTGGTGAGCCGAATCTGAGTAACATGGTGAATTCGGTTAGTTCCCAATAGGCCGCAGTAGTTATAAGTGGACTGTTCGGGATATAGAAAAATTTTCACGAATGGAATCAAAATTTCTAGGCGAATTCAGTGAGTTCCCAATGGGACATGCTTGTATGAGTTTGCTTTTCAATATCGAGCAACATTTTAAGGAACGGAATCCAAGTATCATGGTGAATTGAGTAGGTGCAAAATAGGATTCGCATGTAATAAGCTTGTTATTCAAGATAGAGCAACGTTTTAACGAACTGAAACACTGTTTCTTTGTGAATTCAGTTAGTTCCTAGTAGCCTGCTCTTGTAATATGTGTACTTTTAAAGATTTATAAAAATTTGGTGAGCCGAATCTGAGTAACATGGTGAATTCGGTTAGTTCCCAATAGGCCGCAGTAGTAATAAGTGGACTGTTCGGGATATAGAAAAATTTTCACGAATGGAATCAAAATTTCTAGGCGAATTCAGTGAGTTCCCAATGGGACATGCTTGTATGAGTTTGCTTTTCATTATCGAGCAACATTTTAAGGAACGGAATCCAAGTATCATGGTGAATTGAGTAGGTTCCCAATAGGATTCGCATGTAATAAGCTTGTTATTCAAGATAGAGCAACGTTTTAACGAACTGAAACACTGTTTCTTTGTGAATTCAGTTAGTTCCTAGTAGCCTGCTCTTGTAATATGTGTACTTTTAAAGATTTATAAAAATTTGGTGAGCCGAATCTGAGTAACATGGTGAATTCGGTGAGTTCCCAATAGGCCGCAGTAGTAATAAGTTGACTGTTCGGGACATAGAAAAATTTTCACGAATGGAATCAACATTTCTAGGCGAATTCAGTGAGTTCCCAATGGGACATGCTTGTATGAGCTTGCTTTTCATTATCGAGCAACATTTTAAGGAACGGAATCCAAGTATCATGGTGAATTGAGTAGGTTCCCAATAGGATTCGCATGTAATAAGCTTGTTATTCAAGATAGAGCAACGTTTTAACGAACTGAAACACTGTTTCTTTGTGAATTCAGTTAGTTCCTAGGAGCCTGCTCTTGTAATATGTGTACTTTTAAAGATTTATAAAAATTTGGTGAGCCGAATCTGAGTAACATGGTGAATTCGGTTAGTTCCCAATAGGCCGCAGTAGTTATAAGTGGACTGTTCGGGATATAAAAAATTTTCACGAATGGAATCAACATTTCTAGGCGAATTCAGTGAGTTCCCAATGGGACATGCTTGTATGAGCTTGCTTTTCATTATCGAGCAACATTTTAAGGAACGGAATCCAAGTATCATGGTGAATTGAGTAGGTTCCCAATAGGATTCGCATGTAATAAGCTTGTTATTCAAGATAGAGCAACGTTTTAACGAACTGAAACACTGTTTCTTTGTGAATTCAGGTAGTTCCTAGTAGCCTGCTCTTGTAATATGTGTACTTTTAAAGATTTATAAAAATTTGGTGAGCCGAATCTGAGTAACATGGTGAATTCGGTTAGTTCCCAATAGGCCGCAGTAGTTATAAGTGGACTGTTCGGGATATAGAAAAATTTTCACGAATGGAATCAAATTTTCTAGGCGAATTCAGTGAGTTCCCAATGGGACATGCTTGTATGAGTTTGCTTTTCATTATCGAGCAACATTTTAAGGACGGAATCCAAGTATCATGGTGAATTGAGTAGGTTCCCAATAGGATTCGCATGTAATAAGCTTGTTATTCAAGATAGAGCAACGTTTTAACGAACTGAAA
The DNA here is from genome assembly GCF_021556685.1 of Rattus norvegicus. Classification (NCBI taxonomy): domain Eukaryota; kingdom Metazoa; phylum Chordata; class Mammalia; order Rodentia; family Muridae; genus Rattus; species Rattus norvegicus. The sequence continues at coordinate 11,221,423 of NC_141544.1, forward strand.
CACTGTTTCTTTGTGAATTCAGTTAGTTCCTAGGAGCCTGCTCTTGTAATATGTGTACTTTTAAAGATTTATAAAAATTTGGTGAGCCGAATCTGAGTAACATGGTGAATTCGGTTAGTTCCCAATAGGCCGCAGTAGTTATAAGTGGACTGTTCGGGATATAAAAAATTTTCACGAATGGAATCAACATTTCTAGGCGAATTCAGTGAGTTCCCAATGGGACATGCTTGTATGAGCTTGCTTTTCATTATCGAGCAACATTTTAAGGAACGGAATCCAAGTATCATGGTGAATTGAGTAGGTTCCCAATAGGATTCGCATGTAATAAGCTTGTTATTCAAGATAGAGCAACGTTTTAACGAACTGAAACACTGTTTCCTTGTGAATTCAGTTAGTTCCTAGTAGCCTGCTCTTGTAATATGTGTACTTTTAAAGATTTATAAAAATTTGGTGAGCCGAATCTGAGTAACATGGTGAATTCGGTTAGTTCCCAATAGGCCGCAGTAGTTATAAGTGGACTGTTCGGGATATAAAAAATTTTCACGAATGGAATCAACATTTCTAGGCGAATTCAGTGAGTTCCCAATGGGACATGCTTGTATGAGCTTGCTTTTCATTATCGAGCAACATTTTAAGGAACGGAATCCAAGTATCATGGTGAATTGAGTAGGTTCCCAATAGGATTCGCATGTAATAAGCTTGTTATTCAAGATAGAGCAACGTTTTAACGAACTGAAACACTGTTTCTTTGTGAATTCAGTTAGTTCCTAGTAGCCTGCTCTTGTAATATGTGTACTTTTAAAGATTTATAAAAATTTGGTGAGCCGAATCTGAGTAACATGGTGAATTCGGTTAGTTCCCAATAGGCCGCAGTAGTTATAAGTGGACTGTTCGGGATATAAAAAATTTTCACGAATGGAATCAACATTTCTAGGCGAATTCAGTGAGTTCCCAATAGGACATGCTTGTATGAGCTTGCTTTTCATTATCGAGCAACATTTTAAGGAACGGAATCCAAGTATCATGGTGAATTGAGTAGGTTCCCAATAGGATTCGCATGTAATAAGCTTGTTATTCAAGATAGAGCAACGTTTTAACGAACTGAAACACTGTTCCTTGTGAATTCAGTTAGTTCCTAGTAGCCTGCTCTTGTAATATGTGTACTTTTAAAGATTTATAAAAATTTGGTGAGCCGAATCTGAGTAACATGGTGAATTCGGTTAGTTCCCAATAGGCCGCAGTAGTAATAAGTGGACTGTTCGGGATATAGAAAAATTTTCACGAATGGAATCAACATTTCTAGGCGAATTCAGTGAGTTCCCAATGGGACATGCTTGTATGAGTTTGCTTTTCATTATCGAGCAACATTTTAAGGAACGGAATCCAAGTATCATGGTGAATTGAGTAGGTTCCCAATAGGATTCGCATGTAATAAGCTTGTTATTCAAGATAGAGCAACGTTTTAACGAACTGAAACACTGTTCCTTGTGAATTCAGTTAGTTCCTAGTAGCCTGCTCTTGTAATATGTGTACTTTTAAAGATTTATAAAAATTTGGTGAGCCGAATCTGAGTAACATGGTGAAATCGGTTAGTTCCCAGTAGGCCGCAGTAGTAATAAGTGGACTGTTCGGGATATAGAAAAATTTTCACGAATGGAATCAACATTTCTAGGCGAATTCAGTGAGTTCCCAATGGGACATGCTTGTATGAGTTTGCTTTTCATTATCGAGCAACATTTTAAGGAACGGAATCCAAGTATCATGGTGAATTGAGTAGGTTCCCAATAGGATTCGCATGTAATAAGCTTGTTATTCAAGATAGAGCAACGTTTTAACGTACTGAAACACTGTTTCTTTGTGAATTCAGTTAGTTCCTAGGAGCCTGCTCTTGTAATATGTGTACTTTTAAAGATTTATAAAAATTTGGTGAGCCGAATCTGAGTAACATGGTGAATTCGGTTAGTTCCCAATAGGCCGCAGTAGTTATAAGTGGACTGTTCGGGATATAAAAAATTTTCACGAATGGAATCAACATTTCTAGGCGAATTCAGTGAGTTCCCAATGGGACATGCTTGTATGAGCTTGCTTTTCATTATCGAGCAACATTTTAAGGAACGGAATCCAAGTATCATGGTGAATTGAGTAGGTTCCCAATAGGATTCGCATGTAATAAGCTTGTTATTCAAGATAGAGCAACGTTTTAACGAACTGAAACACTGTTTCTTTGTGAATTCAGGTAGTTCCTAGTAGCCTGCTCTTGTAATATGTGTACTTTTAAAGATTTATAAAAATTTGGTGAGCCGAATCTGAGTAACATGGTGAATTCGGTTAGTTCCCAATAGGCCGCAGTAGTTATAAGTGGACTGTTCGGGATATAGAAAAATTTTCACGAATGGAATCAAAATTTCTAGGCGAATTCAGTGAGTTCCCAATGGGACATGCTTGTATGAGTTTGCTTTTCATTATCGAGCAACATTTTAAGGACGGAATCCAAGTATCATGGTGAATTGAGTAGGTTCCCAATAGGATTCGCATGTAATAAGCTTGTTATTCAAGATAGAGCAACGTTTTAACGAACTGAAACACTGTTTCTTTGTGAATTCAGTTAGTTCCTAGGAGCCTGCTCTTGTAATATGTGTACTTTTAAAGATTTATAAAAATTTGGTGAGCCGAATCTGAGTAACATGGTGAATTCGGTTAGTTCCCAATAGGCCGCAGTAGTTATAAGTGGACTGTTCGGGATATAAAAAATTTTCACGAATGGAATCAACATTTCTAGGCGAATTCAGTGAGTTCCCAATGGGACATGCTTGTATGAGCTTGCTTTTCATTATCGAGCAACATTTTAAGGAACGGAATCCAAGTATCATGGTGAATTGAGTAGGTTCCCAATAGGATTCGCATGTAATAAGCTTGTTATTCAAGATAGAGCAACGTTTTAACGAACTGAAACACTGTTTCTTTGTGAATTCAGGTAGTTCCTAGTAGCCTGCTCTTGTAATATGTGTACTTTTAAAGATTTATAAAAATTTGGTGAGCCGAATCTGAGTAACATGGTGAATTCGGTTAGTTCCCAATAGGCCGCAGTAGTTATAAGTGGACTGTTCGGGATATAGAAAAATTTTCACGAATGGAATCAAATTTTCTAGGCGAATTCAGTGAGTTCCCAATGGGACATGCTTGTATGAGTTTGCTTTTCATTATCGAGCAACATTTTAAGGACGGAATCCAAGTATCATGGTGAATTGAGTAGGTTCCCAATAGGATTCGCATGTAATAAGCTTGTTATTCAAGATAGAGCAACGTTTTAACGAACTGAAACACTGTTTCTTTGTGAATTCAGTTAGTTCCTAGGAGCCTGCTCTTGTAATATGTGTACTTTTAAAGATTTATAAAAATTTGGTGAGCCGAATCTGAGTAACATGGTGAATTCGGTTAGTTCCCAATAGGCCGCAGTAGTTATAAGTGGACTGTTCGGGATATAGAAAAATTTTCACGAATGGAATCAAAATTTCTAGGCGAATTCAGTGAGTTCCCAATGGGACATGCTTGTATGAGTTTGCTTTTCAATATCGAGCAACATTTTAAGGAACGGAATCCAAGTATCATGGTGAATTGAATAGGTTCCCAATAGGATTCGCATGTAATAAGCTTGTTATTCAAGATAGAGCAACGTTTTAACGAACTGAAACACTGTTTTTTGTGAATTCTGTTAGTTCCTAGTAGCCTGCTCTTGTAATATGTGTACTTTTAAAGATTTATAAAAATTTGGTGAGCCGAATCTGAGTAACATGGTGAATTCGGTTTGTTCACAATAGGCCGCAGTAGTAATAAGTGGACTGTTCGGGATATAGAAAAATTTTCACGAATGGAGTCAAAATTTCTAGGCGAATTCAGTGAGTTCCCAATGGGACATCCTTGTATGAGTTTGCTTTTCAATATCGAGCAACATTTTAAGGAACGGAATCCAAGTATCATGGTGAATTGAGTAGGTTCAAAATAGGATTCGCATGTAATAAGCTTGTTATTCAAGATAGAGCAATGTTTTAACGAACTGAAACACTGTTTCTTTGTGAATATACTTAGTTCCTAGTAGCCTGCTCTTGTAATATGTGTACTTTTAAAGATTTATAAAAATTTGGTGAGCCGAATCTGAGTAACATGGTGAAGTCGGTTAGTTCCCAATAGGCCGCAATAGTAATAAGTGGACTGTTCGGGATATAGAAAAATTTTCACGAATGGAATCAAAATTTCTAGGCGAATTCAGTGAGTTCCCAATGGGACATGCTTGTATGAGTTTGCTTTTCAATATCGCTCAACATTTTAAGGAACGGAATCCAAGTATCATGGTGAATTGAGTAGGTTCCCAATAGGATTCGCATGTAATAAGCTTGTTATTCAAGATAGAGCAACGTTTTAACGTACTGAAACACTGTTTCTTTGTGAATTCAGTTAGTTCCTAGTAGCCTGCTCTTGTAATATGTGTACTTTTAAAGATTTATAAAAATTTGGTGAGCCGAATCTGAGTAACATGGTGAATTCGGTTAGTTCCCAATAGGCCGCAGTAGTAATAAGTGGACTGTTCGGGATATAGAAAAATTTTCACGAATGGAATCAAAATTTCTAGGCGAATTCAGTGAGTTCCCAATGGGACATGCTTGTATGAGTTTGCTTTTCATTATCGAGCAACATTTTAAAAAACAGAATCCAAGTATCATGGTGAATTGAGTAGGTTCCCAATAGGATTCGCATGTAATAAGCTTGTTATTCAAGATAGAGCAACGTTTTAACGAACTGAAACACTGTTTCTTTGTGAATTCAGTTAGTTCCTAGTAGCCTGCTCTTGTAATATGTGTACTTTTAAAGATTTATAAAAATTTGGTGAGCCGAATCTGAGTAACATGGTGAATTCGGTTAGTTCCCAATAGGCCGCAGTAGTTATAAGTGGACTGTTCGGGATATAGAAAAATTTTCACGAATGGAATCAAAATTTCTAGGCGAATTCAGTGAGTTCCCAATGGGACATGCTTGTATGAGTTTGCTTTTCAATATCGAGCAACATTTTAAGGAACGGAATCCAAGTATCATGGTGAATTGAGTAGGTGCAAAATAGGATTCGCATGTAATAAGCTTGTTATTCAAGATAGAGCAACGTTTTAACGAACTGAAACACTGTTTCTTTGTGAATTCAGTTAGTTCCTAGTAGCCTGCTCTTGTAATATGTGTACTTTTAAAGATTTATAAAAATTTGGTGAGCCGAATCTGAGTAACATGGTGAATTCGGTGAGTTCCCAATAGGCCGCAGTAGTTATAAGTGGACTGTTCGGGATATAGAAAAATTTTCACGAATGGAATCAAAATTTCTAGGCGAATTCAGTGAGTTCCCAATGGGACATGCTTGTATGAGTTTGCTTTTCATTATCGAGCAACATTTTAAGGACGGAATCCAAGTATCATGGTGAATTGAGTAGGTTCCCAATAGGATTCGCATGTAATAAGCTTGTTATTCAAGATAGAGCAACGTTTTAACGAACTGAAACACTGTTTCTTTGTGAATTCAGTTAGTTCCTAGGAGCCTGCTCTTGTAATATGTGTACTTTTAAAGATTTATAAAAATTTGGTGAGCCGAATCTGAGTAACATGGTGAATTCGGTTAGTTCCCAATAGGCCGCAGTAGTTATAAGTGGACTGTTCGGGATATAAAAAATTTTCACGAATGGAATCAACATTTCTAGGCGAATTCAGTGAGTTCCCAATGGGACATGCTTGTATGAGCTTGCTTTTCATTATCGAGCAACATTTTAAGGAACGGAATCCAAGTATCATGGTGAATTGAGTAGGTTCCCAATAGGATTCGCATGTAATAAGCTTGTTATTCAAGATAGAGCAACGTTTTAACGAACTGAAACACTGTTTCTTTGTGAATTCAGGTAGTTCCTAGTAGCCTGCTCTTGTAATATGTGTACTTTTAAAGATTTATAAAAATTTGGTGAGCCGAATCTGAGTAACAATGTGAATTCGGTTAGTTCCCAATAGGCCGCAGTAGTTATAAGTGGACTGTTCGGGATATAGAAAAATTTTCACGAATGGATTCAAATTTTCTAGGCGAATTCAGTGAGTTCCCAATGGGACATGCTTGTATGAGTTTGCTTTTCATTATCGAGCAACATTTTAAGGACGGAATCCAAGTATCATGGTGAATTGAGTAGGTTCCCAATAGGATTCGCATGTAATAAGCTTGTTATTCAAGATAGAGCAACGTTTTAACGAACTGAAACACTGTTTCTTTGTGAATTCAGTTAGTTCCTAGGAGCCTGCTCTTGTAATATGTGTACTTTTAAAGATTTATAAAAATTTGGTGAGCCGAATCTGAGTAACATGGTGAATTCGGTTAGTTCCCAATAGGCCGCAGTAGTTATAAGTGGACTGTTCGGGATATAGAAAAATTTTCACGAATGGAATCAAAATTTCTAGGCGAATTCAGTGAGTTCCCAATGGGACATGCTTGTATGAGTTTGCTTTTCAATATCGAGCAACATTTTAAGGAACGGAATCCAAGTATCATGGTGAATTGAATAGGTTCCCAATAGGATTCGCATGTAATAAGCTTGTTATTCAAGATAGAGCAACGTTTTAACGAACTGAAACACTGTTTTTTGTGAATTCTGTTAGTTCCTAGTAGCCTGCTCTTGTAATATGTGTACTTTTAAAGATTTATAAAAATTTGGTGAGCCGAATCTGAGTAACATGGTGAATTCGGTTTGTTCACAATAGGCCGCAGTAGTAATAAGTGGACTGTTCGGGATATAGAAAAATTTTCACGAATGGAGTCAAAATTTCTAGGCGAATTCAGTGAGTTCCCAATGGGACATCCTTGTATGAGTTTGCTTTTCAATATCGAGCAACATTTTAAGGAACGGAATCCAAGTATCATGGTGAATTGAGTAGGTTCAAAATAGGATTCGCATGTAATAAGCTTGTTATTCAAGATAGAGCAATGTTTTAACGAACTGAAACACTGTTTCTTTGTGAATATACTTAGTTCCTAGTAGCCTGCTCTTGTAATATGTGTACTTTTAAAGATTTATAAAAATTTGGTGAGCCGAATCTGAGTAACATGGTGAAGTCGGTTAGTTCCCAATAGGCCGCAATAGTAATAAGTGGACTGTTCGGGATATAGAAAAATTTTCACGAATGGAATCAAAATTTCTAGGCGAATTCAGTGAGTTCCCAATGGAACATGCTTGTATGAGTTTGCTTTTCAATATCGCTCAACATTTTAAGGAACGGAATCCAAGTATCATGGTGAATTGAGTAGGTTCCCAATAGGATTCGCATGTAATAAGCTTGTTATTCAAGATAGAGCAACGTTTTAACGTACTGAAACACTGTTTCTTTGTGAATTCAGTTAGTTCCTAGTAGCCTGCTCTTGTAATATGTGTACTTTTAAAGATTTATAAAAATTTGGTGAGCCGAATCTGAGTAACATGGTGAATTCGGTTAGTTCCCAATAGGCCGCAGTAGTAATAAGTGGACTGTTCGGGATATAGAAAAATTTTCACGAATGGAATCAAAATTTCTAGGCGAATTCAGTGAGTTCCCAATGGGACATGCTTGTATGAGTTTGCTTTTCATTATCGAGCAACATTTTAAGGAACGGAATCCAAGTATCATGGTGAATTGAGTAGGTTCCCAATAGGATTCGCATGTAATAAGCTTGTTATTCAAGATAGAGCAACGTTTTAACGAACTGAAACACTGTTTCTTTGTGAATTCAGTTAGTTCCTAGTAGCCTGCTCTTGTAATATGTGTACTTTTAAAGATTTATAAAAATTTGGTGAGCCGAATCTGAGTAACATGGTGAATTCGGTTAGTTCCCAATAGGCCGCAGTAGTAATAAGTGGACTGTTCGGGACATAGAAAAATTTTCACGAATGGAATCAAAATTTCTAGGCGAATTCAGTGAGTTCCCAATGGGACATGCTTTTATGAGCTTGCTTTTCATTATCGAGCAACATTTTAAGGAACGGAATCCAAGTATCATGGTGAATTGAGTAGGTTCCCAATAGGATTCGCATGTAATAAGCTTGTTATTCAAGATAGAGCAACGTTTTAACGAACTGAAACACTGTTTCTTTGTGAATTCAGTTAGTTCCTAGGAGCCTGCTCTTGTAATATGTGTACTTTTAAAGATTTATAAAAATTTGGTGAGCCGAATCTGAGTAACATGGTGAATTCGGTTAGTTCCCAATAGGCCGCAGTAGTTATAAGTGGACTGTTCGGGATATAAAAAATTTTCACGAATGGAATCAACATTTCTAGGCGAATTCAGTGAGTTCCCAATGGGACATGCTTGTATGAGCTTGCTTTTCATTATCGAGCAACATTTTAAGGAACGGAATCCAAGTATCATGGTGAATTGAGTAGGTTCCCAATAGGATTCGCATGTAATAAGCTTGTTATTCAAGATAGAGCAACGTTTTAACGAACTGAAACACTGTTTCTTTGTGAATTCAGGTAGTTCTAGTAGCCTGCTCTTGTAATATGTGTACTTTTAAAGATTTATAAAAATTTGGTGAGCCGAATCTGAGTAACATGGTGAATTCGGTTAGTTCCCAATAGGCCGCAGTAGTTATAAGTGGACTGTTCGGGATATAGAAAAATTTTCACGAATGGAATCAAATGTTCTAGGCGAATTCAGTGAGTTCCCAATGGGACATGCTTGTATGAGTTTGCTTTTCATTATAGAGCAACATTTTAAGGACGGAATCCAAGTATCATGGTGAATTGAGTAGGTTCCCAATAGGATTCGCATGTAATAAGCTTGTTATTCAAGATAGAGCAACGTTTTAACGAACTGAAACACTGTTTCTTTGTGAATTCAGTTAGTTCCTAGGAGCCTGCTCTTGTAATATGTGTACTTTTAAAGATTTATAAAAATTTGTTGAGCCGAATCTGAGTAACATGGTGAATTCGGTTAGTTCCCAATAGGCCGCAGTAGTTATAAGTGGACTGTTCGGGATATAAAAAATTTTCACGAATGGAATCAACATTTCTAGGCGAATTCAGTGAGTTCCCAATGGGACATGCTTGTATGAGCTTGCTTTTCATTATCGAGCAACATTTTAAGGAACGGAATCCAAGTATCATGGTGAATTGAGTAGGTTCCCAATAGGATTCGCATGTAATAAGCTTGTTATTCAAGATAGAGCAACGTTTTAACGAACTGAAACACTGTTTCCTTGTGAATTCAGTTAGTTCCTAGTAGCCTGCTCTTGTAATATGTGTACTTTTAAAGATTTATAAAAATTTGGTGAGCCGAATCTGAGTAACATGGTGAATTCGGTTAGTTCCCAATAGGCCGCAGTAGTTATAAGTGGACTGTTCGGGATATAAAAAATTTTCACGAATGGAATCAACATTTCTAGGCGAATTCAGTGAGTTCCCAATGGGACATGCTTGTATGAGCTTGCTTTTCATTATCGAGCAACATTTTAAGGAACGGAATCCAAGTATCATGGTGAATTGAGTAGGTTCCCAATAGGATTCGCATGTAATAAGCTTGTTATTCAAGATAGAGCAACGTTTTAACGAACTGAAACACTGTTCCTTGTGAATTCAGTTAGTTCCTAGGAGCCTGCTCTTGTAATATGTGTACTTTTAAAGATTTATAAAAATTTGGTGAGCCGAATCTGAGTAACATGGTGAAATCGGTTAGTTCCCAATAGGCCGCAGTAGTAATAAGTGGACTGTTCGGGATATAGAAAAATTTTCACGAATGGAATCAACATTTGTAGGCGATTTCAGTGAGTTCCCAATGGGACATGCTTGTATGAGTTTGCTTTTCATTATCGAGCAACATTTTAAGGAACGGAATCCAAGTATCATGGTGAATTGAGTAGGTTCCCAATAGGATTCGCATGTAATAAGCTTGTTATTCAAGATAGAGCAACGTTTTAACGTACTGAAACACTGTTTCTTTGTGAATTCAGTTAGTTCCTAGTAGCCTGCTCTTGTAATATGTGTACTTTTAAAGATTTATAAAAATTTGGTGAGCCGAATCTGAGTAACATGGTGAATTCGGTTAGTTCCCAATAGGCCGCAGTAGTTATAAGTGGACTGTTCGGGATATAAAAAATTTTCACGAATGGAATCAACATTTCTAGGCGAATTCAGTGAGTTCCCAATGGGACATGCTTGTATGAGCTTGCTTTTCATTATCGAGCAACATTTTAAGGAACGGAATCCAAGTATCATGGTGAATTGAGTAGGTTCCCAATAGGATTCGCATGTAATAAGCTTGTTATTCAAGATAGAGCAACGTTTTAACGAACTGAAACACTGTTTCTTTGTGAATTCAGGTAGTTCCTAGTAGCCTGCTCTTGTAATATGTGTACTTTTAAAGATTTATAAAAATTTGGTGAGCCGAATCTGAGTAACATGGTGAATTCGGTTAGTTCCCAATAGGCCGCAGTAGTTATAAGTGGACTGTTCGGGATATAGAAAAATTTTCACGAATGGAATCAAAATTTCTAGGCGAATTCAGTGAGTTCCCAATGGGACATGCTTGTATGAGTTTGCTTTTCATTATCGAGCAACATTTTAAGGACGGAATCCAAGTATCATGGTGAATTGAGTAGGTTCCCAATAGGATTCGCATGTAATAAGCTTGTTATTCAAGATAGAGCAACGTTTTAACGAACTGAAACACTGTTTCTTTGTGAATTCAGTTAGTTCCTAGGAGCCTGCTCTTGTAATATGTGTACTTTTAAAGATTTATAAAAATTTGGTGAGCCGAATCTGAGTAACATGGTGAATTCGGTTAGTTCCCAATAGGCCGCAGTAGTTATAAGTGGACTGTTCGGGATATAAAAAATTTTCACGAATGGAATCAACATTTCTAGGCGAATTCAGTGAGTTCCCAATGGGACATGCTTGTATGAGCTTGCTTTTCATTATCGAGCAACATTTTAAGGAACGGAATCCAAGTATCATGGTGAATTGAGTAGGTTCCCAATAGGATTCGCATGTAATAAGCTTGTTATTCAAGATAGAGCAACGTTTTAACGAACTGAAACACTGTTTCTTTGTGAATTCAGGTAGTTCCTAGTAGCCTGCTCTTGTAATATGTGTACTTTTAAAGATTTATAAAAATTTGGTGAGCCGAATCTGAGTAACATGGTGAATTCGGTTAGTTCCCAATAGGCCGCAGTAGTTATAAGTGGACTGTTCGGGATATAGAAAAATTTTCACGAATGGAATCAAATTTTCTAGGCGAATTCAGTGAGTTCCCAATGGGACATGCTTGTATGAGTTTGCTTTTCATTATCGAGCAACATTTTAAGGACGGAATCCAAGTATCATGGTGAATTGAGTAGGTTCCCAATAGGATTCGCATGTAATAAGCTTGTTATTCAAGATAGAGCAACGTTTTAACGAACTGAAACACTGTTTCTTTGTGAATTCAGTTAGTTCCTAGGAGCCTGCTCTTGTAATATGTGTACTTTTAAAGATTTATAAAAATTTGGTGAGCCGAATCTGAGTAACATGGTGAATTCGGTTAGTTCCCAATAGGCCGCAGTAGTTATAAGTGGACTGTTCGGGATATAAAAAATTTTCACGAATGGAATCAACATTTCTAGGCGAATTCAGTGAGTTCCCAATGGGACATGCTTGTATGAGCTTGCTTTTCATTATCGAGCAACATTTTAAGGAACGGAATCCAAGTATCATGGTGAATTGAGTAGGTTCCCAATAGGATTCGCATGTAATAAGCTTGTTATTCAAGATAGAGCAACGTTTTAACGAACTGAAACACTGTTTCCTTGTGAATTCAGTTAGTTCCTAGTAGCCTGCTCTTGTAATATGTGTACTTTTAAAGATTTATAAAAATTTGGTGAGCCGAATCTGAGTAACATGGTGAATTCGGTTAGTTCCCAATAGGCCGCAGTAGTTATAAGTGGACTGTTCGGGATATAAAAAATTTTCACGAATGGAATCAACATTTCTAGGCGAATTCAGTGAGTTCCCAATGGGACATGCTTGTATGAGCTTGCTTTTCATTATCGAGCAACATTTTAAGGAACGGAATCCAAGTATCATGGTGAATTGAGTAGGTTCCCAATAGGATTCGCATGTAATAAGCTTGTTATTCAAGATAGAGCAACGTTTTAACGAACTGAAACACTGTTTCTTTGTGAATTCAGTTAGTTCCTAGTAGCCTGCTCTTGTAATATGTGTACTTTTAAAGATTTATAAAAATTTGGTGAGCCGAATCTGAGTAACATGGTGAATTCGGTTAGTTCCCAATAGGCCGCAGTAGTTATAAGTGGACTGTTCGGGATATAAAAAATTTTCACGAATGGAATCAACATTTCTAGGCGAATTCAGTGAGTTCCCAATGGGACATGCTTGTATGAGCTTGCTTTTCATTACCGAGCAACATTTTAAGGAACGGAATCCAAGTATCATGGTGAATTGAGTAGGTTCCCAATAGGATTCGCATGTAATAAGCTTGTTATTCAAGATAGAGCAACGTTTTAACGAACTGAAACACTGTTTCTTTGTGAATTCAGTTAGTTCCTAGGAGCCTGCTCTTGTAATATGTGTACTTTTAAAGATTTATAAAAATTTGGTGAGCCGAATCTGAGTAACATGGTGAATTCGGTTAGTTCCCAATAGGCCGCAGTAGTTATAAGTGGACTGTTCGGGATATATAAAAATTTTCCGAATGGAATCAAAATTTCTAGGTGAATTCAGTGAGTTCCCAATGGGACATGCTTGTATGAGTTTGCTTTTCATTATCGAGCAACATTTTAAGGAACGGAATCCAAGTATCATGGTGAATTGAGTAGGTTCCCAATAGGATTCGCATGTAATAAGCTTGTTATTCAAGATAGAGCAACGTTTTAACGAACTGAAACACTGTTTCTTTGTGAATTCAGTTAGTTCCTAGTAGCCTGCTCTGGTAATATGTGTTTTTAAAGATTTATAAAAATTTGGTGAGCCGAATCTGAGTAACATGGTGAATTCGGTTAGTTCCCAATAGGACGCAGTAGTAATAAGTGGACTCTTCGGGATATAGAAAAATTTTCACGAATGGAATCAAAATTTCTAGGCGAATTCAGTGAGTTCCCAATGGGAAATGCTTGTATGAGTTTGCTCTTCAATATCGAGCAACATTTTAAGGAACGGAATCCAAGTATCATGGTGAATTGAGTAGGTTCCCAATAGGATTCGCATGTAATAAGCTTGTTATTCAAGATAGAGCAACGTTTTAACGAACTGAAACACTGTTTCTTTGTGAATTCAGTTAGTTCCTAGTAGCCTGCTCTTGTAATATGTGTACTTTTAAAGATTTATAAAAATTTGGTGAGCCGAATCTGAGTAACATGGTGAATTCGGTTAGTTCCCAATAGGCCGCAGTAGTAATAAGTGGACTGTTCGGGATATAGAAAAATTTTCACGAATGGAATCAACATTTCTAGGCGAATTCAGTGAGTTCCCAATGGGACATGCTTGTATGAGTTTGCTTTTCATTATCGAGCAACATTTTAAGGAACAGAATCCAAGTATCATGGTGAATTGAGTAGGTTCCCAATAGGATTCGCATGTAATAAGCTTGTTATTCAAGATAGAGCAACGTTTTAACGAACTGAAACACTGTTTCTTTGTGAATTCAGTTAGTTCCTAGTAGCCTGCTCTTGTAATATGTGTACTTTTAAAGATTTATAAAATTTTGGTGAGCCGAATCTGAGTAACATGGTGAATTCGGTTAGTTCCCAATAGGCCGCAGAGGTAATAAATGGACTGTTCGGGATATAAAAAATTTTCACGAATGGAATCAACATTTCTAGGCGAATTCAGTGAGTTCCCAATGGGACATGCTTGTATGAGCTTGCTTTTCATTATCGAGCAACATTTTAAGGAACGGAATCCAAGTATCATGGTGAATTGAGTAGGTTCCCAATAGGATTCGCATGTAATAAGCTTGTAATTCAAGATAGAGCAACGTTTTAACGAACTGAAACACTGATTCTTTGTGAATTCAGTTAGTTCCTAGTAGCCTGCTCTTGTAATATGTGTACTTTTAAAGATTTATAAAAATTTGGTGAGCCGAATCTGAGTAACATGGTGAATTCGGTTAGTTCCCAATAGGCCGCAGTAGTTATAAGTGGACTGTTCGGGATATAGAAAAATTTTCACGAATGGAATCAAAATTTCTAGGCGAATTCAGTGAGTTCCCAATGGGACATGCTTGTATGAGTTTGCTTTTCATTATCGAGCAACATTTTAAGGACGGAATCCAAGTATCATGGTGAATTGAGTAGGTTCCCAATAGGATTCGCATGTAATAAGCTTGTTATTCAAGATAGAGCAACGTTTTAACGAACTGAAACACTGTTTCTTTGTGAATTCAGTTAGTTCCTAGAAGCCTGCTCTTGTAATATGTGTACTTTTAAAGATTTATAAAAATTTGGTGAGCCGAATCTGAGTAACATGGTGAATTCGGTTACTTCCCAATAGGCCGCAGTAGTTATAAGTGGACTGTTCGGGATATAAAAAATTTTCACGAATGGAATCAACATTTCTAGGCGAATTCAGTGAGTTCCCAATGGGACATGCTTGTATGAGCTTGCTTTTCATTATCGAGCAACATTTTAAGGAACGGAATCCAAGTATCATGGTGAATTGAGTAGGTTCCCAATAGGATTCGCATGTAATAAGCTTGTTATTCAAGATAGAGCAACGTTTTAACGAACTGAAACACTGTTTCTTTGTGAATTCAGTTAGTTCCTAGTAGCCTGCTCTTGTAATATGTGTACTTTTAAAGATTTATAAAAATTTGGTGAGCCGAATCTGAGTAACATGGTGAATTCGGTTAGTTCCCAATAGGCCGCAGTAGTTATAAGTGGACTGTTCGGGATATAAAAAATTTTCACGAATGGAATCAACATTTCTAGGCGAATTCAGTGAGTTCCCAATGGGACATGCTTGTATGAGCTTGCTTTTCATTATCGAGCAACATTTTAAGGAACGGAATCCAAGTATCATGGTGAATTGAGTAGGTTCCCAATAGGATTCGCATGTAATAAGCTTGTTATTCAAGATAGAGCAACGTTTTAACGAACTGAAACACTGTTTCTTTGTGAATTCAGTTAGTTCCTAGTAGCCTGCTCTTGTAATATGTGTACTTTTAAAGATTTATAAAAATTTGGTGAGCCGAATCTGAGTAACATGGTGAATTCGGTTAGTTCCCAATAGGCCGCAGTAGTAATAAGTGGACTGTTCGGGATATAGAAAAATTTTCACGAATGGAATCAACATTTCTAGGCGAATTCAGTGAGTTCCCAATGGGACATGCTTGTATGAGTTTGCTTTTCATTATCGAGCAACATTTTAAGGAACGGAATCCAAGTATCATGGTGAATTGAGTAGGTTCCCAATAGGATTCGCATGTAATAAGCTTGTTATTCAAGATAGAGCAACGTTTTAACGAACTGAAACACTGTTTCCTTGTGAATTCAGTTAGTTCCTAGTAGCCTGCTCTTGTAATATGTGTACTTTTAAAGATTTATAAAAATTTGGTGAGCCGAATCTGAGTAACATGGTGAATTCGGTTAGTTCCCAATAGGCCGCAGTAGTAATAAGTGGACTGTTCGGGATATAGAAAAATTTTCACGAATGGAATCAACATTTCTAGGAGAATTCAGTGAGTTCCCAATGGGACATGCTTGTATGAGTTTGCTTTTCATTATCGAGCAACATTTTAAGGAACGGAATCCAAGTAACATGGTGAATTGAGTAGGTTCCCAATAGGATTCGCATGTAATAAGCTTGTTATTCAAGATAGAGCAACGTTTTAACGAACTGAAACACTGTTTCTTTGTGAATTCAGTTAGTTCCTAGTAGCCTGCTCTTGTAATATGTGTACTTTTAAAAATTTATAAAAATTTGGTGAGCCGAATCTGAGTAACATGGTGAATTCGGTTAGTTCCCAATAGGCCGCAGTAGTAATAAGTGGACTGTTCGGGATATAGAAAAATTTTCACGAATGGAATCAAAATTTCTAGGCGAATTCAGTGAGTTCCCAATGGGACATGCTTGTATGAGTTTGCTTTTCATTATCGAGCAACATTTTAAGGAACGGAATCCAAGTATCATGGTGAATTGAGTAGGTTCCCAATAGGATTCGCATGTAATAAGCTTGTTATTCAAGATAGAGCAACGTTTTAACGAACTGAAATACTGTTTCTTTGTGAATTCAGTTAGTTCCTAGTAGCCTGCTCTTGTAATATGTGTACTTTTAAAGATTTATAAAAATTTGGTGAGCCGAATCTGAGTAACAAGGTGAATTCGGTTAGTTCCCAATAGGACGCAGTAGTAATAAGTGGACTGATCGGGATATAGAAAAATTTTCACGAATGGAATCAAAATTTCTAGGCGAATTCAGTGAGTTCCCAATGGGACATGCTTGTATGAGTTTGCTCTTCAATATCGAGCAACATTTTAAGGAACGGAATCCAAGTATCATGGTGAATTGAGTAGGTTCCCAATAGGATTCGCATGTAATAAGCTTGTTATTCAAGATAGAGCGACGTTTTAAAGTACTGAAACACTGTTTCTTTGTGAATTCAGTTAGTTCCTAGTAGCCTGCTCTTGTAATATGTGTACTTTTAAAGATTTATAAAAATTTGGTGAGCCGAATCTGAGTAACATGGTGAATTCGGTTAGTTCCCAATAGGCCGCAGTAGTAATAAGGGGACTGTTCGGGATATAGAAAAATTTTCACGAATGGAATCAACATTTCTAGGCGAATTCAGTGAGTTCCCAATGGGACATGCTTGTATGAGTTTGCTTTTCATTATCGAGCAACATTTTAAGGAACGGAATCCAAGTATCATGGTGAATTGAGTAGGTTCCCAATAGGATTCGCATGTAATAAGCTTGTTATTAAAGATAGAGCAACGTTTTAACGAACTGAAACACTGTTTCTTTGTGAATTCAGTTAGTTCCTAGTAGCCTGCTCTTGTAATATGTGTACTTTTATAGATTTATAAAAATTTGGTGAGCCGAATCTGAGTAACATGGTGAATTCGGTTAGTTCCCAATAGGACGCAGTAGTAATAAGTGGACTGATCGGGATATAGAAAAATTTTCACGAATGGAATCAAAATTTCTAGGCGAATTCAGTGAGTTCCCAATGGGACATGCTTGTATGAGTTTGCTTTTCATTATCGAGCAACATTTTAAGGAACGGAATCCAAGTATCATGGTGAATTGAATAGGTTCCCAATAGGATTCGCATGTAATAAGCTTGTTATTCAAGATAGAGCAACGTTTTAACGAACTGAAACACTGTTTCTTTGTGAATTCAGTTAGTTCCTAGTAGCCTGCTCTTGTAATATGTGTACTTTTAAAGATTTATAAAAATTTGGTGAGCCGAATCTGAGTAACATGGTGAATTCGGTTAGTTCCCAGTAGGCCGCAGTAGTAATAAGTGGACTGTTCGGGATATAGAAAAATTTTCACGAATGGAATCAACATTTCTAGGCGAATTCAGTGAGTTCCCAATGGGACATGCTTGTATGAGTTTGCTTTTCATTATCGAGCAATATTTTAAGGAACGGAATCCAAGTATCATGGTGAATTGAGTAGGTTCCCAATAGGATTCGCATGTAATAAGCTTGTTATTCAAGATAGAGCAACGTTTTAACGAACTGAAACACTGTTTCTTTGTGAATTCAGTTAGTTCCTAGTAGCCTGCTCTTGTAATATGTGTATTTTTAAAGATTTATAAAAATTTGGTGAGCCGAATCTGAGTAACATGGTGAATTCGGTTAGTTCCCAATAGGCCGCAGTAGTAATAAGTGGACTGTTCGGGATATAGAAAAATTTTCACGAATGGAATCAAAATTTCTAGGCGAATTCAGTGAGTTCCCAATGGGACATGCTTGTATGAGTTTGCTTTTCATTATCGAGCAACATTTTAAGGAACGGAATCCAAGTATCATGGTGAATTGAGTAGGTTCCCAATAGGATTCGCATGTAATAAGCTTGTTATTCAAGATAGAGCAACGTTTTAACGAACTGAAACACTGTTTCTTTGTGAATTCAGTTAGTTCCTAGTAGCCTGCTCTTGTAATATGTGTACTTTTAAAGATTTATAAAAATTTGGTGAGCCGAATCTGAGTAACATGGTGAATTCGGTTAGTTCCCAATAGGACGCAGTAGTAATAAGTGGACTGATCGGGATATAGAAAAATTTTCACGAATGGAATCAAAATTTCTAGGCGAATTCAGTGAGTTCCCAATGGGACATGCTTGTATGAGTTTGCTTTTCATTATCGAGCAACATTTTAAGGAACGGAATCCAAGTATCATGGTGAATTGAATAGGTTCCCAATAGGATTCGCATGTAATAAGCTTGTTATTCAAGATAGAGCAACGTTTTAACGAACTGAAACACTGTTTCTTTGTGAATTCAGTTAGTTCCTAGTAGCCTGCTCTTGTAATATGTGTACTTTTAAAGATTTATAAAAATTTGGTGAGCCGAATCTGAGTAACATGGTGAATTCGGTTAGTTCCCAATAGGCCGCAGTAGTTATAAGTGGACTGTTCGGGATATAGAAAAATTTTCACGAATGGATTCAAAATTTCTAGGCGAATTCAGTGAGTTCCCAATGGGACATGCTTGTATGAGTTTGCTTTTCATTATCGAGCAACATTTTAAGGAACAGAATCCAAGTATCATGGTGAATTGAGTAGGTTCCCAATAGGATTCGCATGTAATAAGCTTGTTATTCAATATAGAGCAACGTTTTAACGAACTGAAACACTGTTTCTTTGTGAATTCAGTTAGTTCCTAGTAGCCTGCTCTTGTAATATGTGTACTTTTAAAGATTTATAAAAATTTGGTGAGCCGAATCTTAGTAACATGGTGAATTCGGTTAGTTCCCAATAGGCCGCAGTAGTAATAAGTGGACTGTTCGGGATATAGAAAAATTTTCACGAATGGAATCATCATTTCTAGTCGAATTCAGTGAGTTCCCAATGGGACATGCTTGTATGAGTTTGCTTTTCTTTATCGAGCAACATTTTAAGGAACGGAATCCAAGTATCATGGTGAATTGAATAGGTTCCCAATAGGATTCGCATGTAATCAGCTTGTTATTCAAGATAGAGCAACGTTTTAACGAACTGAAACACTGTTTCCTTGTGAATTCAGTTAGTTCCTAGTAGCCTGCTCTTGTAATATGTGTACTTTTAAAGATTTATAAAAATTTGGTGAGCCGAATCTGAGTAACATGGTGAATTCGGTTAGTTCCCAATAGGCCGCAGTAGTAATAAGTGGACTGTTCGGGATATAGAAAAATTTTCACGAATGGAATCAACATTTCTAGGCGAATTCAGTGAGTTCCCAATGGGACATGCTTGTATGAGTTTGCTTTTCATTATCGAGCAACATTTTAAGGAACGGAATCCAAGTATCATGGTGAATTGAGTAGGTTCCCAATAGGATTCGCATGTAATAAGCTTGTTATTCAAGATAGAGCAACGTTTTAACGAACTGAAACACTGTTTCTTTGTGAATTCAGTTAGTTCCTAGTAGCCTGCTCTTGTAATATGTGTACTTTTAAAGATTTATAAAAATTTGGTGAGCCGAATCTGAGTAACATGGTGAATTCGGTTAGTTCCCAATAGGACGCAGTAGTAATAAGTGGACTGTTCGGGATATAGAAAAATTTTCACGAATGGAATCAAAATTTCTAGGCGAATTCAGTGAGTTCCCAATGGGACATGCTTGTATGAGTTTGCTCTTCAATATCGAGCAACATTTTAAGGAACGGAATCCAAGTATCATGGTGAATTGAGTAGGTTCCCAATAGGATTCGCATGTAATAAGCTTGTTATCAAGATAGAGCAACGTTTTAACGTACTGAAACACTGTTTCTTTGTGAATTCAGTTAGTTCCTAGTAGCCTGCTCTTGTAATATGTGTACTTTTAAAGATTTATAAAAATTTGGTTGGCCGAATCTGAGTAACATGGTGAATTCGGTTAGTTCCCAATAGGCCGCAGTAGTAATAAGTGGACTGTTCGGGATATAGAAAAATTTTCACGAATGGAATCAAAATTTCTAGGCGAATTCAGTGAGTTCCCAATGGGACATGCTTGTATGAGTTTGCTTTTCATTATCGAGCAACATTTTAAGGAACGGAATCCAAGTATCATGGTGAATTGAGTAGGTTCCCAATAGGATTCGCATGTAATAAGCTTGTTATTCAAGATAGAGCAACGTTTAAACGAACTGAAACACTGTTTCTTTGTGAATTCAGTTAGTTCCTAGTAGCCACCTCTTGTAATATGTGTACTTTTAAAGATTTATAAAAATTTGGTGAGCCGAATCTGAGTAACATGGTGAATTCGGTTAGTTCCCAATAGGCCGCAGTAGTTATAAGTGGACTGTTCGGGATATAGAAAAATTTTCACGAATGGATTCAAAATTTCTAGGCGAATTCAGTGAGTTCCCAATGGGACATGCTTGTATGAGTTTGCTTTTCATTATCGAGCAACATTTTAAGGAACAGAATCCAAGTATCATGGTGAATTGAGTAGGTTCCCAATAGGATTCGCATGTAATAAGCTTGTTATTCAATATAGAGCAACGTTTTAACGAACTGAAACACTGTTTCTTTGTGAATTCAGTTAGTTCCTAGTAGCCTGCTCTTGTAATATGTGTACTTTTAAAGATTTATAAAAATTTGGTGAGCCGAATCTTAGTAACATGGTGAATTCGGTTAGTTCCCAATAGGCCGCAGTAGTAATAAGTGGACTGTTCGGGATATAGAAAAATTTTCACGAATGGAATCATCATTTCTAGTCGAATTCAGTGAGTTCCCAATGGGACATGCTTGTATGAGTTTGCTTTTCTTTATCGAGCAACATTTTAAGGAACGGAATCCAAGTATCATGGTGAATTGAATAGGTTCCCAATAGGATTCGCATGTAATCAGCTTGTTATTCAAGATAGAGCAACGTTTTAACGAACTGAAACACTGTTTCCTTGTGAATTCAGTTAGTTCCTAGTAGCCTGCTCTTGTAATATGTGTACTTTTAAAGATTTATAAAAATTTGGTGAGCCGAATCTGAGTAACATGGTGAATTCGGTTAGTTCCCAATAGGCCGCAGTAGTAATAAGTGGACTGTTCGGGATATAGAAAAATTTTCACGAATGGAATCAACATTTCTAGGCGAATTCAGTGAGTTCCCAATGGGACATGCTTGTATGAGTTTGCTTTTCATTATCGAGCAACATTTTAAGGAACGGAATCCAAGTATCATGGTGAATTGAGTAGGTTCCCAATAGGATTCGCATGTAATAAGCTTGTTATTCAAGATAGAGCAACGTTTTAACGAACTGAAACACTGTTTCTTTGTGAATTCAGTTAGTTCCTAGTAGCCTGCTCTTGTAATATGTGTACTTTTAAAGATTTATAAAAATTTGGTGAGCCGAATCTGAGTAACATGGTGAATTCGGTTAGTTCCCAATAGGACGCAGTAGTAATAAGTGGACTGTTCGGGATATAGAAAAATTTTCACGAATGGAATCAAAATTTCTAGGCGAATTCAGTGAGTTCCCAATGGGACATGCTTGTATGAGTTTGCTCTTCAATATCGAGCAACATTTTAAGGAACGGAATCCAAGTATCATGGTGAATTGAGTAGGTTCCCAATAGGATTCGCATGTAATAAGCTTGTTATCAAGATAGAGCAACGTTTTAACGTACTGAAACACTGTTTCTTTGTGAATTCAGTTAGTTCCTAGTAGCCTGCTCTTGTAATATGTGTACTTTTAAAGATTTATAAAAATTTGGTTGGCCGAATCTGAGTAACATGGTGAATTCGGTTAGTTCCCAATAGGCCGCAGTAGTAATAAGTGGACTGTTCGGGATATAGAAAAATTTTCACGAATGGAATCAAAATTTCTAGGCGAATTCAGTGAGTTCCCAATGGGACATGCTTGTATGAGTTTGCTTTTCATTATCGAGCAACATTTTAAGGAACGGAATCCAAGTATCATGGTGAATTGAGTAGGTTCCCAATAGGATTCGCATGTAATAAGCTTGTTATTCAAGATAGAGCAACGTTTAAACGAACTGAAACACTGTTTCTTTGTGAATTCAGTTAGTTCCTAGTAGCCACCTCTTGTAATATGTGTACTTTTAAAGATTTATAAAAATTTGGTGAGCCGAATCTGAGTAACATGGTGAATTCGGTTAGTTCCCAATAGGCCGCAGTAGTTATAAGTGGACTGTTCGGGATATAGAAAAATTTTCACGAATGGAATCAAAATTTCTAGGCGAATTCTGTGAGTTCCCAATGGGACATGCTTGTATGAGTTTGCTTTTCAATATCGAGCAACATTTTAAGGAACGGAATCCAACTATCATGGTGAATTGAGTAGGTTCCCAATAGGATTCGCATGTAATAAGCTTGTTATTCAAGATAGAGCAACGTTTTAACGAACTGAAACACTGTTTCTTTGTGAATTCAGTTAGTTCCTAGTAGCCTGCTCTTGTAATATGTGTACTTTTAAAGATTTATAAAAATTTGGTGAGCCGAATCTGAGTAACATGGTGAATTCGGTTAATTCCCAATAGGCCGCAGTAGTAATAAGTGGACTGTTCGGGATATAGAAAAATTTTCACGAATGGAATCAACATTTCTAGGCGAATTCAGTGAGTTCCCAATGGGACATGCTTGTATGAGTTTGCTTTTCATTATCGAGCAACATTTTAAGGAACGGAATCCAAGTATCATGGTGAATTGAGTAGGTTCCCAATAGGATTCGCATGTAATAAGCTTGTTATTCAAGATAGAGCAACGTTTTAACGAACTGAAACACTGTTTCTTTGTGAATTCAGTTAGTTCCTAGTAGCCTGCTCTTGTAATATGTGTACTTTTAAAGATTTATAAAAATTTGGTGAGCCGAATCTGAGTAACATGGTGAATTCGGTTAGTTCCCAATAGGACGCAGTAGTAATAAGTGGACTGTTCGGGATATAGAAAAATTTTCACGAATGGAATCATCATTTCTAGTCGAATTCAGTGAGTTCCCAATGGGACATGCTTGTATGAGTTTGCTTTTCATTATCGAGCAACATTTTAAGGAACGGAATCCAAGTATCATGGTGAATTGAGTAGGTTCCCAATAGGATTCGCATGTAATAAGCTTGTTATTCAAGATAGAGCAACGTTTTAACGAACTGAAACACTGTTTCTTTGTGAATTCAGTTAGTTCCTAGTAGCCTGCTCTTGTAATATGTGTACTTTTAAAGATTTATAAAAATTTGGTGAGCCGAATCTGAGTAACATGGTGAATTCGGTTAGTTCCCAATAGGCCGCAGTAGTAATAAGTGGACTGTTCGGGATATAGAAAAATTTTCACGAATGGAATCAACATTTCTAGGCGAATTCAGTGAGTTCCCAATGGGACATGCTTGTATGAGTTTGCTTTTCATTATCGAGCAACATTTTAAGGAACGGAATCCAAGTATCATGGTGAATTGAGTAGGTTCCCAATAGGATTCGCATGTAATCAGCTTGTTATTCAAGATAGAGCAACGTTTTAACGAACTGAAACACTGTTTCTTTGTGAATTCAGTTAGTTCCTAGTAGCCTGCTCTTGTAATATGTGTACTTTTAAAGATTTATAAAAATTTGGTGAGCCGAATCTGAGTAACATGGTGAATTCGGTTAGTTCCCAATAGGACGCAGTAGTAATAAGTGGACTGTTTGGGATATAGAAAAATTTTCACGAATGGAATCAAAATTTCTAAGCGAATTCAGTGAGTTCCCAATGGGACATGCTTGTATGAGTTTGCTCTTCAATATCGAGCAACATTTTAAGGAACGGAATCCAAGTATCATGGTGAATTGAGTAGGTTCCCAATAGGATTCGCATGTAATAAGCTTGTTATTCAAGATAGAGCAACGTTTTAACGTACTGAAACACTGTTTCTTTGTGAATTCAGTTAGTTCCTAGTAGCCTGCTCTTGTAATATGTGTACTTTTAAAGATTTATAAAAATTTGGTGAGCCGAATCTGAGTAACATGGTGAATTCGGTTAGTTCCCAATAGGCCGCAGTAGTAATAAGTGGACTGTTCGGGATATAGAAAAATTTTCACGAATGGAATCAAAATTTCTAGGCGAATTCAGTGAGTTCCCAATGGGACATGCTTGTATGAGTTTGCTTTTCATTATCGAGCAACATTTTAAGGAACGGAATCCAAGTATCATGGTGAATTGTGTAGGTTCCCAAAAGGATTCGCATGTAATAAGCTTGTTATTCAAGATAGAGCAACGTTTAAACGAACTGAAACACTGTTTCTTTGTGAATTCAGTTAGTTCCTAGTAGCCACCTCTTGTAATATGTGTACTTTTAAAGATTTATAAAAATTTGGTGAGCCGAATCTGAGTAACATGGTGAATTCGGTTAGTTCCCAATAGGCCGCAGTAGTTATAAGTGGACTGTTCGGGATATAGAAAAATTTTCACGAATGGAATCAAAATTTCTAGGCGAATTCAGTGAGTTCCCATTGGGACATGCTTGTATGAGTTTGCTTTTCAATATCGAGCAACATTTTAAGGAACGGAATCCAACTATCATGGTGAATTGAGTAGGTTCCCAATAGGATTCGCATGTAATAAGCTTGTTATTCAAGATAGAGCAACGTTTTAACGAACTGAAACACTGTTTCTTTGTGAATTCAGTTAGTTCCTAGTAGCCTGCTCTTGTAATATGTGTACTTTTAAAGATTTATAAAAATTTGGTGAGCCGAATCTGAGTAACATGGTGAATTCGGTTAGTTCCCAATAGGCCGCAGTAGTAATAAGTGGACTGTTCGGGATATAGAAAAATTTTCACGAATGGAATCAAAATTTCTAGGCGAATTCAGTGAGTTCCCAATGGGACATGCTTGTATGAGTTTGCTTTTCAATATCGAGCAACATTTTAAGGAACGGAATCCAAGTATCATGGTGAATTGAATAGGTTCCCAATAGGATTCGCATGTAATAAGCTTGTTATTCAAGATAGAGCAAAGTTTTAACGAACTGAAACACTGTTTCTTTTTGAATTCTGTTAGTTCCTAGTAGCCTGCTCTTGTAATTTGTGTACTTTTAAAGATTTATAAAAATTTGGTGAGCCGAATCTGAGTAACATGGTGAATTCGGTTTGTTCCCAATAGGCCGCAGTAGTAATAAGTGGACTGTTCGGGATATAGAAAAATTTTCACGAATGGAGTCAAAATTTCTAGGCGAATTCAGTGAGTTCCCAATGGGACATGCTTGTATGAGTTTGCTTTTCAATATCGAGCAACATTTTAAGGAACGGAATCCAAGTATCATGGTGAATTGAGTAGGTTCAAAATAGGATTCGCATGTAATAAGCTTGTTATTCAAGATAGAGCAATGTTTTAACGAACTGAAACACTGTTTCTTTGTGAATATACTTAGTTCCTAGTAGCCTGCTCTTGTAATATGTGTACTTTTAAAGATTTATAAAAATTTGGTGAGCCGAATCTGAGTAACATGGTGAAGTCGGTTAGTTCCCAATAGGCCGCAATAGTAATAAGTGGACTGTTCGGGATATAGAAAAATTTTCACGAATGGAATCAAAATTTCTAGGCGAATTCAGTGAGTTCCCAATGGGACATGCTTGCATGAGTTTGCTTTTCATTATCGAGCAACATTTTAAGGAACGGAATCCAAGTATCATGGTGAATTGAGTAGGTTCCCAATAGGATTCGCATGTAATAAGCTTGTTATTCAAGATAGAGCAACGTTTAAACGAACTGAAACACTGTTCCTTTGTGAATTCAGTTAGTTCCTAGTATCCTGCTCTTGTAATATGTGTACTTTTAAAGATTTATAAAAATATGGTGAGCCGAATCTGAGTAACATGGTGAATTCGGTTTGTTCCCAATAGGCCGCAGTAGTAATAAGTGGACTGTTCGGGATATAGAAAAATTTTCACGAATGGAGTCAAAATTTCTAGGCGAATTCAGTGAGTGCCCAATGGGACATGCTTGTATGAGTTTGCTTTTCAATATCGAGCAACATTTTAAGGAACGGAATCCAAGTATCATGGTTAATTGTGTAGGTGCAAAATAGGATTCGCATGTAATAAGCTTGTTATTCAAGATAGAGCAACGTTTTAACGAACTGAAACACTGTTTCTTTGTGAATTCAGTTAGTTCCTAGTAGCCTGCTCTTGTAATATGTGTACTTTTAAAGATTTATAAAAATTTGCTGAGCCGAATCTGAGTAACATGGTGAATTCGGTTAGTTCCCAATAGGCCGCAGTAGTTATAAGTGGACTGTTCGGGTTATAGAAAAATTTTCACTAATGGAATCAAAATTTCTAGGCGAATTCAGTGATTTCCAATGGGACATGCTTGTATGAGTTTGCTTTTCATTATCGAGCAACATTTTAAGGAATGGAATCCAAGTATCATGGTGAATTGAGTAGGTTCCCAATAGGATTCGCATGTAATAAGCTTGTTATTCAAGATAGAGCAACGTTCTAACGAACTGAAACACTGTTTCTTTGTGAATTCAGTTAGTTCCTAGTAGCCTGCTCTTGTAATATGTGTACTTTTAAAGATTTATAAACATTTGGTGAGCCGAATCTGAGTAACATGGTGAATTCGGTTAGTTCCCAATAGGCCGCAGTAGTAATAAGTGGACTGTTCGGGATATAGAAAAATTTTCACGAATGGAATCAAAATTTCTAGGCGAATTCAGTGAGTGCCCAATGGACATGCTTGTATGAGTTTGCTTTTCAATATCGAGCAACATTTTAAGGAACGGAATCCAAGTATCATGGTGAATTGAGTAGGTTCCCAATAGGATTCGCATGTAATAAGCTTGTTATTCAAGATAGAGCAACGTTTTAACGAACTGAAACACTGTTTCTTTGTGAATTCAGTTAGTTCCTAGTAGCCTGCTCTTGTAATATGTGTACTTTTAAAGATTTATAAAAATTTGGTGAGCCGAATCTGAGTAACATGGTGAATTCGGTTAGTTCCCAATAGGCCGCAGTAGTTATAAGTGGACTGTTCGGGATATAGAAAAATTTTCACGAATGGAATCAAAATTTCTAGGCGAATTCAGTGAGTTCCCAATGGGACATGCTTGTATGAGTTTGCTTTTCATTATCGAGCTACATTTTAAGGAATGGAATCCAAGTATCATGGTGAATTGAGTAGGTTCCCAATAGGATTCGCATGTAATAAGCTTGTTATTCAAGATAGAGCAACGTTTTAACGAACTGAAACACTGTTCCTTTGTGAATTCAGTTAGTTCCTAGTAGCCTGCTCTTGTAATATGTGTACTTTTAAAGATTTATAAACATTTGGTGAGCCGAATCTGAGTAACATGGTGAATTCGGTTAGTTCCCAATAGGCCGCAGTAGTAATAAGTGGACTGTTCGGGATATAGAAAAATTTTCACGAATGGAATCAAAATTTCTAGACGAATTCAGTGAGTGCCCAATGGACATGCTTGTATGAGTTTGCTTTTCAATATCGAGCAACATTTTAATGAACGGAATCCAAGTATCATGGTGAATTGAGTAGGTGCAAAATAGGATTCGCATGTAATAAGCTTGTTATTCAAGATAGAGCAACGTTTTAACGAACTGAAACACTGTTTCTTTGTGAATTCAGTTAGTTCCTAGTCGCCTGCTCTTGTAATATGTGTACTTTTAAAGATTTATAAAAATTTGGTGAGCCGAATCTGAGTAACATGGTGAATTCGGTTAGTTCCCAATAGGCCGCAGTAGTTATAAGTGGACTATTCGGGATATAGAAAAATTTTCACGAATGGAATCAAAATTTCTAGGCGAATTCAGTGATTTCCAATGGGACATGCTTGTATGAGTTTGCTTTTCATTATCGAGCAACATTTTAAGGAACGGAATCCAAGTATCATGGCGAATTGTGTAGGTTCCCAATAGGATTCGCATGTAATAAGCTTGTAATTCAAGATAGAGCAACGTTCTAACGAACTGAAACACTGATTCTTTGTGAATTCAGTTAGTTCCTAGTAGCCTGCTCTTGTAATATGTGTACTTTTAAAGATTTATAAAAATTTGGTGAGCCGAATCTGAGTAACATGGTGAATTCGGTTAGTTCCCAATAGGCCGCAGTAGTAATAAGTGGACTGTTCGGGATATAGAAAAATTTTCACGAATGGAATCAAAATTTCTAGGCGAATTCAGTGAGTTCCCAATGGGACATGCTTGTATGAGTTTGATCTTCAATATCGAGCAACATTTTAAGGAACGGAATCCAAGTATCATGGTGAATTGAGTAGGTTCCCAATAGGATTCGCATGTAATAAGCTTGTTATTCAAGATAGAGCAACGTTTTAACGAACTGAAACACTGTTTCTTTGTGAATTCAGTTAGTTCCTAGTAGCCTGCTCTTGTAATATGTGTACTTTTAAAGATTTATAAAAATTTGGTGAGCCGAATCTGAGTAACATGGTGAATTCTGTTACTTCCCAATAGGCCGCAGTAGTTATAAGTGGACTGTTCGGGATATAGAAAAATTTTCACGAATGGAGTCAAAATTTCTAGGCGAATTCAGTGAGTTCCCAATGGGACATGCTTGTATGAGTTTGCTTTTCAATATCGAGCAACATTTTAAGGAACGGAATCCAAGTATCATGGTGAATTGAGTAGGTTCCCAATAGGATTCGCATGTAATAAGCTTGTTATTCAAGATAGAGCAACGTTTTAACGAACTGAAACACTGTTTCTTTGTGAATTCAGTTAGTTCCTAGTAGCCTGCTCTTGTAATATGTGTACTTTTAAAGATTTATAAAAATTTGGTGAGCCGAATCTGAGTAACATGGTGAATTCGGTTAGTTCCCAATAGGCCGCAGTAGTTATAAGTGGACTGTTCGGGATATAGAAAAATTTTCACGAATGGAATCAAAATTTCTAGGCGAATTCAGTGAGTTCCCAATGGGACATGCTTGTATGAGTTTGCTTTTCATTATCGAGCAACATTTTAAGGAATGGAATCCAAGTATCATGGTGAATTGAGTAGGTTCCCAATAGGATTCGCATGTAATAAGCTTGTTATTCAAGATAGAGCAACGTTTTAACGAACTGAAACACTGTTTCTTTGTGAATTCAGTTAGTTCCTAGTAGCCTGCTCTTGTAATATGTGTACTTTTAAAGATTTATAAACATTTGGTGAGCCGAATCTGAGTAACATGGTGAATTCGGTTAGTTCCCAATAGGCCGCAGTAGTAATAAGTGGACTGTTCGGGATATAGAAAAATTTTCACGAATGGAATCAAAATTTCTAGGCGAATTCAGTGAGTGCCCAATGGACATGCTTGTATGAGTTTGCTTTTCAATATCGAGCAACATTTTAAGGAACGGAATCCAAGTATCATGGTGAATTGAGTAGGTTCCCAATAGGATTCGCATGTAATAAGCTTGTTATTCAAGATAGAGCAACGTTTTAACGAACTGAAACACTGTTTCTTTGTGAATTCAGTTAATTCCTAGTAGCCTGCTCTTGTAATATGTGTACTTTTAAAGATTTATAAAAATTTGGTGAGCCGAATCTGAGTAACATGGTGAATTCGGTTAGTTCCCAATAGGCCGCAGTAGTTATAAGTGGACTGTTCGGGATATAGAAAAATTTTCACGAATGGAATCAAAATTTCTAGGCGAATTCAGTGAGTTCCCAATGGGACATGCTTGTATGAGTTTGCTTTTCATTATCGAGCAACATTTTAAGGAATGGAATCCAAGTATCATGGTGAATTGAGTAGGTGCAAAATAGGATTCGCATGTAATAAGTTTGTTATTCAAGATAGAGCAACGTTTTAACGAACTGAAACACTGTTCCTTTGTGAATTCAGTTAGTTCCTAGTAGCCTGCTCTTGTAATATGTGTACTTTTAAAGATTTATAAACATTTGGTGAGCCGAATCTGAGTAACATGGTGAATTCGGTTAGTTCCCAATAGGCCGCAGTAGTAATAAGTGGACTGTTCGGGATATAGAAAAATTTT